>NC_051183.1:59237169-59947168 GCF_013339695.2 Rhipicephalus sanguineus
CAAGCTGGCGAAATTTTAGCTCATTTGGTCGAGCACTTAATTTATAATTGAATATTTTTTACAAACACGCGACCGGCCTGACAGTCGGGCAACACCGACGCACTCGCAAGTCGTGACGTAACAAGCTGCTTGCTTTTGCAAGAATTCTGCGAGCGTCTGCATTGCGGTGGACGATTTTGTTCTATGCTCAGCTGTGCGTGCAATCGAGCTATTTCAACTTCCTTCAGCTTAGCATTGACAGTGAACGATTTGCAGCAGCTGGAAAACTTTGATAGAAGACGACGGATTCGCTTCGTGTAGCCCATGACGTCACACACGCCATGACAAAATGGCGGTCTCCGGCCGTGGGCGGAGATTATAGCCGGCGATTCCTAGGGCTCATTCTGCACTGAAATACTCTTTAACAGTTCATTTTTTACGTATATATAGCTACAATAAACTGTCTACTTCTATTTCTTTGCTGAAAACCGCAAATTATTGGGCGACCCTGTCATGGTCCCTTTAAAATCCAACATCAAGGGTCCTAGGCCACCATTATCGTCACAAATGCTGCGTGGCCGAAATGCTGCATACTAAACAGTGACCGAAAATGTCCAGTATAGGGCCGACGTGGTGCCTCCCTCAGATGATTAGAGGGGGACGGCCGCCCCTCCTGCCCCCCTGTGCGCACGCCTGTGCTCCAACTTATTTATGATACCCTCAGGGTCAACAGACATTACAAAGGGGAGTGGTGAAACATGAAAAATAAGATGCACGTACAAACAAAAAAAAACAGTTCAGTGCTCCTTCTTATGCAATGACAGTTAATGATGGGCACAATATAGCATAAATTTGCAGCAGAAATATACATGTTAGGAAAAATAACAGTGTAATGTTTCTAAGTATACAATCATAGCTATCAAGATGCAAAATAAAACGAGGTATTGCAAAAAAAATGGTGAATAAAATCACAAATGTGTCATGATCTGAAATTGTTACTAGCGATGTGGGAAGGCAATTCCAGTCATTTGATGTGCACGGTATGTATGACTGCCGGAATGATTCAGTTTTAGGCGACGGAATGGCAACCTTATGGATATGATCCAAACGGCGCGAGACAAAATTCACCCCGTCCATCGTATAGTTGACGAATAAACCCCGTGGCGCCGCCTCCGCCGTCTGTGAAAAAAATTATTAGGTAGACACGTTAATCTACGCTACTGATCCTTATAGCCTATAGCATTATTGTAACCAAACGAATTATTTGCGCGACACGCGCACGTTGTGCACGAGCATAGGCGTGCGCACAATGGGGGGGCGGGCAGGGGGGGCAGTCGCCCCCCCCCTAATCATCTAAGAAGGAGGCGCAAAATCTGCCCCGTACATTGACCCTTCTAGTCAACTAAGAGGGGGGGGGGCGCAAAATCTGCCCCATACATGGACTTAGTAGGGTCGGGGGGGGGCGCTGCGATGAACCTTCGCCCCCCCCCCCTAATGGGGAGCCCTGCGCAGGCCTGTGTGCACGAGCACGTGGTCGCAGCAGTGGGTATTATCGAATCAGCATACAAAAAGGGCTAAGATAAGAAACCTTATCGTCACTGCGATGAGAGTGTGCGCGTTGGAATCAACTGGCCTCCCCTCACAGGCTGACACGTCTCAATATACCGCAAAGTTTTAAGAATGTATTCTCTAGACATGTTGACACCTTGCCAAGTTCACAGCTGCGTGTCCTAGTCTCGATTTGCAAGGCAATAAAGAAAAAAAAAAAAAAGTCAGGATGGCCGAGCGGTCCAAGGCGCTGCGTTCAGGTCGCAGTCCGGTCTTCCGGGCGTGGGTTCGAATCCCACTTCTGACAAAGTTTTTTTTTCTTTTTTTTTTCACACGAGGTTCAATGAAGTATTCAGGTTTTAGTATCTGCACCATGCGACCTGAGGTTCATTTTCTTGTCCGTTTATTTTGCTGTTTCCTCCACGATTAAAAGTTTTGTTTAGATATAGTTACAATTCATTATTCCAATATTGTTACGGCGAGTATTTATTCAGCGGTCGTCAGTCCGCATTGGCCGAGCTAACCTGCACAGAGCGCGCCGGATTGCAGGTCCACAGGGCAGCTTAATTCAGACTCCGCCGCACAACAACAACGTTGTCGTCTTCCTCCAGTAGGTGCTATATTTCAGCGACCGTGCCGGAGCGGCATTTCCATACCCATGACATTACCCCGGCCGGTAAAGCACCGTCCCGGTGGCTGCTATGGTTGAAAAGGCGTGTCACCATTGTAGGCCCTTAGGCGAGAAACACGAACGATTTCAGTTCTGGATGTAGCAGTCGATGAGTTGGTTGTCGGGGAAACCTCGTGCGAATATTCGAAAATTTCGAATAACGAATTGAATAGCGTTCTATTCGATTCGTTACTCGAATCGAATACCGCATATTAGAAATACCAAGTATTTTTTTCTAATATTTTTTTTAATAATAAGCACCGATGAAAAAAACCTCAAAGGAACGAAATGTTGGGGCAGAGAGGGCTAGCGTTTCTTGTTTTCCCAAACTAGAATGAGTAACTCGGAATCCAACTGGTTTCAACTGGTATCAACTGGGACCAAATGGTTCCAGTTGGGAAACAACTGGTCCCAGTTGATTCCAGTTGCAACTGGTCCCAGTTAGCAGCTGGTCCCAGTTACAACTCAACTGGTCCCAGTTAATTCCAGTTGCAACTGGTCCCAGTTAGCAGCTGGTTCCAGTTACAGCTCAACTGGCCACCAACGGGAACCATGACCAGTTGAACTGGAAGAAGCTGATGCCCAGTTGGAAACCATAACCAGTTAAATTGGAAGCAAGTGGTCCCAGTTGCGCCCTAACTGGAAGTGCGACCAGTTGTCCTGGTTGTACGGTTCTTCAAAGTGAAAGAAGAAAGATATTTGAACGCATACACAGCATTGCTGCACTTGAGTAAATGGGTTTTATCTAAGAGCTTTTTGTGTCCTATTCGCAGAAGGGTACCATCACTGGCCTAGTAATATTCCTAGGACAATGAGAGAATAAGAAAATAGCATCTCATGGTTTGCGAATGAATTATCTTTTCTTGTTTAGACGTCATCCTCTTCGTGTTGTTTAAACCCCATTACATTAATATATACAGCCTTACCTCACCTGATATATATGTATTTTTTAAAATCATATTATCGTGGATTATTCCGTTGCGCAAATGCGCAACACAGTGCACACAAGCGTACGCTTGTTTTAGCATCGGTACATTCAACTAACATTAAAGGGGTACTGACACAAAAACTTTGGCCTCGCGTTTTTTTGCTGTAATGTGTTGCTGGGGGCCTGTTAGTCATAACACGGCACATCGTTTGCTGCAGCGCGCGACAGATAATTAATTACAGGCTCCTCATTACCGACCAGTGTCAGTTTCGGTTTCAAAAACGACAAGCCTCCGGGTGCAACTATCACCACCTAGCGGCTGCAGCGCTCGATCACGTCAGCACATAGAAGTGTGACGCACTTCCGCGCTGTTCGCGTCGTCTCCTCGCATTCGCACGCTTGCCGCACGTGCTGCGCGATGACGTCGCCTTCATCGTCCTCGTTATCGTCCTCCTCCTCATCGTCGTCTGTTGGCGACGATTTCCTTGAGACACCAACAGCGCAGCGGCGAGCGCGTCAAAACAAAAATGGCGGCTACGACGTCATCACAACTTGTTGTACCGGCTACAACGGTTACGTATGGGAAGTAGGGGGGTCACCTCGGGTCACCTCCGAGGGTGTCAATGCAATAGGTGCGCCCTATAATGCTGGATCGCGCACGCGAACTTCAATATTCATATAAAATACCTTCCAAGCTTTATTCGCTGTCGATATTTCGCAGATGGTACACGCACGTACACGGAAACCGATCCAGCAGGCTATCTCGGCCGCGAAATTTTGTGTCAGTACCCCTTTAAAAAGCTGTTGTCAATCTTTTTACGTCCATCACGGTGACAATACGCGCAACCGAGGCGGGCCCAATTGACGTTGGGGTGTTAATATTGCCGTCGTCTCGCTGGGAGCATGCCATGCTTAATAGTCTTGTGTGCAGCACAGCGGTTACTTCCGTACGAGAACGAAAACTGGAGTAGTGCCAGTGCAGAAAGCTACCACAGCTGAGACTGCCGACATGCTGCCGACACAAACCCACCCACAAACCGTTGCACAAACGCAGCCTCTCTACATCGACTGCCGTCACATTAGTCCCGTATCTCATAGGCTCAAACATTGAACGAAGCAGTAAAGCAATCAAGCATAAAATTACATATAAAATAAACTGAAATAAATTATTTCGTGCCAATTCGGCAATATTTAATGGAAGAAAGAAACTGGATAACAAAGACATAAAATTTAGAAAAACAGCGATGTTAGTTTCGTACACCACATGGGACGAGGGCTAGCTACCGAGCGCTCGGTGGTCCGTGGTGGCGCTGCTTAGTTGTGCTGTTTTTCAAAAGGAACGTGCAGTCATGGCGTGCGTAAATTAGACTTTGTCGAATTAGTGTTCGGCAGCTTCATCTGTGGAAGACTTTGACTTCAGGCGAACGCCGGACAAGTGTTTACGCCTGTGACAATACGGATATATGGACCCATTGTGTGCGGAATGCTGCCTGCCAATTGTCAGCGATGCAGCCGTTTGAAGGTAATTATACCATTTATGCTTCGAGTGCTAGTTGTTCAGTATCCTAGAGAAGATGTAGATATAATACAGGCAGAGCGCTTTGAGTGTTGAGACGATGGAACGTTGCATTGTAAACAAATGCTTTCTATACTGCTCTAGCTAAGTTTGTTTATGGGTTTGTGCGGAGTGCTCGCAAACTTGCTGTCATTTGTTTGGGAGCATCACAGAAAATGAGTGCCGTGCAATACTTGTGCTTTGAACGGCATGCTAAATAACTATGAAGTGTACTCGTAACTCTGTCCGCGACGTTCAAAGAAAGCGCTAAGGGCCCGTATTTGCACTCTCAATGAATATTTCTGAACCTGTTGCATGTGTAGGCATATGAATTCGAGTGAGAATAATGGTGTTTTTCAATTATTTTTTGCTGATGATATATAAACTCGACTTCTAAAAATTCGGAATAGATGCAGCGCATGATCTCTGTTGACACTGTTTGTCGTGTGAATTGTTAGAAGGTAGGTCTGCTGTGTATATCTATAAATTGATATGACTGTTCTGAGACATGCATGAAACATGTTACCTCTTATTTTGCAGCAACGCTGTTTCATTGGTCACGGGTGAATGGCACAGATTCATCAGCTGCGCAGCCCGAAACTTCACCAGTATATTGGTTGAGAAAATACAGCACTGCATGAAAGCCGAGCGGAGGAAATCTTTGCACTGAATGTGCACCCACGCAAAAGGAACCTCGGCGAAGACCCCAAACCCGCACTGACCCCGGAGAAGGTCAACGTCGTTGGAGGTTGGTCTGCTGTGTACATACCTTGTGGTGAATTATTAATACTAATACTTTTAATCTGTTTAACAAGGTATGAACTCTTTATTTTTCAGCGACCCTTGCCCATTGGGCCCGCTCAACAAAAAATGAAGCGCTGGCGGCAGCAACCAACTTGACCAATGTGCTGTCTGAAAAAATCCAGGATAGTGTGAAGGCTGAGCGCCAAAGAGAAAGGGAGGTTGTGCGCAGTCCGGCATTATGAACATTTTTTTTCCCGCAAGCTTATTTTGAACTGTAATTTATTGGTTTCAATAAATATATATTAAAACCTTAAATGCTTGTTTCGAATGTCTTAGGTGTTGTCACAATAATCCACAAGTTCAAGTGTACTTGAGCTGACTGGAGTATGATTACATCGGTGGAGACAGGTCCCAGATGGCATCTGGAACCAGTAGGCAACTGGAACCAGAAGGCAACTGGAACCAGTAGGCAACTGGAACCAGTAGGCAACTGGAACCAGTAGACAACCGGAACCAGTAGGCAACTGGAACCAGTAGGCAACTGGGACCATTTGGCAACTGGGACCAGTTAGGTACTGGAAATGTGTTCCTTAAACCATTTGAACTGGAACCAGTTGAAACCAGTTGGATTCCCAGTTACACATTTTCACTAGGGTGGCTATGGGTCCACGCAGTGTATGCAAACTTTCTGTAAAAAAATGTGAGCAATAAAATTCAATTCAATTCAAATTCAATTGTTTTAATCATTGAACTACCAGGATACACGCAGCCAAAGGTATTGCGGGAATGTCGACGTACGCCATCTTGATTACACGATGAAGGCACTATTGCTTAAAACTCCAGTGTCGCCGAAGCGATACAGTCATCAATCCACTATCTTCATCATGACATTCTTGATATGTTCGCTCATGAATATTCTTTCATATGTATATATGTTTTATTTAAAAGCTGTTGACAAAGTGCCACATTAAATACCGTAGTAACTCTTGTATTTCAACCTGCAGTTACAAGATATTTCTAAGGCTTTAATTGCTATTGTATACGATAGCTCGCCTCAGTTAACAAAATCGTGGTATTTTTTGTTGGTTAAAAAATCGTAATATTCCTTTGTTAAAGCTAGTGAACTTTTTTTTAAATAAAATGTTATGGAATTTCTGGGATGATTAAAAAATGTTTACGTAACCGTTCTAGAGCAACTTTGAAAATGGTTGCCTCTATTCGAAAACTATTAGAATTTTATTCGATCCGTATTCGTATTCGATTCGGTGTCATCGCTATTCGATTCGTATTCGATTCGGTTCTAGAATTCACTATTCGCACACCCCTACTCATACGTGGCAGGTATCACCTGGCGCAGGACTCCATATCTTGTGCATGTTTTTATTGAGTTAGTCAAGGCTCTCGCGTGGCCGATGCACGAATCGGAACTTGATGACACTATCCAACGTCAGAAGGATGATAAGGAATCGATGGTTAGGACGCAAGAAAAGCTAGACACACTTCTTTGTTTGTCACATAAGAGGCGTCTGGACTTCTGGAATGAATGCAGCCTGCAATGCGAAGTGCCCCAGCTAGAGTTCATCATCATCGGGCACTTCTATGTCCACAACAGGACGAAGGTCTCTCCCAACGATACCCATTTTGCCCTGTCCTGCGCGAGCTGATGCCATTTTATGAATGCACATTTCTTGATTTCGTCACACCACATCACTCTGTCGTCCTTGCCTGCGGGCGTTTCCCGTCCCATAGCGACCCATTCCGCCGTGCTAAGGCATTATCTGGCTAGCCCAAGTCCATTCCTTTTTCTCTTATAGTCAATTACAATATCGGCTACCCGTGTTTGTTTTCGAATCCACTCTGCTGTTTTTCTGTCTCTTAATCATTTCCCTTCCCGTTAGCCATGCCTAAAGAAAAAAAACAATAAAAAACAATAATTGTTTCAATTGCGATCTTACGAGTAAATCATTTGTCCCCTTCCGCTAATATAACTTTTCTATAACTCTCTTTTTCTATCGTTGATAGGCAAAGGCTCATATTTAGAACATTATGGACTGCTATCTTTCTCGCTGCTATATATAATGGCACTTGTTAGCTGCATTTAAATAATGATCTACTGAAATGTTTTCACTTCTACCGTCCCATATATACAGTCTGTCTACCTCAACATATTCGCTATATTTTCATTTTGTTCATTCATCACAGATCGAAATTCCACCGCGCAGCTGACTTTCAACAGACTTTCTCTTCTTCATCGCCTTCCCCTTCATATTTTTTTTAATTTTTTAACGGAATGGTAGTGAGGGAACCAGACGCAGAACAAGTACTCATGACACGGTATCCTTATTTACGCCAGGGCTCCTTCTCATCAGACCACGCGACTGCGTACGTTGTAGGTAGAGGAACCACGTCTATCTGTGGTCTTTTAATTGGTTGACACACCCCAATCAAAGGTAGTCACGTCGCCTGCTGTTTGTCTCCACTTTTTTTTTAATAGAAAATAAATGAAGGAGTTGTCACCATTGCTTGGTGACGGCTACCCCTTTCCACATAGTTGTTAGGATAACAAAATAAATAAAATATATATATACATATATACAGTCCTACAAGTTCAAGAACTCAGTAGCCATCGCAAATATTAGTGTCTTCAAAAAAAAAACGCTGGAGCACTTTCATTGCTTTGTGGTTTATCCTAGTCTGCCATGGGCCTAGTATTTTCGCTAAGGAAAACGTTCTCTCAGAGTCCAGCGTGTGAAGTTCCTGTTAGAGTCGCTGTCTATGTGTGTCGTGCTTGGGACAGTCGAGCAACAGATGATGCACATCCTCGTCGTCGTGGCCGCACGAACATGTTGACGATGATGCACGATGAATCCGAAATAAGAAGTGTTTTGTGTAAGCGGTTCCGAGTCTTAGGCGATGAATGAGAGTGTCGATACGACTTGGGAGTTGGGGGTCTAATTGGCACTCAAGGTTAGGGTCAACAGCGTACAAGATCGATTCCTTTGTGCTGTCTGGGAACCAGGTGGATAAAGATAATTCACGTTTTGTTCTTCGTAAAATTCGTAAAATTGTCTCCTCTTTATTTTCCTCCCTAAGGGATTTGTTGGGAAGTCAACGCCAAGATGCCGGTGTTGTCCTGTCTTTCTCAATGATCGCGTTGTTGTCGCTTCCTGGCTGCAAAAAGCTTAGAGTCGACGACGGCATTCCGTCAATCAATGTGCCATGCACGTGTCACACTGCGAATGCCCTGCTCCGCCGGTGAGGCTAAACATAAATGACAGTGCGCGGCACCCCGGCTATTTCGATCACGCGTTCCCAACCACAGTTCAAACCCGACACGACGGCTGCGAACCGTCAACTACCTCTCTACCCACCCCGTAAAATTGCATCCGCACAAACACACACAGAGAGAGAGACACACACACGCTGCGACAACATCTCTCGTCCTTGGTAGGCCCACGGCTCGTCAGGCTTTAGAGGGCGCACATTTCCCGGGTTTAAGTTGCGCCGCGCATGCGCCGTGGCTGTTTCCCGTTGTATACAGGGGGACGCGCATGCCATCACCAAGGGGGCAGCACCGACAATGGAGGACCATTGAAGAGAGGACTCACCGAACCGGGAAATGAAAGAAGGAGCCGGGAAAGGCACCAAGCGTTGTGGCCCAACCAAAGATAGCGCACTCGGCATTTTACGTAAACGCACTGTCATCCCTACGCGTTCTTCACCACGCTGGTCGAGAACACCCGCGCATGTTTGCTTGTTCTGTACCGCCCGGGACCCGGTATCGCGCGCGGGCACTTAGACGGTCGTAAATCGCGTCCGTGTACATGTACTGCCCCCTCCCCATCTCCGCGCTCATCGCCCCGTCCCCTTTCGCCCCATGTTTTTAGGCAAGCGAAACTCGTGGTCCACATATCTAATAAAAGAGACGATAGTGACGAAAGATGGTGTATATCGTTTGGAGTGCTCTGGCTGGAATGTTTGGAACAATACAGTAGTCATGAATGATGATGATGTCAACAGGCTTATGTTCCTACAAAGACGGACTGTTCCTGGGCAGAATCTGCAAACGTCACGATGTCTTTGCGACTATCTTCAGCTGGCCGGATATGTATAGGCTACAGAGGCACGGCGGCTAAGACCAAGAACCGTCCCGAAAGTACATTCTTTTTTATTATTTAGGTGGAAGATCGTGGAAAGGTACGTTACGTGATGGCCAGCTGCGCCAAAATCATGAATTCGTTGCTAAACTAAGCAAGACACAGACAAAAATACGAAGAAAACAGTCATAAGTACTTCACGCACGAACTCAAGCACAGAGTACCAGCACCGAAAACATCTGACTAGTCAGTCAGCCATCACACAGGAGTTTCCACATATGTGTTTGTTTACATACGCGAAACTCGTGGTCTATATATCTAAGAAAAGCGACGAGTGACGAGAGAGTGTGCATATGGTCAGTTTCTCTGGCTGGACTGTTTGGGACAATGCAGTAGACATGGCTGATGGTGTCAACAGGCTCATGTTGTTTCTGCACAATCTGAACGCAATCTGCAAACGTCACGATGTATTTTACTATTATCTTCCGCTGTCAGCACGTGAATAGGCTACAGCGTTCACGGGCCGAGCGAGTGTCACCAGTGAGCCACGAGAACAATATTCGAATCGATTCGCGAGGCACATTTACTGTTATGAATATTCGAACACCACAAAAACGTCATAACAACTGCTGAAATCTGCACAAGGAATTGAACACCTGTGCTAAATTTCGCAAAATTTGATGTACAAATAGACAACTTAGTTTCTGCTGTCACATCAACCCCCCCCCCCCCCCCCCCCCGTGTGTGCTTTTGTAAACGTTGTGCCAGTATTCAAGTGTAGTGGCCTGAGCACGAAATGGTGTATGAGCTAGGCCGAGCATGCTGTTGCAATAGAGTGCCGTTATTATATGCCACAAACCCATGGAAACAAATGGGGAGCCATTGAAAAACTAAGAAGAAATATCTAAAAATAAGGAAACCCAGCACTATCCTGGGTTATCCTAAAACGGAGGTCCACCTGCAGTGAACATCGTGTCGATCAGTTGTCATTGGAGCCTCCCAGTTGAGAATGCATGCTTTGAGGATTAAACTGTATCACAAGACTAATACGTCAGCACTATTGTGTATAGTGAGTGGCTATTTCGCTGTCTGGAGGAATGGTGTCATGCACAAGGGTGTGGCTGCATGCTTCCAAATCATACCAAGCAGCTATCCATCCTTTTGCGAAAACATTAAATAACTGCATATGTGGTACTCTAAGTCAACAGTGCTGTACAAAGCATACATTTTCTGTACATTATTCGCTGTACAACAAACTTACTTTTTCGTGTTTGATTGGTCAAAAAAATTTTGTTTTGCAAAAGTTAATGCTTGTACTATTCGTATTCGAAAACATTCGAGAAATATTTTTATTCCATTCGCACTTGGTTTACGTTATTCGAATTCGCTTCGAAGTTGAAAATTTGATATTCGAACACCCCGACAGTTTGTCTTTTTGTGCTAGTGTTTCAATAGGAGATCCTGAATAAGTGATTGCAACATTTCGTCATACATTTGGTGATAGTTTGTCAATACGCAGTGGAATAAATACCGCGAAAGAGAGCAAAAAAAAAAAAAAAAACAAGCGTTGTGATCACTTGGCTGCAGCATTCAGCTAGCCAAACGAATTACCCGTGTTTGAACTTCATCGTGGGCAGCTTTCTTTTTTGAAGTAATTTTTACGGTAATATAAATGTGGTGTGTTTTTTTGTTTTTTTTTAAGGAGAGCCTAATTCAGAAATCGAAATTGGCCTAAATTTCACAGGAGCGCAAAGTTCACCTGAGTATCTATGACTTTTAAAATGATTGTAATCAAGATGTGGCAATTCCTTATTGTAACGTGAACTCAAAAAGGCAGTTTCGAATAAAAAATTATGCCAAATTCTGCATCCGTTTGAACCAAACTGAGCCAGATCCGTTAAACCAGCGCTGCGTCAAAAATCATGACCAAAACAACCAACATGGCCGCATATCCAATCTGTTTCATTTGTTTCCTATCGTTATTTCGTTTCACAATTAGTTTTTCTTGAGCGAGTTGGTACTCGCTGAAAGACATGATGTTGTAGGGCAAAACTCGAATATAAAGAGTAAGAGGAAAACTTTGCTACTCCTTTCTGCCTTTTGGTGTTTCTTTTCGAGTTTTGCGCTGCAGTATCCTGTGCTTCTTTCGCTCCAAGACGGTATATTTGCAATAGCAGACAACTGAAATGAAGATAGTGGGCACCGATATATTCCTTGAAGAGGAAGAAGTGATCCGAAACGACAGGGCATAAAACGAGCTAAGAAGAAGAAGATCTGAAGCATATTTTGAAGGCCTCCAATAGATGCCAAGAACAAGAATCGAAGAACACCATCCTGGACTGTCTGCCGACAGTCCAGGATGGTGTGCCTGTTGCCTGGAAGGACCACTCGATCTTCAAGCCTAGTCGTCGCCACTGCGCCCATGAAACAAAACATGGCACGGACGGAAGCACAAGGATGGTGTTAATTTTGTCGCAAAATATCGGTATATCATTCATTCGCTGCGATTTAGACTTTTTTTACGAGCGAATTCAAGCCCAAATCAAATGTTCCAATCTATAAGAGCCAAATCCAAACTTAACTTTCCTTCTGAATACCGACGATAATGCGGTATACAGACTTCAGCCGCAATATAGATATGAGGTATTTTGGTGGCTGAACACACTGGCAAAAATTTTTGAAGCAAACCCGACCCTATTGTCAGTAGCAAAAAAAAAAAAAACTGCGTTTTTTTCAGTTTTAGTTAAAAGGACACTAAACAGCAAAACGATTTTTCTCGCATTAGTAAAGTAGTCTTCCACGATACCAAAAACACCACGCTTGCCGTGAGAAGACGCTTAATAAGCGAGAAAACGCGCAAAAAGAAAATACAGGTGGCGACGCCACCTTGGAATTCCCGCACCATTTGCCATGACGTCACATATTTTTGACGGCGCCTGCTCGGGCCTACGTAGTTCCTAATCGGTTAAATCGAAGTACATTGTCCTCTGAGGGGGCCAGAGACTTGACATAACGAGTTTGTGGAAATTTCGTCGAGCCAGTGGCGCCAAAATACGTTAAATGCTCTTTGAAATATTTTACGTCACGAGTTCGGCGCGAAATTTAAAAAAGAAACTTTGAACTTTTTTTTTTCTCCTCTAATAATAAACCTATGGTGGTGAAATAAACTACACAAGAGTTCTCCGAGCACGCTTTATCAATCTAAACCAATTCATTGTTTCTCTTTAGTGTCCCTTTAAAGTGGACTTGGGTCTTTTAGGAAAAAAAACGGCACAAATGTACATTATTTATTGCGATATAAGTTCATTTCGATCGCATAAAAGAGGAACGCATAAACTCTTCAAATGCACTGTAAAAAAGTATGTTAAATGTACGTTTTCAGGAATATTGAGTTCAATGTTATTTAATCTCGAGGCTGAGGGTAGGCTCGGGAGAAAAGTGATGTTTGTCACGTGGGGAGAACCCGAGCCACCCTGATACATAGAAAGCGACGAGGACATATGGGTGATGGATCAATGAACATAGAGCGTGAAAAGTTTTGAGCAGTACAAGTGAAATATGCATGGACATCAATGCTGTGTACACAAACTATATAATAAACGTAAACAGCTTTTTTACTGCAATTGCATTGTTGCGACTGTTGTTGAACCGCATCTCTCTGTTATAGTTTCGCGTACATTTGAAGGACAAGGGGAAGAAATATAAGAACGATAGAAGAAAACGCAATGAACAATTTCCTTGCTGACCTTAACTGATCGTCCTTTTATGCTTGATTCTGACTTTTTTTATAGACGTGTTTCATGTTTTACAAGAATAACGCTTACAGCTCGCATCACATTAAGAAAAAAGCGTATTATACGGGGGGCATTACGCTTATTGCGCTAAGTGGCGTGTTTAACTTTCAGGAACTCTATTCCGGCGTCCACATCATAACAAGCACAGAGGATTCTTAACAAGAATGATCATTTTTAAAAATAGTTAATTCACGCTATAATATTCTACCGCAGTGCGCTGTCTTATAGCATCACGTAAGCTCGCTAGTTGACTGTACCGCGCGTGAGAGCATAGACTGCCACTGATAGAAATGTTATAGAATAGTGTTTAGCAATTGTCTCTATTGATATGCGTACTTCGACAGCGAGAAATAAGCAGCCTCCAGGGGCGTAGCCAGAAATTTTTTTCGGGGGGGGTTCAACCATACATTATGTATGTTCGTGTGTGCGTTTGTATGTGTGCGTGTATATATGCGCAAGCAAAATTGAAAAATTTCGGGGGGGGGGGGTTGAACCCCCAACCCCCCCCCCCCCCCTTGGCTACGCCCCTGGCAGCCTCCTCCGCATAACACCTGCGTCAAAGTTGACTTGTGCAAGCACGGTTGGCGCGCGAGACATGCGCCGCAAGATGGCGACAGTTGCGACATTCCAGCGAGTAAGGGGAAACAAAAAAATAAACGCGATTTATAATGCGCCTCCGACTCCGTAAACGTGCGGCCGAGCCCCCCGGCCAATGCCTACCTTGCGGAGGCCCGCCAGGCTTTTTCAACATAACAGTCTTATCATAACGCAAGTGCACGCTAGCGTACGCGCATGCGCAGAGCATTCGTGCACTATAACTTGCCTGTCTTTCCTGTCCCATCTTTGCCTATGACCACGAGATTAATCGGCTCTAGCGGCGCCAGCGGTGTTGTGGCTGCGTCCTCTCCCATGACCCGCCGCAAGCACTCCGCGCAATCGGGGTCCCGCGCACTCCTCTATGTTTAGCAGAGCGCCTGCAGTTATTTGGGAATCAGCTGATCACAAAACTCCCGCCAAATGACGTCTACGCCTTGCGCCATCTCATGGAAGCACGAGGAAGTTCGCGCGCCGCCGTGCTTGCTGCTTAATGCTCATTTTCGGCCGGCGTGTCACAGGAACAGCGGCATCTCCTATAAGTATTAGCTCTAACTAGCATCTTAAGCGCATGTTTACCCTATAAGGTGCGGCAAGAGCTCTTCCCAATGTATTTAATCACATGGATACAAGCACCACTAAACTACGTCATCGCTAGCAGCCTACAGCTCTCGTTCCTAGATGACGCCCCAGTCGTTTCAAGATGGCGCCGCCGGTGAAGAAGAAAAAGTGCATTGAATCGGTTCCGTTCTAGTCGAGCACCGTAGGCATTCTTTAGTTCAGCAACACGATCGTATCTCCTGCTACGATGGCCATTTACCAGAACAGCTATGTCGCCTTGGAATCGGGCGTCACCACCTACTGGACGCAGTGAGTTTTGTGCGGCAGTCTGAAAACGCCGCTGTTTTCATTCGGTCACGACGAACTTTCAGTTCATTACGCGTGTTGATCCCTTAGACTTACGTAAGTATGCGGTTAATTGACATCAAACTACGGTAACGAGTTGCCTTAGCGACAGCCCGTAGCGCGAGATTAACACTACTGGCTTTTACAACGGCGGACTTGAGTAATCCGCGACTCGCGTTTGTGTTGATGGTTTAGTGTACGATCGTTTCGGTTCATTAATTAATTTTTCAGAGCGTGAGCGTTACATTCTCATCCGTCTATCTTATATGAGGGTGAGCTTTTGCAGGAGCAGTTATTCGAGCGTGTGAACCAGCTAACGTTTTGATGGGGAGCACGTAAACGCTGTGCAAAAGCATTTTTTTCCACCCTTTGTTATTGTTTGTTTCGTAACCGAAACTAGGTCACATATTTGGTTTTGGTTTCATATAGGGTGACTTGTACATGGTATTGGTATGTGGGATGGCAGGCTGTTCGTTTTCGATCTAACATTCGCCTAATTAAATGGATGGACGTGTGTGGATATGAACGGTGAATGCATATATGCACTTAATCGTTGACTTTGCATGAATGCCGAAGGTAAATCGTCGAGAGGGACTTGAAAAAATTGAAGCCAGTTCCACGCCTGTGAAATCTGAGTAAACAGATCAGCTGGCAAGCAAGCGCCATCACCTGGCGAGCGCATATTGAGTTGCTATTGCCCACATGGCTATGCTGTACTATGCAAGGCTATGCTATGCTTTGCCCTCCCCCTCCTCTTTTCCACCCTCTTCAACCTCACTTCTCTTTCCCACCCTTTGTTATGCTATACTGTACAGACGGGTCCACTGTTAAAGGGAACACTGGCGTTTCGGGTATGTCCGGATTTCACTATCCTACAAAAATTATAATGGCTTAGATTTGCACAACACTACTGGTATTTGACAGTTCTGAACCCTTATGATAGACTAGCAACGTGAACGAACAATCTTTCCGCGTCCATTAGCCGTTAGGGGGCCAACAAAATGAAAGTTGCTCATTCGAGTGTTCCCTTTAACAGTGGACCGTACTGTACATGGTTATTTATGCTATGGTTTACCCTCTCACCTTCCCTTTCATTCCTCCTCACCCTTAAATCGGTCTTCCTCACTTTCCTTTCCAACCCCCTTGGTATACTACACTATATGCATAGCTATGCTGTGCTAGCAGCTGCTTGGCACATAACCCCGTGACACATACCCACTGAGTTTTCTGATGCAACACCAAATCTACTGCGAGCTTAAACAGCTCTGCTGTTAAAAGTAATTGCTTGATTGCTCAGTTTATTGAAGAAATCAAATGGTCAGTTCCATGGCAGTGTGATTCTAGCTTGTCCCAGTCCCATATGTTTCAGTAACATTACACCAGATAGCAATGAAAGATGGCTTCAGCGGTATGTACATATTCTAATTATACGTATACAACTCATAACGAATTCATCCTAAAGTAGAATTTCATTGCCGTTGGCTTTCAAATGCACTGACACCGCACATCGACAAGGTCAGGTCGCATCAGCGAAATCTTGGTGTGGCTTCAGCTATTTGGGCACTGTGTCATCAGTGTGTGCTATTTGTATTCTTTTTCTTTTTGCAGCCGCCAGAAGATTCAGTGGATGTCGATGCTGTTCATGGGCTGCATGTACCTGTACGCGGCGCGCATGGCCATGCCCATCACGGTCACCAAGATCAGCACCGAGTACGGCTGGACCAAGACCACCTCGGTGAGTCACGCAGAGTACGGGGAACACAGAATTGAATTTATTTTGCAACTGGGTTGCGAGGATGACCAGGCAATAAAAGCTGTGATTAGCAGCTTGAGGTGAACTTGGTCACCTCATACAAAGGGCAGCTTCATAGTGGACAAACAAGACACTGTAAAGCATTTAAATATGGTAAACGTAAGCAATTATGGTAAAAAACAATAAATAATAACACAGAGAGAGCATTTCTTACAAGTGTAACAAATAGCATGACCCTCTTACGCGAGTACTTACAATCATACAAATATATGATAGGTGATTTAAATGGAGAACAAATATATTTAGGTTCTGTTCTTCTTGCACTTGGGTTAATAGTCTCAGTAATGAAAACTGAAGCATTTGGTTGCCGTAGGTAGTTCTACTAGTGTCAATGTAATGTTCTTGAAAACCCAAGAAAAAGTTTTAGCAGCCGTTATGTTTTTTTTTTTTTTTTTTGTCTTAAAGAGGCCATGACACGGTCGCCAAACAATTTATGGTTTTCAGCAAAAAAATTGAAGTAGTGGGACTATTATACCTATGCATATATGAGAAATGGACTGTAAAAGAATATTTCAGTGGAAAATAAGCCCCAGAAGTCACCAGCTATAAACCCCGCCCACGGCTGGCGACCACCATTTTGCCATGGCGTGTGTGACGTCATGTGCGACATTGAGAGGAGCCTTTGTCGTCTACCAATGTTTCAGCCGCTGCAAATCGTTCAGTTTGAATGCCAAGCTGAAGAAAGCTTGGATAGCTCTACTGCACGCGCAGCTTGCCATGGAATAAAATCGTTTGCCGGAATGCAGACGCTCGCACAGCAAGCAGCTCGTTATGTTACAGCTCGTGGGTGCACCAGCATTGGCCGACTCTCAGGCCGCTTGCGTGTTTATAAAAATATTCAATTATAAATTAAGTGCTCGATCAAATATGCTAATATTTTGTCAGCTTATTTGTGAACACAAAAGGATTAACCCTCATGACACAGATTATGATCGAAAATTGGGTGTCATGGCCCCTTTAACCGAGTTGGCTTCATAATCTTCTGTGTAACAAAGAAACGGGCCCCTTTATCCATAGAGTTTCCTACAATTACCTAGAGGGAACTCTGGCGCTGCGATCATTCAGCCGCCATGGGAAGAATGGGTAGCACACAGATTTGCGTAACCTTTGTTCTTATGGCTTGGAACGCACTTGTGGCTTAGTTTATTGCTGTGTTTTGGCGTTCATTTCGGATGAAAGAATGGACCGTTGTGAACTTCATGACCAGATTTGAATTCGTGAGCCTAAAAAGGTTAAAGTGGTGGAGTAGAACTGCTGACTTTTGCTGAACTGTGTCTTGCGACGAAGCGTATGCAGGCGATGCGGAGCCAAACGGAGCCGAAAGAACGAAGTTTGCGCAAATCCGTGTACTACCCATCATTCCCATGCTGGCTGAAGCGCCATGCGTTGCAGCTCCCATAGACACTAGTGCCAGAGTTCTCTCTAGTAAGTATTGTAGGAAACTCTATGCCTTTATCCACTGCCTTTTGTTTTGTTCGTGATTGCACTGTGTTTTTGAGGTGTATGACCCCAGCGTTTAATCGTTCTTCAACAACGTCCTCGCTTTCTTCATCACACGCAGGGCACGGTGCTGTGCTGCTTCTTCTGGGGCTATGCCCTGACTCAGGTGCTGGGCGGCTACCTGGGCGACATGTGGGGCGGGGACAAGGTGATGCTGGGGGCGGCCGTCGGCTGGTCTCTGCTCACCCTGTACACGCCCGAGTGCGTCGCCTGGAGCCGGGGGGCCCTGCTTCTCAACCGCATCCTGCTCGGCGCATTCCAGGGCAAGTAGACCACCAGTAGTCTACGCTCAGCAAACGGTTACGTTGCCGGGGAACATTTTCAGGCAAAATTTGCATTGACTGACCTGTGAAGCTGATGGTGATGCATGCCCTAACAATAGTTCCCTTGAACTCAAAGAATCACTGTTTTAAATGTTTTTTTTTCCTAGGACAATAACAGACTGGAATAATCTTAATAGTACCGAAATTGTTACCCAAAAGTCCTTAGCAATGTTTGAAAAAATACCCGAAAATGTTATGAATTCATGTTTGTATATTTTTGTGTTCACTACCAGCGTCTATAGAATTCTTTACAACTATTTGAAGAATGCCTGTAATTGCTATGAACTTGTATATGCTTAAATGTTTGTACGTTTTCGTGTATACTCGCCCTGCTAAGACCTGGTAACAGATCACACTACCTAAAAATAAATAAATTAATTAATTAATCATGATGGTGCTCCAAAAAACCCAACACCACAGAAAAAGCATGCGATGAGCTCACACAGAAACTCTCCTCAACCTCGTCTGACGCGTACCAAAGAAATAATAAATAAAACGAAAGAACTCTTCTTTCCGGCGCTGGGGTTCGAACCCGGGCCCCCCTGTCTGAAAGCGAGTGCCTTGACCACTAGGCCACGAGCCCATGCGTGCCCTAAGTGAACAGAACTAAACCATACGAATGCGTTATACAAACGATGCAAAAAAAAACATTGGGAAGCACTAGACATGCTATGGGCACTCCATTGAAATATTTCGTGTTGGCTGACTCAAAGCGATCTGCTGGACAAACGCGTTAGGTCGATATCAGGAGTTGCACATTTCTCGAAAATTCCTACTTCGAGAAAAGTGAATTGCTAACCCGTGTTTCCATGACAGCGCGGTGGTGCTTTCGTTGGGCCGTTCTGCAAGCTAACGAATGCTGGAAAGAACATGAAAGACTGCATGTCGATTCAGCCCGAAGGCTCCGTTCCGGGGACAACCACTACCTATAATAAAACTGAAACCTTACATTAGGGGGGAACTTTGCACAATTCAAAAGGGAAAAAAAAAACAGTAGGTCAGGCAGACCCATGCCAAGCTTCATTTGGCCCCATTTCACCAATAGGGGAAGACCTCCTGAATTTTTGTCACTCAATAATCATCTATCACCCATGGCTTTAACTGCCTTAATGCTTTAGTGTGCTAGTAGATTCAGGTCATAAATGTCTTGTGGGTATTAGTGAGAACAGAGCTATCAAGAAAGAACATGCAAACAAGCCGGACGACAGTTGTTGTTAGACGACCAGTGTCATAGACCCGCATCTATGACCTTAAAGGCTGGACATTACAGAAGGAGTCACATAAGCAGAGCGTCAATTCAAGGTTGCTGTTCCTTGAAAATTCAGGGCTGAATTCAAAGTTGTGTGTGCTGCAGTGTACCCGCGGCTGCAATTGGCTGGATGTGGCACAATTTTTTTTTTATTGCACAGTGTTCGAAAGGAAATATACACAATCTTTTTGGACCAATAACCTTTTCGGCTAGTATCTGGGCCAATACAGAAAGAGCACTGTAGGTCAGCCACAGGTCACTTAAGAACATAGTGTTGAACAAAAAGCAATTAAAACAAAGAATGGTGCATCTGCAAAGAAGAGCATAAACAAGTTAATTGGAATGCTTGATTAAAAAGTTAAAAGCGTTTACATGCAAGATGAAAGTTTTTCGCAACTATTACTCCAATGGGCACATCATCTGAGCTTAGTGCACAAAAAAAAGAAAAAAACTCCAGCAGTCGTTCCCCATGAACATTGTTGCAATTGGAGAGATTTAGATTACCATTATACTCAAACCTCGATATAACGAACTCGGATATAACGAATTATCGGTTATAACGAAGTAAATGAAGAATACCCTTGGTAACAGCTACAGTGGCTCGATTGTACGCTTATACCGAATTTTCGGATATAGCGAGGTTAATTTCGTGTGAAATGCGACTTTGTTATAATGAGGTCTCAGTTAGTTGCTTGCCTAGTGTGCAGGTGCGGGAACGTAACTATTGTATTAGGAAAGGGGGAAGTGGTGTTCGGCATGTTGTGTACTAAGCAGGCGTGCTTATAATTTTCTAGAGTTATGAATGAAGGAACATAGAACTCATTTCGGGTTGTTTGGTGCAGGGCTCCACTTCCCGGCCATGTCGAGCGTTATCGTGAGCCAGCTACGGCAGCAGGACCGCACCATCTTCACCAGCGTCGTGGCGGCGGGACCGTCATGCGGGTGAGTGAGGTGTCATCTCTGCTTTAGCAGTTTCAGGACGAATGACAGCATGGAAGGACGAGGTTGAGAAGAAGGCAACGCACGTACACTAACTCTGAGGCAGGCCCGTAGCCACGGGGGGGCCCTAGGGGCCCAGGCCCCCCCCTCCCGAAATTTGGGTGAAGTAGGTGTTTTTACCAAAAATAAATAATGAAAATAGGTGTTTTTCTCAAATAGTCAAGGTTTTAAACAAGTGCCCCCCCCTCCCCAAAAAAAAAATTGCATATGTACCCTGTCCTAAGTGTCCACTAAAGTGAAACATTAGATCAGTTTATACCGATCAATCATTCTTTCAGAACTCCAGTGTCCTTAATTTCAGTGTCATGGGATAATTATGAGGAGACAGAACGAAGGTCAAAGTTGCGTTCTTGAATTTTGCGCCAAAACATTTGCACATGAATGTCAGTGCAACGTCGCGAATTTCAAGGCCTTTTTGCCTATTTTGGCTACATTGGCTCGGTGAAATTTTCTGCAACTTGCTATGTTAAGACTTTCGGTGCCTCAGAACACAGTGTAACCAGTTTGTCACTGATAAACGAGGCTCTAGAACATGCCGTCAATATTCATGACGTCAAGGCAATTTGGTATGGGAAGTTCGCGGTAACATCCTTAAATGCATTTTTTATTCAGCCAATTTTCTTGCTTACCAATCGTCTTCTCGTGGTAAGTGATACTTTCAGCATTGTGAAATTGCAATTTTAATAACCTGAGAAAAATAGTTTTTCTTCTTAAGTTTCTGATTAATTTTAAACACTGATTGTTTAAGAATGTGATAGTCTGAAGCACCTAGCATAAATTGTTTTCCTGAGAGAGGCCATTGTCCTTCGGTGTATGTAGAAAGCGATCATGATGTCAGTGAAGTACCGTATTTACTCGAATGTAACGCGAGCTTTTTTTTTTCCAGATTTTTGCTACCTAAAGTCGATCCTTGCATTACAACCGAATACCAAAACTACTGTTTTTTTCTTCCTGGACGCAATGAAAAGTCACTTCTCGCGTTACAGTCATGGTCATGTTACAATCGAGTAAATACAGTATTCTTGTTTTAAAGGAGTCCTGACACAAAAATTTTCGCCCCGCGTTTTTTTGCTGCAATGTGTTGCTGGGGGCCTGTTAGTCATAACACGGCACATCGTTTGCTGCAGCGCGCGACAGATAATTAATTACAAGCTCCTCATTACCGACACAGCCTCAGTTTCGGTTTGACAGAGCTCCAAAAACGGCAAGCCGCCGGGTGCAACTATCACCACCTAGTGAGTGAAACGCTCGGTCACGTGAGCACACAGAACAGTGACGCATTTCCGCGCGGTCTGTCGTTGTCGGTCTCATCGTCGTCTGATGGCGACGATTTTCTTGCGGCGGGGATCGAAGGAATTTTCGACGTGGCGAATCACTTCATGTTTGACCCACTGGCGAGGAGCGATTCGTCGGGAAGAGCGTCAAAACAGAAATGGCGGCTACAACGTCATCGTAACTTGTACCGGCTGCAACGGTTACATAGGGGAAGTAGGGGGGTCACCTCAGGTCACCTCCGAGGGTGTCAATGCACTAGGTGCGGCCTATAATGCTGGATCGCGCTCGCGAAGTTCAAAATTCATATAAAATACATTCCAAGCTTTATTCGCTGCCGATATTTTGCAGATGGTACACGCACGTACACGGGAATCGATCCAGCAGGCTATCTCGGCCGCGAAATTTTGTGTCAGTACCCCTTTAAGATGTTAATCATTCGAACCGTGTGCTTGTGCAGGTTGCTGCTGATTGGCAGCTTGGGATCAATCCTGATGGCATCCAATGGCTGGCCCTCTGTTTTCAAGGTCACTGGTGAGCTTTGACCACTATTCCAGGCATGACCACTGTTCCAGGCAAGGTCTTTGTGAGAAGGAGAGAGAGACGAAACTTTATTTATGTCCTTGCTGGGGTCAAGCGAGTGAGCGGCACTGGCCAATCAGAACAGGGGGGAGGAGAGCGAATGAGGCAGCATGTTTCCCTCACCTCATTAAACCTCCGCCTTCACTCAGCTGATTGGTGTGTCAGTAGGGTGATGTGTCGGTGCTTGGAAAACGGGATGCGCCGCTCTCACACTCTTCCAATGAATCTGTAGTTTGGTACAACTTAAAAAGTCTGCAGCATTTCTCCTAAAAGGAGGGCACGCACAAGCCTGCACCAATGGGCGCACACTCCAGACTGATGTCAAGACTCGGGCAACTGGTGACCCTACCTTCTGAAAACATTGCCGAGTGCATGTGTGGGACTATTTCTTTAGTCGTGGAGGCGACCAGTTTCCGTGCTTCGGTCATCTGTACGGGGCTTCTCTGGATGTCCTAAGTCGTATCAGACTGTAGACAGGACTAGTCTGGGTATGCGTGCCTTCAAAGAGCCTGTACACATACGTGACGAAGCTTTCTTCGATGCAGTCGTCGTTGGTCTCAGATGATACAGCTTCTGCCTCTAGCCAATTGCAGATCGAGTTTGCTGGAACAGAGCGTTACTCTCTCTTTGTGCTGTTAAACTCAACTCATCATCGTCGTCATCACTGTTTCCTTCGCCCCTAACGATGCAGGCATGCTGGGCATTGGCTGGTGCTTTGGGGTGGCCTTCCTGATGCACCAGAGGAAAGGGGTGACGCAGTCTGGCAAGGCACTCGTCCGCAGCCCTGTCGGAACAGCCGCCAAGGTCCCCTGGTTCACCTACTTCCGAAGCCCCTCTTTCTGGTACGTTCTTACGGGGCACTGATAAATGCTTCCGTTGTTTGCTGACCCGCCACGGTGGTCTAGTGGTTATACTAGTGCTCAACTGTTGACCCAAAGGTTGTGGGATCGAACCCCGGCCGCCGCAACCGCATTTACGTGAAGGCAAAATGCTGGAGGCCCATGTACTTAAATTTAGCTACATGTTAATGAACCCCATGTGGCCAAAGTTTCCGGGGCCCTCCACTAAGCTGTTCCTCATAATCATATCGTGGTTTTGGGAAGTAAGAGCCGAACAGTTATTATTGTGTTTTTCACTGACAGCACTGTCACGGTTCTTGCTTGTAGGAGAGTAGTTGCAAGTTTAAGCCAGCTGGCCAAACACAATTTTTTCCATAAAAGTTACTCAAGATCGTGATTACGGCAAAACAATGCAGGCAATGGGACAACCGAGGAGTAAGAAATTTAAAAAACATGGAGGCCACTTAATCTTGACCTTTAAGAGTACAACACGATAGCCTTGTTGCCAGCAATGCCAATACTGGATTTCCTGCAACGTGAGCTTGTTAAAGGGGCCCTGCAACACTTTTCTAAGTAACCATCGAATGGCTTCACCAAAGGAGTTTATTGCCTCACGAATCAACTGTAGGAATCAACTGTAAGCTTTTAGAATCCATTAAGTACAAGCAAAGTTACACAGATTTGTGACACGCTGTAATCACTCTCTCTCGTCTCGTGTCGACAAACGCGCTGGAAGCTAAGCAGGGAGGGATAGCTTGGGGGAAAGAACTCACGTCATGCGCGTGTCATGACCTTGAGCACTTTTTCTTTTCCTTTTTTCTTTGTACGTGCAGCTAACCTTCAGTGAGATCGCGAGTGCGTATGCGGGCACGTGGCGGCCTCCCACGGCGGGTCCAGTAACTATGAAGCCAACGATTCTCAAATGAGCCAATGGCCGTGAATTTGGGTGTATATAGCACGGTCATTTGGGTATGTGGCACCATTTGTAGAAAGAAGAGGGAGCGATTTCCAGCCAACTTTGATAATTCATCGTAAATTCCAGGCCGTGTGCTGCGCTATAATGTTTGGCTCGTGTGTTCTCAGGAGCCTCGACTACCGACCGGCAGCGTTTCCTGACCATGCTGAAAAAGTGTTGCAGGGCGCCTTTAAACCAAAACCATGAGAGGGTGACCACATCTCGTCAAACCCAGTGCAAACACAAATCTTCCATTGCTCACAGAGGCTGCTGTATTCACTTACAACCTAAGCAAAAAATGTAGACTCCGCCCGCCAGTCAACAACGTGCCCGGCATTCACCTATGAAAGACAGTCATGCTAGCTGGTTTCCGCCCAAACTGTAAGTACTTTAGGTGGTTGCATTATGTCACAATGCCGAGTTCGACCAAGAGAAACAATCCACATAGCCTTTCCCTTCGCTTTCGCGCTCACGGTATCAGCCCAACACATGATTTCTGAGGGTAACCATATGCTGGCCAAGAATATTTGTTTGTCTGCACTGTATATACACTCGGGCGTTCGGATAACGTGCTTGGCCTGTACGTTTTTTGGGGTACTTCGATTACGTTACGCTATGCTGTTGCCCCAAGTTCTTTCCTCCATGGGGATGGGAAAGCAGATGAGTCATAGCACCATCCTGTCTCGGCATTGTCTTGCTTGTTCAGACATCCCATTCGCAATCTGTTCTCTTTTGCCATAATGTACGATAATGAACTAGCCCGTTTCAAAACCCTCATGCTAGAGTGAACTCTGCCCACCATACTTTGTTGCATGCTGAATAGGGAATGCTGTGGGAGCTACGCGAGTAGTATGAACGCTGTAGTCTTACACATATTGTGTGTTCTGCAAGGCTGCTGCTGTTGATCTGGGGCTGGCTTTCGCAGAATAACTGCTAGATGTGTTACTACCACAACTCGTTGGTGTAAAGATCCATCAAATTACACCTTATCTTTGTGGTATGCGAGATACCCATCTTTCTGTCAGAAGCACTACCGGTACAGCCACTGCTTGCAGCACTGCGTCACTTTGTTTATATTCATGTTTAAAGCAAAAGCTTTTGAAGCGCACATAAAATTAGGACAGAACTAAGAATTTGACAGGACAGCCTCCTAAGCGCTGTCCTGTCAAATTCTTAGTTCTTCTGTCCTCGTTTTATGTGCGCTTAAAAAGCTTTCGCTTTAAACACGAATGTTCACCAACTAGCCCATCTCGCCGTCTCGTCACTTTGCTCATTCAAAGTGGTTGTAAAACGTGCGTGTTCAAGAAGTTCAGATCTGCAGTGCCATCTGCACAACAATCACATCAGATCTTTGTGACATAAAAGTGTAGTCAAACCTCAATATTACGTCAGCTACACAAATATGACAAATTACCAGGCGTAACAAAGTAAAACTTTAAATTGCCTCAGGGCTATTAGAGGGGGCCTTCGACACTTTTCTAAGTCGTCGTAGAACAGTCCTAACGTTGGACTCTGTCACTTGCTCCTTAACGTGCAACAGACATACAAATCCATATGTCTATGTGACTATGTTATACATATTTATAATGAATATTGCACATAACAAAGCCGTCTTCATGACTTTACTATTATGAGCTTTTACCACGTCACTGTAGTTTAGCTGGACAATCGCTGCACGAAAGTGCTATATAGTAAGCTTATACCCCTGTCACACGAGGCAACTTAAGTGCACTTTGAGGGAGTGCACTTCGCCGCTAGTGCCAATCGCACGCTGTCGCACAGGAACGTTTAGTGACACTCGCTGCAAAGCGCACTTGCCGGCGAGTGCGTTCGCCAAACTCACTTCGCCGAGACGGAGTGTCTAGCCTCGATAGCAGTGGCTCGAAAATAAATAAATTATTATCCGAAGCCGAGTTCATAGCATTTTTAAACTATCGTTTTCTTTATTAGGAATATTTTTATGCATTAAAACATACTATAATACAAAAAACTACTTTGCTATTCTCGTTCTCGCGCAGTTTACAGCCCCGACCGCCAGGGGCATGCCCAGCGCACGCCGTGCAATGGCTGCAGCCGCCGCGTTTGTACGTAAATTTTATTTTAAGGGCTGGTTATAGCTGTAACACAGTATTACTTAAGAAAAATTGCCTGAAATAACAAATACTTGTTGTGCTACTTAAGTACCCATCGCCATTACAATCATTTTCAAAGTGCACTTCCCTTTCTCGTGTAGCAGCGCACTGCCAAAGTGCCATTCTGGGGGCGTAAGTGCACTCGCTGAAAATGACACTAAACTTGCCAGTGTGACCGGGGTATTAGTCTGAAATTATGAGCTGAACAAGCAGACTGTGATAATATACTGCCTTCACCTACTGTTATTAACTGTGTACAGCTGCACCGATTCTTGTTACTTAAGTTTTGCTTAAAGTGATAGTCATCCTATGTTCATTCGTGGTTTTATTTGTTTAGTATTCATTTGTTTATTCATTTATTGCATTAACTTCATTCTACCAAAGGAATTGGAGTTGAGGCTACATGATTATGGTGAATTCTAGTGGCAGATACAGAGTCGCCGACGAACTCTTCACCGGAGCACTCCGCTCCGGCGGAGGGCAACCAAAGGAAATCTGCCAATGGATCGCAGGCGCTCCCACTAGAGCAATGGTAAGGGGCGCTAGCTTCTTACCATTGCTCCTTACCATGGTAGAGACAGCTGCTTCGTGGAGTAAATCTGGCAGTGGAGATGCTCCAGATCCACTGCTTCAGATCTGCTGATGAAACATATGGTGAATTCCATAGGCGGATTCGGAGTGACCGACGAACTCTACGCCGGAGCACTCCACTCCCTGGAGAGCATCCGAAGGAAATCTGCCAGTGGAACACAAGCGCCCTCGCCAGAGCAAACGGTAGGGGGCGCTAGCGCACATCTGCTTCGCAAGCGCCCAGCATTCCTCGCCGTTCCCGCAGTTTTCGCCTTGACGGGCGCGAGCGGAGAGAATGGGCGCGATTGGACAGCGTATTTCATCGCACATGCGGTACGCCACGCTCTGTGCACGCGCGGGGAGCTTGCGATTTCCAGTCGAATCCGCCGCTTTTCGTGGAGTAGAGAGAGCTGCTCCGTAGAGTGATTCTGGCGCAGGAGCTGCTCCAGATCTGCCAATGAAACATACAGGGAGCACTCTCAATCCGCCAATGGAACAGACTTGCTCCACATGGAGCAGAAAAACTGCTACCGGAAGTGCTCTGAATCTGGCATTTGGAATTCACCGCTAGATTAACATAAAAGGTATACACTCAAGCCTCGGCATAACAAACAGGGATATTATGAATTATCAGTTATAACAAAGTAAATGACGAATAGCCTTAGTAATAGATACAGCGATTCGAATATACGCTTATAACGAATTTTCGGATATAGCGAAGTTATTTTAATGTCAAATGCAACTTTGTTATAATGAGGTTCAAGTGTAGTACAATAGAAAAAAGAACATAATATGAACAAAAAAGAACAAATAGACAACAATGCAGTTTTTGTACTGTGCAGTAAAAAACACCAGTGATTAAACGCTCGTATCCTTGTCCACTCTGTAATATGCAAATTGTGACAGTGAAATTAACGAGTTGTGACTGTATTTTCGATTTCAATCGGTTTTATATAAACAATTTATATATAACGAGGATACGCCACCAATGTTAATTGTTGTAACAGTTGCCACACAATGATGTGACACCTAATGAGACATCAATCTGTGCAGGGTGATACTGTTGGCGCATTTCACGGAGAACAACTCTTACTTCATTCTCATCTCCTGGCTGCCCACTTACTTCCACGAACGCTTTCCCGACGCCAAGGCAAGTTGCCATTCTCTATGCATTGCTTGGTGGTCGGCCACGTAACGCTTTATAAAGAAGCTTATAACATCATATTACAGACTGTTTTATTATTTTTTTTAATTATTATTATTAATATTTGGATTAGAGTTATTGCAGATATTTGAAACTGGCATGCGTACTTTTTTATTCCGTTGCGACCAGGTTTCACCAGCTAAAATTGTTAGACATGTTATCACTCAAAGCAAGCAACACCTGAATGTAACAGAACATCCTCAAGTTTTTTTTTGTTGTTCTTTTTAGATTTGCATGCCCGACGTGAATACTTCATTCTAGAACACACATAAGCGAGCGCCGGTGATAATACTCTAATGTACGATAATGCATGCATAGAAGCCAACACATTTCAGCTAAAGAGCACTTTTTCTACGAGCACGCTTGCTGCCGTCTTTGTACTGTAACTTGTTTTGTTGGGCAGAGGTACGGCCAAATGAAGAACTCAAATCTTTACCCGTTCGGGTCGCGCATTCTTCACCAGCACAGCCACGTGTCAAGAACACCCGATAATGCTTGAATGTGAAGCTTTCATCTTCAAGGCCTTAAATGCCCTTAAAAGGTTGCTAAAGTAATAAATAAACCAAAAACAAACAAGACTTGATCCATACGGTGTTGTACCAGCACCGGTGGTCACGAAATGAGGCGCATTCTGCATGGTCGGTGCATGCGGTATGGCATGGTTTCATTTGCCATTTTAGAACGTGCACCTAACCGGTCAGGCTAACCCCTCTTAATGGATAGTGATAAAGTTTAAATTGAATATGCCGTTTGTAGCTCCTGCGTTCGTGACGGGTCCACGCGGTTGTCGCTCTGTTGCAGATGTGGGTGTTCAACATGGTCCCCTGGATCATGATACCCATCTGCAGCATTGGTGGTGGCACCGTCTCAGACCACCTCATTCGCAAAGGTGCGCTAACCAAATTGATTTGAGTTGAATTGAATGCAATTTATTAACGTGACAGACACCAGTAAGCTGCGTTCTCACTGGGCACGTGAGCGAGTGCCAAGAGATTTAATGTGGTACTGAGTATTTACATAATCCTTTTTTGATGTTGGATGACTTTTAATCGAAAAAAAAAATTTGATATCCTGGTATTTTCTGCACTAGCAAGTTTCTTTCCTCTTTTGATGAGAAACCACTCCAACAAAACACCTCACTTACTCTTAACATGCCCTCAACTTGATCGTTGTAAACAAATAAAGCAGGATTCTTCAAATTATGTTTACTCGTGAATTAGCAAACTAAAGGCTTAAAAAGGCAGCTCACTAACTGCTGTGTATAACATTGAGAATGACACAGAAAGATACGTCAACTGCAGCAATGTCAGCAACAAAAAAGTTAACTCGCCCTTTCTCTAGTTGTATTTGTTGCTGGAAAACAGTGCAACAAATAACATTGAAATCAAGCATATTCAAATTACTTACAAGAGGAGATGTAGTTGTAGCGATGACTAAATATTGCCAAACTTTACCAGTTGCTGAACATCACGTCGCAGTAAAATTAAAGTGCGAATGATTTCAGTGCAGCTCGAAAAATCTAACACCTTCTTGTACGCAGTGCAGTCTATTTAACGTCTTGTTTTCAACATTAGATGTGGCAGGTGTGAACTTCATTTCTCTCTTTTTACTTTCACGCTTGATTGTTCACTGCTGGCAACATGAAGTATTGAAAAACTCAAAAAAACATATTTGCATTTGAACATGCACAACATTCTCCTCGACGAATGACTAGAACGGGGTAGCGCTATGTTCTGTTTCTTTATTTGAAAATTGGCGATCTTTGTGCGACCTTACTTTTTCACACAGCTGTTCACACTTGGTTCGGCAGCAAAAGAGAAACGTTGAGAATTGGTGATATGGTGAGCGTTGATAACCACATGGATTGGACTGAATTGATGTATGGATCAAGAGTAGCCCTGAGCACCTTCAGTTCTGTAGACTGCTTACTGTATCTAAAGCATGCAATCATTTTTCCTCAGTGCACCCTTATAACCGACTGGCAATCAACACTTGTGACTTTGCACTCGGCACAAGGTTTAGAGCTGCCGATATACTATGTGGGGTACAAATCACAATATTTGTATCTCTTAACTTGTTCTAGATATGGAGTGACTACTGCCTTAACACTCTGTTCGTCATCTTTTCACTCTTTTTTTGCTGAGCCTTATGTGAAAAGTAAACAAACAGTTTTGGTGTTAATGTAAGAAAAAATTTCCACTCTGAAAATGGGGAAACAAATCTGCAGTCACGTAAAATTGGACATACAAACAGTCATAAAAATCTGATCAGGATAGCATATATCTTAGAAAGCTTTCTAGCTTTTGAAAATAAGTGCATAGTTTGTGTGAAGCTGGCTGTATTTAGTACTCACATAATGCTATATAGTACTTGCTAATGTTGACTGGCACTTGCTTATGTTTGCTCATGGTTAGCTATTGCTTGCCACTGTTGGCTGACTGTTAAATGACGCCGGTTGTCTGGTCCTATAACAATGCAATAAATATAATACAGAGGAACTACTATGCATGCGTCCAGGTCATTCTATTAAATGCTGTGCTTACTACGACAGTACCGCTTACGGAAGTTTCTCTGCAAATTTCTTTTTCCTTCTTCAGGGCAGCCCATTGCCAAAGTGCGCAAGCTGTCTGAGGTAAGGAAACTTCAGTTCAGCCTAATTCGAATGTGCCGAATCATTTACATCATGTACTGCCAATTTCAGAGGATCTCTGAGCAACCGAGGTTTAATTTGTGATAATGTGAAAGAAGAGATCTAAATGCATTGCTATAAGTTATGGAATGCAGGCTGTGATACGTTTTGTTGCCATAAGCTCTACATAGACTTAAGAATTATCTCTAGAAAAACAAAGTGTTTTATGCTGCACGACAAAGTCCAGTTCGTTGAGTTGGGATCAAGTGCCCATATTATCTGCTACCTTCCATATCTGGGTGTTATCTTTTCTGCACAACTTGAGCTCAAATGTTTGTAACTGCCTGGTTTTACCTGATAGAGGAGCAGCACATTGATGTCAACGTAATGGGCAAAGGACTTTAAAATATTCTGACCTTGTACATCAGTTCGTGGGATTTAAGTTCAGAAGATACTAAAGGGCCCTGCAGCACTTTTTGAACATGGTCACAAAATGCTGTCGATCAGTAGTCGATGCTCCTTTGAACACGTGAGCCAAACATTATAGCGCAGCACACGGCATGGAATTTACAATTGAGTTTCAAAGTCAGCTAGAAATCGCTCACTCTTCCCACAACAAATGATGCCATAGATCCCATTTCAAGTGCATCATGAGCTCGTAGACACGGCCACTGGCTGATTTAAGCGTCGTGAGCTGCATAGTTACTGTAACCGCTGTTCGGTGTCGCCACGTACCTGTGCCACGCTCTATAGCGGTAAAATTACACGCTATTGCACCAGCCTTCTCGTAATGATGTTGAAAGTGAGCCACACGTTCATACGTGCTCAATGTCATGACACACACTAGCGTATGGACGTAGCTTCTTGCCCTCTTGTCATCCAACCCCTCCCCCCCGCATGGCTTTCAACACGCTTACTGGAGTGAAAAGAGAGAGAAGGGGCTTGAAGCGTGCAACAAATCCCTGTAACTCCGCTTGTACTTGATGGATTCTAAAAATTTGTTTGCTGCAGTCAATTCATGAAGCAATAAATTCGGATCATGACATCATTTGATGATTACTTGGAAAAGAGTTGCAGGACCCTTTTAATGCGAATGAATGTTTTTATGAAAGAGAAAAAATTGGCATCTCCCCAGCTATAGTACAAATCTTCTGAGGAAACATTAAAGGGGTTTTTTTCAGAAAGCAAGCTTTACAGTAGAAAGAAAATCCACCCTGGTCAGGCGGATGATGTTTTCTTTCTTCTTTTTTATCTGCTTGGATGATATACAATCTCCCGGACGAGGGCATTCTCAATCGAGTGGACTAAAGTAATGTGGTGAACTGAGCGAGCTAGTGTAGGTTCATAGCGTAATGAAATGCAAAGAAAGTGTGACACGGAGAACGAACACTACACACACGTATTGTGTGTTGTTTTCTTTATGCTGCAAAGAAAGGTCCCTTCGACTATGGGTGCTGCGTTGCAGTTCATATCAAGTGTAACTGTTCCATGGCTTCTGAAAGCGAATAAACAAACAGTTCTTAGTTTGTGCGTCATCTGTTATGTTTGATTATGTTTTGTTGTGCTTCATTACTACATATAACAATCGAATTTCATTGGTACAACTCTGCATAATATGTTTTTCTTTTTATTCCCGGCCAATGTCCCTTGGAAATAATGCATTTTCATTTCGTTAATATAGTCCCATTCTTGCCCATATTTGGATAATACGACCGCAAAGGAGGATCTTGACTGATATATCTAGAAATGCTATGCTTATTCCTCGGTGTACTAGCTTCTTTTTTTTTACTTTTCAGAAGAATTTACTCGTAGACATTGAAAAGAAAAAAGTGCAGCGCAGATTGAGTAGCTACTTCAATGTTGCGTGATAAAAATGAGTTGCTGACGGAGTATGCATATTTTCTTGCCTTTTTTTTACCACTTTGGTTAAAACGGTTTTTGCATAATACGTTTTATTTTGCGGTTCCCTTGAAAACTGTATCGGGATTCCACTGTACTCAGTGCAGCTTGTTCTCAGCTTTCGGGAACCGAGCAGCCTATGCACAACCATTCATCGATGTTCCGTGGCTAGGCTCCAGGTTGCGAGAAAGCCCACCGTGGTGCCTTTGACGGACACAATTTTTCGCATGCGCAGGCTCTGTGCCAGCTGAGCAAGGCACTGCTGCTGCCCTTGGTGCCGTGGTGCAGCTACACGTGGGCGCTGCTGTGCGTCTCGCTGGCCGTCGCCTGCTCGGGCTTCCACAACAGTGGCGTCTTCATCAACCCGCAGGACATCGCGCCACTCCACGCGGGATCCGTCTTTGGTACAGCCGACTGGGAAGCGGTAGCACTAGCCGCGGGATTTCGGTGGGAAGGATAGTTCGCTGGTCGCTGGGATATATACAAGTACCGATGCCCAAAGAAGTTGTTGGGATTCGCAAATGAATTATCTGGAATCTCGCAATGTGGTAAAAGGGTTATGCAAGGGATAATTGACAATCACTCATGTATAGCACGAAGCCACGAGAGAAATCCGTATCAAGAGAAATCCATACGGATTTCTCAGAAAGGGGAGCTCCTAGTTGGAAAATTGGTCCTGGTCTGTGGACGTCCCTGGACCAGGACTAGCCTATGGACCTGGTGCTGGTCCTGATCCGGGGACGTGCCCTGGACCAGGACAAATTTTTTTTCGGTGGAAAGCTTCCCTTTCTGTGAAATCCGCATGGATTTCCAGGTGACTTCGTGCTACGAGTAAGTGGTTGTCAATTATCCCTTTTATAAGTTAGGATTTATTACGCTCGTGATTACTATTAGTAGGCATCGTGGCTACAGCACGCAAGCTTGTCCGTTAGTCAGTGCCCATCAAAATCACTTTTTTGTCAACGGCAGACTCTTAAAGGGACACTAAAGAGAAACAATGAATCGGTTTAGATTGATAAATTGTACTTTGAGAACTATAATGTCGTTAATTTCACCATCATAGGTGTACTAATAAAGGAGAAAATGAAGTTCAATGTTTCATTTTGAAATTTCGCGCCAAGATCTCCACGCGTGACGTCGCGGATTTCAAAGTGTATTTATCGTATTTTGGTGCCATTGGCTCAACAAAACTTCTTCAAACTTGGTATGTTAGCTCTATGGCCCCCTCAGAGGACATTGTACTTAATTTTTACCATTTAGGAACTACGTAGTCTCTAGTAGGCGCCGTCAAAACATGTGATGTCACGGCGAATGGTGCGGAAACTTCAAGATGGCGTCGCCACCTTCATTTTCTTTTTGCGCGATTTCTCGCTTACTAAGCGTCTTCTCGTGGCAAGCGTGGTGTTTTTGGTATCATGAAATAGTAGTTTACTAATACGAGAAAAATCGTGTTGCTCTTCAGTGTCCCTGTAAAGGGGTCGTGAAAAGGAAATGAAGGTGCCCTGTTGTAATTTTCCCTGCTTCAAGAAGTATTAGACATGCCGATTCCGAAATATTTGGGCGCTATAATTAGTCTGTAATTAATGGCGGCCGTTTAATATCGCAGTTTTCTTGGGCTCCTAAATGACTATGCGGCACTGTTGGCCTCCATAGGCACTAACGTGTGATGTCGTGATAGCGGAACTTATGAACACAGCGTTAGCTTTCTATTGCTCTAAAATAATATATTTATAGTAGCCTAGAAAAGAAACAAGTAACACAGCAACTTTTGCACTCGGAGTTGTATACTGTGCAAATAGAGCACTTGATCTGCTTGCTTCCGCTTTCAAGTACATCCGGGCTCTGTCACGTGTGCATTCTTGCCTTCGCTCGCATGGTGCAGCGTCCCAGTTTTTTCTCTCTGGTTCCATTAGGTTGTGTTTTACGGCGTGTTTTGGGTGGCTTAGTCCTCGCTATGCCAACCGTGTGCGTCGTCAGACAGTGCCGTACAGCTTATCGAAGTGGAAACAACGTTCGCTTTCACAAGCTGCCGGCGTCACAATCGAAACGGTATGATGCTACAAAGCTTGGCCAACTATGGCTCAGCAAATATCGCTGCGTCGCCATGTTTTGTCGACGACAGAGACTTTTCGTTGGCTGACTTAAAGTGATGTCAGCTGTACAGTTGAGGGGAACGTGAGCTAGAAAATCGTAATTGTGCTTTTATAGTTATTAAATGAACCCGGACGATGAAACGAGTCGAGGTATAGTATTAAATGGACGGCCAGGATTCCGAATACACACGTAGTTGAAAATTTTCGGAAGAGGTTTCACGGCCCCTTTAAGCACACTGCCCACGACAGTGTGCCTCCACTTTTGTGGCGCCCGTTGTCAGCAAGCGTTAGTGCAAATGTTCAGTGACTCTGCTCGTTACACGCGAGAGCATATCTTAGCACAGACATGCAGTGCGTGGTACTAACCAGAGTGCAGAGAGATCGAGAGGCGAGTCAGTTGTGTGGCTCCCGTCAAGGGGACAAGAGTAAATTTGGATGCTGATATGTAGTATGAAAATATAGGCATGAAAAGGCATTGGAAATTTGTTCATTACGCGAGGAACTTCAGTAGCGTGTTGAATTGGGCCTTCATCTCTGTGTCCCGCTTTTCTTGCGCTGCGTTACGTTATGAATTGCGAATAACAAAGCGCCGAGCTAGTTGTCTGGTATCCAGGCATCTGTGTTGTCTTGACTCCTCTCTTGTGCCCGTGTTTGCACACTCACTCGTTTAACATGAATTATGAGAAGTTCATCCTCACTGCAGTTCAGCCACAAGAGGAACATCACGCTTAACCATTGCACTAATCAGGGAACTCATCCAAGCATAGTTTAAGGCCAAGCTTTTCTTTTCTTTAATCTCATGTAACCATATGCCCACAAGGCAGGGTAGCATAAGTTACCATTTGCACCGATTGGTGCAATCTTGCTGTTCTTATGCGGGAGCAGTTTCCATAGGTTGCCATGTGTAGCTCTTGCCTGCCATCAAGCTCATTTTCATAAGACTTAAAGGTCCACTGCCATAGGAAAGCCTCAACTAGTTATCTTGTGTTGACGGAGGCTGAGGTCATCTTAGGCTCATAGCTGTTAATGCCATCCATGTAAAGCCCAGCTGCATTGTCTGTCTTAGTTCTTGGAACCATTTCATCCAAACATCCTCTATTGTTTCTTTTGCCTTTTTTGCATAGTGTTCCTCTCTTTCAGTCTTGCAATAATTTCTTGGGATCATTATGAACGAGCTAACTGCAACTCTGTTCTCCTCATTTTCTCAACTGACGCAGGCCTGATGAACACAATTGGAGCTATACCAGGTATGTGCATTCCATGGACTTCTTTGTCTAAGCATTTAATTACAGGCAGCTGTTGACACATGACATGCAAGAGGTAACGGAAGCATGTAGAACACAAACGAGACCTTTGATACCATGCTGTCTGGGACTATTCTCTACATGTTCACGCTCAAGACATTCTCTATACGTTGTCAATGTAACTCTGCCATGTTTTGTTGTGTGTAGAAGGTTGAAGTAGTGTCTTGTGTCCCTCTCGCATAGCAAATGCAATTTAATTTCTGGTCTGCATCGCATGACTAAGTGAACTTAATGTCATTTTGCCTACTTTATGGATAACACACACACAAATTATTTTTGTATAGGAGGTCAGCTTCTCTGCATGGCTTGCAGATGGATTGTCAGGCATTGTTGGAATTTGGACATTAACGTCAAAAACACAAGCTTTCCTCTTATTCGCTGATGCACAACAGCCGTCTGCAAGAGGAACATTACTTTTGTGGGAAGTTTCCATCACCCCGTCTAGCACTGCTACCTTTAGGTAGCACAATTCCATGTCTGTCTTCCAAACACCACTAGCACCCATACATTGGGAAGCTGACACTCATGCCAGTCTTTGTACAGTAGACTCTCAGTAAACGGAAATCTCTTAAACGGAACTGCTGCTTAAACAGAACAACTGCATCTAACACGATTGGTTTCATACTTGGATTCTGCACCCCTGTTCATCTCTCAGTAAACGGAACTCCTGTTAAACGGAATAGATTTTCATTGTCCCTTCAGGTTCCGTTTACTGAGAGTCTACTGTATTTCTCGCCATCACCGCTGCATCAAACTGGATTGACACTAGTCATTGACAGTCAAGTCTATCGCCTGTCTTCGACATGCCAAACATGTCAGTCGGCAACACAGTAGGCATGTTGCCTACAAAAACGGAGCGCAACTCTGCTACCTAAAGGTAGCATATACAGTGACTCTAAGCACTGCACGACGACGGTGCCATCTGTAGCGTTTGCAACATTATAAACATTTCTACCGGAGTTCCTTAGTGTACTTTAGTGCCACCTGCTTCAGAAAAAAAGAACCGGACATCTGGACATGCTCCGTTCACTTTTATCAAGAGAGTCACACTTTGTGCCACGCAACAAGAAATTCACACTGTGTCATTAATGGGAAGTAACACACAATCATGCCAAGGGAAGTATAGGGGACGTTAATTGTAGTAGTTACGATATAAATGTGAAGAAATTAAAGTGGTCGAAAAGACAACTCGCCACCAGCAGGGAACCAACCTGCAACCTTCGAATAACGCATCCAGTGCTCTACCAATTCATCTGCGGCAGCAGTCGTCCTGCCGTCCACTTTATTCGGTATATCGTGCATTTAAGCGTGAGAGTGTTAGTCGGGGCCACTCATAGCCATGACGGCGAGTGTGGAACACTCTTTATCTGCCTGCAGGCATCACGTAGCATGTGGTCTTTTTACGAGCTGGCAGCTAACCAATAGTCCGTCGGACGCGTTTTTCCGGAGGTTATAGGTTCAGTCCCTGCCGGCGGCTATTTGTCTTTTCGTCCATTTTAATTTCTTCACATTTGTATCATAATTACTACAAACAACGTCCCCTATACTTTCCTTTGCTCGATCGTCTGTTGCTTCTCATTAATGTTATGTTTAACAAGAAATAAAAGCGAGCCCTTAGAATTCCCCTTCTTTCGTACACTGTGTACCATGGAGGACCTCAGCTTCATACACTCAAACCTCATTATAACAAAGTCACATCTGCCACGAAAATAACTTCGTTATATACGAAAATTCGTTATAAACGTTTATTTGTAACACTGTAGCTATGACAACACTATTCTTCATTTACTTCGTTATAACCGAAAATTCGTTATATCCGTGTTCGTTATATCGAGGTTTGAGTGTACGTGTTACGGGGCGTGCAAAATGTTTGAGCGTGCTGAACTCGGAAGGTAGAGAGGCCTAACCTCTCTACCTTCCGAGTTCAGCTACAGTGTTACGTTTATTTGTAACACTGTAGCTATGACAACACTATTCTTCACTTACTTCGTTATAACCGAAAATTCGTTATATCCGTGTTCGTTATATCGAGGTTTGAGTGTACGTGTTACGGGGCGTGCAAAATGTGCGAGCGTGCTGAACTCGGAAGGTAGAGAGGCCTAACCTCTCTACCTTCCGAGTTCAGCTACAGTGTTACGTTTATTTGTAACACTGTAGCTATGACAACACTATTCTTCATTTACTTCGTTATAACCGATAATTCGTTATATCCGTGTTCGTTATATCGAGGTTTGAGTGTACGTGTTGCGGGGCGTGCAAAATGTGCGAGCGTGCTGAACTCGGAAGGTAGAGAGGCCTAACCTCTCTACCTTCCGAGTTCAGCTACAGTGTTACGTTTATTTGTAACACTGTAGCTATGACAACACTATTCTTCATTTACTTCGTTATAACCGAAAATTCGTTATATCCGTGTTCGTTATATCGAGGTTTGAGTGTACGTGTTACGGGGCGTGCAAAATGTGCGAGCGTGCTGAACTCGGAAGGTAGAGAGGCCTAACCTCTCTACCTTCCGAGTTCAGCTACAGTGTTACGTTTATTTGTAACACTGTAGCTATGACAACACTATTCTTAATTTACTTCGTTATAACCGATAATTCGTTATATCCGTGTTCGTTATATCGAGGTTTGAGTGTACGTGTTACGGGGCGTGCAAAATGTTTGAGCGTGCTGAACTCGGAAGGTAGAGAGGCCTAACCCGGGATGCTCTGACAACGACACAGGCTTCCTGGGCGTGTACCTGGCGGGCTACGTGGTGGACGCGACTCGTAGTTGGTCGCTCATCTTCTACCTGACGTCGCTTCTCAACCTGGTCGGGTGCGCGGCCTTCCTCGTCTTTGGTCGCGGCCAGCCCATCTTGGCCGCGCAGCCGAGCCTATGGCAAGTGTCGTCCTGTTCTTCATTTTGCACGATTGTACCTTCTTTCGCAATGCGATTAGTGTAGCGTTGTTACAGTGAAGTCCCGTCTGACACAAAATTAGCTTTATCGTGTCCAGTATAGGTTATAGGTGCATATATACAAGTTGCACAGTAACCGCATCGACTTTTTTACTTTTTTCGTTTACTTTGTTATAGTATATGAAAATTAGTTATAGTATGTGTTCATTGTATCAAGGTGTTCATTGTGTATAGTATGTGTTCATTGTACCACTCAGTGCAACGGATGTGTAGCCTACACCACCGCCAAGTTTTGGAGGTCACGTGATCTGCAGTGTGTGTAAGAGCAACCATTCAACTTAAACACTGGAACTTTTATAGGATGGATTATATGCGCGAGTGGTCTTGCATATTTAATGACCTGAATTCCACTAGAGGCCCTTTGCATACTTTTGTCATCTTTTTGTGTTCTTTCGAGGTGCCAAAGATTTGTGTTCCCAATTTTAAAATTATCTGTTAACGTGAAAAAATGCCGGCACCAGTGGTCACAAAGTAATAAAATTGAGAAGTTAAGATTAAAAAATCTTATGCTGTGCATGTACACTACCATGCTACTCTAATAAGATTTAAAGAATTCATTGACAAGAAATTCAAGAATTCTTGTAGCCAGCAAGTTGAGTCCTTTTATGTTGGCAGGACAGTATTGTGTTGGCAGCCATGGTTGCTCACTGATCTATTCCAGGCTGCTCGAGAGACCAGCAGTTTGGGGTGGTTCACCGTTTACCGCCATAGTAAACGCATGAAAACCCAATATGTTCATTGCAGTGCCCAAAGTGCCAATTTAAACTCAAACGTCAGATCTGAAGCATTCCTTGTGAAACGTGCAGGAGGTGAGACGCTGACGCGCCACTGCGTTGCGCTGGTACCATATTCCGTTACCCAAGTGATGCTGACCAATGGACCAAATAATAATAATTGTTGGGGTTTTACGTCCCAAAACTAGGATATGATCACGAGGTACACCGTAGTGTAGAGCTCCGGAAATTTTGACCATCTGGTGTGCTTTAACGTACGCCTAAATCTAAGTACACGGGCCTCTAGCATTTCACCTCAATCAAAATGTGGCCGCCACAGCCGGTATTTGATCCCGCTACCTTTGGATCACCAGTCGAGCACTATAACCACTAGACCACCGTGGCAGGTCTTGCGATATTGGACAAAAAATGGCAGTACAGCCAGTAAATATGTTAGCATTCCTGTTGCACACTGCAAAACCGCCAGTTCAAACTGATGCCACAAAGAAAATTACAAAGGTCCAACGCGTATGTTGGAATTGGTATGATGTGAAGTGATTCATTCTTTGTACTTTTTTCATTGAGCTAGAGGAAGCAACGAGCATGCTACAAACCTTGCTTCCTTTCTGGGTTTGTGCAAGTCAGCATGCTGTATAGCTTAAATGACCTCAATTCTTACAAGATCGTTGAGGGCCACAGTGCAGTCTTCACATACAGCAGAGACTGTAGCTATGACAAGACTATTCTTCATTTGCTTCGTTATAACTGATAATTCGTTATATCCGTGTTCGTTATACCGAGGTTTGAGTGTATCCTTGTGAGATGCAGACCGTTTTTACGTTGAAAGCCTTATGTGCCTAGTCAGAAGGGAAAAGTGACCGTCGGAGTCAACGTGAATCGCACCGAAAGACAATGATCATTGAAGAATATAATCATGACAATGATTATGACTATCGTCATCATCGAAGTCTGTTGTTTATGATGATGACCGCACCAGACGGCTTTCACCTTCAAGTCTTGTCAGGTGAATGCATAAGGGACCCAGCAGCGGCATAGCCCGAAATTTTTTTCGGGGGGGGGGGGGGGGGGGTTCAACCATATTTTATGTATGTTCGTGCATGCATTTGTATGTGCACGCATAGGCGTACGCACAGGGGGAGCAGGGGTGGCGGCCGCCCCCCCCCCCTATTCACCTAAGAGGGGGGGGCAAAGTCAGCCCCACACATTGACATATTAAAGAGGGGCGGCGCTGCCACTCGGTGGGGGGGTTTCGTAATGTCAGCGCCATACATTGACATAATTGGGAGGGGGGCGCTGCGACGAACCTTCGCCCCCCCCTGAAGGGGAACCCTGCGCACGCCTATGTGTGCACGTGTATATATGCGCAAGCAAAACTGAAAAATTTCGGGGGGGGGTGAACCCCCCTCCCCCCCCCACCCCCGGCTACGCCCCTGGGACCCAGTGAGTTCTTGCTTTAGATGGCATGGATTAGCAAACAAATATCAAATCATCAAGTGCAGGAACTGAAGCCGTGGCATGTTCATGCACAGCCACTCAAGTGCATCGCTCGAAGCCTCCAAGCACCAATTGTTAGAATACTTGTATCGGCCATAGTTATTGTTCTCGTGCATTTGAAACTTGCAGTGCTAGGTCTACATACGGATCAGCTTACACATATAAGCACAATCTGTCCTGCTCGAATTTGCTTTCTTGGAATACTTTGCACTTTCCTGTCGAAAATGCCACATCACGCTGATAAGGCTCATGCCATTCGTGACCTGAGAGTGCCGGGGGCACACGTTGTTAAAAGAGAAAGGCACACAAGATAAGATAAATGATTATTGTTTGGAGATAAGACAAGCTCCAGAGGGTCCCAACTTTTCTTAGTCTGTCTGTTCGGCCATTGGCACGGCTCAACACAGCAATCACTGTGGTTGGAAAGCAAATATTGCACGCAAGCCCAGTGCTTCAGTACTGGGTCTTTGCTCGTAAAGCAGCAATATCCTATCGGCAGTGCAAAAAAATAGAATGCAGCAGCTCTTAGAGAGGACACAATTTTCGCGAAATGGGCGGGTGCGTCAGAGTGGATGGACGAGAAGACAGTGAACAGAACACGAGGCAAAGAAAGTGCTTTTCAAAGAGTGGCAAGAAATTTGTCAACGCCCTTTTAATGCAACGCGCTATATGGGAAATTCTCTGCAAGGTCATTCTTGTGTTTCCTCCTTTAAAGCATTGCTCTGAGGTGTTAAGAAAAATTACAGTAAGGGATTACAATGTAAGATGGTGCTGATTAAACAAAATTCGTAAATTAATAAGCAACTGTCCTACACTCTTGAGGACAAGGACGTGAACGATTGTACAAAGTCCAAAACACCGCACCGTCTCGTAGTGCAACTCTCCTATAGTCCTGACGGCAATAAAAAGTATATCAAAAAATTGAAAAACAAAGCCTAACACTTAGGCATCCTTAGTTAGATTTGAACAGAGAGCTTATTGCATAGCTCCGCCACGTTGGTCTAGTGGTTATGGCGCTTGACTGCTGACCCGAAGGTCACGGGATTGAATCCCGGTCGCGGCGGCTGCATTTTCAATGGAGGCGAAAATGTTTGAGGCTTGTGTACTTAGATTTAGGTGCACGAACCCCAGGTGGTAGAAATTTCCAGAGCCCTCCACTGCGGCATCTCTCATAATGATATCGTGGTTTTGGGACATTAAACCCTAGATATTAATTAATTTAGCTTATTGCATAGAATACCAAGATGTGAACCATTATTGCTGGTAAAATGACTTAAACCCTCTTAACAATCTCTCATGTGCAAGCAAGTGCTTCAACATGCTTGGTGCATTTCAATATGTGTGGGCGACTGATGCTGAAATTCATGCAACGATTTGCAGTATGTATGTGTCAACTACATTGAAATATGTTATTTATGTTTATTTTTCCATTTTTCAGACCTGTAGGGCGAAGATGGGGTCTACCCGACGCCGCCCGAGTCTAGTCACCACCAAAGTACAAGCGTCTTTCAGTCTTTTTACTTTTTTTCTCTCTCCTATTTTTTCTAGGACAACAGCCAGAAACGTGTGCCTTATTGCCTGTTTCTGCGTCACGCTGAAGAACCTTTTATTAAAGATGACAAAAACATAGCCAAAGCCTTTGTGTGTGCGCGCCAACATTGTCACGTAGTGGAGCACATCTTCCACGTATTCTTTGCATTATGTGCTAGCGCACATTTCTGCTTGCATCAGAAAAAGTTGTTCGGGAAGCGGAAATGCATTCATGGTTGCTATATTGTCCCAAAAACCACAGTCGCAAAATTTAGGCGAGTTTTACCAGTTACTATGCTAATTGTGAATACAGTTCTTGTACACTGTCAACAGATACCACTTCAAAAAATGCTCGGCAAGCTTCTTCAGCAGCACGGACAGTGATTCAGTCACGAAGTGCTTCTAAAGTGCTTATCAATTGAAACGCCACCACCCACAAACTTCTTAATCTCATCTGACCACCTAACTTTCTGTCTCCCCCTCACGCGTTTGCCTCCTCTTGGAATCCAGTCAGTTCGATGCATTCCCAAGCACCACAATACTCTTTTTAGGGTTCTCGACACCAGTGTTTTTATTTAGAGCAACAATCTGAAAATGTTTAAAATTCGCATCGGTACTCCTTCTGAACCCTCTTCATATAGATATAATTCATGACACAACTACAAAACTTGCATCAAAACCAACATTACGGCAAGCAGCCAGAATTGTAGAGACACGACGCCGTGATCTCAAGCAATTGCGCATACCTAAGAGTTTTGACGTCTCATTTCAATCGGCAAGTACTGTAAAGTTGCACTCAATGTAAGCTGCAACACAGTGTCTGCAGTCGAAGGGTCCCCAAGCGCGCACGACAAAAGCGGCCAATTCTAGATTGGTTTAGAAAAAAAAAGTGGTAGTGGGAACGGTGCTTACTTCAAATTTTTCCCACATCAGCTATGTGGTGTAGTGTTAGTACCACTTGGACCATGGCGACAGTGTCATGGCTCAAACTAAACAAGTGTGGATACTTTTTGTATTTTTCTTCCAGATAACAACACTGGTGTTGACAACCACCCCCCCAAAAAAAAAAGAGTACTGTGGTGCCTTGGAATGCATTGAATACATGTTAAATACCACTACCTTAAAAAAAAAACTTTCAGTTTCAATATTGAGCTGTTGGTTTCAAAGTGACGTGTCATTACAGTCTAGCGTAGGTCCAATTCGCATGGGAGCAGCAACTCTTGACGTACAAGCAGCAGCTATATAGTGGTGCCTCGTCATAGTAATGTTCATTGCAGTGGGGCCGGCTTGCAGATGCGGGGCGACGAAAACGTCAAAATGAAACTAGGACATTTTATGTGCGTTGTGTGGCTCTGGTGTGTAGAGAGAATTAACACTTCATGCCAAAGAAATGAAAAATGCTTCTTTCGCAATGCTTCAAGATCGTTTCACTGTTATGGAACGTGCATACAGTGAAATTGAAAATCTCCATGGCAGTCATTCACACACTAAATCAGTTAATTTGTGGCAACAGTACAATGTATTTGGGAAATGCTTGAACTTTGCCTTGAAGAATGGAACATGACATTTGCATCACTTTCTCACTCGCCATGCGTGGCATTTCTGCGTGCCATGCCATGATGAAACGTCTGTGTGCATTTTGGCCATTCTGAACGCTTTAAGAATGTCTTACTGCAAGCTGCAAGTACAATTCCAAAGTGCCCACTGTGCCACGATTTAACATTTTGTAGATTAGAGAAGTACTCGCTACACGTCCACAAGGCAGTGTCCACGCCTATGCAGCTGGACTTTGTTGATGCTGAGGCTGATGATGAGCGATTCCAAATGGACCACGACACCGGAATTTCTGCGATGTGGGCTCTTTTTAATGCTATTGTGTTAAAAGCCCTCTCTAGGACCAAGTGTTAGAGCCGACACCGAGGATTCTAGACATCAGGAGAAGTCCAACTTGCAGAAATTTAATGCCAACCACATTTCGGGGGTTGTGGGATGCACCTTTTGTTGGGTTGTTCCGGATGCAGAGGAATGGCAAAAAGGCGTCGTGCCGATACTGCCCGAAAATTTTGCGTTTACCTTTGCGTATTTTTCACCAACCCAGCCACTAAATGCTTATTTCACTCATTTACTTGGCGTTTAGGTAAAGTCTAAGATTGCTTCATTTATGAAGTGCGCAGGGAGCCATCACTAGGCTATATTGCAACTTATAACTAGCCCTGGCCATAATATTGGCATATTTTGCTTGCCACAAGTACGAAAAACAGGTGCTCTTGGCTCAAGTGGCAATTTTCATCATTTCGAAGGTTCACTACTAGCAGAAGCGCCAAAATTTTGTTTTATGGCACTAAACAAGTGCAATTTAACAGTTTTAATGCAGGCATCAATACCATTATTAGAAAACTACCACTGCAACAGTTCCGGGCATGCTATGAATTCAGCTACAGCAGCAGTACTATCGCGCTCAGTATGAGCTACATCACGCGAGCGCGTGGCCGAGCACTCTGCAAGGTTGTACAGCGCCGCCGATCATGGCATATTTTCGAGTTATCGGGAGAGTTTGACAGCTCGTGCGAGCGCACATCGCCCCCACTTGCTTGCTTTCACCCCCAAAGTTATCATTTTCGAAGCTGATATCACCGCAGGGCAAAACGAGGGCGAGAGGGAAAGCAAGTGGAGGGGATGCGCGCTCACAGGAAGAGCCAAACTCTCTCCCGATAACTCTAAAATATGCCATAATCGGCGCCACTGTACAACCTTGCAGAGCACTCGGCCACGCGCTCGCGTGATGTAGCTCATACTGAGCGCGACAGTACCTACAATTGGTAGTGCTGACGAACTATCAATAAATCATCCAAGTATTAACCTTTGCTGTAGCTGCCTGTGTGCCTTCGATACATTTGACGTGTCCACCCAGGCAAGCCATATATGCGATTTACGAGACATTTCCAATAGCAAGTTTTTTCGTTGCAATTGTGCACAGAGGCAATATTTCCTGTTACATAAATAATTGCACAAATTAATATTTTTTTATATCGATGCACAACCCTAACCCTAAAGCATATGTGATCAGCTAGACATCCTTTATAACTACCCCAATCCAGCATGCTCCTAAATGCAAGTCTCATACCTTTCAACCTAGGGACTTCCGAAATCGTAATTGCCACAGGGTGGTGGGGAGAGGCAGAAAAAATAGTTTCAGGCAACGTGTGTGATTGGTCAACACACTTGTCTAGCATACAGCCTCCGCACCCGCAGCCTTGGAACAGCCCAACTGAAACACTTACTACAGAAGCGTTCCAGCCGCTCCACTGTCACTGTGCCGACCGAACTGGGCCATAAAATGGGGCACGTGCCCACCAGTGTCGGTGATTGGGGTGTGTGTGTTTGTGTTTCTGGTGAAAGGAGAGACCGGCGCACGATAGGAAATGGCGCGAACCTTACGAGCTGTGTCGACGTTCCCTTTTCTTTGGCGTGTCATATAAATATGTTCCGTGTCGTTTTAATCACCAGTTTTTGTTTTACTGTAGTTTTCCTCGAAATTGGGTTGAGACAACTTATCGGCAGATTTATGGCCGCAATCGTCAATCTGGAAGACTGGTCAGAAATCTGGAGAGTTGGCAGGTATGCACTCTTCGGTTAAACGTAGCCAGTACTAATATTTCGAGAATGCTTTTGGCAGTACGACCAAAGGAAGGTTTTCATTCTCAACTGATCACTTTCAGCAATCGAAACTTCTAGCAGGCATTGATTGGCTAAACCACCAGCTTCAGTGAGACAAGACTGCAGTTCTGCCGAGAAACTACACAAACACAGGTAAAGAAGATGGCGCCATTTTTTTCATTATAGCTTGTGCTGCTGCTGGGGGATGGAATTTACACAGGCAGATTAGAACTGGATCATTTGTCCCTGAAAGGAAAAAGAAAGAATGTACGATTAATGCCAAGCCATAACAAATGCCATCTTAACATCTAATAGTCTAATCTTAACTTCTAAATATTAGACCGGAAGGTCTAATATTTCTTGCATAACTGCACTTTCTGAGTGCATAAACTGGAATGCTAGTTTCCACTTTTTGCTTGCCCTTTCCCGCAGCAAGACAAAGGCGCTGCGGCTATCCTGAAGATATCTATCTGAATCTATCTTATCCTGAAGACCCTATCTTTTCTCTTTACCAAGGCAGTACCAAGATAACAGCATTGCACAAAGGGCAAATGCATGCTCCGTAGCAAGACTGCACCCCCCCCCCCCAAGTCTTTCTTCTACGCGTTTATGCAACAACATGCTTAGAAAAGTGCCATTTTTTAACTTCTACCTCACATTTCTTGACATGACATAGTAATATGTGAAGACTTGAAAAAAGAAATCTTAAAGCTTTAACCAATAGGAACATTCTATTTGCGGAGCCCCCCTTTATAAACGGGGCAGGCGGTAAGATGTAGGAGCTGGCAGTGTCCCCTAGCTACCAAAGGTGTTCTCGACTCTTCAAGCTAAACTGCTGGCTCATTCACGATGAAATTTCACTAGAGATAGCTTTCTGCCAGCACGGAAAGGTTACCTTACTACAATCAATAATTTAGATTCAACAAGGACCTCGCCAAATGGTTTAAAATGCAGTCTGATCTTGTTAAACAGAACCTGAAGGAACCAGAAAGACATGATGATTTACTGGGAGTTTCTTTTGCCGAGGAATAGGTACAACAGTGCACCAGTCAAATACAAAACCAATGAAATTAGAGGCAGCAGTCCTGTTCAAGCAGCAACTGCGCTTATCACTAACCAAGAACATACTGTTACCAATTCAGCAGATCGTATTCAAGCTTGAAAGTCTATATTTCAGCCACGGTTGTGCTGACGAAAGCAAGATCAATCGGTGCTCGCACCAAATTTGTATCCCCTGCCAACCTAAACCTCACCGCCATAGCCAAATGATTTCGAGTTTTTTGCAACACTTATTGGGAGACAGGTTAACTATGACCGACTATTATCACCGATGAATATTTTTACCTGGAGTCAAGGTACAAATGCAGGATGTGCAAATCACACACAGCAGGCTGCAAAGTTCAGCTTTAAACCTATCGGCTCGTCTAGCTTTGTCCTTAACGGGCAGCTGGTGAATTCTGGATTGGCTTTGGCTTCACTACTTTTAGCATCGAGCCGGCGCGAGCAATGTTTCACAATAAGAACATCCTTTCTGCTAGACTCCGAAGCTGAATTTGCTTGCTGATGTGCATAGCAGATCCCTGAATCATCGAACCCTGCAGTGCACCCAATACTTCAATCACCCCTACCGAATGCATCTCTTCGGTAATTTGAGGTGCCTGCAGAACTAGGCAAATTATCAGTCTGCAACTGTATCAAATTTAGCAGGTGCTATTTGCCTTTCTTGTACCCGATAAATCGAAAATGCGTGTTGTCAACAGCAACGCGAATCAAAAGTTATCTGGCCACAGCAGAATGGGCACAATCGATTGCCACTAGAAAAAGGCTGCGATCACTGCAGACAGTGTCACTTTAGCTTCATCATGGCAACTAACGCACGCAAGCAGTGATAAACGTTAGCCTGTCGCGAAATGCTAACCCTGTAACACATCGATGTGAAACAGCCAGTGGTCTATATTTGACGCCCCTACTTAGGCAACACTGTGCACCAGAAAGTGCAGGCGGCATCCAGTCTAATTGAACGTACCTTGCGCTTCTTGTCACCGCCAATCTCGAAGTGCTTGCAGCGCTTGATGGGCAGCTGCTTGCGGTTCTTGCATTCGGTGCACTCCATACGCAGCACAATCTTCTTTGTCGTCTTGGCCTGCACAGAGCAGAGAGACGAGGCACATCAGTAGAGCACTACCAATCAATCCAAGTAATCAACCATCACGCACTCCAGCAAATAAGGTGCAAGTCGTGGTGAGTGGGTCAATGGAGTCTTTTAGCAAGTTACAGAAATATGGTATGGCCTTACTGTACTGCTCCTCCTTTCCCGCCCGTCGTGTTTAATTCGATCCCATTGAGAGTGCGTCCCCCGAACGACAGTTTCCTCGTTAACAAAGAGTAGGCTGAGAGGCAACAATGAGATGTGACAGCCCTAAAGTAATGTTTGGAAAAACAATTGTGGCCTTGGGATGCCTTCAGTGGAATTAGGGGTGGCCAAAGCATAACGAGCAGGAAATGAGCGGTAAGGTAAGACTACCGTAATTCCGCACCGTATTGCCATAACTTGCTAAAGACTTGCATTACCACAGTGTAAGATACATGCTTCTTGGGTGAGGACACTCACGATACGCAATCGACCAATGAAAGCAACGACACGCATCCGTCGGTGCAGTGACAGCAGCAGACATCTATCGGTGGGACATCCGACCGGCTCTGGTGATCATTTTCCCCAACTAAGCAACAGAGGGTGCGACTTGCTATCCACCACCATCATCATCATCCTCTGATTACCATCGTCATCACAGGTGTACGCATGTTTCCCTATTTGAGGGGGGGGGGGGGGCAAATTTCACTGCAGCGCCTCCCATTGGTACAGTCTGAAAGAAAACGAGCTTTGTAACTGATGCAAAGATGAAAAGTAAGTGATGACGTGTACAGTATCTCACAAAGGCCTGCCACTGGCCCCCAGATTTCCAGGGTAAAGGTGGGAAATAAACAGATCTTTGAATGCAACATCAGGGGTCTCCGGTCGGCATTAACGTCAAAAGACATGCGTAGTCATAACTCTGTGCATTAAAAAATGACGGGAAAGGTCCGATTGAGTAAAGATATGGGGTGGAATTGGTGCCCCTATTTAAATAAATGGGATGGGGCAGGGCCCCCTCCCCCTGCCCTGCGCACGCCTATGATCTTCATCAATTGACACCTCAGCGACAGCATCCTCGAATCTCGAAGGCTAAGCTTTGCTGTCAAAGGCAAGTCACGGCCGCCTCATTCATCTTCCCGAACTGGTTGCATCAGAATCGGCATGGATAATCCGCTGCGGCATGCATGGACACGCATATCCCATGTTCGGCAAGTCTCCAGCGTTTGTTCTCTCGTGGCCTTTTTTACTGGTCGATCCGGAGCCAAAAACCCTGGAGCAAGCACTCGGATTTCACAAATCTGAGTGCCAGGAAAAAGCAAAAACACTCCATGAGGGAGCATGCAAGAAATCTAGCCCGTGACACAAACCGGTACCCGAAGCTATGCCTCGGCACAACACGCGACAAATGCGATCCGGGCAACACAGGCCGTTTCCACCAGAGTCCATGCCGCAGCAGCGGAGCAAGTGAGAGCGATCTGGTGTGAGGCTAGCTGATCCAAAATGACCAGTGAAAAGAGTGAGCCCAATCCGAATTGACCAATGAAATTCGTATTTGTCACCGCGGAGCAAGAAAGCCCGCTCTCAATCGACTCCTGAAAAGTGACGTCGGTCAGCAGTCGAGGGGGCGCAAGAAGCGACGTAGTGATATGATTGCTGAAACCTCCAGGGTGCATAATTTGCTGCAAGCCTGCACCAAGACATTGTTTTGTCCATCTTTTGGAGAAAGACAACTGCAAGCGCCCAAAATGTGTCACCAGTTTACGGGTCCAGTTTGTTTTTGCAAGTTTAATTACCAGTGCTCCTCACAGTCACATGAATAGCTCTGAGAAGACTCAACGTGTTATGCCACAAGCTGCATCGCCAGTCACGTCGCAAAGCGTGGGGAACTTTCACACATATGCCAATGGCTTGAGGCATGCGTAAGCTAGCTAGAAAGCACAAAAGAGTACTGAAAAAACTTTCAAGGCGAAATAACTTGCAAGATGGATTTGTGTGGACACACACAGACACAGATTTACAAAAGAAACGACAGGCCTGCACAGAAGGCACAGTGCAGTCACAACAAAAGCTGGAAGAGCAGCCTTTCTAGAGCCCGTTCTAAACTTTCTTAGGGAAACTAATACAAGTACACATGCAAGGCATCCACTACGCCAGGGGCCTCAAACACGTGGCCCGCAGGCCTCTCTCCAGTGGTCCAATACACACATGACTGCCTTCATCCCATATTCTTCTAATTTTTTAATAAGTATGTTCATGAGCTACACAGGCATGACCAGTCTAAAGCATTTTTTTTTTCCTGAGGCACCCACTGTGGTCACGATGTGTTCATACATAACCATGAAACAACAACTCTACAGTTTAGAACTGGCATCAATTTAGTCATTATGGACATCAGTATGGACTCCTGGCGCGAAATCTGCATCAGAAATGACCCATATATGATAAGGGACAAGTCTTTCAAATGGCGACATTAGCTGACATAGTGTAGAAACTTTTGTTTTGTGTGCTCACGTGGTCAGCTATGTTGACAAAAAACCCTGCTGGGTCCCGCTGCTGCTCCCCGAAACCAAAACTGGAAGTGGGCACTATAAGAACGTCTTCAAATAATGAACTGTTGCATGCTCAAGCGAGAGACGTTTCCAGCCTTTATAAGCGAGTGATTAGCTACTTGTTGCAACAGAAAAAGAAGACGTAAAATTTTTGTGTAGGTACTCTTTTCAAGGTCCAGTAAGCAACACTGCAGTCCAAACTTTGTGATGGCGAGATAGCTGCGTACTTGTACCATGTGAACATGCTGATGCAAGGATTTGGCAAATAAGTGCCGTAATAATGAAGTTACACAGTATGGAACAACCTGCTTCGGCTGGTTTCTGTTTCTTACTTGGCCTTGCCACCTTTCTCGGCAACGAAGAGGGGCAAGCGCAGCCCGTTGTCATGAACACGCCCACTTCGGCAACATAGCATGAAATCGGTGATCACATCATCGGTACGCAGCAAACAACCGAGCAAGGCTTCCTCCACGTGTCGCTCGTGTCCTAGCAGGCCAGTGCAAGGGGCACGAGGCACTCCCAAGGTAAACAAGTACACTCCAACCTCATTATAACTAAGTCACATCTGACACGAAAATAAGTTCGTTATATCCGAAAATTCGTTATAAATGTGTATTGGTAACACTAACTATGACAAGACTATTCTTCATTTACTTCGTTACAACCAGGTTTGTTTTATCGAGGTTTGAGTGTAAGCCATGGGCGCATGCGCCCTTTCCCCTAGCAGTGAAGTCGCAAGATGCCTCTTGATATCGGAGGCTTTCGTTCTGGGGACTGCACAGCCAGAACTGCATTACCACATGGTCAAGGCACCGCTTTGTAGTACAGAAGACCAATCAACAAAGTCGGTGCCACGTAAAGATGCCCACGGGCAACGTTACACCACTTCGCGGGAGGAGAGGACTGGACGGGCGCTGGAGAGGGGCGTAGTAATTGTTTTTCGAAATGGAGTGCCTGCGCGGCACACAGTGCTGCGATATTTGCAAAAGGTAACTGCCGTGGCCTTTTGCACAAATCAGCGAGCTTGTTTGAGCGGTGTAAAAAAAAGCTGGAGGCTGTTTACTGGCCCTTAAAGGGGGCCTGCAACACTTTTCGAGCATGCTCAAAAAGCGCTGCCAATCGGTAGTCGAGGCTCCCGAGAACACGCAAGCCAAATATTATAGCGAAACGAGCGGCCTGGAATTTACAATAAATTCTCGAAGTCAGCTGAAAATCGCTCCCTCTTCTCTCGACAAATGATGTATTAGTCCACAATATATGACGCGATTGTCGGCAGTTCCAACATTGGCTGATGTTATAATCATGATAACACCCTAATTATTACCTTCGTTGTCAATTTTGAGTTCAATAAGTAGATAATATGTATGTTTATATTGTGTTATGCCGTTAAAACACCTAACAAACATTAATATTAGCACTCCCGGTCTCACCGACAGCTCGTCTGCTCGTAGTTGCGTGTTCTTCACCATGCGCAGTGCCAAAATCGTCAATATTTCTGTGCTTTTGACCATCGCCGGTTGCCGTTGAGAGTGGAAGCCGTTCGAGTGTTGCCTCGTCAGCTGGAAACTGCATCGTCTGCACGTTCTCACGACCGACCAAGGCAGGGGTGCAGCATTTCTCCGATAACAATGCTGACGCCGGCTAGTTTAGGATACCTGTGTTCGCTGTATGGCGAGAGTCCCGTTCGCTGTCTGTTCAGTATGTCATCGAGCTGTACCTCGACGTGTCCTCCACGTAGTCTCACGTTCCCGAGAAACCGCGACACAGCAACCAAGCAGACTCGCATCTTCAAGGTAGCTGCACAGCCAGGAGATGGGTCCGTGCCGGCCCGATGCCGCACGATACTTTCTTCTAGTCTTTAGTTCTTTGTTGTCAGCCCGCACTCGCTGTGCGCCCGCATTCGAAGAGCAAACAGCATCGAAGTGCCCACCCACCGGCTTAAATGCTGTCAATCCAGTACCGCCACCGGGAGAAGGGTGCACGCAGCTTTGCCGTGTTGAATACGATTCAAGTGCGAGCAGTGTGACAAGGCGGTGTATCGGAGTGTGGGTCGAAACCCATCGCAGCTGTCATTCGTTCCAAACGCGCACGCAGGTTTGCGTCCATGGTTGGCAGAGCGATGAAAACACTACGGCAGTTCGAGGTGCACACCCAACATTACCAAACCGACTTGTAGTTTTCAAGCACGCGCGATACACGGTGCGATGGGCTCCGCTCGACGAGGACCACGCTAGCCGACCGGAAGTGGCGCCACAGACCACGTGGTTGCGCCGAGACGCCAGAGAGAAAAAAATGAACAAAAAAAATTCAGCCGGCGCTGACGTAACTCAAGAAATGGTCCCCCTCAAGCATGCGGAAATGTTCTCCGAAGGCGGTGTGACCAGCGCTCCGGCTCATGATGTCAGTCTGGAGTGCGCACCCATTGGTGCAGGCTTGCGTGCACCTGTCCTTGAGGAGGATGTGCAGCAGAATACTAAAGTTGTATCCTATTGCAGTGTCTGTTCCTTGTCCCTCTTTTTTTAACACTACTGATTTGCGCAAAAACAAATGATTATTCAAGCCAATTACAGTAGACTCTCGATAATTCAAAATCAAGGGGACCTCAGGATTTTGTCTGAATTATTAGGGGGCTTACAAAATAGCCCCCCAGGAGTTCTAATAAATACGACCAAGGTCGACATACTAACTAGCGTTCTGATGTTTATTGCTTCTCAGTGCTGCAGTATCATAGACAGGTCTGCATGATTGCCAGTAAAGTTTTCAGACATCAGCGATCATACTGGTACTCATTATACAATGCAGGCACGCGTGTGTAATTAAGGGACGAAGTGCGTTGTTTCCTGTGACGGTAGCCCCTTCCCATTCTTAGGACGCTTTCCCGCATGGCACCAGTGTACTGTGGTGAAAGTGACTAGGAAGCACATGGCACACAATAGACTAAGACCAGACCGTCTTGGTTTTCCTCTTCCTGCAATTGTTCATGCGCAGTTTGGCTACTTTGGCCGTCTTGTGGTAGGCAAGTGGCTTAATTTGCGACCGATAGCGACAAAAATGCGAACGTGCAGCTAGAAGCATTACCGGCAGCAGATATTTCTAGACATGGACAAGCAAAAAGTTTGAATTAACCAAACGTGCGCAGTGGGGCAGTTTAACTTAAGCAGACTTAAATACACTGAAAACACTGCAGGCGGACCGAAAATTTAAGGTTTGTTTGAATAAACCGAAAGTATCTATTATCGAGGGCATACTGTATCTCCAAAAGTTCGCTAGCAAGTGCAATGTCTTCCCATGATTTGGTATGCTAACAAGTATGATTTGCAGTAAGAATTAATGGTGCTTTATGCTTGCTTTAGGTCGCAGGTGTCACTAAAACACCATGGATGCAAGAGAGGGGCTCTCACCTTCTTCCTGAAGATAGGCTTGGTCTGACCACCATATCCCCTCTGCTTACGGTCGTAACGACGCTTGCCTGCGTAGAAAAGAAGTCCGTCACATACATGTGCAAACTACAGTCACAAACCACGACTATCACCGTAGCATGCGGCTTAGCATAACCAGTAACGAGTATGCTGTAGTGAGTGTGCAAGTGAACTTCCATCACAGTCCGATGTACAGGGACATACATTTAGGGGAAAAGCTTCATTAGTATCCAAAATCGTTAACTAACATTTTTTTTTTCTTCTTCGCGGGGGAAATACATCTTGTATGACACTAACAACATGCATAAACGAAATGGTTTTTTTCTATTTCTTACACTAAACGATCAGACACACTCTCAGTATGTTACCCTTTGCCACCTTCAGCAATCAGCATGCTCTGTAAGAAACTGCAGCTGTGCTGTCTCGCGTGAAATGCCGAAGCACCGTTTACGTCAAAGTGAGCATTTTCAACATCATTCATTCATCGTCATCATTTGCAGCCTGTTTTAGTCTGCTACCGGACAAAGGCCTCTCCCAATGACCTCCAGTTTACGCTATCCTGTACAAGCTGATTCCACTTTGTTCCTGCGAACTTTTTTAATTTCATCGCTCCATCTAACACTCCGGCTTCCTCAATTGCATTTGCCATCTCTTGGTAACTGTTCTGTTGCTCTTACCGTCCAGCACTTGTCTGTCCAACGCATTACACGGACAGCTCAGTCCATTTCTTTCGCTTGATGTCAATGAGGATTAGGGGGGGGTATGCAGTTGACGTCATCTGCGAGGAGTGCTAGTGGTGGGGTTGCCATTTGTGGACAGTCCGCACGGACAATAATTTTGCTGCACACACAGTGTCAGAGATCTTTATGGAACAAATGACTAGAGACCTCTGGAACACCTCCTGCACACCGACGCACAGACGAACAAACCTCAAAGTATGGGCGGCGACGGTGTTGCCGCCTAGTGGATCAAGGCTCGGTGCATACCCCCCCACCCCCATATGTAACTTGCAAGTGACGTCAGTTCCAGTCTTTTGTCCACCATCACCGAGCCAATGGAGCACGTACGTCTCAGTGACGGCGCCGTGTTCACGTTCGTACGACGGATCATTTGATGTAGTGCACGTGTTTTTTATCGTTTGCCTTGCACTAACGCCAATGGAGAGTCGTTCAGGACATTATGCAGCCTGCGGCGAAGCAGTGTTGACTTGGGAACTCAGATCCTCCGTGTCTGCAGTGTCCCGAGTCCATGGTGCACTTAATGGGTGACAAAACTTCGCACAGGATTTGGAAACATAACTTGCCTGTTATGAAGTGATGCCCGCACACACGAACGTTGTTTAACGTCTCGAGGTTCTTCCTGCTTATGTGCGCATAAGTCGTGTGCTCCGCTTCTCAGTCAGCTCTCTTGTGTGGTCACACAGGTTCTTGTGCAGGAGCCAAATACTATTGCACAAATTGTCACTGCAACGTACGGCGTTGACGGGAAATGCGCAAGCCACACAGATCGACTCGTGTCGTCTGCTGCCTCGGTGATGGCGACTCATACAGAGATTGTATCCCACAGTTCCGCGGTGTGACGTACTTGCAAGTTACGTATATGCAACATGTTTGTCCCCAGACTCATTCTGCCATCCTTCGGTCGCGAAACGTTACTCCTATTATTTTTCGTTTCATTGCATGCTGCATGGTCCTACACGTTTTTTTTTTTCTCTAGTTGCCTCGTTATCCTCCATGTTACAAGAATTCTTCCTGCAAGTGCAACAACCGACAACCTACACAAGTATCACACGGCCACTTTCGATCGCGATTGGCTCCTTTACGCAAACTGCAGAACGGCAGCCAGTACCTGTTGAGAAATTTGATCCCAGTCATGCTTAATTGCAATCATCAGCGCAGCGTGTCATGCCAGCATTAGCTTCAACCAAACCACAGCTTCAGTCTGTTCGTGAAGCTGCCAATGAAACTTCACCGGTGACACTTTTGCTGAATATGGCCGAAGTTGCCCATTGAAAAGTCCTTCGTGCACGAGTGTGTCTTGATGAGCGAAGGCCCATATAATTATTGGCATGAATGTAAAGTTTGTGTTGTTCAGGGCAGCATATTGGTAGCAGTACGCGGCGGCTGCACCATTTGCACAGCCTGCTTGGATGACAGGTCGTAAAGAACGCTGGTGTTTCAATTCGCTTTCTGAGGCAGCTACTGTAATGATGCCGTGGGCAACTCTAAAAGGAGGAGGGCAATTTACTGAACGACTTTTGAGTGTTTCTGGGAGCTGATTCACGGTTGAGACAGGCTCGTCCGGCGCATGTAATTAGAGCACAGCTCTAATTACATGCACAGCCATGACTTGGCTGTGCGCACTGCGCACAGCCAAGTCATGTGTATGAATGGCACGCAGTAAAATAAGGAAGCGATCCAAGCATTAGAAATGTTCTGGCTGGACTCTACGAAGAGGCGAACTTCATTCAATCGGTTACCCTTGTAAGTTTACAGCGTGAATTTACATGAAATGACAAACCACGTCACGTTTGAGCCTTTTGACTTAGCTGTGGGATGAACGTAAAGCAAGAGCGAAAAAAATTAGGTGCTGGTAATGCGCATTGACACTTATGACTCTACAAAATATACAACACGCAATCGCAATGTGTGTAAGCACTTTTCATTTTTCCTCACAAAACAAAGCACATGGTTCATGCTGTCACATGGTTTCTCAAGAGATGACAAACCCTGAAGCACCTGCCAGCGCTCGGAACAACGCATGATTTTGAACTGTAGTACTAACTGCCTGCAACACCATGGAGTAATAAAACGTGGTACACTGGTTCCATGCACAGCAGTAGAGGCATGGGCCTAGTACTAACGTTTCTACCAAGACGCATCCTTTGGCAATCGCTCAGTGTAGACAATCGAAAGCGACCCACACATAAACCTCGTGTCACCCACGATCGCACAAGCATTAGGTCACGGCAATTCGCGTGCAAATAACGCTTACGTAAGGAGCAGTTTTACTACTCACCCTGGGCGTACAAGGAATCCTTGCCCTTCTTGTACTGTGTCACTTTGTGCAGGGTGTGCTTCTTGCACTTCCCCTTGCAGAAAGTCCTCCTCTGTTTGGGCACGTTCACCTGACACACACACACGCACAGAAAAAAAAAATATAGAACACGATTAGCTCACAGTCGTAATCCTTGTCACGGCGTAGCGTCGGGCGATCACGCAAACTTTCACAAGACCTAACAACCCGGTGACCGTAGACTTAGGAAAAACTTCGAGAAGAGTTTCCCATTAACTACACTTAGCAAAGCGATCGAGACAAACAAGAATAACGCCCGCAAAATCACGATAACACTTGACTACCACGCCAGTCAAGTCTAGTGCCAAGAGGGCTCGCTGTGTTGTGGCAACGCGTCTTTCGATACCAAAAATAGCTCAAATATACGTCCCTACCATATTATACGTATATGAAACGAAGGTTCGGGGATCCCTCTACAAACTCATTAATTGTACAGCCTCGATGGAGGCGTTTCGATAGGATTAATTACGATTTAACGCGCGAGCCGGCACGAACAACACACACGCTTACCATTGTGCCACTTTCTAAAGAGGAAATCACGTGCCGCTTTCGCTACGACGTCACCATTTTTTAGCTACGTCACATCCGCCGCGGGGGTAGCAAAGGGGGAAGGCACTAGAATCCTCGTTGGCAGCTTCGCTTTGGTCGTCGTAGACGCATTGAAATTGAATTTAGAGTCTCACCTCGGTATTTTAATAATTGTTAAAACTGTTTTTCTTGGTGACATTTGTTAATGTGAGGTGGTGTGGTTGCAGTTTAAAGTTGAGCAACGGGGGCTCGCTTGCGCCGTGCTCGCTGCACGCGCCATTTTTACGAATTTGAACAAAGGCGAGTGAGTGGCTGTGCGTCGGCTCTTCCCGCAGTTCGCACAGAAAACAGCCATGAGTTCAGGAGACAAGCAAGCCGACGTGGCGACGCAGCAGGCGGACGAAGTCATCAAGGAGAAAGGCGCCGGAGACGCCAAGACGGAGAAGTCGCCGCAGAAGCGGACTTCGGCCGAGGTGAGCGAGCTAGTGAAACGCCGGCCGGGTCTTACTCGCCGGCGCTATGTCCGTTGTGCGAGCCTCCGCACGCCGTCGCCTTGCCGCTTATGATTTCTACGTCGTAACGCCCGTTCCGACGTCGTCTACGACCTCAGACCCGACCAGCGTTCCACGGTGTTCTCTACCATGCGCGAGACCCGCGCGGATTTCGTGTTAGCGCTGCCGGGGGGCCTCTCCTGCCCCCTCGGCTTGAATTAACATCAGTCATTATGGAAGTGGGGGGAAGCGCTAAGCCTAACGCCGGCTGCAGCGCTATTCTGTTCGTATATTTTGCTCGCTTTGCCGTTGTTTTTCTATAAATGCCTCGCCGCCTGTTAGCGTTTCCAGCGCGGTGCCCCGGACTTCCCCCTCCGCCGATCACGATGTTTCGCGGACGACACCGACGTAGACTCCCCCCCCCCCCCCCCCCCCTCCTCCGACCATTCCAAACCTCTTCGCTGCTTTTTCTCGAAAAAATAAAATAAAAAGCGCCGGCTTCCGTCTTGTTTACGGCCTTGCGTGAGCTCGCGCTTTCGGTTCCTCTTTTTTTTCTCAACTCCCCGCGTTCCGATTATCTCGAGAACATAAAACGGCGAAGCGCCTTTTTCGGAACGCCTGTATCTCAAAGTTCCGAGACGCCGGCTCGGAACGCGCGTTTTTGTTTTCCTCTTTTACTATTTGATTCGGTACCGGGTTTCCGTTCGCGTTTTGAGATGCCCAGTTGTCTTCGCCGCGAAGCCCCCCTGCGTACGTTGATCCACGAAATAACAAGAAACGCGTTCATCGTCGTTTGTGTGGAAAGTTGTGCGACGCTCCGCAGCTTACACTTTCCGTTCTTCAATTCGAATGCGGCTAGTTAGCGTGCGTGATAAGGTGCCGGCGATCGCGAGTCTGGGCTCGTGGTGTTCCGTCGGCCTCTGCTACCCCACGCATCACTGTCGCGCGGCTCTTGGAAAGTTCCGGGTCACATCGCTTCTTTTTTCCGCTTGTTTCGTTCCGCCTTCGAGCAGAGAGGTTATTTATAATCGCCCAGTAGCGGCCGCGCTGATCATTCGGTCCGCCGTCTGTTATGACGAAAAACCTCTTCTACGCGTCCTTTCGTTTTTACGTGTTCCCCGCTACTAACCAACCCTTGCCTCTTCGTGTACCACGTCTTTTGTTTAGTCGGGAATTCGTTTGCGATGACGACAGACAGTGATGGTTTTTTCTCCCGCACCCGGTTTTTATCGTCCCGTGTACCGGTGGCCGCCGCACTCCTGTGTGCTGGCTTTGCCGCGCGATAATCTCGTCGTATTTTCGCTTTCGTCGCCATTTTTATTTTTATTATTCCCCGGTTTTCCGCGCTTTCCACTGTGTGTCTTCCCGCGACTTTTGTTGGCTCAACAGTTTCGCGCTCGCGGTAATCTTATCTGTTCTTTGCCGGACCGTTGTGGGAACCGCAACGGTGCCGACGCAACTTGCTCGATTGAAAGGGGGAGGGGGGCAGTCGGAAAAACAAATGAAAGCCGCTCCGGAAGTTACGCTCACCAATTTGAAGCGGTGGAACAATAGAGAGATGCCATTATAGGAGTATGCTAGATATACGTTGAGCTAGATAGACGCACACGGTTTCTCTTGTTTGGACGTGTGCGAGGAGGAAAAGGAGGAAGTCGTGATGGGGAGAGGGGGTTCGGAAGATGAAGCGTCGTCTTCGATTCAAGAGGGAACTTAGCAGTGAGTGAATCTATGAGAGGGGCATTCGATTTGCCGGTCCATCCCCCCGAAGAAGCAGCAAAATAATCGATAGATGGTGTCGCCGGGATTGCGAGGTTAAAAAAAAAAAAAGTGGACGGCACTTTTTCTGGGGCGATCGGAAAGACGGTTGTGTTTCGTCGCTCTCGGTGTCGTAAAAAAAAAAAAAAAAAAAAAAAGCCACCTCGCGCCGATGTAGCGAGCGCACGAATGAGAGGGTGAGCTCTCGCGGCGGGGGCCTTAGAAACGTCGTTGCTTTCGACGCTAATTTTAGTCCGCGATGATGCGTACGCACGTAGGCTCTCGCCATCACCTCCCTGAATCACTGTTGCGCCCGGCCTCCGTTCATCGTCGCTAACGGCGCGCAGTGTCGCTGGGCCAATTAGCGCAAGCTGAGTGTTTGGTTTTGGCCGTCGATGTTGCGCCCGCCGCGGTGGCGTTCCTGCTTTTTTGTTCTGTCCATTGTGTGCCGTCTGTTCTGCGACGCGACGTCGGCCGCCGCCATCTTGCGCGCCGGCCGGCCGGCTTCGTTTCCTCGCCGTCCTTCACGCTCACCTTCAAACGTGCGCCGCTCGAGCCGATTGGTCGGTGCGCGGGACGCTCCTCCGCGCGCCATTGGCGGGGACCGCACCGGTTGCCATGACAGCGGCGCCACGTCACGCGCGATGTTCCGTTGCTATTTGCTTTCCTGGGTAGACGTGAGGGGGGGATCGCCCGGTGTGTCACTGCTGCGACTCGCGCGAAAAAAATGCAAAAGATGGCCGTGAAAATCGCCGTGAGCGCTGCCGTCGATTACGAGGTGGCGCGTAGATGCAAACCCTTCGCCGGTGTTTGCGCGAGTTCAGAGAACTCGCGAGGATTTTATTGCTTTTAGCGAGCTTGAAGAGGTATTGTAGAAGTTGCACGTCCATTTAAAGCGGCGGTGTCGCTGTTTTTACGAGGGCCGTAGCAGTTTAGCGCGTTGCCGATGCAAGCGCCCCGTTTCCCTTTAGTGGCAGGCCGCGTCGTCATCGCTCGTAGTTGCGATTGGGGCTGTGCGCCGCCTTCTATGGGCTTGCGTGGGCGCCTGGATGCATGTGATGGCGGCAAGCTGGGCACGTGTCGGTGACTGGGCGCTCGTGTTCCGTCATTCGAGCGGCAATTTGCGTATAATGGGCATATGCTTCCCACGTACGGGTGTCACTCGCCCTGCGTGTGGTCGGTAAACACACTTCCAATAGAGAATAGAGCCCTCTCCCTTGTTTTTTAAAACCTGATCTCCCGAGATGCCCTTTTTTTTCTATAAAGGTATTTAACATGATGCATTGGTTGTGACAACCTGCAGTGACTAGGAAAAATTACTGCAAGGAGCATCAATGCAGTTCTGTCTGCTAAGCACAGGCTCAATCACTTATTTGCTCTTGTCCTTACTTACTCCATGTGCAATTGTACAGTACTAAGTAGAGATTCGAAGACACTTTTTTATTCAATAGTTGCAATGGACCTATATGGACAATAATTTCAAATACTTAATCAGTTATGCAGTGAATTGCACAGTTTTGGTGTATGATTACTGTGCAAAATGTAGGTCTGTTTGCCCCACTTTTTTTTTTTTTAATAATACATAAACTCCATATTCATGAGCCCCCCCCCCCCCAACTATGAGATGTTAAAAACCTATTAAAAAGTGCAAAATGATAGTTTGGGAATTGTGTGGTGCAGCGACACAATAACAATGTGTGCATTAAAAATAAGGCTAGAACCGCTTCAGAGGTGGGTGTTGCTCGTATGGATGCTTTGCGTGAGCGGTACTCAAATGAAAATTGCTGTGTGTGTGTGTGTGTGTGTGTGTGTGTGTGTGTGTGTGTGTGTGTGTGTGTGTGTGTGTGTGTGTGTGTGTGTGTGTGATACAGCACTGCCCTATTTCAAAAACAAGTTTTAAATCGATCATGTTCCTGAACAGAAGTGCTAGCTCACGATAGAGACAGCTAATATTGTTGACATCATTCATGACACACAAGGGTTAGGTGTTCTTGACGTAAACTTTGCAATTCAGAAGTAGCACATCGGATCTCCACGACAAACACGCCACTGTCTCCTTTTTATGATGTAGTCTTACATGCCCAATACCTCTGTTAATGTGGTGGTCGCCATTCTGGGCATACATTCATTACGTCACATGATGACATTGGCAACGAACAGTTGATGCTTTGTTACATCCACTAGTTTGTTATATCTGGGATAGGGTACAACATGACTTAGTTTGCGCATATCCCATTCTAATCATCTCTCTGTGTGCTCTTTCAGGTGTCTGAAGATGATGACGTAAAGAAGAAGGTCCAAAAGGTGCGTAAAGTGTCTTCCTCTCACGTGTAGTCTTTTGTTGCTCTGGTATAGCAAGCCATTCTCATCATTGTTCATGCACCAGTGCAGAATCAAATTACTGGTATTATGCAGGTATGTGTTAGAGACCACATAATATGCATATTGGCAGACTCGCTGACATACTTCCTCAGCGCAGCGACAGTTTGCAGCATGTGAAAGGGAGATTCTAATACATAGGTGTCTTGATTCTTTGCTGGTGCCAGGAGCGTTATACAAAGGAAAATGTATAAGTAAAGAATATGCGAGTTGGGTTGTATTGAACTATGGGATCTGTGACATCATAGTGATGTAGCAAAAGTGGGGTGTTAAACTCTAGAATAGCATTATGTTCAATTTCCTTGCTTATAAACTTTTTGGCATGCCTAAGCCGTTCTTCTATTGTCACATCGAAATTGTAAGGGAAGCAGCATTAGGACTCTGGTAAAAAAGACGCAAAACGAGGGACTACATTCATTAGCAGTAGCATTTGCGCAGTTGGGCTCTGTCGCCTTCGCTTCGTTGGCTAGAAAAGTAGTCCACAACTAGAGTAGCAGATGTTACTGTACAGTAGACTCTCATTAAACAAATTCTGAAGGGACCAGGAAAATGGTGTTCCATTTAACAGGAGTTTCGTTTACTGAGAGATGAACAGGGGTGCGGAATACAAGTACAAAACCAATTGAATTAGAGGCATTTGTTCCATTTAAGAGATTGCTCTTTACTGAGTCTACTGTACTATGTAAAGTATCAAGCAGTGAGGCATATTCATGCATAATGCAATAATAAATACTCTTTATTTTTCCCGTAAAACACCAAGGAAAAGACTACAGGTCAAAGGCTACAGAACTGTAGCTGGAGTGTGCCTGAGGCCCAACATAGTACATACATGTTCGCGTGGCTGAAGAAAAAAGGCAGTCAACAATCAAAATTAATTACATGGTAAATACCAGGTACAAGGTTGCATTAAAGAACTAGAACTATGCAAGTTGCAGCAAAAGGGAAACACTCCACTGGTGCAAAACAGTCACAGACTGATTTTCCGGACCTCGTGTGGACCTCAAAGCAGTCGAAATATCAAGCAGTCCCAAAAAGTTGTTAGGACATGAAAATGAAGTTTATTTTGATTAGAGCAGCCTAAACAAAAAATCTCCAATAATGCCCTGCTTCATGCTACGCTTGGGCACAAGCAATTTGGTTGTATTTGGACTACAGTGACATCAGTGCGTTGGCGATAGCTACCACTGACCATTGCGGGCGGCACAGGAGACGGCCCCATGGCACCAAGCACACAAATTTCGAAGCCGGACACAAAAAGATGCATACATTGTATCGGTTGGTAGGTTTGTGGTATTTAGCAACGCTGTAGTGGGAGGGCCAGGGTCCTTTAACCTGCACGCACAGTACACGGGCCTCCAGCATTTAAGTCTCCATCGAAATGTGAACGCCGTGGCTGCAATCGAACCCGCATGCTTTCAGTCAGCAACCGAGCACCGTGTCCACCGAGCAACCGCAACGGCAGAGAAACTCTGATGCGCACGACTTGTTAAAAATGCACTTGACACGTGCAAAATGACAACCTAGAAAAACACAAAAAAAAACACGTGTAAAGAAAGTAGATGAGACCAAATACCTAATATGGTTCCCGGCGCACACAGACTGATAGCTCCAATCCAAACGAGATGGCCCACGAGTTGTCGCGAGAATTAACCCGCCGCGCAACCCGAACGGACCTCTCGGTTAACATCCCTGGCGGCGCCGACGTACCACACAGACAGATTTACCGTATTTACTCGATTCTACCGCGCCCTCGATTGTAACGCGCACCCGTTTTCTGCGACCAAAAAAAAAAAAAGTAATACATCGATTGTAACGCGCACCCATTTTTCGTGAGAGAAAAGAACAAAAAAAGTCCGTAGGAGTCAAACTTCGCACATTCAGAAGAACAAGTATTTGGGTTTTAAAGAACTGAAGTTTCAAAAAAGTAAAACACAAAATCAAAAAGCGGGCCTTGCCGCTAAAACTGTCACCACTACGGCGGCGATACGAGTCGCGTAATGGATCAGTCCTCGTCGCTGTCGGACAACTCCTTGTCGCTGTCAACACTCTTAGATTTCGGGAAACCGGCCCTGCTTTGGTCCACTGAAACCTTTTCGTGAAGCTTTGCTGTAAAAAATCTTCTGCTTCTGTTTGCGCCAGTCTCGCACGCACGTTTTGGGAACTCCGAACGAACTATATCCGAACGACCGCGATGCGGCCCGATTTCCGTCCGTCTCTCTGCACATGTAATAACAATTCTTTTAAATGCGGCATCGTGGTACACTCGTCGAGTATTTGGAGTCGGCACTTCCATACCGTCGATGCGAACGCAGAACGGGATGACAATCTCCTCGGCACACGTACGAACTGAAGAAATGGCCAAGGCGCGTAGGAGGCGGCCATTTTGAAATGTCGATGGCAATACGATAACAGAGTTTCTTTTTTTTTTTTTTTTTCGGTACTCGATTCTAACGCGCATGCGATTTTTGGACTCGTTTTTCCGGAAAAAAGGTGCGCGTTAGATTCGAGTAAATACGGTACATGCTACACAGAATACACACAACACTACAGAGAGACGAGGCACGTCTTTCCCGCACCTCACCCGAGTCTAAACAGGAAACAGGCATCTGAATACCGACAGCTCCAAACAAACTCCTACCCAAACCCTGTGCACCTCCACAGGAGCTACCCACACCTATACACAAATTTCACAAGGAGGCTGCCATTTTTAAAGCACTCCACCGCCGCAGCGCCGTCTATCGTCTGCGACGTTTCGCCGCCCTTCCGGTGTGTGGGGTTCCGCGGCGGTGTATGCAGCGTATGCGCTCGGTTCACAAGGTATTGCTGTTCTTCGCGGTACACGGGCAAAACAGGGCAACGCTTTTCGAGTGTAAAGGCGCTGATAAATACTCGCTAAGCTTGCAGCTTCAAAATGGCTGAAACAGCAAGCAGCGGCGGCCCACGAGACGTTCCCGCAGCAGCGCCGACGATGAGAATAATGCCAATGCAGTTCTTAAGCAGCATGTGTAAATTGGTAATTGCTTTGTATGTTTTGTTATAGCTGGCCGGGTGAGGTTCTTGGAATAATCACTATAAAAGAGCGTTAACACTTAGGACAACTGTCGAAGTATAATCGGAGAAACGTAAATGGAGACGAGCGAACACGTAGGCCATTGTCTGGCTGCGCGCTAGGTGCGCGGATTAGTGTTTAAGATGGCTCCCGGGTTTCCGTGCCGTGATTATTCAAGTTCAACGTAACTCTAATCCCTAACAGACCATTTTGGTTCCGCTTGGCACGTTGCAATACAATGTTCACGGAACGACAGGAGCACAAACACCGATGCCTGTGTTTATTCGTGTCGCCGTCGTAGCTTGTGGCCTCTGATCGTTGCACAGGATAAGGAACAGAAGTACGACGGGTGAGCTCAAAGTTCGGCGTAGAAACAACGCCGATGATAAAATAAAAATAAGCCTGTTGCACATCTGGAAGCGTGGCATGGCGTGAGTTCGCTTCGGCGTGAGCCGCCGCCACTAGCGATACGCCGAAAGGGCGCTCGTTTTTGGTAACATTACTGTCAATTTGTTTTCTGGCGAGTATTTCAGAAGCATTACGACAAGCGCACGTGTCCAGGTAACGACCTGGCTTTAACGAACGTGGGCCGATTATACACGACACCCAGACTGCCGCGCGAAAAAAAAAGTGCGGTTGTCATAACGCTACCCCAGTTATTGTCACAAAATTGACAAGTCGAGAAAGAACGTGCTCTCGACGAAACGTTAGAAACGCGTACCTACGCCAAAGAACACATGTCATGCAGGCCTTTCTGTCATGTAGATTGAAAAGTGCCCATTCAATAATCTCGAAATTGCACGCACTAAGATGGAACATTTTCTAGCCGCAGCCATTGTAAATCATGTGCTGTAGCATAGAAATCGGAGAGGTTCATGAGAACAACTCTTGGCCAAACATTTTGTGTATTAATCGTCAGCCTTGACATTGGTTCTCTTTGATGCAGATGATAAAGTGTACCAGCACCCAAGCACAATCACAAGCTGGTGTGGTGACTTGGAGAAATGGCCATAAGTGCAGACACCCCATATAATAATATACTATTTGTCGGAGAAGGCGTGCGACCTGGAGAAGCGAAGTCATTTAAAAACATAGTGCACTTCGCATGCCTTGGCTGCCAGTCTTTCAGGCTTCCGTAGCTGTTGCCGCAGCCAAACACAGCGCAGTGGTAGCTTGTCGACCTGTTCTCGTCCGACATTTCGATTTGCGGCAGCACAATTGTTTCAGCGCGTCGAAAAATGGAAACACGCTGACCTCTCACGCACCACGCAGTGCAAAACTCGGGAATCCGCACACACCAGCGGCAGCGGTCCGCCGAGGTGGAGAGAGAGAAAGCGGTGAAAATACACCGGTTCGAGGCTACGCTCCTCCTCTCCGTGAAAACGGTCTATACCCGGACAACAAATGCAAACTATGCACAACAGAAAGGGCTTCGTATAAACATATACTGTGGGAATGCCCCAACCTATCACCAAGTTCTCCTAAGGCCCTCCGGGAGCGGTGGCGGCTAGTGCTGCTCAGCTCGGAGGTCGAAGACCAAAGATGGGTTATCCAGCAGGCCAGGGAGGCTATAGGGAGACAAGGTCTCCAGGTGTCTACCTGTGCGGTCTAGCCCGGACCACAAACATGCCGGATCTTGTAATAAAGTTTATTCACTCACTCACTCACTGGTGATGATGACTATAAAGCTAACTGACGAAAAATAAAGTCCCCTAAAGCGTTTTGTCAACGAAGGAAGAGCGGGCATGGCCTCCGAGACTCAAAGTTCATACACACACCCAGTCTTGGAGGCTGCACAACAGGCCACTGGAAGCCAAACTCAACCAAGCCAGCGGAAAATCCAACGTGGTGTCTTTCAAAATGTAGCAGCATGGCTCGAAATGAGTGCTTTAGTCCGATAAGTCGAACTTTCGGGTGTAAATCGGGTGTAAATGCATTACTTCTAAGGGAACCTTTAAGTGCACTTATGAAGCCCGAAATATCCATCAAGTCCGAAAAATCGCTCTGGAACTGTATACACACACAAACAAAAAGGTGAAAGCCTATGCACGGCATGTGTAAAAATATTTTTGATGTTCTTTGGGTGTTAGGGCGAGTATGCGACTGTCGTCTGTTTCATGTGTTTGTCATTGGCAGTAGGAATTGCAGTGTTTGATTTCCATAGTTCTCGTACGAGGAACAGTCGACTTATCAGCACTTCTAGTACAAACAGCTTTCTTTTAAAGTAGCTAGAGATATCGAAAACACATTTATGGCAGGTGGTGAAAATCTGAATGCAGTAGCCGATATTCCAATGTAGTGGTAATGCGGATATTACGTTTAACGAAGACCTCTAGCATGCACTGAGTAACTTATGCCACAGTGATATACCCAAGAGCACACAGATGTTACACTTAGAAATGGCACCAAGCGGTGCTTTCTGTTGATTGGCATATCTGAAAGTATTGTAAAGTATTAGAGAGACATTGAATTTGGAACACCAACCGTTTGCTTAACCCTTTGAGACGCTTTGTACACAATTGTGTCAACAAGTGGCTAAGAAAGAGCTCTGCACAGTGAGGGTTGGATAAACTGCACCACCTGCGTAATAAATGTGTATTCTTTTAACTTTATTTTCCAGTGTGCTGTTGCATACAATCACTTTACTGAAGGCACTACCGTGCTCGTCATGCCACTTTCTGCGAGCCTCGTCAAAAGTAGTGTTTCTTAGCTTGCAATGAGGATAACAGAAAACGAATGTGCACCATATTTCTAGCCTGAAATTTGATTCTATTTGTGCAAAAACAATGCAAATAACCTCAGGATCAATACATATTTAATTGCAGTTTAAGATTATTACAAAGCATATAAATTAAGGTGTTACGGCATTACTTTGGTTGCGCTAGAATATTGAGTGCCCCGACATAACCCTGTCGAAATTTGACGCATTTACAGACGGTTCTTCATAGGTAGCATCTGAAAGTCCCCAAAAACCCTTATCTTGATGTGGCTGTTATTGTTCAGGTTGTTTCTTGCAGCACTCTTGGTTCCGCACTTCAGCGCAACAGCTGCATAGTTTAGGTCATAAGGGGCTGTTGGATCTTCATTGTTGGGCCAGTTGTAACTCTGCAAACAGAAAGCCCCTAGCGCTGGTTGTGCCACAGAAATTGGGAAAACCCCACTGCCCACCACTGATCCACTACATTGTCGCTAAACTGAGAATGTGGCAAAGAGGCGCTTGCTGCTCAAATTGCTCCTCAATATTGTGCACGAAACACCCAAGCGTATGCAGCTCAAATGGAAAGGGGCAGCATAAATTGGTGTCCCCTCTGTGCCGTTTGCTACACAGTTTCGCTAGTCATCCACCTTCGCAGAGTGGAATGGCGCATGAACTTTTAGAGATGGGGCGTGCTTTGTTGCGCATTCACGTCTAGCATTTCATATAGCACTGTGGTAAAAAGGCTAAGCTGGTGACAGGTTGTCAATGTATTCCTTAGGTAACTTTGCTTTTTTCCTTGCATGTACGTGTCCCACCTGGTTGCCCATAATGCCAACAGACGGACCACAAAGGTGAGTTTCTAACTCTGAATGCCGTTTCCAGACTTGAATTGGAACTGAACTTGGCCAGCGCAATGGCCCGAACCTCTGCGTGATTTAGTGAATGGATTTGTGAAACTTCATGGAGAGGCCTACTTGTCCGCCGCGTGAAGTTGGCCATATGTGATCAGCACTGCTGACCTTATTCTGAAAACAATTTTCAATTTTTTTTTTCACTGTCTGATCTTCCCTGTTAAGCTTTTACTCCTTCAGTAATAATTGGATACTGCAGTACCTATTAGTTTATTTAAAAAGACTTTGGACATCAACAGGCAGTAGTAAGCGCCCAGTTGTGTTCTTGCCATTCATAATGATGGCCACCGCGTCCCTTGCAACTCCAACAAGGGACACATTAAATCCTAATGAGACTTGCGGGGGAATGGTCAGATCTGCTTTAGGCGAGGGTGTATCTTTACATGGTGCAAGCCTTGCTGATTTTATTGTACATCTTGCCATTCCTGGGTCTTGGGATAGACCTTATCGTCATAGGGCTTTGACCCGTCATGCTTGGCATGGTCTAAATGGTTCCGACCCCCACTTAGTAACCACTTGGGCTTGCCAAGATTGTAAAAAGCAAACAGTCGGAACGTTTCCTTCAATCTGAAACAAGTGAAAACATCAGGCTATGTTGCAAGCTACTCTTGAACTCTGGTTGGGGAGTTAGAGTAAGTTTGTTCCAATGACTAGTGAGATACATGTTCATACGAGAGAGTGGATTCAGAACAGCGCTAGGGAAAAGCTGCTCTGTGGAAATTGCTGGAGTGGATAGGAAGGCTGCAAGACAGTTTCTTGAGCCAATGAGAGTGTGTTCCTGTCGTAAATTAGGAGGCATTGCTCTACGCCAGAGATAATTGCTTGCTCATGGAGTCAGTTGGCTGCTCTTAATCCGCTGTTGGAATTTGACGTAACTTGTCATTATATGTTTGTTACTCCCTACAGTTCTCTTCATTTGCCAGTTGATTGCCATTATGAATAGCCTTTAAAACCAACCTTACCTGCATTTAACAGCTTTTATGTAAAACCCATTGTGCCCAGCATCTTGCTGGTGTAGGTGGGGCTGTTACATGAAGTTGCAGTATTAAAGAAATGTCTTAATTAGACAGGAACCTTTCGTAATACTTGCACCATATTTTCATAGTAGTGCACTAGAGGGACATCTGATGCTAGTGTCTACAAGAGCTGCAACACAACGTTTCAGCCAGCATAGGAATGATGGGTAGTACATGGATTTGCCTAAGCTTTGTTCTTTCTGTTCCGTTTGGCCTGCAGCCACATTGTCACAAGGCACAGCTCAGCAGTCCCACTTCACCACTTTGACCCTGTTAAGCTGACCAATTCAAATTGGCTCACAAGGTTCGCAACGAGCCATTGTTTTACTGAAACCAAAGCACAATAATATACAAAGCCATAAGTGCATTCGAAACCGCATCATGAAGACTAGGCATATACGCGTACTACCCGTCGCTCCCATGGTGGCTGAACAATCACAGTGCCGCAGTTCCTTCTAGTACAGTCGAACCCTTTTATAAGATACATGCACCAAAGGGAAGTTCTTGACTCTTACATGAGGTGTCTCTTATAAACAGGGTACGGTGTTCTCTTTTTTCTGATGGCCACCTATTTTGAAGCAGGCACACTTCAATCAATCAATCAATCAATCGTGTTTTATTTTTCGTCCTTCGTTTACACGATAAAACGGAAAAAAGGTGGCAAGAGAAAAAGCTGCTTCGTCGTAGCTTGACAGAGCTCCTGCCACCCGTACATAGGCAACTTGTCTCTCATGCCCAATAGTCTCTTACACCAGTCTCTTAAATTAGGTTAAACTGTATTGTACGGAACTCAGTGGCTTGCACAACTGATTCATTGCTTCATGTCCCTCCCTCCTTGTTGCCACCCTCGCAGACAAGAAGGAAAACGGGGAGTCGGATGACAAGTACGAGGAGGGTGCCGGTGACGACGGCGAGGGTGATGACGATGACGACGATGCAGTTCCCGATGGCGAGGACTACGATGAGGAAGGGGATGACCCCGAGGGAGATGACGATCCCGAGGACGATGATGAGGATGACGCGTAAAGTGGCTAGTAGTGGGACCGACGACGACACGCCGCTGCTGCTAAAACGCGCCTTCCCCCTTCTCTTCCTCGCCAGACACTCCCTTTCCCCTCTCCTTCCGTCCGCGCTCTTATTCTCTGGGGGAAACAAAAGATAGGGGGGGAGAAAACCCGCAGTCCCTTCGGCCGGCGCTGCAAGCGACGACGTCCGCCGCCATCATCCTAGTGTCCCAGCAGTCGTCGGATTTGTCTCCTTTTTTTCCTTCGTTCGTCGGCCACAGCTCTACGCCGGTTTGGGTTGACGGCTCGACGGAACGCCCGCCGGTGAATGACATTTCGCCGCTGCCGCTTCTTCCTCCGCTGCGTGTGGTGTGTGTGGCTGGGCGTGCGTGAATTCTTTTTTTGTGTGCGTGCGTGTGCGTCTTCTGCAGGAAGCGTCCTTGAGCCAGCCGAAGGGACTCGTCCCTTTTTTTCCCTTCTGTCTGATCCCCGTTCCCGGTCTCCTTCTCGCTCTCCCCTATCCTCCTCTTCAGGCGGTCTTTTTGTTTTTGTATTGTATTGTATTTGAGTTTCGTCTCTCTCATCAACTCATTGCCGTCACACACACACACCCCCCGCCGTTCTTTTGTTCACGGTTTTTTTTTTTTTTTTTTTTTTTTTTTTTTTTTTTTTTCACGGCTGTCCGAGGAAGACTGAAAACATTGGGTGTGCGTTCGGGACAAAGACGACAGTGGTGGGTTGCCGAGGTTTCGTTCCTCGTGTATCTGTCGCACACTCGTTTGATTGGTTTGTGTTGGGCTGCCTTGTTGTACTGCCTTACTTGTATGACGAAAGTGTTTTTTCACTGAAGCTTTATCCTTTTTTCTTTTTCCCCCATAATTGGACAAAGTGCTTGTTTATCCGTTTTTGTTCATGTGGTTGCAGCATGTCTCCTTTCTTCACATCACAAGTTGGACATCCAGAGTTGTTTTCTGTTCTCGACGTCATTCTGTCACCTCGCATCACATGCATCATGACGAAACAAAAAAAAAAACAATTGTTGAAAGACATTGTGCAAACTTATTGAAGTCTGGCACTTCCCCCCTCGTTTCTTTTTTTTTGCAAAGTGCAGCTTGTAAAGCATTGCTCTTTTGTTTCGAACCATTTTCGGGTGTTGTCATTTCTTTCATCTGCAAATATGGCCCAGTCATATTGTAAAATGTGTTTCAGTGACTCTATGTAATAGATCATTGTTCTTCTTCCCACACAAAAATGGCTCTTTTGAACAGCCATGGCTGAATGTGTACCACAGTGTTAAATTGAGAGTCTCGGCTATTGCGTGGTTGTTCAGGGTGCTAGATGTTCTTGTTGCCAGGTTTGCTGGCGTGGGGGCATCTGGTATTGAGTGCCGTGCGACTGTTGCGACGTTTATACAACTGTGTTCAAACGTGTTTGCATATAGGGTGTGGTGTGCGAAACAGCATGCGCATTTCCTTGGCATCACTTTCTTTTCACCGAATCGCCAATCGAGAAGACAAGCTTTGGATTTCCCCTTTTCCCGGTTAATATACATTCTTTTATCTGACATGAAATTAAGGGCATGCACTTTTCAATGCAACCACAGTGTTTATATTTCTTTGTTGGTGGGAAATGCGAAAAGAAAAAAAAGGAACCATATTGGATCAGCCAATAAACTATGTCATTCGATTTTTGCATCGTCACCAAACAGTGGCCACGAGTGTATGTTAATTACTTTGGTTTTGTTTCTTTGGAGTGTGTGTGTGAGTTGCTTGCAACTCTAGGGGATGGAAATGGTTACCTCTTTTTAAACTTCGAATTTTCCTAAGATACAATGGCACAGCTGTAGAGCCAGCAGTGTTCAAAGAAGTCTGCAATTAAGTTTACGCGTTAAGCTCCCTTGCACCCAAATGTCGTCGTCGGGGTCAAAATTTGGCTTGGTGGGAGGGGGTGGGGTAGAGCTTGCGATAAAGCCCAACTTGTACATTTTTGCCAAAGCAAAACTAAAGCCATCGTCACCTCGAAGTTTCTTGGTGGGGCTTTTCAGATCTGCGCGAGCATCTATCTTGCCAGGAATGGAACCAAAGGCCCCCCAGTACTATTGCAAGCTTTCTATGTAAAGCCTGTTCTGTGTTGTGAAAGAGTGCTAGAGTTTAGTGCAGGAGTGGTAAAGTTGGACCTGCCCACGTGTTCATGTAGGTTTAGTGCCGAGTTCGGTGCAGCTTTGTGTACTGTGGCGAAACGTGCGACTAATGGGGGGCAGGCTAGGAGTGAAGTCCTAGTGCCATTGTGTTCGGAGCGGGTTTCCTCCTCACTCTGGTTTCATTTCCATCCCCTTTTAATTTTCTGGATGACAATGCACATTTTGTTGGATATTTTTTTTTCTTTTTCTGTGAACGGAAAGTACTTTCACACTGTAGATACGTGATGAAAAAAAGTGAAAACACGATAACGAAAAGAAAAAGCTGTGTGGTGCTTACGTTATTCACACACTTAAAGCAAACCTGCTAACTCCCGATTTGCCCGGGAGTCTCCCGACACCCACCATGGATTCAAATTTGGAAAAAAGTGCAGTTTGTGTCGTGCTGTGCAGCCGCATCTTGATGGCGATCACGAGCTAGGTTGCTTGCCGATAGCTTTAAATCCAAGCCAATTGAGTGCAGTTGCTATTGAGGCGCTACTGTGGTGCAGAAGTCTGGCCGAGTTCTGCGAGTGTCTTGCACTCGCCGGTAGTGCTCACCATCGTGTTGGCCGACGAATAGTAGCCAACGAGAAGCTGTTTGCCAAGGCGTCTAGCTTGAGAGGCGTTTGGAAAGACACGTGCACTGGTCAGTGTATCGGTAGCTTTCAAAACGATATGTATCGGTAAGTGCTGTCGTGGAGGGTGCATTATGAGCAGGTGACCCACTCGGCCGCATGAACGAAGAAAGAACGTTGGTCGAAAGTGTAGGGCGTCTTTACTGTGACGATTTGAGATCCAATATTAATCTCTTAGGCTAGACTAAAATCCCTAGATTTTTTCCTGTTATTAAGTACCGACAACCACTGAAGCGTCGCAAACGAATCTCGTTGGCTAACGCTCGTTTTCAGTAGCCATGTTCTTCCTAACGCTTTTCAATCAACTGGTGAAACTGGTCCCCCGCTCACTAATCACGTGGGGTTGGCGGGAGGAGAAAAGCGCGTCACGCTAGCATATTGTTCGCTGAAAGATGCGTGGCTAATGTACTTGGACGTACGTGGCTTTGTAAATTTTCCAAGTTGGGGAGAAAATGGCGGCAGATGCCGGCGGCTGCACGTGAGAGAGGGCCGGGAAAGGAGGCAGTTGCCGCTACTTGGGTAGAAGGAAAAAATTTAGGGACTTTAGGCTAGATCGATCACAGCTGAAACGAGACAGTTCACAACATGAAACTCAAGCTATTTTTAGGTCTAAAAAATGTCGAAGAAATTACAACAAATAGTGTTAATAGTTGCCCTGGTCAAGACATTATGTAGCTATCGACGTATCTCGGAGACGAGGGGTACCGTACTCGTGGGTTCTGGACATCATCAAATTCCGCCATTAGTCAACTCTGATTGGCCCGGAGGACTGCTAGCACCTCTGATTGATTTTAAATGCCGCCATTATGAAATTTGACACGATCGTAGAATTAGTGTCCAAATTAGCACCCCTCCTAATGTCACGCTAAACGTCCAGAAAACGTCTTGCCAAGTTCAAACTAAGAATTTTTTAAAGACTTTTTCAGAAGTTTCTTGTACAGCTCAAGCGCCGCCATCTTGGACTGATAACGTTGCACTTTTGTATCCGCATCAAATAAACAAACAGCGCTACGGTGGACTGGCATGCACGAAAACGCTTGGACCAGTACATTTGACGTTTCGTGACCATGGTCATTTCATATTTCGACATACAAGATGCCCCGAGCTCATAACAGACCAGCTGTGTAAGGTCCGGGTTTCCCGTTCGAGCCCTGAAGAACATCTTGCTCGGGCTCGGACAGCGGCTAGTGACCACGATAGAAAACAGGCAGAACATCAGTCCAAGATGGCGGCGCCTATGAATCGAAAATAAAATCGTGTATATGTATAAAACAACCTATCTACATATAGATAAGCTAAACTTTCTTTACAACATGTTTGGTATGCAGACTGACATACGAAGTGAGAGGGGGTGGAGGGGGGGAGCGCTCGAGAGCTCATTCCTGTCCTCATTTCGCATTATCAGCCGTCGTGCTGGTGACCAAAGGATCGAGCAACATTACCAACATGCGCGTTCATCTACCCTTGTCCTCGCGGTGGCATAAGTTTTCTTTAGACTAAAGTGCCGTGTGCAGGGAAAAGTAATGGCATCCTTGAGCATGCCCCATTTATCCAGGTTTCATACACAACATATCGGTTTACAAATAAATATGAACTTGCAGAGGATTAGCGTGTACTTGACAGCGGCGCTTCATCATAAAGCAGAACCGAATGTTGCACAAAATACGAAAGATGGTGTCCGCACATGGAGCTGATTGCTGCTATAGCAACATTTAGGTTCTACATGAATGCACTCCTGGTTTTGGGACGTTAAACCCCAGATATTATTATTATGAATGCACTCCAGGTACCATCAGAGAAATCGCATTGGCTTCCACATTAGCTGGCGGTATTTCAGGCGCCCGCTGAAAAAAACTGCATACAAGGAAAAGTAAGTATTGCTAGATAAGTTTATAGCAAATAACATCAAATCATTCGAAAGACAGATTTGCAGATGTGATAAAATGCTCTCATGCATTTTAAACGACAATGAGTCAACTGCATGCAACCTCCGGCGAGACACATATGGTCATACGTCGGCAAAATATGTACAGCTCCGGTCAGACTCGCTCATGAAATACATTTTGCCCTCTGGGCTCACTCGGGCTCACATTCGCCAAAGTTTTCCTCAACCGGACTCACTTGGATTCAAGCTTACCAAAATATTAATCACTTGGACTCACTGAAACTTAGACCCACGGCTCAGTCTGAGTGAGTCGACTCGTGAGTCTATTAACGTATAATTAGCTTTTTCGACAGTGCTGTCAATGCTCTTTAGCACCGATATTTTGTATAATCGATCTATTCCATCAGAATCCGAATCAGCTTTCAAAAAGGCAGAAATTCAAGAGTTCCAGAGGCTATAGCCTTACCTTACTGGTCACAAATCAGTGGCGTAGCCAGGGGGGGCCACACCGGGCCCGTGCCCCCCCCCCCCCCGATTTTTTTTTTTTTTGCCATGGCATACACAGTACAAAATGACACTCGACCACATCTGCCTGCCCTGCCCCCACTACATATGATGGAGCCCCCTCCCCCCGAAAAAAATTTCTGCCTACGCCCCTGTCAAGTTTTTTGTGGAGCTGTGAATTTACGTAGGAATTCACACGCAAGCGTAGCGTTTAATTTTCACGTATGCGCTACAATAATATGCAGAACAACTTATAAAGCGTCCAAGCGTCTGAAACTACGCACCACTGCGGCCCTGTAGCACCACCCGAAGCCCGCTTGTACCCATTGGAAACCGGTGGGTGGCCGGCCAGCACAGGGGATCGAACCCGGCACCTCCCTATTGGAAGCGGACGCCAGGGGCGCAGCCAGGGGTTGGGAGGGGGGTGTTCAATCCCCCCGAAATTTTTCAATTTTGCATGTGTATATATGCACGTACACATACAAACGCACGCACAAACATACATATAAAGTATGGTTGAACCTACCCCTCTCCCCCGAAAAAAATTTCTGGCTACGCCCCTGGCGGACGCCCAAGCGTTTCGCCACCGCTGCGGTGAGGGTGCCAGTAAATAACGCGCAAGATATCGGTTCCATGAATGTGCGACGAAACTTAAAAAGAATCGAATGGATGGATGGATGGATGGATGGATGGATGGATGGATGGATGGATGGATGGATGGATGGATGCGAAACTTTATTGCAAGTCCTGAGGTGCACGACTCAACGCGCAGCGGGCCGCTCCCACGTTGGAACAGTCAGGCCAAGCCCAACCGCCGCATCGTGGGCCCTCTGGACAGCCCATAGTTGAGCCCCGACATCGGGGCTCTTGATAGCGGATAGCCACTTGTCTTCATTGAATTGGTCCGTGCCCCGTAACGAGGGGCGACGCCAGAGCATGTGGTCTAGGCTAGCGAATTCGTTGCAGTGCCTGCAGGAGCTATTGGGGTAAATGTCGGGATAAATTTTATGTAATAAAGCCGGGCTGGGATACGAAACCGTCTGGAGTAACCTGAGAGTCAATGCCTGTGCTCGATTTAATTTGTTGTTAGGAAGGGCAAAGTCTCTTCTGCCGAGATAGAAGTGCTGCGTCATTTCGTTGTACGTGGTCGGATGATCTCTGTTCTCCACAACTGCGGGCCGGCGAGGGAGTTCTCCATGGTCGCGGAAAGCGAGACCTCGCGCCGCGGAGTGGGCCAGCTCGTTCAGATTTGTGGAGCCTCCCCTGATGGATCCCATGTGAGCGGGGAACCACGTGAGAGTGTGGGTGGTGATGCTTTTGCTCTCCAGTATGCGACAGGCTTCCTTACACACGGCGCCAACGCTGAAGGCGCGGATGGCTGCCCTGGAGTCGCTGAATATATGTTCATGTTTATCATCCAGAAGGGCCAAGGCGATGGCCACTTGCTCGGCCTTGCTACTGCAAAACTATTGCTGTTGGCATACTGGGCCGCGTCTACGAAGCAGCTGCCGCCAGGAAGTTCTGTCGCCCGACGTAGGAGCGTCGCCGCCCTGGCCTTCCTTCTTTCCACGTTGCGCTGGGGATGCATATTGCGCGGGGCGGGGGATATGATGATGTTGTCTTTCAGCCCTTTCGAAAGGTCCTGGTGGGTGTCTTCAATCTTGGCGGGCGGGACGCCCATCTCTATGAGGAGCCGTCTGCCCGCCCTGGTGCCGGAGAGTCTGACAATCTGCGCCCTGTCTTGCGCTTCTGCAATCTCTTCCAGAGTATTGTGGATACCCAACTGCAGGAGCCGCTCAGTGCGTGTGTAATTTGGTAGTCCGAGTGCGCTCTTGATCCCCTTCCTTATCATGGCATTTAGTTTGTCTCGCTCGGCCCTCTTCCAGACGTGCATAGCCGCTACATACGTGAAATGGCATAGCAAGAAAGCGTGCACAAGCCTTATCAGGTTCTCTTCGCTCAGGCCTCGCCTTTTGTTAGCTACCCGCTTGATTAGATCAATGACGCTATCCGTCTTCTTTGCCAATTTGTGAATGGTTAAGCAATTTGTGCCCGTCGCTTCGAGTGTCATTCCCAAGATTCGAATGGATGAAACTTTGGGGATCGGATCTCCGCACTTGGTGTAGAGATTAATGTCAATTTCTGTGGGGGGTTTCCAGTTCTGCGGCTTGGGTCCCTTCCTAGTTAGGCTGTAAAGAAGGAGCTCTGATTTCCTGGGGGAGCACCGGAGTCCCGTGTCTGTAAGGAAGCGCTCTGTAGTGTCGACAGCTTCCTGTAGAGCGGCTTCGACTTGTCTGTCACTGCCTCCCGCGCACCAGACAGTGATGTCGTCCGCGTAGATCGTGTGACCGATGCCCTGGATCTTGGCTAGGTATCTCGAGAGGCCGACCATTGCAATGTTGAAGAGGAGCGGTGAGATGACTGATCCCTGTGGGGTGCCGCTTCCACCCAGCTCCACTTTCTTTTATTCGAAATCTCCAGCCTTGAGCAGGGGCTCCGGAAGTATATTTGACCTGTGGGGGCGACCTCTGTGGCCTGGTATCGCTCCGTGTGTACACACACACCCACAGATATATATATATATATATATATATATATATATATATATATATGTCCACACCTTAACGATATTTATCGCGAATAAGAACACGGTTTCCGAGTGCCAATATGACGCGACTGCCAGGTGAAATTATTTTCTCCAACCCACGTAACACAAAAGAAGCTTTTTGCCGTCTAAAAGACGTCTTGAACGGCTACAAAAAGGACTAATAGACGTCTTGGTCAAGACATTCCCGTAGCCGTAGACGTCTTTTCGACGTCTGATAGCTGTGCTAATGTCCCGCTAGTTGATGTCTTTAAAAGACGTTTTGAAAAGACCAAGATAAGACGTTTTATAGACGTTCTTGTTTTTTCGCTGTTTTCGAAATTTTGGACTTTCGAAATATAAAATAAACTAATAGAACTGTCTTTGCAGCATGTTTGGTCGGCAGCCTGACGGCTACCATAGGAAGATAGAGATTGAAGGGACCGAAAGAGCTCCCGCAAGAGCACTTTCCTGTTTTTCTCCCACTTCCTATGTCAGTCGTCGAGCAAGTGACCAAACAATCAAGCAAGATCACTAACATACGTACATACCTGTTCACCCACGCATGTCCTCAGTGTTGCATATACAGGGTGTTTCAAGAAATGTGTCCAACCTTCTCAAAAAATCATGAGAATGCGATATTTGATTGCTGCCTTCGGAATTAGTTTTTCTGTAGTGGCAGGGATTTTAAGATAGTTAAATAAATTATTTGGGACTGTAATTAAAAAAGCTAAATTAATTAACTTTTTAATTAGTGGAGTTAGGTGGTTGTGTCAAATGGGAGAATTGAAGTTCTTCATTCCAGAAACGCAACCCAACTTTGATATTTCGAAAAAGTGGCACCTAGTAATAATTACGAAGTAATGAAATTCAACCAAATTCAATGGCGAAACCAAAACAGAAACATGGAAGAACGCAACTGCCATATTCTTCTGAGACGTCCAAAATGAGTGAATGACTTTTTCTGTAGCGCTAGGCATCTTAAGATGGTTAGAGACATGACTTGAGACAGTAATTAAGAAAGTAAAATTAATTAACTTTTTAATTAGCGGAGTTAGGTGACTGTGTCAAATTGGGGAATTGAAGTTCTTTGTGCCAGTAACCCATCTTAACATTGAGATTTCGAAAAAGCGGCCTCTAGTAATAATTACGAAGTAATGAAATTCAACCGAATTTGATGGCTTTCGCCGTTGAAAGCCGTTGCATTTCGTTGAATTTCATTACGCCACAACAATTACTAGAGGACGCTTTTTCGAAATATCAAAGCTCGGATGGGTTCCTCGCATGAAGAACTTCAATTCTCCCATTTGACACAATCACCTAACTCCACTAATTAAAATGTTAATTAATGTAACTTTCTTAATTACTGTCCTAAATGATGTCCTTAACTACCTTAAGATTCTTGCCGCCATGGAAAAAGCAATTCTGAAAGCCCCGAGCAAATATCGCATTTTCCTCATTTTTTGAGAAGGTTGGACACATTTCTTGAAACACCCTGTATAAATTTTCGACGCTGAGTTTACTCGCGTTTATTGCGGACCGAATCAAGTTGTTGCGGTCGCTCATATATGCCGCGTGAATTATTGGCTACTTCAGCACACCATACATATCCAATTTTCATATAAAAGACATCGGTTTATAATAAATTTGAACACGTACGCAGGGGATCAACACGTATAAATGACGTTTAGCGGATGGCGCGCAAATAAATAATCGCGCTTCTCAGCAACAATAAATTATCCCATGATGTTGTCAAATTGGCTTTATTAATGAATAAAGCACAACCAAATGTGGCACAAAACACGTCGGAAGGTGACCGCACAAGGTGAAGCTGAGTGGCACGGCAGCAACGTAAATAAAATTCTGCATGAATGCACTCCAAGTCTCGTCAAAGAAACTGCACTGGCTTCCGCATTAGCTGGCGTGGTCTCAGGCCCAATATCTTGCACAAACAGCAGTGAAGAAAAGCTGCATACAGAGAAAGCAAGTAAGCTACGCAGGATTTACAATAAGTAACAGATCATCAAGTCACTCTAAAGAAACATTTCCAATTACAGATATGATAAAAATGCTGTCATGTATTAAGAAACGACAATCAATCATAACCGCACCTACAGGCGAGGCGCCTACGGTAGAAGCTTTGCACTTTGTCAGCGACAGGCGGGCGTAGTTGTAAGCATGCTTGCTTAAACTATGTCGGCCTGTCACTAGCGTGCGTGCGTGGAGCCACGAGCCGTAACGCGTAAAACATAATTACTCAAAATAGGGCAAGTCAGTCTGGCTTACGATTCGCACCGGCGCGTATACTATAGTTTCGCGTTCGACCACGCGGTTCAACCTAGCAAAGAACTGTTCACATTTTAATCACAATTCTAAAACCTTTCAGTAAAAACGACGAAAAGTCATGTGCACTTACCGAAAAAAGCACTCTATCCGAACGTGCACAAGTCCTTAGCTGTTTGTTTGGCTGAAACGAAGGTGGTGAGCAGAACAATCGCTTCTTGAAACGAACGTACCGACGAACGTACCGTCGCAAAAAGCACAGTAAAGCTTGTTTCACCAAACACTGATGGAAAATATGCGACAGACAGTATGATCACCGTTACTTGATGCCAAACAGCCCGTAATCCGTTCATCTTTTCACAAACAAAAGCTGACAACGCTACACAAAACGCAAATGACCGCCGTCCGTCGCCTAGCTCTGCTGCCGATCGAGCCGCCGCATGACCGCCGCGAACTAGTGGAGGAAGAGGGGAAAGGGGGAGGAAGGAACAAGTATTCTGAAACAAGCCTCACCTTCATTTGACCGAGGTAAGCACAGCGTCACCATTCAACAGAAAAGACACAACGGTTCTCACAAAATGATCCCGCCTATTGCTCAATATTTAGTGAGCACTCCTGCCAATAGGTGTGTCTGTACTCGCGGACAACTTTTCTTGGCAATGAAGGGAAGGCTAGAGAGCCGAACTACGCGTGTGCTGCCGTTGAATAATATAGTCCCGCAATCGCGTCCGTGTTTTCTGCGCGAGATAAAAAACAACAACATTACTTTATTTTCTACGGGACGCTCTTTGAAAAGAGGGTCAGCACGCACCAGGAAGATATTTATATTTGTTTTACTTTATGCAGTTTCATTTCGCGTTTTTGGGCGCGTGAAAACGTCGCACCTTTTACGTGCACATCACAATCAAAACGGCGTCTTCGTCTTCACGTGAGCGATCGTCACCCTCCAGCTTTTCCGACGACTCGCCGAAGGAGCTTGCGACGAATTTCACTAACAAATGGCTGTCTAAGTCTGTGACGGCCGCTCGAATAATCAAACGGCCGTCACACGAGATACGGAAGGTTCACAAACCAAAACTAAGTTCAAAAAGCGCGCCGAACCGGACTACTTCGCGGAGTAGTACATGTGCAGTAGCTCCGCCCCCGTAGCCTTTCCTGCATTGCCAAGAAAAGTTGTCCGCGAGTATAGCTGCCATCGATATTGAGTCAATTGAGTCAAGGTGGAGCGCCGAGTGAAAAGATGTTCTTGAATGCAGGGGTAAACATGCGCGCTTCAACAACACCCGCTTCGAGCCTCCGACTGCGTAGCATCAGTAGCATGCTTGCCTGGCTTGCCTGCGTTTGCTTCTGTTGTCGTTCGCTGTTGCGCGAGCGCTGCGCGGCCTTAGCCGCCTTGGCTTGAAAAGAATATACTTACCAAACTGTTGATAGAAACCCGCGTTGCGGAGCTTTGTTTTCTGCGTCTCTTCGTTCACTAAAGCGACAGTCACCGCTCTTTAGACATGCCGTTTTGGCGTCTTTGCGCTCGTGGACAAAACATTTGAAGAATCATTTAGATAGTCGTTGCGCGCGCACTTCCCCCACCCACGAAACACGAAATCTCTATAAAACGTTTTATAGAGGTTTATAGAGGTTTTAAACGTTTTAAAGACGTTTTATAGATGTTTTGTGTTTCATGGGCAGAATGTCTAAAAATGTCTCAAAGTAGACGTTATGGACTTCTTTGGCAGAATACACTCTGGCTATGTCGTAGCTGTTGAAAATGGTAATAAACAGTACGCAGGCATATTTGAGAGGCAAGTGCTTTATTTTGCAAAAATGTCTATTCTTGATCTTCTCGTAAACCAAGACGTTTATAGCCGTCCGTAGCCGTTTCGAGACGTCTTTTAGAGGTTTTGTGTTACATGGGAATCGGCCGCCGGGAGAATAGATAAATACTCCCTGTCTAGTGCGCTCCCAGCACTCTCGGCCTATTTTCTGTGTTTTGAGCCTCATCCGGAGTCTATATCGACCAGATGACGCTGATACCATGTCATGCCAGCACGGCGCGTTAGAGTGAAGCAGGCCCGTAGCCAGGAATTTTTTTCGGGGGAGGGGGGGGGGGGAGGCAATTGCTGAAAGCTTTAAACATTTGAGAAAAACGCTTATTTGCACGGTTTATTTTCGATAAAACACCATGTGGCATCAAAATTTCGGGGGGGGGCCCGGGCCCCCTGTGCCCCCCTCCCCTCCCCTGGCTACGGGCCTGGAGTGAAGCATCAAACGCGAAATCTTGAGCTGTATTAGCAGAAAAGAAAGAATCGTGGTAGCTCACCGCGCCATCGAAGCCGACAGTGAAGTCGATCTTGTTGATCCGCCTTCTCTCCAGAGGTAATGGGTAAAACATGTGCGTATATATGTTTTCTGGTGTAACTTTCCCGCTTTGGCGTCCGATACGCACAACTAAAGTCCCTAGATTTTTCCCTGTTCTTTCTTAAGTACCGACAACCATTGAAGCGCCGTCGACGAATCTCATTGGCTAACGGTCGTTTTCGGTAGCCATGTTCTTCCTAACGCTTTTCCAGCACCCGGTGAAACGCGATCCCCCATTCACTAACGAGAGGGGTTTCATGGGAGGAGAAAGGCACGTCGCGTTAGCATATTGTCCGCTGAAAGATGCGTGGCTAATGTACTTAGACACGCATGGCTTTGTAAATCTTCCAAGTTAGGAAGAAAATGGCGTCGTACGCCAGCTGCGCGTGAGAGAGGGCCGGGAAAGGAGGCAGTTGTCGCTACTTAAGTCAGAAGGAAAAATCTAGGGACTTTACGCACAACCAGTACACTAACAAGAAATATGAAGTTGAGCTGGAATGAACAGGGGCATTCAAGAATGCGTGCAGTTCTTGTCGGGTGTGCAAAGATGACCTGTTAGTGGAGATATTTGTAAGCAAAGACCAAAGATCTCTCACTTAATTTCTCTCAGCGAATATTCCGCTGCATGGCCGCGGTGGTTGCCGCGATGGATGTGGTTGCAGACTTTGAACCTCGCAGCGAAGGTCTCGCCATAGAAGCAGGATTACATGTCAGTGAGTCTAAAATGACCCCCCCCCCCCCTCCCCCCCACCGCCCACCCCTTGCTCTCGCGGTAGCTCTTTCTGCGTACGACGTCTTTTTTCTTTGAGTTTCCCACTTCGCTTCGCTCAGCCTCGCTTCACAACCAGTCCATGTGCACTCGCACCTAGAAAGAACAAGAGCTTGGAAAGAGTGACCAATGCTTTCGGCGCTCTGGTGCTGTGTGCCACAATTCAAGCGCCTCGCATGCAAAGGAGCAGGGTGCACTTACACATTTACGGTTTTACCTCAAGGATAACGAACATCACGATGCATGGCTCATAAAGCTTACAAAGGGAATGAACCGAAGTCCCGCGCACTTATTTGCAGCAAGCACTTCCGAGAAGGTGACTTTGTCTGCAGACTAGGAATGCAAATGTTAATTTGGTGAGCAACGGTGAGTTCACACGTGACACCTCCCCCTTCAAGTAGGTGGGACCGTACTTTAAGTGATGACGCCCACACCTCCAAAGTCTTTTCAAAAATTACTTTGGGAACGTCATGCCTAATAGTCATCCCCCATGCTACGCACGCTCATCGGGGAACATGTCATTGGGAAAGTACCGATACACACAGAAAAATGTGAAGGAGGGAATACACTAGGACAGAAAAAAAGCATACTGTGAAGTTTGAACGAGTTTCTGGTTCGAAAAAAAAGTAAGAAAGAAACCTTGCAGAAAAGCTTATACTTACATTATTTTTCAAATTAAATTGTCAATTCGTCCCGGCGCCTGCCCATGAAAGCTCGCCGTATTCTTGGAGGGTGAAATGCATGATGAGATGGTATAGAGCTTCGTGATCGCAACCATTCGGCAACAAGGCCGTGGGCCGCGCTTTTGCCTATCTGATTTTCACTGCGGTCATTATGTGTGGAGGAGTCAAGGTGGTATGGGCCAAACAGGATGAAAACGAACATTTCAAGCGACAACTTCAGTGGCGAAGCCTGTAGGAGGTTTAGGGGGGTTCAACGCCCTCCCCCGCCCCCACTACTACCGCCCTAAAATTATTACGTTTTGTATGTGTATTGTACGCATGCGCATACAAACACACGAAAGAACAGCGATAAAGGGAGGTCAGAGCCCCCAGAAAAAGGTTTCTGCATGGGTTCATGGTAAAATCGTGCTCACGTGGGAACATGCTTTACACCGACCTTCTTATGTGATTGCTTTTAATAGGCTTGGCTAGAAGCAAGGAAAAAGGGAGAGAACGAAATGCATCCTGGAGTCGTGGCGCTTAGACGTGTCCTGAAAGAGCTGTAGAACAGAGTACCGGCCTTTACCTCCTCGAGAACCACTTCAGGACAGAAGATACGTTGAAGCAGACGAAAACAGGCAGTGCTCTTTACGCAGAAAAATCACCGACAAATAGGGTGTCAGAAGTCGCAGGCTTCCAGAAGATTTTGTTTCGTTTGTTGAAGGAAGAGAGCACACTTTAGCTAGCCAAAAGGGGTCTCTAGCTACTCTAGCCACACGGTTGGTACCAGGAGAGAAAAAGGCGAGGGAGAGGAGCAGCTTTGAGTGTGGGGGCATGCCCCCACTGGTTTTGAACCTGTGGGGGCGATGGCCCCCACTGCCCCCCCGGTTCCGGAGTCCCTGGCCTTGAGGACGGCGCATCGTCTGTTCAAGAAAGACCTGACGAAAGCATGGAAGGACGAACCAAGGTGGAGTTTGGAGATGGCGTCGAGAACGAACTCGTGACGGATGTTGTCAAAGGCCTTCTCCAGGTCCAAGCCGAGGATGGCTCTCGTGTCCCGAGTGCAGCTGTCCAGTATTTGGATCTTGATAAGCTTCATGGCATCCTGGGTGGAGAGGCCTGGCCTGAAACCTATCATGGTGTGAGGGAAGAGGTCGTTGGTCTCAATATGCTCGATGAGTCTGTTATGGATGGCGTGCTCAGCCACCTTCCCTACACAAGACGTTAGGGAGATGGGGCGGAGGTTGTCCAGGCTTGGCGGTTTACCGGATTTGGGGATGAGTATGAACTTTGCCACTTTCCATTGTTCCGGCACTATTCGCTCCTTCCAAACGCGATTTATCTCATCTGTGAGGAAGTCGATCGACTCGTCCTCTAGGTTTCTGAGTGCCTTGTTGGTAATGTGATCAGGGCCAGGTGCCGACCTACCGTTTAGGTCGTGTAGGGCGCGGCGGATTTCGCTGACCTTGAAAGGGTCGTCCAGCGCAGTGTTCGGCATTCCTTTTATACTGGGTAAGCAGCATCATCGGCTACAGTTCTGAGCGGCAGGTACTTCTTAGCTAGCCTCTCCAGCACTTCGTCTTCCGAAGACGACTTCTTGGCTTCATGCAGCGCTTTAGCGAGGACACCTCCATGGTTTGACTTGGTGCCGGAATCGTCGAGCAAGTGTTTGAGAAGGTTCCACTTGCCTCCCGTGCGCATCTGACCGTCGATTGAATTGCAAATGTCGTCCCATTGCTGCCTAGAGAGGGCTTGAACCCCCCTTGGCTACGCCCCTGGCCGGGTCCGTCAGTAGAGAAAGTCCCGCATCTCCTGCCTCTAGCCACAAGCTTCTGCCCTTGACCGCGTCGTGCGGGTAGTTCCACGCGTGAAAAGGAGCGTTAAAATCACCTGCCACTACCAATGGAGAGTGTCCGGCCAATTGCGCTACCCTAGTGATGATGGTTTGGAACACTGTCTGTGATCGCTCGGGCTGCTGTATACGTTAAGTATAAAAATGCTGGAGTTGTTTGATTGACTTGGGATGACTTCTATTAGGGAGGTCTCCGTCTTGCTAGGCCGGACCCCTAGATCGTGTGCGACGAAAGTGAACTTGCTGCTGACTAATGTGCAGATACCTCTGCCGACCCCATGGAATCGAAGGAACTGAAATAAAGTTCAGGGTCACGCTAGGTGGGAGGGTCCCTCCAGGAACCCTCTTGCCGCACTCGCATCCAATAAGAATTCCTTTATTATTTTTTTTTGTAGCGATACCCGGGATTCGAACCACTGCCCTTTCGGTTTCAAGCTTAACGCCTTTGCGACTCGGCTGCTGGAACAGCACAGCCAACATTGCTTACAAGTTGGTCTGTACATTATTGCCGCGCATAATCTTAAATTAATGCTAGGGTTGTATGTCCAAGCCTCGCTGCAGGTGCCACTTCAAAAATATTTGGGTGTAATTAATGACAAAGACTTCATGTTATATCCTTTATAAGTCTTTCATTTTTCGACTTTTCCAAATATGCATGCATTACGATCAAACAAATTTTTACCAAAAAGGCAAACCAAAAGCCTCAACTCTTGGGTGGATATATATCCCTCAAATCAATTTAGGAAAACCTAACAAAACATTGGAAAGTAGAGAAGCTAAATAAGCCCAAGCCCCATTTCATAAAAATCTGACGAACTTTTGAAAAATCGTAAAATACAAGACTTCCAAAGGCTATATATATAGGCTTCTTTTTAGGCCGAAAATGGTCCCAAAATCGAATTGATCAAAATCCGACGAAACATTGAAAGTCGAAAAAAAAAAAACAAGAAAAACAAGATGACTAACCTTAGTCCTAAAATGGAGGAGGGAAAATCGATTTCATCCAAATTCGATGAAGACTTGAAGAACCCCAAAGTACAAGATTTACGAAGGCTTTAGGCTTACCAATAGAGAATGATGATGATGATGATGATGAATTGTGGTCCTGCCCTTTGTAACGGGTAGGCAGCTCTCAAGCGCCTTAACCAGAAAAAAAGAGAAAAAGAAGTGTGATAGACACACAGACACGCACACACACGCAAAACGAATTATCGCGTTTGCAACAGCCAGCCAGTGTCTCCTTGCAGACCGTCAAATTGTCTGAACGTCTACATTGTCTGCGCGTTCTGCGCCACCACTGCACCAATCTCTGTTTTGTGACGTCGACCGCTCTGGCCACCGCTGTGTTCTCCATATCTCCTCAGAATCCCAGTATAAGCGGGAAAGTGCTGCCCTCTACGTGACCCGGGCACAAGTCAGCGCAGCGGAGGACGAGGTGTTCTGTGGCCTCCTCCTCAACGCCGCATATTCGGCATATGGCCCGGGCCACGTCCACAGATGTTTCGAACCTGCGACGGTATGCTAATGTACGCAGCGCTCCTGCACGTGCCCCAAAAAGGAGTGCTCTGCCCCCGCTGTTATCATAAAGGTATGATGAAGGGGCTCCGTGCGAATGTCAGCCTTGTGAGTGCGGTATGTGAGCAGTGTGGATTTATTTTCCATGGCACGCCGCCACTGCTCCGTCTCCTCACACACCTGCGTCTTCACGGCATGGGTCCACTTGTACATCTTGTTCTCAATCACAGGTTTTGCATAGAAGCCAAACTTTCTTTTCAGGTTGCCCAGGCGCCTGCACCACTGCGTTTGTGTGCCGGTTAGGCTCGCATATCTGAACAGTCGCCTGGGCCACCGTTCGTTGTCCATGAGTCGCAGGCGTCCTTTGTATGTAGCCTTACGTCTCGCCTCGCGCGCCTCAAATGAGGACCCTCCCAGGTCACCCTGAATGGCCTCTATGGCGACACGCCCGTGGCATCCAAGGGCCATGCGGCCCACCTCCCATTGGCCACGCTCCAGCCATTGCCTGGTTGTCGCACTGAGGCACAGTATAGAATTGGCAAATGTGAGGCCTGGGACGTGAACAGCCTTCCACAAGTCTCGGATGAAAAGGAAACGGTGGTGGTGGTGGTGGTATCTTTATTGCTCCCAGAACAAAAAAAAATAATAATAAAGAGGGGACCAGTACGAAGACTGGTTGCGCTATTTCAGAGGAGGTCGGCGGGGATCCCTTGGGATACCGCAGCCTCCACCGCGCGCTGGATGAGCCGGCGTTGGTCTTCTGGCTCGGAGGTACGCAAGAGGGACTCCCACGACTCTGGAGTGTTTGTGTTGTCTGTGTTGTAGTGCGTGCACGTCCACACCATATGTGTGAGTGTCGCCGGATATGAGCAATGTTTGCACCTTGGCGCTATCCGTTCCGGAAAGATTCTGCTGTATAAGAGGGGGTGTGGGAAGCTGCCTGTCTGTAGTTTGCGCCATTGGACGGCCTCACGTCTTGTTAGATCGTGGTGTGCAGGGGGGTATACGCATCTTCCGAGTCGGTAATACTGGAGGATGTCCGTATAAGTGGTGAGTAGTGAGTCGCGCGGCATAGTTGTATCAGGGGAAGCGGCGCGGTGAACCCTACACTCGGCTCGGCAGCTAAGATCTCGGGCGAGTGTGTGCACCTGGGCGTTTCCGCTCAACGACTCGTGGGCTGGAGCCCAAAGGAGTAAACGGGATGTAGAAGAGGGGGGAGCAGAAGTTATAATGTGTAATGCCTGGCGGCAGATGCGGCCGGCATCGTAGTTGCGGATGGCTTGTTGAGAGTCACTGATGACAACTTTGGTAGTAGGGTCAGCTAGCGCAAGCGCGATGGCAACCTCTTCTGGTTGCATCCCCATAGGCTTTTCCGGCGCAGCACGTTTGCTGCTCTCTGCGAAGTCTTGCGCACATTTTCTTCATGCAACCCCAACAAGTCACCAGAGGTGCTAAATACCACCCCGAGGTACCGATATTCAGTGGCCTATTGTATCTGATCTCCTCCTGGCAGGTATATGTCGGCAGTAGGGTAGGAGCCTGACAACTGTAGCGCCGCAGACTTCTTTGCATTGAAGGCCAGGTCCAGGTGGTACAGATGGGTCGCAGCGAGGGTGACCAGTTGTTGCAGGTCCGTTGGGCTTTCGGCTAGCAAGACCAGGTCGTAAGCATAAACTAAACCCGGCAGCTTCCAAGTCACGGACATTCCATCGTACAGGTGGGTGAATGAGAAGCCGATACCGGATGCTAGGAGCATATGTCCAGAGACATAAATCCAGAGACATAATGTCCAGAGACATAAATCATGTATAGGGAGCTTTCACAAGCGACGGAGGCGCTGTGCATTGTGGGTAGTTCGCCATTTTGAAGTCATAGACAACCGAGCCGGGAAGCGCGCACGTGCGGCAGCACCGAGTAAAACAGACGTGCCGGCGCGATCGCGCTTGTTGTGCTTGTGAGGAGTACGGAGCAATAACTACGAAGTCAGCGAAGAGCAGAATGTACACATCGACGCTCTCGACGAAACACCGCGAGTGATACAACAAGAAAATCGAACTATCCGGAGTGGACCCGTTCACGCTGCAGGCAGGCGTCTGCATAGTGGATGTGAATTTGTGACCGCTCGTCGATGCCTCCGACATTCGCGAATTTGTGGTCTTGCGGACGTGTTTTGTAACGCGACAGGCGCTCAAAGGAAGGAAGGCCGTTGGCGGCCACGACTTCGTGACAAGCGGCCGGTAAGCGAGCCGCGAATGAAGCAAGTTGCTGCCGATAGCGGGATCGTCATGACACAGGTAAGCTTGTAAGGACGTTTTAGATATTTATCTTTTCCATTCTTTTATTAGGTGACCCATTCGCAGGCCCGCATCAATCCTCCCGTAGAAGTGTGGTTCCTGGGGAAGGGTGACGATAAATCCTTGCTGCGCACTGCTCGTGCACGGCCGGAAACGGCGAGGCGTCGCACATTGCAGCGCTCTTGTGCAGCGTGCTGTACACCTTGGCATATTTTGCCAAGAGTTCATGAAAACTTAAACTTATTGCACTTTTCTCGAATAGCTGACGCTAATCGTCACCTTTGCTGCTTCTCACCGACGACACATAAGTGCTCGCTACTGCAGGTCGATACCCAGCTGCAATCAGTATACGCCGAGAAACTGGTCGCGGTCAAACCTGCGGTGCACAAGTTGCGCTTGTTGCAGTGTCGATGCGCCACTTCTTCATCGCCGATGACGACAAGCCCATTTCGGCAACGGGCCGCACCTCAAGTTCTTTGATGGCAGGAGGCAGCCAGCTCTTGGAGCCGTCTGTGCACGAGCGCTCTTCACGCGCTCGCAGGCCGTACTCCACGTAAAAGAGGAGCGCTGCGATATGTGAACACGCCTCGCCGCTTCAGGCCGTGCGCGGCAAGGATTTCTCCGTCACCCTTCCCCAGGAACCACACTTCGACTTGAGGCTTGTCACCTTACAAAAGAATGCAAAAGATAAATATCTAAAACGTCCTTACAAGCTTGATGATGATCCCGCTATCGGCATCAACTTGCTTCATTAGGCTCGCTTACCCAGCCGCTTGTCACGAAGTTGTGGCCGCCAACGGCCTTCCTTCCTTTGAGCTGATGCCGCGTAACAAAACACGTCCGCAAGACCACAAATTCACGAATTTCCGAGGCATCGACGAGTGGTCACAAATTCACAGTCGGCTGCCTGCAGCGTGAACTGGGCCACTCCGTAGTTGGATTTTCTCGTTGTATCACTCTCGGTGTTTCGTGGAGAGCGTCGATGTGTACATTCTGCTCTTCGCTGACTTCGTAGTTATTGCTCCGTACTCCTCACAAGCACAACAAGCGCGATCGCGCCGGGGTGTCTGTTTGTTTACTCGGTGCTGCCGCACGCACGCGCTTCCCGACTCGGTTGTCTATGACTTCAAAATGGCGAACTACCCACAATGCACAGCGCCTCCGCCGCTTGTGAAAGCTCCCCGTGTTACCATTACTGGTCTGGACTGGGCTCCGTCAAAGGACGCTATAACTGAATTATCTTTGTACAGCCGTCGCATTAGGCCGACCCACACCTCTGACATTCCGACATCCGCCATCCGATGGAATAGGGATTCATGTGGGACACTGTCGTATGCCTTAGCTACGTCAAGAAAGCAACCATACATGTTTCTGGACTCCTTGCGAGCCGGATGGACGGATGCTATGAGCGTCCCCTTTATAAAGGGGCGGTGACATGTCTGCCACCATGCTCGAAGAAAAAAGAAAAAACTTCCTTGTTTCATGCTGGCCCAGCTGCGGCGTGGCCTACTTGGCACCGCTCCAACACCTGCGCCGAGGGAAGCGCGTTGCCTCGCGTTTGCGCGGACGGACGGACAGCGTTACACAGGCTAGTCAAAGAGCTGCTACGCATCTAAAACGTAACGACTGTTTATTAGTGCAGTAGCAGCAGCGGGGCGAGCATATACCGACGCTGCGCTCAGTCGGGTAGCGAAGGGATAATCACTTCCGAGTTTGGCAGCTTGGTTTTATAGCCACCATCGGTGACGTAAGCCTCCGGTGACGCTGCGGTGGCGTTGTCCCTTATCTGTGGCGTGGTGTAGCATATAGCCGTGTCACGCCGGGCTAGATAGTGAGGAGGCGGAGGCTGCGCCAGTTTGTGCGCACTGTGTCGCCACATCGTCATTTGGGCTCGTCCAACGCAGGGGCGGGGGGTTCGCTACTACGAAACTTTGCACCCCCTAATGGGGAACCCTACGCACGCCTATGGTTGCTGTGATGCTGTCATATCATTCTACCTTGTCAACACGAGTAAATCTTGTAAATCCAGCATGCAAGCAACCTTATAGTTAGTGCATCTTAAAGGATTGCACGTGTTTAGTGTAGTCATTACTTTTTCGCTAGCAGTGTGTAAATACTATTTTCAGATGGTCACGTACGTGCAAGACAAGGACGTAGCCAGGGGGGGTGTGGAGGGGTTCAACCCCCCCCCCCCCCCGCCGAAAATTTTCAATTTTGCTTGCGTATATATACACGCACACATACAATCGCACGCACGAATATACATAAAGTATGGTCGAACCCCCCCCCCCCCCCCCCCGAAAAAAATTTCTGGTTACGCCCCTGGTGCAAGATCTACGAAATGTGCGGGCGTTTTCCAGCTTTCCAATGAAGCGTTCAAGATGCGGCACGACCAAAACACAAGCGGCAACGTTTCTAATAAATGCTGTTGAGCATCATTGTACCAAGCTGCTTCGGCTGCATGACTTGACTAGACCCGCGATCAGCCACAGGAATAACCAACGTGGTGGCACGCGATGGCAACCAGCCGAGATGCTCTCGAGCTGTGCCTGTCATGAATCACACTCGGGTTAACAGTTACGTGTGGTTCCAGATGGCCATGGGTCACCATCCCTTTTTACACAAATGAAGCCACGTCATGACTGACCGTCACTGGCGACACGTTGTCTCTTAGTGTGGACTGGCGATGCATTTCCACGCTGCTCAGGACACCTTGATCCTTCCCGGAAACAGGCTCTCCGCGGCGCAAAGCAACCTCATACAGGGAAGAAAAAGGTGCGAGCTCCGATGGTCGGCGGGGCGACGTCAAAGCTGGCTGTTTGGGATGTTACGGTGCCGACCGAATTCGTCTGTTTTGACCAGATCAATTATAGGTCGCCGTAAACCCTTTCCTCCCCTTCTGGGGAGATGCGGAGCAACTCTACCGACATCCTGTTCTCCCGGCTGACCCCAGGTGAGTGTCATTGACCGCAGGAACTTTGCTGCATCAACGAGTGCAACGACCCGTCTGCGACAGTGTAATTGGCTTGCGTCTTGGTGGGTGGTGTCGTGTGTGTGATTGGCTATAATCAAGGAGGAGCGAGCCTGAAGTGTTATAACGACGGAGTGAGACAAGACGCTCTAAGCCCTGGGTTAATGGCTGATCCAGTTCGCTCGTCACTGAACTCCTAATCATTACTCTGTGTAAATGAGTTTGTAAAAAGTGCCATTAAACCTGTTTGTTTTCGTTTTCCCATATTCTGAGCATCAGTTCCTGAACCTGAAGACTCAGTCACGCTACCAAATGGAGTCCGGGTACGACGCAACCCTAACGTCGCAACAACCAACTGGGACTGTCCCAACTGGTCCCAGTTCAACTGAATATTATGAAACAAATATCAGTTTAACTGGTCCGAGTTGAAGCTCATTGCAACTGGGACATATTAAACTGGGAATTGTGCCATAAACCTGCTAACCTTGGACCTTCCACCTGGGTGACGTAGCTGCCGGAAATATTTTTCCAGGGGTGTCATACGCCACCGGTAAACAAATATAAAACGAAAGAGAGCCCGCGGCCGAACAATAACAATATCTTAGTCATTTTTCTGTTTAAAAAAAGGGCGAATGGTTAGTTGTTTCGTTCACTGTAATATCTACATAGAAATACGAGTGGAAATGGCAGGCTTTATATGTGCATTCAGAGCAGCAGGCCTGGCCTAAAGTCCCTAGATTTTTCCCAAAAATTTAGGGACTTTAGCCAGGCCATACTGGCTTATACTGTGCCAATCTCCATGCCTTTCCTGTAAAAAATTCTCAGTTTAGCTGAATGAATGCATGTTAATTTTTGGGGCGTGAGTTTCATTATGTCGTCCGAATAACGCCCAGATCACAGTAGCCAAGCTCCATGCATCTGGCGATATTTTATAAGCCCCATGGTCACGAAATATATATGCACGAAATAATATATATATATATATATATATATATATATATATATATATATATATAACATTAAAACGAGGTTACGTGCACAACTACCGCCGTTAGGGTGGCTACCGCCGTCGTTCATGTCGTATAGCGCGGAGGTAATAAGGGCACAACGCCGGGAATCCAAGGAAAGGCCGGCAAAAGTGGAGCGCAGACGCAGCGACGGCAAAAAAAGAAAAGGTCTCGCAGTTCATTCCGCCCCCGCTGCACACGCAGGGTCGCCCAACCGAGCAAGCTGCGTCGGCCAAGCATCTGCCAAGTTGCCTCCTTCTCTACCCAACTCCGCCAGCAGCAATCGACATCGACGGACAACTATCGCCATCTCGCGATCATTCTCGTAAGATCGACACGCCGCCACCGCTAGCCCTACTCAAATTCTCTCGTCGGTTTGAGGGCCGCCCGCCTGCTGCAGACTTCCCTCCTCCTTGCCACAGACACTCGCAGAAAGCCCAATGTGCGCACACAGAGACACAACCCCCCTCTCCACAAAGCATTCTCCAACTGTCGATAGCCTCCAGTCTAGCGAGCTTGTTGCGAGACAAACCGGGCGATTTCTCTCTCTCCACAGTGCAAACGTATATAAAAAAAATGGCGTAGGCTGCGGCAGCTTCGAGTATCGTCCTCGCTTGCGTGCGTGTACAAACCATTCGAAGTGTCTGCTGCTTTATCTTTTCTTTTTTTCAGAAAGCGACTGGCGTCGCTTTATCTTTTGCCCTCACTCGCTTGCCTTCTTCAGCTCCTATCTCCTCCTGTACTTCCTTCTTGCGTACTCTCTCCTTCACATTTCTTGCTTGTTTTGACGGCCTATTTTCCTCCCTCTGGACTCCGCGCCGGAGGCTTTTCCGGTGCGCAGCTTTTCTTTCTTATTACACTTTTCTCTCTCTCAGTCTCTCTGCAAAAGCAACTCCGGTAGAGCGTCCACAAAAGGGCTCAGAACGCGAGGGGCAGCTGTCCTCCTTCTCTTTGCTTTCTAAACGTCACACGTGGGCTTCTTGTGCTCTTCCGAATGCCCCCTTGTTCTTTGAACAACTCACCTCAACCGCTACCTCCTCTCCTTTCTTCACTCAACCCCGCAGGCAGCAACTACCGCCACTACCGCCCCTCCTCGCTGCGCTCTTGGCTCTTTCACCTCTCCCGCCGCGCGCGATGAGTCCGTTTGGTTTGGCGCGTTTTTTTAGAACCGCCGCACGACACTGAAGCGAGGAAAATGGCTTCCGCTCAGACTTCTTTTTTTTTTTTCTTTTTGTATCATCTCTTCCGCCGGCGTGAAAGATACACTCGTGCGGTACTTCATCTAATCGTCGCTCATAGAAAGAGTTTAGCGACGTCAACAGGCGAATCGATTACTTCTTAGCGCTGCCTTTGGCTGGCGCTCAAGTATTTCGGGCCCTTGCATGACTCCGTTCATGGGCTGTGTCATCGTTGCTTCGCGCGAATGAACTCGTAGTGACGAGGGTTCTGCTTGGCAGACGGGTGTACTTAATTGGTTTGATTTACTTACGTATTTCATTTGTTTGTTTAGTATGTATAATTTACGGTGAACGGTATTGAATACAGGCTAAGCCTAATAGCAGCTACAAAGCCTGGGACGTAAAGTTTGATGCAATTGAGCCAGGAAATGAACTTCCTAGCTTTTTTGAGAACGAATATTCGCTAAATAGATGGGCGTTGATAATACGAATTCCTTGCAAGACAACGGAAATGTGAGAGGGGGGCCGTTAATTTCTGTTTGTTTTTAAGTTGTATTCAGGAATCAACAAGACTGCTTGCAAAAACGTGACCAAAATATGAATTCGAGGTGGTGTAGGGTAGGTCTCCACCCTATATATATATATATATATATATATATATATGTGTGTGTGTGTGTGTGTGTGTGTGTGTGTGTGTGTGTGTGTGTGTGTGTGTAGTTGCACATAAAAAGCACTAACCCCCTCTTCCAGTCTACGCCCGTGGTTGGTTGCATGGCTATGTGACGCACGATTTCTCGGCCACATGATCGTGCAGAACACTGCAACACCTGAAATATGACTAGAATATGTAATAACCCGCCTAAGAATTGTAAAACTGTCGTAAAACCTACAGAAATAGAACAGTAGGCAGAATGTTGTTATCACTTGCAACATAAAAAGGCTGAAAGAAAACCTATGTAAGGTGCGGGTAATATTGACGAGGCGTCACCATATCGCTATATGACAGTAAATGAAACTCTTCAATAAAAAAAAAAACTGGTTAAAGAAAAAAAAATGTAGCAGAGCGTGGTTTCGATCCACGGACCTCTGGGTTATGGGCCCAGCACGCTTCCACTGCGCCACTCTGCTAGGCGGGAACGCAGCAGCATTGAAGCCTATTTAAACCTCGGCATTCCTTTCCTGGCATTATTACAAAACTTATACGCGTGTATGCATGTTATATTTCGTTTGTAACCTAATAAAATGACTTTCTTGGCATTGTAAAGCATTTTTACTTTTTTTTGCGTGCGCTCTTGCAAAAGCAGCATATGGTAGTGCCGGATAATGCAGTGCGAATGGTTTGGCTCACATCTCTCGCGTGAAAGCGTGATGCGCGAAGTTTACTGTAGCTGTGAGTACAGTTGCGAATAACGATTGAATCGTACGAGTTTCTGTCTATTGTAGGAGTGTTGCTCCGTGCTGTTGAATAATACTGGTATATCACTACGCCGGGGTCATTTTCAACCTCTTCACGTGACGTGTACGACAAGCAATTGACACTAAACACATCAGGATTTGCTAACGTAAACACATGCGTTTTGCGTTGCTTTTGAATACCGCGTGTTTAGATGATGTTAGCAAATGCGATGTTCCACTTGTTGGTCTTCTGTTTTGTGAGGACCATGACTAATTAACAATACTTCACTAATTAGCAATTAGCGTTGTATTCACCTCACGGCACATGCGTGTCTCATATTTGGAATCTGGAGTCGTGCATTAACGGTGTGGGGAGTCGGTTTTGGCGGGCAATCTATGCTATCTTTAGCACCATTTTAGCAGTCGTCACTAATTTGAATTACGCTTTCATGTGATCCACGCTAGAGCGTACCGGTGGTTTACAGTCTTTATTATCTTTTGAGCCGTTCACGATAGTCTTAGTCAAGGAGTCTCGTGGCACGGCCTTGACTGCGGCAGCACGACGTGTTGTCAGGATGGCCGAGCGGTCCAAGGCGCTGCGTTCAGGTCGCAGTCCGGTCTTCCGGGCGTGGGTTCGAATCCCACTTCTGACACAATCTTTTTTTTTTTCCCTTTTATGGGATACTTTTTTTCGCCACTCGAACGTTATTATTATTCTTGGCGTTTTACGCCTTCAGCTACAGAAGACTCAGTGTCACTACTGAAATCACACTGCATGTCTTACGGCTCAAAGATTTCGAGAATACAAATGCTTCTCATAATAATAATTCCTGCATAAATTATTATTAAATTTATTAAAGTCAATGCTCCTAGCTGTTGTTAAGTCAACGGCTAGGAGCATTGTCTTTAACTAATTTACCTGGCGATATGATCGGTCTTTTTATAGTGATAAATTTATTTAAATGTTATTAGGCCTATCATTATCATTTTGGATGGACATTAGAGAAACCGAAAATCTCCATTCAGCTCTATTGTGCTTACATTTTCACGTCCTGCCGATGTACACGGCTTATCGCAAACGCTATTCGTTACGTCAGTCCTACGCATGCACAGTTCACGGCGTTCGCTGTTGCGGCCATTAGACGGCTGCGTGTCAATAATAGCGAAAGTTGGGCTAGTTGGTGGTTCATGCTTGGGATGTAAAAACAGCGCAAAATATAGACAAGGACAGAGGAAGAGACGACACCGGCTGCGTGTCCCTAAGCGTATATGTTAACCGTTATAGTTACTGTGCGAAAGTGCTTACAGCAAAATCAGGGAGCACGATGAAGTCTTTCGATGAGTCGACAGGCATGTCAGCGCTAGCACTGTGGAATTATTGAAAGTATACAGTTAAACACAAAGGTATACGGACCATATTTGATATCAGAAAACGCTCAATCCCCTGGCGGCCTGTAGCAGTAGTGGTAGAACTGCATACGACAACGTTGTTAGCACATTCTAGTCGAGGCCATAAGTGAAAATGTCACGGATGCGTTGTGAGGCTGCGGCGATATTCGGCTTTTTCTGAACCTTTCATGCTCCTTAATATTTTGTGACTGACTGTGCATAAAGTTCTTAATAGGCTGGTCTTAGAGCAATGCAATTACGATATTTATTCTGCAGAATGCACAATCTTCACCATGTACAAGCCTGTCGGTTCGTCTAATTCGTCTTGCTCAAATTGGTGTTTATATAGTCATGCGTTTTTGCACTCCTTGTCTCTTTACATGTCAGGCATTGTTATCAATGCCAAGATTCGAGGGTCTTAGCATTTTTTCAGCCATAGCTGTACAAAAAAAAAAAAAAAAGGCAGGCGACTTGAAAACCACAGAAAGTAATGTGTAAAGTTATTGTTCTGTTGTGATAATAATCATTTATTTCTGCCCCAAGAAATACGAGGACACGGAGGGGGGGGGGGGGGGAGACGTCGTAAACAGCTTGACGAAGACGCAGCCCATATATGCAAGGCAACAGCAGCAGGCAATTCAAAAGCAATTCATCATACACAACACGCGGTCTCATGTGTCAAATAAAAAAATAGTACAATACGTAGCAAAACTGACAAAGAAAGACCCGAGGCTTGCACTTATGAACGTACAACGAAAATTACTTCCTCATCGAAAACATAATTACACACACTCAAGATCACTATATGTGTGGAATATTAAGAGCACGGAACGACAACAAATTGAAACATTAAATAACGCAAACTGACACGAAGCTAACAAAGGTTTAGATAATTCTAAGAGGTTCTTTACGATCACGGATACTCCGTCGCAGCCATTTTAGCGCCCTCTTTTTAGGTTGCTTGTGTGGCAAGATGTTTGGGTACAATCACCTCGAATGCCCCCCCCCCCCCTTTTCTCCCATTCTTGCACAAGCGAAGGGCTCGAATTTGGCACTCTTGATGTTGACAGAAGCGATCATTGGACTGTTGCCCGCTTTTACGCTTGGGCGTGTTATATATGCAACGTCATGATCTGCGGTTTTAAAAAGGGACGTTTCATGGTCGCTTGCAGCCTTGGTGAGCGACACTGTTTGATTGTACAGATTATTTTCGTCCATTTACATTTCCTTTATGAATTTCTACATCAGGAAAAAGAAACTGAAAAAAAAAATGTCAGTGGTGATTTAGCGGTGAGCGAGAAATGCATTACCTTGACAGCCAACAAGGGCACGCAGTGATGGATGGATGGATGCGAAACTTTATTGTAAGTCCTGAGGTGCACGACTCAACGCGCAGCGGGCCGCTCCCACGTTGGGTGCTATTTATTTATTCATTAGTACCTTTAGAAGCTAGAAGACGACGCAAATAATAATTCCTTTATTGTACAATAAATAACAACGATGTGTGTAAGAAACTAATTTTTAGGGGCTCGTTTTTTTCTTTGCTAGACTGTAGACACAACATTAATTAGAACTAACAGACAAGAAAGCGAAGTAAAGTATAGGGGATGTTATTTGTAGTAATTTTGATGTAAATGTCAAGAAAGAAAAGTGGACGAAAAGATAATTTGCCGCCTGCAGGGACCGAACCTGCATCCTCCGGATCAGGAGGTCGCAGGTTCGGTCCCTGCCGGCGGCAAGTTATATCTTTTCGTCCACTTTCCGAATCATAACGCCCCATTACTGAAAATGGTCGAGGTGCCCGTATTGACACACTGTGCTAAAAAGAGGACGCAGGATTCACAAAAAGCAACGCAGGATCCACAGTTGCACCGCACACTAAGTGTAAAAGTGTCTTATTCATCTCAAACACTGGTGGGCTGGGTGGGCTAGTTGGTACTGTATATCTTTAGGTTTAGCGCAGAGTATAGGGGATGTTATTTGTAGGAATTATGATGTAAATGTCGAGAAAGTAAACTGGACGAAAAACTAACTTGCCACCGGCAGGGACCAATTCATTCGCAATTGATATGCGAATTAATAAATGCGTAGTATAGTGACAAGAGAATGGAGCGTGAAAAAAAAAGCTTCATTTTAACATCTAAAATATGACTATGAAATTTTAAGTTTCTATCAAGTCTAACGCCTAAGTAAACACAGTCTTGCTAGCATGGATCAAATGATGTGGTATTCAAATTGTAACAACGGGTACTAGCGACCGTTGACGTGATGAAAAGACAATGAATTGGGTTTTTTTGAGGATCGAACTTTGATTTGTTTAAATTACACCTGCAGCGTAATACGTTGCGAAGATCGGATCCTATAGTTTATCTATTAGGCAGTCTATGCTTTTGTCAGAGCTATAAATATTGTCGTATCATCAGCGTAGAGCAAACATTTACAGTGCAAGATAAAATTAGGCAGATCGTTAACATAAATTAAAAACAAATTGGGAGGGTAACATGATTTCAGGAATGAATAGTTTGCCTTTAGTAGTGTATTAAAATCAATCCGCAGAAGACAATAAAAAAGCATGTCCTCGTCCTCTTTTTAGCACAATGTGTTAATACGGGCCTCTCGACCATTTTCAGTAATGGGGCATTATGATTACTGAGCGAATTATCTTCAACTGGTCTCCATCAGCTATAGGTGTCCCGGATTCACTCGCATGGCGTTGATTAACTGTTGGCCATCGGCTGTGCAGAAATATTGTCTTCGTTCGATCTCGATCCACTGATTAAGCTACCAATAGGCCTCTTCGATTAAGATTCAGTAACCTAACATACCCAGGTGGTGTACTAGATCACCATTTCAACTGGAAAGTGCATATTGACTATCTATGACACGTACGCTGTTAAACTAAATTATTATTAGATGTTTTAATTGTCTTGTGTATGCCAGCCTAAATTCCTGTTAAAATGTTGTATACATGTGAGATATGTTTTCTGTATGCTAATCTAATGTAGTTAAATTATTGTATAACTGTTAATAATAATATAATTGTTCAGCTTTAACGTCCTAAAACCACGATATGATTATGAGGGACGCCGTAGGGTTTCGGTAATTTTGACCACCTGGGGTTCTTTAACGTGCATCTAAATCGAAGTACACGGGCCTCTAGCATTTTCTCCTCCATCGAAAATGCAGCCGCCGCGACCGGGACTCGATTCCGCGACCTGCGGGTCAACAGGGGTTATTTTATAGCTGTTGCCTGTACATTTATGTATGCTTGCATGGATCCAGCATTCTGCTAAGCATCCAGATGTTTGTAACATGTTTCTGTTTGACCATACTTCGTTTAATAAAGTTCAGTTCATTTCAGTTCACTCCGTACCCGACAGTCCAGGACTGCCCGAGGCGCGTTCGTTCAACCAATGAGCGTTTCGAATGCACCAATTCTGGTGTTCGGCCTTGTTTGTGTGTCAAAGTGACAATGTTAAGCGCTTGAAACGACGACAACAGAGAAGAACACAACACGAGCGTATATATATACTTTTGTAGAAAGCGCATTGTCTGCGCGCATGACAGTTATGGCAAATGAGTGCACGTGTGTTAACCGTGTACACAGTGTGTCCGTAAGATCACGGTGAATTTTGAACCGGTCACGAGAAAGCAGCGAAAAATAGAAAGATACAAATGTGAAATATTCACTAAATAAAAGGAAAACTGTCCAGGTTTCCGCGGTATGACTTGCAAGGGTGTGCGCACACAGGTGATGACGCAGTTCCACGAGCTGCACAGCAGTAGATCAGCCCACGCCAGTCGAGATGCGGACGGTACGGAGGAATAGCTCAATGTGCTCTGTGGCTCGCTCAAATCGAATTCGTGACCGAAGTGCAACGTGAATATCGTCGCATGTGCAACGAAGCACCACATTTCACATTTATATGTTGTTTCGTAGGTTTCCCGTGACCGGTCATCATGACCTTAAGGGCACACTGTTTACGTGCTTAGATTTTCAAGTAAATCCGCTTGTTGAAAGTGAGCGATCGTGTTGTGTTCTCTGTTGTTGCCCATTCAAGCACTTGGCATTATCACTATTTCGAATGCAGTTTTCTCTGGCAGTAAGGGCCTAACACACGGCAATGGAATACGCCCAATTTTGTCTTCTAGTCCTTCCGTCTTGATGTGTCGCGCGAAAAATTGGTGCAACGTATAATCGCCTAGCCCAGTCCGCCACAATTCTGAGTGTCACAGACTTACCACACGTTGCCAACACGATGACTTACCTCTATATTCCTCGATGAGGTGTCGAACTGACGGGCACCGTTGCTGGCAGATCGACTGGCTTGCAGAGGCAGCTCCCCGAAGCGATTTAATTTTGCGTCTTTTTTTATTTACCATATTGCAGAACAGGGAATTCTATCTATACTGCAATTATTTATACTCTATAGAAATGGCACGTTCTCTCAACGATAAATATCACGAATTTTAGCGAAAATATGCAACGCAGGATTCACAATGTGTTGCACCGCACACTAAATGTAAAAAATGTCTTATTCATCACAAAGACTGGTGGGCTAGTTGGCACTGCATATTTTTAGGTTTAGCGCGGAGAAAAGACGTGGGATGACAGACAATGCGAGGACACAGCGCTGTATTCTCGTCTCTTCTGTAGTCCCGGCGTCGTTTCTTTGCGGTAGACCAACATAGCCCAACAATCTGTTTTTGTGACGAATAAGACACTTTTACTTTTATTGTCGTGTGAAACGTATAGTTCCTATTGCTGGTGTGGCAATAATTTGCCCACTCTGGGTGCATTTGCCGATAGTGGGTAAATACTGCAGAATATTTAAACGAAATGAACTTTCATTTGATGGATATGAATACAATGTCGCAGTGAAAAACATACAATTTATTCTGACATTTCGACCGGGGACCGGCCTTTCTCTTTGAGAAAGGCCGGTCCCAGGCCGAAACGTCAGAATAAACTTTACGCTTTTCACTGTGACTTTTTATTCATATATATTAATCAAACATAAGCTGTCTCACACACAACAGCCCCCGGATTTATTTCTGTTGTCTGCCGTGGTACTGGTTCCACTTAATTTTTTTTTTTAATTTGTGGTTGTGTATATATGATCGCGCGCAACTTGACGCATTCAATCTATGTATGATCACCATTGTGATTCTACTCTGCGTTGCGTCAGTATATCATATTGTCGCCTAATCACCAAAGTCTGCATCACGGTTGCACGAATACTTGAACCTGTCTAATATATGCAATGAAGAAGAGCGCTCTTGAATAAAATGTTTAACACCACCACTTATTGTTAACCGTTACATAAGAATAAATACATAAGAATAATTTCAAGTATGCGAAGTCACCCAGGCGTGACTTGAATTACCACGAAAAATCAAGTCATGTTTTCTTTTCCTTTGGCACCATTTGCATGCGTTTCCGTGGCTAATATAGGAAAATTGGATTTTTAAATCTGTCTCATTTCTTGATTCAGCGTCGTTATTATATGCAATGTTCTGTGATCTTTGCATTCTTCAGAACAACGCAAATAAACACTTCATATCCCTATTGAAACGTTCCACATGTCAATAATTCCATATGTTTCTAAACGGAATCTATAGAGTCCATATATTTTCCCTATATTTGACATATGTTTCCTTAAGGATCTTACCGAAATATGCGGAATTATTGAAATGGCATAAATACCGTTTCAGTATGGTAAGGTTATATTGATAAGTATTATTTCTAAACACTATTCTACATGGCTTCGCTGCAGCATGTTTTCACTATCCTTGAAGGAAAAGTGGATGTTGGAATCTTGTGTTTTGAAATTTCGCGTCCAAGCCACAGCGTTGCTACGTCATTGTCACGTGAATAAAGATCTATGGCGTCACTGTTGGCGCGACAATTTCAAGGAGGCGTCGCCACCGGCTTTGGATATAGTCTCTTTTTGTCTCCCTTTTTTTAGCCCAAATTCCTTCTACCGTTGCGAAGTGATGTGACTGGTTTTTATTGTAGAGTGGTAATTTACTATAAAATGTAAACTTATACGCTTTTGAGCGCGTATTCGTTTTAAAGCGCACACGTCATCCCAAGCCGAACAGACTGCGGCTACGCGCTGTCTGACAAATTATTCCAGGAAACATGACAATGCTGCAATTTTAGAGAAACCCGTGTAAAGGGGACTTGCATTCAATGGACTGTATACATTACAAACCTTATCGTAACTCTGAGCGAGGTATGAATACAGTGGTTCGCCGTGCGTGCCAGCAAAATTATTTTTACGTTTGTAGATGGTCATTCATTTTTCGCAACGCACAACGGCTTTTTTTTTTTTTTTAACGCATTTACGTTATTAAACGAGGGAGAACTTTTACATCTTAGGCGCGTTAATTACTGGCATGACGCGATTATGTGTCTAGTTTCTTTGCGTGTGAAAGAAGAAACGAAGAAAAGATAAAACCTGCCGATTATCAGATCACTTGGATGAATTCACACAAATCCTGACCCTAAGGCCACCAATATATAGCAGCAACCAGAAGCAGCGCGATTTTCGGCCCTCGTTTCGCGTCTGTTCCACATGCATGACTAGTGAGTTTTAGTGAGTTTTGTCACTCGTCTGTTAGCGTAATCGCCATCGCAGAATTTCGAATACGTAGACGTCAGCACGAGAGATGGTGACGTCATGGCAGCACGATACGTCGTGTATCACGATAATTAACGTGAAGCTCGATGACTGTGTGACACGCTTGACTGCTAGCCTAAGCTGTAGACTGCAGCGTTTACATCTTATGTGTGTACACGAAGTCTTTATTGTTTTTCATTGGACAAGAACGGCGTTGCATAAAAGAAAATCAAACCTCGTTCTGGCCTGGTTGAGCAAACAGCCGCGAGATGTCGTCACCAGCGCCCCTGCTGCCGTCTACGTCACTGGCCTCTGTGCTCGTTAATCGTAACACTCACTTAAGTGAGTGTTAAACTGCGAAATAACCAACTACACCGTGAGGTTTCTGTTACGGCTGCAGTAACCACTTAAGACGCGTTGTGACCATAGTTAGAGAGCCGTGGTTATTTGCACGTCAAATGAGACATGTCATGAAACAGACGACGCCAGAAGTAACGCCGGAAGTACGCTGCTTGTGGTTGGCGCTTCGGAAGTTGCGTCGGGTGCGAGTTTTCTGTTTTTTTTTCCCCAAGCACTTACACTAGGCGTACGCAAATAATACAAGCAATTTGATACGCCGCTCAGTCCTTGCTGTCCACTGTCTGCTGGCCTCATTGTCGGTGGGGGTGAATTCTCGGCAGTACGATGCCACCTGGAGTAAAAAAAATCATAAAATGAGTGACCTGGAAAAATATTGACGAATTGGAACGTTTGCATATATCTGAGAACAGCCAACTTAGCAAAAAAATTTAAAAAAAAATGGACACGCAAAATACGAAACGCCCATGCGTCGCTGTCATGTCAAAGGTGTTTCTCTTTCTGTGCAAAAAACAAAGCGAATGAGATTCACATAAAAGGTAGGAGGGCTTGAAATGATTCTAACTGCAGCGGTATATAGACGATCTTACTTTCTAGAGTTACTGTAAATGCTACCGCGGGTAGCATATCTATTACTTTTGACACGTGGGCGCCGCCATCTTTAGCTGCTAAACGAATGTTTTCTTATCTTTGCACGTTCTTTGTTTGCGAACGTGCTGTGCTTAATCACAGTGCGTCAGGAAACAATGACTAAAAGCACGTTCACCAAATGAGCGCAGCAATTAATTGCTGCGCTCATTTGGTGAACGTGAACTACATTGCATTAGAAAGCTCACGTTCTGCGCTTTGAAATATGGCACCTTAATATTATTGGTATCATCGCCTAGCCTGAAGTGTTACCTGATGGCAACGTGGACAGCATGAGCAAAAAAAATAGCGTATTTGCTGTTATAAATGGCGAAGTTAACAGCCAAATATGGCGACACCGAAACTCATATGCAAGTAAGAAATGAATCTGCCGAGGCCAACATTTCAACAAAGGACGAAAGGCAAGTGTGCTTGCCCAAATGTCGTGGTTTCAGTTAAATTCATCTTTATACTACATTTATAATCACGCCGCCCTCCCCATATTTGTGCAATTTTTTTTCTTTTTAAACAACAAATATGTCCCTTTGAACATCAATCACGGAGTGAGCGCGACATCCCTTTTCGTTCACGCGCATTTTGGCGCGCTTGCAATTTCGCGTTATTTATATCAAGGCGAAAAATGACGCGCCAGCTAGCATTTTTTCAAATGGAAAGTTTGAATAATTGAATATTTTTTGCCCGCAGAGCTACATCTTGACAAATAACTAGGTCGCCACGACTGCAAAACGCATGCGACAGAGCTCAACAGATGTTCGAAACGGGTGCGTTATAATTAGATCAATCACTCAAGCTGCTTAAAAATTATTCAAGGAAACTAGAAACGGTTTTAGTACACTCTAGTAAACGTATTAGATCTGTCGTCCTGGATTGCATTGATGCATACATGTGGTGGAACAATCCAAAGCTACAGTTTGCAATTGCTGTAAATATACCTTTTTAACCTGTCTTGTGTAATATTTATTACTTATATAGGCTAAGCGCATCAGGATAACCTAAAGTGGACTCATGGGTTTACACTATCCAATAAGCTACAGTTTGCAAATGCTGTAACTTTACATTTGTTTTATCTACCTGGCCTAACATTTACTTCACGTATAGGTACATTAGAAAAACCTAAACCGGTCTCATATTGTGCCAAGATAAATCGAATAATAAATTTATAAGCGCGCAAGTAACTTAGGAGCGCAATTTTGACGTCTGCACGGTAGAAATAAAGTACGCCATTGAAAAAAAAATGAGATCGCTACCTTTCGTAACATGCTTACCAGGGGCGTAGCCAGAATTTTTTTTCGGGGGGGGGGGGGGGGGGGGTTTCAACCACACTTTATGTATGGTCGTGCGTGCGTTTGTATGTGTGCGCGTATATATACGCAAGCAAAACTGAAAAATTTCGGGGGGGGGGTTTGAACCCCCCCAACCCCCCCCCCCCTTGCCTACGCCCCTGATGCTTACGCATAAGTTATCATGATCGCACTAGACGCGCCATCAAAGAAACTTTAGGAAAACAATAATGCAACCACTCGATCTATTTGTTAGGTAGCACTACTTCCGTCACAGACTTGCGTCAGCGATTCAAAAGGAAGGTAACCCGTCAACTAGCTTTCAGCCTGTCATTCGCGTACGGTAATCATATCTTGCATGCATTTGCTGATGCACACGTAAGCGTTGCATAGCGCTTCAATGGCGCGAGCAAAGCGTCTTTCGGACAACAAGGCCGCCGCTCATATTGCCCAACAAATCAATATTTAGAGAAGAAAAAAAAAACACAAAGAAAACGTGCAACTTCACCGTCCGGCCAAGCCAATGGCGTCTTTTATCCAGCGGAGCTTCGAATGCAATCCGGTTTTGTTTAAACTACTGCAACATCGACGGTTGTGTGTCTGGATCCGATCGAGCTACGTTCGTCAGGGATTCGACGTTTTCATCGGTGTGGGCGCCATTGCTACGACTCTGATGTCCGGTCCCATTCGGCCGCCATTCCAATATGGCCGTTCCTTCGCCCCACGAATGCGGCCGCGTTTGTTTTTTGTGTGTTTGCTTCAATCTGTAGGGTCACGTGGCGCAATTTTTCTGACCAAGGACTACGTTCTCCGCTATGCCGTTACTCATTAAAGCCGCGAATTTGTGGTTTCAACCGGGAGTAGGCGGGAAACAGCCGCGAAAACGCCATTTCTTTCCGCCGGGCGGCCATCTTGAGTGTAGCAGACGACGCAGTGCCCGGATGTAGCCTCGCGAAAGGCTCGACGTCGCGCCAACGCCTAGCCTCCCATCCGGGGCTGCTCCGTCGTTTCCATGGCGACGGGGCCCCGCGCGTATCGATCGAGTTGTGACGTCATGACACGTGACCATTTTTTGTGCGTGACGTCACGTATCGTGCGGGAGGGACGAAGGAGGAGGACAGGCGGAGAAAAAAAAAATGGAAAAAAAAATGCGATGTGGGGCGTGCTTCGTTGGCAAGTCGATAGCGGCTGTGAGGTTTGACACTCCGATCCTAGCAACCTAACCGCAGCCGGTCTCGCAGTGATAAGTGCCTTTGATGCCATGCCACTACCGTAGCGAGGTTAGGGTTAGCGCGGAGAGGATGGCGCGGCAGCCTCCATGCGTGCTGAGCACATGTGGCGGATGCCGAAGTACAGCCGAAGCGGCTGGTCACGTCGGCCATCTTGTGTCGACGGTGCGACGCTTGGGCAGTCCGCCCCTCCAACTCCTGTCTGCGCGGGACTCCCTAAATAAACAAAGCAACCAAGTCAAGCGAACCTAAGGGGCAAATGGCGGCTGCGGGCCAGATAGACGTGGGACCGACGTGTCACGCGTTAGCGTGGAGCGAATACGCAGAACGCGTGTGCATAACCAAGTGCTGGCATAACAAAACAAACAGAAGATTAAAAAAAATAAAAAAGAAAAGCGCAGAACAAAAAAAAAATATGTCAGAAGTGGGATTCGAACCCACGCCCGGAAGACCGGACTGCGACCTGAACGCAGCGCCTTGGACCGCTCGGCCATCCTGACAGTACGGGATCCGCATCACGCAAAATGCTACTTGAGTCCTTGAAACACTACACTGGATATTTGTGAATGGAGTGTTTAAAAGCTAACACTTTCCACTCTCCTTACACTCAATACAATGTATTACAAAACAGCAACAGCTTATTTTATTTGCACCATGGAGAAAAAAAAACAACAGCATTATGCACTGACTACGCACGCGAACCGCGATTGTGGCGGCTTCTCGTGGCAAGTGGTCAAAAGAAAACAAACATGGCGCACGTGGACTGAACGCGAGGCTCGCGTTGCATAGAACTTCTGTCCTATCGAGAACTGTTGGTCAGTAGGTCGTAGGTCACTAGGGACGCCGGTCTGTTCCCTCCTAAGTGGTTATGCCTGACACCTGATTCACTTGCGCTTAGACTGCAAGCCATCAAAGAGTGGTGCCAACCATGGACTGCTACAGCAACGCTTAGACCACTTAGCAAACGCCGTGAAAAAAAGCCCGTCAGCTGCAACGCTTGCCGTCCGACATTTCTCTCGAAAACATGCCGAAAGGTTGCTGCGTTCCCGGCTGTCCTTCGACGGAACGCAACTGCGCCAACGCGGTCTCGTTCCACGAAGTGCCATCGGACAACCGCTGTCGAGACGCCTGGGTGGAAGCGATCGCCGGCGACGACTTCGAGGAGAGGGCGCGACTCCTGAGCAACGCCCGCTCCGTCGTGTGTTCCCTGCACTTCAAGCCGACCGACTTCAAGGTGGGCATGAAGCGACGCGTCTTGGTGACCGCGGCCGTGCCTTCCATTTTCCCCGGCAAGAACGCGCCCTCGAACCCCGAACCTCCTCCGCGGAAGCGTAGGCGACGCAGGACCGTGGAGCCCTACTACTATTACAACGTCCACTCCGTCACAGGCGTTGAAGACGTCGAGGATGAAGCCGCGGCTGGGGCGGCTAGCGACGCGAGGGCGGAGGCTCGTCGCGTCGCGGCTGTTCCGGAGACGACGACCATCATGATACTCCCGGGAATGGTCATCCGTCATGAGAGGTAGCCTTGAGGTAGTCGTGGTCCTACCTGAAATGGCTATCTGTCATGAGAAGTAGCCTTGAAGTAGTCGTACTTCCTGGAGTGGGGCTATCCGTCATGAGGAATAGCCTTCATTGGCTTGTCCGTGAGACGAACGCTGTGTGCTACTCCCTGGAATGGTCACGTCATGAGAGGTAGCCTTTGGCGGTCGTGACACTCACTGAATGGAATGGTTACCCGTCATGAGAAGTAGCCTTGGACTAGTAGTGGTACTTCCTGGAATGGCTGTCCGTCATGGGAAGCAGCCTTCAATGTTGTGTCCATGAGACAAATGCCCTGTGATGGTACAACGCCGGACACCCGACAAGAGACCTGAAGACTTGGGCCTTGCACCGAGTCAGGGCGATTAGCCAACGAACAGTGGTGATAAAGCAGAGCGGTTGTTTCTGAGATGCACATGCGTGTTCAATATAAGACGCTTCATTAGTATGCATTTAGCTTTTCACAGTGCCTAGCTGTGCTTAAAAAAATGCACACTAGGGAAATCACACACTTTCAAGTACTGTCGTGTTTCGTGTGCCATTGTGCAGCTTTGAGAAATATCCATCTCAATTGTCACGTTCTGCAAGGCTGTTGATTAATTCACGTTGTTGATTTTTTGTTTAATGCCACTGTTTTTGGAGGAAATTTACTTGCACACAGGTTCAGGAAGACTTTGGTGAGAAGTTTCGGTCACACTACAGTGTGACCAAAATTGAACAGCTGGCTCTGGACACTTGTGTACTGCCAGTACCACTTTGCTGGAGAACTGCAACAAAGCTACAATCGGATTGGCCAATAGCTTGCCTCAGGTGGCAGCACCGTTCAAAACACTGTTGTCCGTCAATGTGCTGACACGTGTAACATTCTCTTGCGCGACGCTTTTGGTTGTGAAAATGTGCAGGTTTACAAAGCTTTGGGCACCATGGAAAGCATCGCAGCAGCTGAGGCTGTGGCTATGCACGTACAAAAACATAAAAGGCTTGCATTGTTCAAAGGCGGCTGCACACAATGTTGCCACCAGTACTGCACTTTGCAGCTCTGTCCTGGTACAGTAACAAAATGATAGTACCATTACAAATATGCTCATGCTAAAACCATTCACTGGCAATCGTGTGACCTTTGCATTGTAGTACGTTACCAGATAGCTGGACGCACCACCGTTATAAAGGATGTCTTTTGATCTGAGGGTATCCGCACTGTTCGGTACTTCATTGACAGCTGCGCACAGAAAGTGCGTGACTTATTAGGGCCATTGCTTCTGATACTGTACTGTCTGTCTCACAGAAAAAAAAGCTTTCGTTGATAAACATGGCAGTACGGAACTGCCAACAACGCTGGCTTAGTTCCGTACATATACAAAAAAAAAGGCCTTAGTTTGCAAGACAACCTCACCAGATATGCACAGAGTGTTGCATTCGTGCAAAAATATGCATGCATTTGCGTGGATCTCAACTAGGAAGATTTCTGAAGACCACTAAATAGTTCTGTTCGGCACGAGAAAACATCATTGCAATATGTGTGGTCTAAATTGTAACTACTTTCGATGTGTGTGCAAGTGAAAATGTTTTTTTTTTTTTTTTCTATACGCCGGCACTAATCGATGTTGCATATACGTGTGAGCATTGGGAATCCCACTGCATGGAACTTTTCTGGGTCTTGTGAAGCAGTGCTTGGCCCACTCAATAAGACTGTGCGAATCTTCATTAGGAGGAACCAGTAATATGTGCTTTGTTATGCAAGTTGCCTGCTTATTGTTGAACTGAACTATAGCTTGTGCATGTGTTCGTGGCTTGGAGCAGCAAGTTGCAAGCTGATCGTTCTAGACTTACCTATCAAAGTTGCACCATCAATGGAGGTTAACAATAAATCGACATTTTCACGTGACATCTGTTTTTCTTTTGTGGTCTAAAAAGATTTTACGCAGAATCTCCTGTGTGTTCTTTAAATGATGCGTAAGCATTTGAAAACAATCACCATGTTGTTCTGTCGTTGTATGCTGTTGTGTTTGGTATAATTGTGGCAGGAAAAAAGTGGGGTCACAGCAGCAAAGTCTTGCAGGGGTACCGTCACAAAATTTTCAGTTGTCGCTTTTTTGCGTCAAATGGAAGGACAAGCCCTCAAGAGCCTAGAAAATGCACTGCTAAGTGTAAGTGAACCCTAGATAAGTAACTACAGTATGTTTTTAAAAGCTAGTTTCAGTTCGTACTGCTCCCAGACGTTGCAACACGGTATGAGCTTCTCGTCACGTGCTCGCGCACATAATGTGACGTTTCCACAGCTGCTCCACACCATGGTGATGCACAAGCAGCCATTTTGAATGTTTTGGTGACACACAAGTGACCATTTTGGAAGTTTTGGTACCTGACGTCATTGCGACAAGCCAGACTACTGCGTGAAGTCACCAGAATTCGTACCGTAGCATGATGTCAAGGTAGTGTCGATGTCAGTAGGTGCGCCATGGCAGAATCGACTTTAACATCAAAATAAAATATCTTGTCAGCATTTGCTGGGCTTCAAACTTGCTCGGAGCCATCTCGGTATACAGATAGGGTATGGCAGAGTAAATACACTTTCGAAAAACGTTGTTAGTACCCCTTGAAGCAATACCAGCATTAGATGATGCAGAATCGAGTACTGTGCTTTTTGTTCTTTGTGATGTCTTTGCGATAGTATTTGCGCTTGTATTTTCTGCACTTGTTTTGCATTACGGCCATCCTTGGAGCATCTTTGACAGGTGGCATCGGTGCAGCGTATTTCCTCCTCTCTCGCGTTTGTTAGTGTCTTGCAGGGGTTCAGTAGTTACAATATTAATGAGAACTAACAGACGATAATGCCAAGGAATGTATAGGAGATGCTATTTGTAGTAATTGCGATGTAAATGTGAAGAATGTAAAATGGACGAAAAGAGATATAGGTGAAAGAGAACATAACTTGCCGCCGACAGGGACTAAACCTGCAACCTTCGAACAACGTGTCCGATGCTCCACCAATTGAGATACGGCGGCGGTCACATCCCTGTCGACTTCATTGGGTATATCGGTGCATTTAAACCTGGGAGCGTTAGTCGGCGCCGATCGTAGCCATGGCCACGAGTGTGGAACACTTTTTCTGCCTGTTGGTGTCGCATAGCACGTGATCTTTTTACAAGCTGGCAACTGACCAGTAACGAAGAAAAATGAGCCCTTAAAATTCCCATTCTTTTGTTCAGTCATTACAAGACATTCAGATATATTCACCTTCTGCAAGCATGGGTATTTTGTAGCGCAGTGGGTGAAACACTCGTAGATTTAAAATTCACCACTGCCAACATTTTTTCTTTTGAGGGACACATTTTTCTGAGTGTGGAATATACTGTTTTATACACGATTGTACTTACAGCAATTTGTATTATGTGATGTCTGGAGAAGTTCGCTTGTTGGATAGGCATAGAAATGCTTGCGCATTTAAATTCTGATGCAACCAACGTCTTGAAATTAAATCTCGGAGGCTATGTGGGACTGCTCAGTTGTTGAATACTATAAGATGTTCAGTAATTACTTGACAAGTACACAATACTGGAATTATGCATGCATACAAGTAATGTGCATTACATTAGAAGAACTTATGTTTTCATTTTTTGAGTTAGTTTGGTGTTGCGTGCACACTGACCTGAAACATTTTTTTTTTAAGTTCCTTTAATGCCATGAGCACTGGCCTGGAGCACGGAATGGAAGCTGTTGATTACAGAGCCCAGTGAAATGAAAAGTTGTAGCAAAAATAATGTCAACAGATGCATTGACAGAGTCACGGGCATAGGCACGATTGGCTCCCTTGTGCAAGCCGCGAAATGAACCCACTGGTGGTACAGCAATTTGATGCCAACAAGGCTCGGCATGCGACTGGTACGACAGTGCCCGGCATGTGACCATGGCATTACTGTTAACGGTTTTGCCAAGTCACCTCTCGTCCTGCTTGAACAGAAATTTCAAAATCTGCCAGTTTAAAGCAATTAAAATTATTGCATTCCCAGGCTCTGTGTAGAATCTCAGTTACACAGGCCGAGTTGGTCTTCAAGAAAGGAATTCAGTACACCTATTTTCAGATGTCTTTACTTTTATGTATTTACAAGACTTCCTTTGTCAGGTTAGCGAAAGAGCACGAAAAAAAGAAAAAAAAACAGCATGTATACTCATTTTCATAAATTTTGAATATTTTTTTACACGAATTCCGTGTAACATAGACCTCTTATTAAATATAACAGTTTCTGGAAGTTCATTGGGCAATAGCCACTTTTTAACAGTGGCTGTATACACAGCCAATGTGTGCCAAAATGTGTGAGACAAAATCACATGCCGCAGAAAAAATTAACACTCGAAAACATAATCTACGTGGTGTTCCTGTTGAAGGGACAACAGAAGTGGCCATTACTAAAACAAAAAACAAACAAGAGATAAACACTATGTCTTGAAGTAAGCTCGTCAGTTACGAATAGGGTCCATTTTTTCTTCAAGTATGAACTCCCCATGACATCTGCACAAAATGACTGCCGGAGCACTCTTGACATGCAAGACTTCATTCTTTCTAGTTATGCACATGCCTCATGCGTATCACCATCTGGTTAACGAAAACCACCGATCAAAAAATCACTAAGACTATAAACAGCTAGAACAATAAACCAACACTGTTAATTCATTGGCAAAGTAATGCGCGACTCCAAATGCGAGTGAAGAAAAGAACGTCATCATCACAGTCCTGTCTCCTCTTGATGTCTCGTCAAGCAACACATTCGTAAATGCACAGTCAACATGATGGCAAAATTGTCATATGCCCGTTTGCAGCTCGAAGCTACTAGGAAACCCATACGGGTTTCTCACAAAGAAAACTTAGCGGTTGAAGAAAAATTCACGCTGGTCTGGGACTTGAACCCGGGACCAATGCCTTTCTGATGCAGTTGCCTTACCGCATGGGTTAAGAGTTCCAAGCACACGGACTGAATATGGCATTCCGCAGAATGGATTTGCCATATTTAGTCCATGTGCTTTGCACTGTGAATTTATTCACTCTTGTGCAGCTTGGATGGTAAAGCGACCGTCTCAGAAAAGCATTGGTTCTGGGTTCGAATCCCGTGTGAGGACAAGTCTTTTTTTTCTTCAGAAAAATCACTACAGATTTCGTTTTACAGTTTTGTGCTACAAATGGGTTGATGGCAATTTTCTCTTTCTGAACCCTTCCTCTGCCTTGCAGGATTCCACAGCGCCGACTTACTGTCAACACAAATTGAAAAGCATATAGGGAAAAAAACACTTATCAAAGTGGTGGTTACGCATACTTGTATAAAATCTCAACATGCAACTGCCTTACAGCTGGTCCCTACCTGTGATCTAGTCCCACATCTACGTTTTATAACCTGAACTAAACGGCATCAAGTATGACTGAAGCTCAAAAGCTTAATAAGGCAATCTATTTGTTCTAACCTTGTCCGAGTTTTGGTTTATGTTGGTAGCATACTTAAAACACATTCAGTTGCTTTCATTCCAAGGTTGCTTAAAGGGGCCCTGCAACATTTTTTCAGCATGGTCAGAAAACACTGCCGATCGGTGGTTGAGGCTCCTGAGAACACGCAAGCCGAACATCATAGCGCAGCACGCGGCCTGAAATTTACAATTAATTCTCAAAGTCGGCTAGAAATCGATCCCTCTTCTCTCTACAAATGATGCCATACACCCAAAGCCCACGGCCGTTGGCTGCATTTGAGCATCGTTAGCTGCATGGTTACCGTCGCCGCCGCAGGATGCCGCCACATGCCTGCGCGCGCAATCACATTGAAGGTAAGCCGCGCATTCGAAGAAAAAATGAAAAGAAAGTCCTCAAGGTCGTGACGCACACTGACGAAGGGACGCATCTTCTTGCCCCCTTGTCATCCCCCTCCCTGCGTAGCTTTCAATGCGCCCGCTCGTACGAGAGGAGAGAGAAAGTGCCTAAAGCATGCGACAAACCCCTGTAACTCCGCTCGTACTCGACGGATTCTGAAAATTTTTGCGGAAGTTGATTTGTGATGCAATAAGCTCTTTCGATGTAGCCATTAGACAATCACTTGGAAAACTGTTGCAGGGCCCCTTTAAAAATGGAGCAGCATGAGGTGTGCTAACCTCTGTGAAGCTCTTCTTGGGTCAAACAAAAGCACCTATGTCAAAGACAATGACGGAGGAGGTGTAAATGAAACTCGAACCACTAGATCTCTCAAGTGCATGGCTATCATTTGCGATATATAATAAATCTATCCAAGTAACAGTGCTCGCCAAAAACCTGTCAAACTGTAGCTTCGATGTCTGGCATTCTCTTCAGCCTCTGAGCCTAAAGTAAAACACAGAGGTTAAAATACAAGAATCCCCTTGTGCGTGCATTTTAAGACTGAAATGCAGGATCTTAAGACTCAACTGCACAGGACAGAATTCTTCGGCCTGTAAAAAAAAAAAAAAAAAAAAAAAGAAAAAAAAGAAAGCCAATCGTAGACTGACTGCCCAGAAAGTAGTTTTTATCTCCAAGAGATAGGCTAAGAAAAAAGAAAAAGAAATCGCACAATGCACCAGTTTTGCAGCTAAGGAACTGCTTGTCATAAACGAAAGCGCTTCTTATCCTCACGGTAATGCACAATAGCCGTTTCAAAATCGTTGCTGCTACAGAAACCCGTTGTTTCTTTGAGCTGCCCTGCATTGCTAAAACCCTGCAAATTAAGAAAACAATAACAAAAAAAATTATCTGCTGGCTGTTGGCACGAAGATTTACGCCTACGCGTATCTATGTGTAAAAAAAAAGATTAAAAAAATCGTATTCGTATTGCAACGTCAAGCTCATGTCATGGCCACGACGCACAACATAGCCTGAATCAGCCAATCTTTTTTTATGCCTCAGGCAGCCCGACTGACGGGCTGTCAAATGCTTCGTCACATCACCGTCATGGCATTTGCAACCGTCACGATACAACGTCTTATCGCTTCGTTTTCTTCAAGCATGGGATGCCAACATTGAGAATATTTGCTGGTGCCATTATTGAGACAAAATTTGTAAGAAAACACTGCTTCGTGACAGGTAATGGTGTTGTGACTGTGACGGAGCGTGTGACGCCGGTGTTGGTCGGGCCTTGAACTCATGGTCACGACAGTCAGATTGCGAATACCCCAACTGAATCACACTACAGCAATCGTATGTGACGGAAGCAGCTTGATGTGTGACGGTCACATCGCAGTCCGAGACGCCAGTGCAATGGAACGGCCAGCAGCATTTGTCACGCTGACACTTGATGACCGCGACGAAAGATGGAGCAAGCACAAGGCGCTGAGTCGGATCAGTTTCAATGGGGAGGGCATCACTGCGCTTTCTTAACGGCGTCTCGCTGCCGCTTGATGGCTTCTCGCTCGGCTGACGTGACGTATGGTAGACACTTCATGTTGAACACGGGACAGTGCACCTCGGTCATGTCGCCTGGAACAAAAGAAGTTGAAGACCTTAGCGGCGTTAAAGGGACACTCAAGGCAAACAATGAATTAGTTTAGACCAGTGCTGAACAGTATCGAAGATACATGTATCTTAGATACTATCTTAGATACTCCTCGGGTATCTTGTATCTGTATCGCGATACATCTCGCAAAACGTGTATCTGTATTTCCGATACATTGAAGAATGTATCGTGTATCTTAAGATACAAGATACTGAGATCGCAGCACCACCATGCGAAACAAACTTTGGCTGAACTCCGCTTCTCAAGCTGATACTGCTGCCACTAAGTCACCAGAGCAAAACTAAAGGCAAACGACATTATTTTATCTTTCTGCCAGAGTTTTCTGGTGAGCATAAACACTGAGCTTTGAGCGTCCCTGTTGTTGAAGCAGAGTCACATGGTGGCGCTCGCGCCGTCTCGATAGGACAAGCGCGCGAACGTCGCCGTCACCAGCAAGCCCGCATCGCTACCCTCGTCTACGCCCAGCCGATATTTTTTCTCTCTTTTTTTTTTTTTCGTTTTAGTTGGGTCAGTGCCATGACACTTGGCACTTAGCCACTGTCCTGTGACGCGTACTCCAATGCTTGCGGCGTCTATCGCACACATTCTGATGCCGCTGTAGTGTCATTATCGAAGTTGCTTTTGCGTGGTGCTTCGTTACGAAGTCTGAAGAATGCAAGAAGGGAGTGTTGCTTTGCGTCTCGTGGCTTTCACACATCGGTGATTTCAAGGATCTCGTGGATGTAAGTTTGACTTACATACAGGGAGAATTGCCTGTATGCAAATAAGATTCTAACAGATTTAGCACCACCGGTACTGATGCTGGATCTAACAGAACAAGCATTCACCTTGGCGTACGCCTATTTTCTTTTATTCAAACAGTTTTTAAGATCATAACTTGATTATTAGCACAAGATTTTTCTCAGCTGTCCTTCTATTCCATCTCATACATTACCTATGACTCTATATATATATTTTTTTACTGGTCTGCTTACTGCAATATGCCTTTAACGTGCTGCCAAGGTAAGCCCTCTGCTTTATTCTTACTTTGACTGTCTGCGTCCTTTATGATACTGTTTACATACTTATACTTCACTTGAATTTACTGTTATGTAAAGGCGATGTTAAGAACAGATATATAATAAACCGGGAACGCCTGGAGTCTACAGTAACAAAAATTCTGCTTACTACTAAGTAAAACAGCGAAATTGAGTTCGCATTATAATAACGTAAGTTATTAGGAGCCATATTAAATTTGTTAGCAAAGGTATTCGAGAAAAATTCTTATGCAATATGCTCAGTTTTTCTCATTAGCGCCCCAACGAGCCCTTTTATGCTATTTTCCATAGGCACTGAATTTAACTGCCATAGCTATTAGGGGCTACCCGCCGCGGTGATCTAGTGGGTATGGTGACTGACTGCTAGCTGACCCGAAGGTTGCAGCGGCCGCATTTCGATGGAGGGAAAATGCTAGAGGCCCATGTGTTTATATTTAGGGTTTTAGAACCCCAGGTGGTCGAAATTTCCGGAGCCCTCAATCACAGCCTTCTCTCATAACTGCTTCTTATGCTTCTTATTGAAGTTCTTATGATTAGATGGCAACCTGCTAGCTGGTCAGCAAGCAGAGCAGTGATTCCCATCAATTACAAAAGCGACAAGCAAAAACCGCTGTCCCCGAAGTCTATAAAGAGCTGTCATGTTAAGCAGCTAAAGCAACGCCAATAAGTTGTTTCGGAATGAAACAAATATACCTTGAGCAAGAAGTGCAATACATTTGAGATACTAACAGATATTTCATTCAAATGAAACCAAATTGGTCGTATTTAATAAATTTTCAGACGAACATATTTGTGCATAAGAGTTTAGTGCTACATCATATAAATGTATAATAAGAAATTTGCGAATGTATCAAAGTATCTTAAGATACAATTGAAATGTATTGTATCGGATACAATCAGCGTTGTAGTATCTTGTATCTGTATTTCAAATACTTCTTGCCTGAGTATCTTGTATCGTATCGCGATACAATTTCGAAGTATCTTTGCCCAGCCCTGGTTTAGACTGTTAAATTTTGTTCTGAGAACTCCTATATTAAAGGGACACTAAAGAGCAAAACGATTTTTCTCATATTAGTAAAGTAATCTTTCACGACACCAAAAACACCATCCTTGCTGCGAGAAGGCGCTTAGTAAGTGAGAAAACACACAAAAACAAAATTTGGGTTGCGGCGTCACCTTGAAGTTTTCACACCATTCGCCGTGACGTCAGTTTTGACGTCGCCTACCAGGGACTACGTAGTTCCTAATCAATAAAAATGAAGTACACTGTCCTCTGAGGGAGGCCATAGACTTAAGGTGGCGGTCCCACTCCGGCGAACCCCCCTCCGCATTTTACGCATTGTTTACGGACGCACTGTGCTCGCTGCGCTTGACAAATAAATATTAATTCTAATAATTCAGAAAGCTTATGATCTCCGCTTTCTAATGACACCTGGTGTTAATGCCTGTTCGGAAGCGTTACCTAATAGCAATGAAAATAGTGTGAGCAACAAAAGGCATTTTCGTTGTACAAGCCTCCGTTGTACTGCCAGTACGGCGAAACTGTTCAACATAACAAGACCAAATTTACCGTGCCTTTAGAAGAAGTGCTATTTAAGGTTTCTATGAAGAGATATTAGCCATAAAATAATTAGTAATTTATTTACGCTCCAATGAAAATGGGCAAAATATTAAAAGTTTTTGTGAGAATATCTTTTTTACTTTTTAAAGCAGAACAATAATATTTAGTGGCTACGTAGACTACATTACACTTATTTTCCATGCGAAGTTGCTTTGTGTTCTGACGAAAACTTGATGAATTATTATTGCGTCAATGCGGCAGTTTATGGCTGTACTTGGTCACGCATTACCGATGAAGCGACAAAACTATACAAGCTGATACTGTGAACTTCTACATAATGAAGAAGCAAGGCCCTTTCTATGATTCTATGAAGAGAAAATTCCTTTATCTTTATTAGGGAACCTGCAAGACAGCAGTGAATTTACGTAATTTTCCTGCTGACCAGTCCCGTAGAAACTCGCTTTTTTTTTCTTTTAGACACTAATTGCCAACGAGTATTGCACATTAGTAGATGCATATTGTGTCTTTTATCTACTTGTGCTGCTCACTAACTTGACCACTCAGTGCTTCAAACAAAATATTTTCAATGAATCATAAGTCTCACAGGCGTTTTTTGGTGGTAGCTCCATCTATGAAATGAAACATCAAATTGCTTTATGCGAGTTCAAGCGTTCGCCAAAAGTGGCGCAATTAAACATAATAAAACGGGTAGAACAGGCATGAATTATATCTCCAGGCCTCATAGTTTGCTTCACTAGCTAAGTCTAGTCGCCGCGCGTAACAAACACCAACCGTAAAAGGAGGAGGGCTTAGTGATAAACCCTTTCCACTCGCCCCACGTCAGCAGGTGGGGCGGTCTCATCAAGCGGCAAATGGTTTCGGTATGCAGGAAGATTGCGCGTTCGTCACGCGTTCTTAGAACCAGTGTTCCCCGGCACGTCTTTAGTAATGTGCATCTCTTTGTGGTTCAGCTGCTCGTGTTTTGCGCGTTCCTTTGAGTGTTTTCGTGCCTGTGAGGTTCGAAATTGTGAAAGGAAGGACGCTGACATGCCGTGTGAATGATACGTATGTAGCGCCGCTTCAAAGGGGACACGATGGTGAACGTATGAAAGCTTGTCATTGCCGGAATTTTCAAAGTATGCCTGTCGAGCACTGTGCCGACAACTTCCACTGACCAGTAGTGGTAAGTTGTACCCAATCAGGTAATTACATCCTAGTTGCAACGATGCGACAGAAGCGAGACTTTGTTGAAGATGCAGAACGTTCTAGTCAACGTGGCAGAATATTTCAATGTACGGGACCCTGGAAAAGTTATATTGTGCTTTGTGAAAAGACGCACTCACTTCGGATAAGACGATCACTGTCTTTGCCACTAATGAGCGCTACGGTGTCAGGAAACAGTTCGACTGAGGAGGACTACTCTACCTAGTGATAACGCTGTTGCGCACTGCTACTTTGTCGTAAAGCGGCTTGCTGCGTAGCCAGAACTACTACTAATGATCGGATAACAACTAGTTCTTAGCAAAGTACAAGGCGGACAGTGCAATGTCTGGTCAACGAAGAATAACCTGACTTAGACGCACGTGAGAGTGGCCACATGAACAAAATAGTGCCGATACATATGCTACTGACGAACATTTTGTTGAAAAACTTTTGCGGCAACCTAAATGGAAAACTTGCCGATGGTGCCTGTAAGTCAAAATAAAGGAAAACCACAGCTTTCCACAACAAATAAGTGTATTCATGCTTTTATAGAACAAGCATGAATAGAAACTGGATTCTGTAAAAGCCTACATGACCGGTCATGTAAGCCCCCAAGGCGACCCTGTCCAGCTCTGACCCAGTGCAGCAACAAGCCCTGGTCGACCGTCGTGCCCGGGTGGCGGCAAGAGCCAATGGTCTTCCGGACTAGGAGGCCCACCCCCAATAGTGACTTATTTCTACCAATAAATGTTGTATTCTCTCCCTCCCAAGGGGGGAGGGGCGCCCAGCCCCCTCGTGTGCACGCCTACGCTGGCCGATGTACCTATACTCAGTTTCATACAATATACAGTAGAACCCCGCTGATACGTTTTTGAAGGGACCGTAGGAAATAAACGTAAGAGACGGGAAACGTAAGAGCCGAAAAACAGGAAAAACGGCAAAATATTTAGTGGTACAGAATTTTATTTCAATTCTTACGAGCAGCACGAAAATTGGCGCGCTCAGCCGCGATCTAGTCGATGGATAGAAACGCGGAGCTTAGGACGGCCTTATCCGCAGAAATGTAATCAACGTATGTGATTTTTTTAACACCAACAGCTGTAGGCATGAAAGAACTAAGCACACGCAATCACGATCGGCGCGGCGAGTCCGACCGCGAACCGCACGCACGACCATGCGAGCTCCAACCAGCTCGAACTCCTCCCGTTCATACCCGTTCTCCGACAAATAACGATGATGATGAGTCTACGCCAACGCGATGGCAGAAGTGAATGCCAATCTCGAAGGCCTTGCTTTCGCAAGCAATTACGTCATACACGCCATGTTTGTGCAATGCAAATCTCAGAGGCTATGCTTTTGTCAATAGTAAATGCCAATCTCGAAGGCCTTGCTTTCGCGAGCAGTTACGTCATAGACGCCATCTTTGCAATTTGAATCTCGAAGGCCATGCTTTTGTTTGCATCAATTGAAAGATTCTGTTGCTTGCGCCTCTCATGCGGCTAATATTACGGTCAAACGAGGCCAAGCTGCGTGAAAATTCACCATGGCCGCTCTCTTTGGTAGTCACTCGGTCGGCTCCGGGCGCACTTCGCGACGTATCATACGGGAACGGTCCGACAGTTACGACGTAACAGCGGGGTTCCCAATACATTGTATCCTATGGGAGCTATGCCGGGACCGGCGGAAAACGACGTAACAACCGGGAAAACGCAGCAGTGAGGAACGTAACAGCGGGGTTCTACTGTATATGCAACGCTGTGGAAGCTATACAAGAAGTTCAGTCAGCAGTATGTGTGACTACGCGCGTCTTGCACCTGGCTTTCATCGTTGTAAACGCTCGTGCGAGACGACCACGAACGCGCCTGCACAGCGTCGCGAAAGGTTACAAATGAGAACAAAGAGACGAAAATAACGGGGTGTCTTGCCCTCCAACGCACAAACCATCTTGGTTTATTACTGTTCCCAAGAGAAAAAAAATCATGCCTCACATGGAAAAATCATTGTCTTCTTCCTCACGCAAACGCATTCATTGTCAGACGTCTCGCTGGCAGAAGCATGTGTTCTAGGAGGTTCTAACTCCGGTAATTAGTGGTAGTCATGTGTTCAACTGATCATCAAGATGTACTTTATTTTGGTAACCGTTTATTGCAGTTTGAGAGGATGAAATTTCGCAGATAACTCTCGAATTATAATTTGCTGAAATCTGTCTGTCCATTTTCTCCTCCTCCAATTGTAATAAGCAAAAGCACGCCCCCCCCCCCCCCCCCACACACACAAAAGACATGCGCTCGCGCGATGCTATAAAAGTCACTGGCACGGTCGCTAAAATGAACCAAAATGATTGTTTTAGTAGCGGCCGTGCAATTCCACTGAAACGCTGCGAAGCGTTTGATTGATGTTTTGTTCAATACTATTTCACTGAGGCACATTATACTATGTGAGTGAGTGCGTTAGTGAGAGCGTAGCGCGTGCGTGTGGGTGAGAGCGTGTGTGTGTGCGTGTGTGAGTGCACGCTGTTGTACGCACCAGTGTGCGTGTGTGTGCGTGTTTTTGTTTTTCTTTTGTTCTCAAGCGATTGTATTTAGACGCTGCGCTGTCCTTTCTCAAGGGCTGCAATAGGAAGCGAGCGTTTGTCCTTACAAACTGGGGCACTTATCGTCATGTCGTTGAAACGACGCCCACAGCTGGCTCCGATTGTAGGTGAAAGACGCCGTCCGCGTTTGTGCTCCTTGCTTTTTGTCTGCCGATTTCCGTCACCTAGCGCGACATATAACATATAAAACACGCGCGAGGCGACGCTGACCATACTTGCGCGCGCAATTTTCTCGCTTTCTGCAAACGCGGATGAGTGGCGTCGTCTGTTGTCGTTTTTCGAACTATTGGCAAGATGGTGGTAGTGGAACCGCCACCTTAACATACCAAGTTTGGGGTAATTCTGTTCAGCCAATGGCGCCAAAATATGATAAATACACTTTGAAATCCGTGACGTCACGCGGGGAGATTTCGGTGCGAAATTTAAAAATGACACTTTGAACTTGGTTTTCTCGTCTATTAATAAACCTATGATGGCGAAATTAATGTTCTCCCGCTCTTATTCCCGCTGCTATTTTCCCTTGTCTTGTGAGTTTTCGCCAGCCACTTTGTATTTTTACTTTTTTTGTTCCTTTATGATTTGCTGTTTATTGTATTCTTTATCTATCCCCACTCCCCTCTGTAATGCCTTCGGGCCCTGAGGGTACAATAAATAAATAAATAAATAAATAAATAAATAAATAAATGACAGAGTTCTCAGAGCACAATTTATCGATCTAGGCCGATTCATTGTTTCTCTTTAGTGTTGCAGTAATAGAGAAGAAAATCGAGGTCAAAGTTTCATTCTTAAGTTTCGCGGCGAAATCTCCGCGCGAGATGTCACGAATTTCAAAGTGCATTTTTTGTATTTTTGCATCATTCACTCAACGAAATTTCTTGAAACTTGGTATGTTCAGGTTACGGCCCCCTGAGAAGACAATATAGTTGATTTTTACTGATTATGAACTATGCAGGCCCTAGTAGACGCCTTCCAAATCTATGACGTCATGGTGATTGGTGCGGGAATATCAAGGTAGTGTCACCACCTGCATTTTGTTTTTGCGCATTTTCTCGCTTACCAAGCGTCTTCTCATGGCAAGTGTGGTGATTTTGAAATTTTTGAAAAATCATTCGCGTCTTCTAGCGGCAAGCGTGGTGATTTGGGAATTGCGAAAGAGTAATTTTACTAATACAGTAAAAGCTTGTTAATTCGAATTTCAGGGGACCGGAAAAACTGCTCGAATTAACCGAATGTCGAATTATCGAAAGTATCAAGAAAACAATAAATGAATGTATATTACTTCAATGCACTTTCATTTTCTTGAGGAATACGTAAATACAGTACTTATTTTGCATACGAGCCATGCAAACACAGCAATTTTCATCATTTGCGAATTTTTTCACAATGTGAACGTGGCTCAAGACCCCTGTGTTTTAATCCGAAACGTGCCCTGAGCTCATCGCTTACTATGAACCAACAATGTGATTGTGGATGGTGACCACGCTTTGCTTAAAGCCGGCGACCTTTTCGGCTGTCCACGAATGCAGTTTTCGTTCCTTTGCGTCGCACATTTGCGGCGCTTTGCACTCGGCATGTTCCGAGGGTCGTCTGAATGAACCGGGTTGAGGCCTAATATGACCGAATTAATGAGAGTTTGATGCCATTGAACAATGCATATGCTGGCCGGGACCAGAGAACACGTCCGAATTATCCGATTTGCCGAATTAACAAGCGTTTACTGTATGAGAAAAATCGTTTTTTTCCTTAGTATCCCTGTAAGGCATGGAAACGTGCGGCGTCATGACCCCTCTCCCCCCTTGCTCACTCACCAGTGTGCAGGTTTCGCATGACGAAATGGCCCTTCATATTGCCAAAGGTGGTGCTCAGGCTGGTGCAGCTCACCCACGAGAAGTAGGCGCCGGGGCTCATCACAGGGTATTCGCCTGCATGACACGTGACGTGTTACAACGATGGCTTCTAAGACTGACTGAGACAACGCGAAACTTATTCTCGTCTCGGAGTGTGAGACAGAGGAGGAACTTGAGCCGATAATATGGCACAGCTTGGTTAAATTCTACACTTCCTGGCAGGCTATTGTATTAGTTGGAGATTCATCTGAACATAGGGGGCCGTTACGCCAAAATTCGATGAATGCGCAGTTTTCGTACAGATGCAAGAGCACTTACACACCAGGTTTATTTTATGAGCATGTTTTGTAACAGCAGAATCGCCTAACATTTATCGATTAGGCAATTGAATAATGCATAAAGAGTGCCACATTTTTCATCACGTTTCAGACTTGCAAGAAATAAGCACAAGCGAGAACAGCAGAATTCAGTCATACATGTTGTCTAACAAACCAGTAAAAATCTGCACATGAACAATATGACCAAAGGCTAGCCTAATGGAGGTACTAAAAGACGAGCAACACAACCGCTATAAGGCTAGTAAATCTAATATGCAGGACCTACTGGTCTCGTACATGAGTAGGTGCAACCAATAGAAATTCGCATTAGTCAAATACAAGACTTATACAACTAGTAGAGAACTACAAGACTAATACAAACTTCTATTAGTCCAATACAGAACTTATGCAACTGATATAAAATTGCAAAGACTACCTAAAACAAATTTCTATTAGAATTTTTGCAATTAATGTTATTATAAGGGCTGCTGCAGTAGAATGATTAGACATCTTAAGCATGCAGAAAATAAGAAGTCATGCAGCTGCCACTCACCCACAACACCACGGCCATCCACGCGTTCCTCCAGCCCGTTCTCATCGGTGATGATCCAGTGGCGGGTCTCCAGCTGACAGCTCTCCCGGTCGGACGCGTCTTCCGACATAGACATCCTGGACGAGAGAAAAAAAACAAAAATGAACTCAATCTGTCGAGTGTTTTGTGCGTTCGAACAATGCACAGCTGTGATGACGAGTCACTGAGCCCTATTCAACTAGCTTGAAATTATCAATGTTATCAGGCCACTAGGTGCGACACACGATAACAAAAATATAAGAGATTAAAGCCAATTGCAATTTCCGATAACTTAGGATGGGGCAATTTTCAACACGATATCCGTTATTTCACTGCTGATCTGAAATCCCAATCAGATCCTACAAGGGATGTTTTAGGAATGATCCCTATGCACATGTCTAAAGGACATCCTAAAAACCACCCTGTTGGGATGTGGGACGTTTGCACTTTTTTGGGAAGTCCCTGCGATGTAGTGTGTTGTCTGCGAATGCCACAAAATACATGTGCTGAACTTTTGGAGTGTGGCGGCTGCACTCACGTGATGCGGTACGTGTGGAAGAAGTGCGGCGGATTGACGCTGCTCAACTCGGGCATGAAACATGTTGCCACGGAGACGGTGATGTTGTCCGTCGTCAGCTCGCAGCCCGGCACGTGGTAGAACCTGGCGACAACAGATGTACAAATATGCGAACACTAATAGGGGGCATGTGTAATCATCCAATACTGTTTCTATACACTCGAAGTTCAATATAACAAAGTCGCATCTGACACGAGAATAAGTTCGTTACATCCGAAAATTCGTTATAAATGTATATTCATAACACTATATATACGACAAGACTATTATTCATTTACTTCGTTATAACCGATAATTTGTTATATCCGTGTTCGTTATATCGAGGCTTTAGTGTACTTCGTTTCATACATCAGGTGCAACACTAGAGCCAGCAAGACTTCTTGCAGTAGATGCATCTGCACCAAGAAATAGTTCAATACTTTTACCACCCGAAATGCCACTTTTCTTCTTCATTTTTTAGGCTGAGTAATAAATGAAGATGCTTCGTGCCTTAGAAATAAACGAACCCTGTTATTTATAAGGTTGTCAATTGGTTGTTCTGGGTCACTTAGCATCATAGCATGGCCTCTACGATTAGTTCTGGTAGCGTGCAGTGGGAGGCAATCGCAGAAGCCATGTTTACAACGACGAAATCCAAGTGCGCAGACGTATACCTGCGTCACACGGGCACATTTGAAAGGACATCCAATCGATGGCCATCGAAACGCCACAACTCTATCGACTTGATGGAGTTGTCACACTGCTACACCACAGCTTTGAACGGTTGCTGAGTGCTTCAGGCGTTTCTCGCAAAAATTTTGTGGCGCTGCGGACCTTTATTTTTGTATCCATGTCACCTAAAGTTAAACAATATAGATTCACTTAAAATCACAAATATGTCAGTTGCTTTTGTTTAGACGTTCAAATAAACTGTTTATTCGTAGTTATGAATGCATATTTAGCTTTTAAAGGGGTCATGAACCACTTTTCCAAGTAATGATCTAATGACCTCAGTATCGGAGTTTACTGCCTCCCGAATCGACTGCCGCAAAAATTTCTCGAATCCGTGAAGAATCAGCGGAGTTACGGGGGTTTGGCGCACGCTCTCAGTGCTTTCTCTCTTTTCTCGTGCCGACGAGCACACTGGAAGCTACATAGGGAGGGATGGCACAGGGGAAAGAAGTTACGTCAGTGCGCGTCATGAAACGCGATCGCTCTCCTGCTGTGATTCGCGTGCGCGAGTGCAGCTACTATGTGCTGAGGAGTGCGGTGCCAGCAAGTGGCGGCACCCCGTGGCAAGAAGTGCATCTGATCCGAACGCCGCTCTCGATTTACGTCGGCTATCGGCCAATAAGCATGCTATGTCTCTTGCGACGTAAACTGGCAGATCCGCGACGTCAACGTGCAGACGGCCCCACCAACGAGAGTGAGAACCGGCCTCTGTTTGAAAAGAGGGTGCCTGGGGAAACGGCAACTTTGCGCTCCGCTTGTGGCCTTTACGCGGTGCGCACGACTGTAATATTTGGCAGAGCAGTTCATAGCCGTGTCAGCTTTCCACAGGATGTGCTTTCTCAACAAGCCCAAGGGGTGCTTTATGACCCCTTTAAGTTGTTGAGTAGCGAAACTGTGGCGAGTGACACACGGCAAGATGGCGCGATGAAGAATAGCACACTGCTGTTGTCGAGAGTATGTGCAGTTCCCGCATTTCAAGTGGCAAGAATACTTTAATAATTCACACCTTTTTCCAATCGTGACTACAAGCACACTACGAACGAGAGGGCACATTTGGGCTATTTCCACTTCCATTGCTCAATGGCTATCAAAGTTTCAATAGAGTTGTAGAGTGCTCCGTTGACTCTATAGACTACTGACTTGATGACCTTCGAAACGTCCCATGTAGCAGCTCATGCTTCACCATTGAGTCAATAGACTATCAGTTGGAAGGTCTTCCAAACACCCGTCTGACACGAGTATAATGCATTTTGCTGACCGAACTTTGTGCATAGCTTCCACAGCGTTGCACCTGATGTGTGGAATGGAGTATAGTACAAACTGAAGCCGTTATTGCTGTGATTTCTATTAATATACTAGTACTACAGTCATCGTTATTAGGACTACAAAATGGGCATCAAGGGGAAAGGTGGTTCTGTACCATGGAATACGGAATACTATTCCGTGTTAGTCGTCCCCTATTGGCCATTTCGAAATACATCACGGCCCCCCAACAAGGGCAGTGCCAGTGGCGTGATGCGTGATGACGCAAAGCGCACAGCGTACCGTAGTATTCCCTCGTATGGTATAGGCCCGCTGTTGGCACATGATCTTTTCTGTAGTACTGCTCGGCAAATAATTACAAATGTGCTTTGTCACGTTTCTTTGTGGATGGGATCTATTTCTCATAAAACTTGACATAACACACGGAAAACTGCAAGATGAGCCGAAATTCGTACATTCTGAAAAATTTTGGCATCGTTGATAGCTATGACCATAACGGGCCAGAAGCACATTAACGAGTGAAATGCTGAAAACGAAACAAAACAAACAAACAAACACAATGATACCTGTAGGGTTGATTGTCGAGCACTACAAACTCTTCGTTTTCCAGCATGTCGGCATAACCAGTGAACCACTCCTGGAAGGATCGGGCTGCAAAACGGCAACCTGAGAATTAGGCCTCCGCAAAAACTGAGAAGCGGTGGATAAGAACACATTCTATGAAGCATAGGCTTAACTAACATTTTGTCCATGGCCAAGTCAAAACATTACGTTCCACCTGTTATTTAACATGCAACTCAAGCTAAGCAAACAAGTACTTTCGCATTCAACTTTTCCAATAGGATGCGCACGTTGTGGACACAAATTGAGCTCACAACCTTGTGCTTAGCAGCAGAAAATTGCCACAGCAACTCAATGTCATGAACACCTTTGATCAATCAAGATGATCCCATTACATTGTTCTGAAGTGGAGAGAGCTGAGCATGTAAAGCTTAGCAGATGCAATGCACACATTGGAATATGTAACTAAACACAATACATTCTTTACTGCCACATATTCAATGGGCTTTGTTGCAATGCTTACGCAGTGTACTGGACACAAATTTAATTTAATTGTATGCAATGTTTAGGTCCTAAACCAATCACAACCTAAGCCGCAGCTTCGGTGAATGCACACCGTGAGCTGTCGACATGATGACATCGTGAGGCTGAAGGTGTTCGGTATTTATCGATATAAGAATGGAGAGGATACAAACAATGCGAAAGACAGGGGAGTGGTTCAATATACAGATTTTTCAATTTCATTCCTGCATCCATTGCCTAAGCTAGTGCATGTGTAGTGCGGTGCTGGTGTTGCGCTCTCATGCAAAAGCGATCTCATATGCACATATGCTCAGCGGCGTGTGATTTGGCAAGACGGAAGCTGCGGCTATGGTCAGTGAAGTCTGGGAGGGATGGCTAAGAAAGTGGTATTGACCAACAGTGGCCAAACTATTAAAAAAAATCCCAGTTGCTAACGTTTTTCACTTCCTTCGCTGCCATCTACTGTGTACTGCCATCTACCGTAATAAATACAAAAATTTACTGACACAAAGCAACCTTAAAAGAAGAAAAAATGTACAGTTGACAAACGTACTCGGCCATTTTAACCGGAAACACATGCACGAACCAAGCTTAACTGCAATGCGGTCAGCGTCGAAACAAAACACCGCGCTCACCGGTGATGAAGGCGTCGAGCGGATGTCCCCTGACGCCCTGGGTGAGGTCTTGCGAAGGGTAGAAGACGCACCCCGGTGCGTGGCCGTCCGTGTCGTGAAGCGCGATGAACTGGGTCAGGCCCGAGTGTAGGCAGAAGGTGAGTGGCATGCAGCCCTGTAGGCCGTCTCGGCTCTGCGTTCCAAGAAGAGAGAGATATCAATTTATTTCCCAAAGTGCGGAAGGCACTGTCAGCATACGATCAAATGCAAGCAAGGTGGGAACGATTGGTACCCACAGTTGCATTTCCAGGCGTATCCGCTCTTGTAACTGTCGTTTAGTTAAATTAATTTCACTGCCAAGCAAAATTGGAGAATTTCCTTTGTACCTGTCTTTAGGTCTCGAACGGAAAGCGAAACTGTCACAGTACAAACACAACATTCTTCTTCGTGTAGTTAGCCTTCATCCTATTAAGTAACCAAACTGCTGATGTTTTTGCACCATTGATGTTGTAGCTAAACATGCTGAGTCATCCTATCATGGTACGACAGTGAGAACAAAGTGCTAGTGCCTAAATACAGCTGTATTCATCGTGGCACAGCCATTAAAGCTCACATCGCAGTGCATGAGACAGGCGTGGACAAAGTGAGGCAATTAAACACACCCATAGAATTTTGTGACAGTAATGCGCCGTAATAAAATGAACAAAAGAAGGGGAATGAAGCAACCAATGAAGGCAACAGATAAACATGCTAGAACAACATGCAGTTTATGCACTTTGTTATGTATGGACTCAAAAATAACTTGTTCTTAGGCTAGAGGCTTTAAAACCCGAAGAAGCCACAGCAAAACAAATGTAACAAGACACCAGAAATAGAACAGGACGCCAAACAGTTCTAATCCTAGCTGCCAGTGGTGTCTGGTATTCTCTTCGTGGTGTCTTGTTTTTATTTGCAGTGCCATGACTTCTTCACATTTAGACCGCCGTGAGAACTGACTACCGACTGTGCATTGTCACCAGAATGGACGCTCCACTTGTCGTTACATCAGTCTTGTCTCTCACCTGAAAGCCGGCGATGGCTGTTTCCAGGTCCAGCAGGGATTCCGACCGGTAGTGCGTCGGAATGCTCATGCTGCCCATCAAACTGCAATTGGGAACCTCGTTCAGCAAGCAACCGAGCAATACAAAACTGACCCCCCCCCCCCCCAAAAAAAACATATCAGCACTGCGAACATCATAAACAGAAAAAAAGAATTATGGAGTTTCAGGGTTTAACACTTCTGAAGCTGCGAAGTGCCCAGTGAAGGACTCCGTAATGAAGTACTTGAGTAGGAGACTGTCAGGCTAATTGCTAGTCTTGCATTATAACAATGTCGAATGTCTTTTTTGCGCCCGTCTTTATTTGCGCTAATTCGACATTGTCATAATGAAGCACACTCGGTTCCTATATAGACTAGTGCAAAGGCCGCACTTCTTTTATGTAATTCAGATGAGGCATGGCTCTTGCAGAGGACTGGGCCATTCTGTCTAAGGTCTTTGACCATGAGTGTGAAATACACCACAATATGCAGTGTTGCAAAAGTGAACACTATCCTTTTCATACAGACTTCTTTAATTCATGGACACCGCGCGATTGATTGCTCATCTTTAAAGGGGAACTCCGGTGCATTCTCGACCATATTGAGATAATGCCGTTTTCAAATAGTATAAACAGTCCTGTAACAGCAAGGGTAGTTCATTCTGCTGAAAGACTCATCAATAATTTTAAATAAGCAATAAACGAGGAGTCGAAACCGAAACAGGGAGCTGAGGATCCGTGCTGGTTATGCGATGACGTCCCGAAGGGCGCTACACGCCGCCAAGGCTGGCAAAGGTGTAAACATAGCACACGTCCTTCCTCTATCGCGCGAAAAGCAAGCTGGCGATGTTATCGACGCGGAATCAAGCTGTGCCAGCCCGTTTCAACTTATCAGTGAAGAGTTCAGCGATGATTGCAGCTACTACATGAGCGCAGAAGCATTGCCTTTTGATTTCGACCTGCCGGCGCGTGAAGCCGCTGACCTGCCCCGCATCGATCTCCTCGTTGCTCAGTATTGTACGTGCTTACTGTAAAACCCGATGTCAACGACAACTAAGACGCTAGCAGCTAACAAAACCGAACAACTTTACTCGCGTCGTCGCCGCCTCGTAGAAGAAAGCGCGCGCTACAACCGTCTGTTGGGCGAGGCGGGGTTCGAAAAGAGTAGGCACGTTACGTCACACACACAGGGTGGCCCGCGTTAACAAGCGTGATTCTGGAATTGGCTGCCAATTTTAAAATTAGTTTTCTAAAAAACTGAATGACTTACGGTTGTATAATTTGGCACATATCATCAGGGTACCGAAGAGAACATATGCTTAAAGTTTAATTCAAATCGGTGAATATCAAAAAAACCCCGGAGTTCCCCTTTAATAACACTGCTTCTTGAGCTCGATTTGTGAGCGTGTCCAACAATTAAGTCATCCTCTGTGCCACTCATGCCATTAGAGATCCCTATTAAGGGGATATGTGGGCCTCTGAATTATTTCCTTTAATATTCAAGTTAAAGTCGTGAAAGCTTCCAGGTTTATTTAGTTTTGTGTGCTGATCTCAATGCGAAGCTCTCGATTCTACCTGGAGTTCGTTGGTTGGAGTATACATCAATACTTGGAGCATGCTGACTGAAATTTCCATTTCAAAATTTTCTTTCTTGATTTTAGTTTTTTTTAAAAGAGAAGTTTAGGCTGCGAAGTTGGGAGCACAGCCCCTACACAGGTAAATGAGTCTGCACAGTAATTTCAACGAATTCTAGCCGGTTGACTTTTGATGAAAAGACACTGTGGCCTACCCTGGTGAGGCTAGCCGTTGCCCGTTGTGGATCCGGTAGCAGCATCGGAGGTCATCCGGAAAGCGTACGCCCAGTTTGCGCTCGGCAGCGTCCAACTGCTCCTCCGTTGTTCCGACTGGGTATAAATGGCAAATAGCTGTTTGAAGATTCTGTGATGGGCAACTGGGAAGAGTTCTTCAACGACACTACGTTGCAAAACTCCCTGTAAGCCACTTCTTACAAACCCGGTCACGGTAACTGGTGCATTCTGTCGAGAGGGGTCTCATGTCGGTGGTAATGCTAATATTAAGCAGAACCAGAGAGGCACACTCACTTTTTTCTTTGTTCTTCGTATGCTTTAGATTGGTGGGGACATGGACAGGGGTTCTGAAGCATTCTGGGAAAGTTGTTGGGAGTTCCCGAAGGCTAAACAGTTTGAGGATCACTGCTCTTTAGTATCCTGGCTACAACTTCAATGCACTGTTCAATCCACAGTTCAAACACTGCCAATCATATCGAGATGCCAGGCATTTTTGAATAGCGAATCAAACGAAACAACAAAAGCAATCTTGCTGCGGAACACGGATGACAACTGAAGGAACCAGTAAGCGCAAAATCATCTTTGAGGTTGTTAGAATAACAAAGTGGGACACTCTACTCATCCAGCGGATAAAGTGGTCAGGCGCACACCGTTACCCTTGATGGACTGTGCGATGACTGGGCAGTGCTTCTGCATAAAAGTCTTGATCTTCTGCCAGGCAGACTTCATCGCCGCGTAGCAGTGAACGTACCGCCTCAGGTCACGGTAGAGCTCCTGGAAGTGTGACCGCCACGTGGCGCCCTCTGGTAACCTGCGATGGCACCAATGGCGTGAAAGTGTCAGAAGAGTGATGGATGACTGTGGCAAAAAAACATCACACACAGATCCTTTTCACAACTCCCTTTGTCGAACAGAGAAGTACGCTATTCATTGGCCATTACAAGGCAATTTGGCTTGGCTCTGGATTGTGATGGAATTGTACCTAGCCCACATGGCAATCGAAAACTCGTGTGCTGGCAATTCAGTGGCTGCTGAACTTTACCTCTCAGCTCCTGCCACACTGTTCTACTCTACTGTTACGATCTCACCACCACACTGTATGATCAACGACGACTTTGACACGTGATAAGCAGGACATGTGCTATGGCAAAGTGTAGCATGCTACCAAGACAGAGTAGTGGGCAATCCATACAGGTCATAAACAGTGCGAAACCAACATATGCGCTTATTTTCACGCACGTGTCCTATCGTGTTGTTCGTCGTCCTCATGTTGGGGTTTTGTTTTTGCTGTTCATGTCCCATGTATAGCTACCGTCAAGCTGGTTTTTGAAATGAAACACGGAATGGCTAAGAGTGTTGTGGCTTGTTGTGTATACTGTGGCATCTAAACCCTGATCAGGCCCATCATAATAAACTGCCATGTTTATTCATAAGGACAGAGGCAAATTATGTGGTGGAAAGCGCACCATGCAACGCGAGCGTCATCACTAGAGGCCGAATTTTCAGGCATTAAAAAAACTTGTTTTAGGTGCCAAAAATAGGCAGGAAAAACAACATTTTAGGCCTCCAATATCGTAAATATAGGCACAATAAATATTCACATAAATGTCAACAATTTCAAACGAAGGCGTGTGCGACCTCTATCTACAATAGGAAAACAAAACTATTATTGCCTAAGATAGCACAAAAACGCCAACAGTTGAACATAGCCGCGCAACTGTGCTTTGTCCCGCACAGTTCGCAGAACACGGTCTCTCCTGTGTTCTGCACGGTGAGCCAAGAGTCCACTGTAGGATCAACACACTCCTGGGTGTCTTTTCGGCATGACTGATGCCATTGGCAGATTCGGAGCACTTCTGATAGCAGTTTTTCTGCTCCATTCGGAGCTGTTCCATTGGCAGATTGAGAGTGCTCCCTGTGTGTTTCATGGGCAGATCCAGAGCAGCTCCGCTGCCAGATTCACTCCACGGAGCAGCTCTCTCTACTCTGCAAAAAGTGGCGAATTCGACTGGAAGTCGCAAGCTCCCCGCGCGTGCGCAGAGCGTGGCATACCATGTACGCAGTGCAATGCACTGTCTGACCGCACCCGTTCTCTCCGCTCGCGCCCGTGAAGGCGAAAACAGCGTGAAATGCGAAGAATGCTGGCTACTTGCGGAGCAGGTGTGTGCTAGCGCCCCCTACCATTTACTCTGACAAGGGCACTTGTGTTCCAGTGGCAGATTTCCTTCGGTTGCTCTCTGCCGGAGTGGAGTGCTCCGGCACAGAGTTCGTTGGCAACTCCGAATCCGCCAATGCAATTCACCATGAGAAGGGCAGAGCCGCTGCAGATAGCCCTATCGCTAAAAGGCCAGAAGGGAGGAATTCCTGCTATGGTCGAATCGCGTTGAGCCAATTTCTCCCCTGGCCGTGAAGCACTGGTGTAGCTAAGCAGGGGGGGGGGGTCCCTTGAAACTTTTCAGTTTTGCATGTGTACATATACACGAACACATACAAATGCACATACAAACCTACGTAAATGTGGTTGAACCCCCCCCCTACCCCTTTCCGCAAAAAATTTCTGGCTATGCTACTGCAATGAACACCTTAAAAAGTAAATTACAAAGAAAACAAAAGCCGCCTGCACATCATATTCTTCTTTCATTTTTTTGATCTTCACTCTCCTCTTGCCACTGACGGCTCTCCGTGGTCTCGCATTCGCCAACCGCTCGTGCCATGTCAGCGCGGCGGCGAATGCCCACCGGAGTGTCCCGCTTCACTGCTGCTAGTGGTTGTTTCCGGGAGTTGGTTGAACTAGATGACTAGGTTGAGCCCCATAGTTCCGGACAGTAATTTTTTTGCGCGTTAACATGAATAGCGGTCTCAAAACTGCACCTGGGAGCAAAACTTGAGGCTAAATAGTGTTCATATAAGTGCCCATTTTGGAAAAAGGCATTTATAGGCATTTGTAAGCAATTAAGCACAAACGCCAAATATAGGCATTTATAGGCACTATGAAAACGCTACAAAAGCCCTTCCTAACCTCTAATTCATGCTCATATATCGATTTGGTGCAACAGGAGCGCAAGGAACAAAATAGGAATTTGCCTAAAATCCGGTCTCTAGTCATCACAGCTTGCAGACCTCTTTTAAGTCGAAGCTTTCCCTGCTCGCAGGCTGGAGTGCAAATGTGAGGCAGAGCTTTCATCTGCCTGTCTAGCATTCATTTGTTTAGCCAATCAGCGTGGTCTTTCAACATGGGCAGGATTGGCATTGCTTGCTCAACTAGCTACCCCGTACATACAGTTAAGCGTTAGGAGTTTGCCATGTAGCAGTGGATGGCATTAAAGATCCCCACAAACATGCGTCTTTACTTTACTAACTTGTCCTCAACGAAAACATCTGCAATAGTTGGATTTTGCTACCCCATATGGATTCACACAATGAGCCATACGCTTTGATGACGCATAAAAGCGTTGGAGCTAAGAGTGGAAGCACACGCGTATTCCATGAGCGTGCGTTAGCTGTGCAAATGCGATGTTGCCCAGGACTGCCTGTGTACACTGATCACATGACTGTTCGGCCTGCAGAGCAGACTACACCTTGCCCTTACTAGCAAATCCAGCTTGAAATCATTCAAATATTTCAGAAATTAGCGTGTATTCAAAATGATAGGAGGACAATGGATGACTATAGGAGTTACGATTACGCATAGATATAAATAGCTGATTGTGGTGCAAAGATTGCCGCAGTTACTGAGAAGTTGTAATTTGTCTTGCAAGCACAAGGTAATTCAATGAATAATTTGCTTCTGTGGAAGAATGGCTCACTGGGCGAAACAGGTATTCTATTCTTGAGGAAAGTAGCACACAATTTTCTTCACACCTTTTGCTTCATGAATTTGGCGCTCACAACAAGCTCTGTGCATGCCTTCCTGGCTGTCCGCTAGCCAACACCTGTCACTACTGCACGACATCATCAGTGTGTCAACCTTCAGCTGTATCGTCTTAATAACCACACCATCCTTACTCTGTCTCCAGCCAGTACTTCCAGCACAGACCGCGCCAATGGGGGTCGTGGGCACACACATCCCGAAGCCGACGGCTCAGGCGACTACACCTGCAAATGCGTTAATAAGAAGATGTCAGTAAATTGGAAACAAAGTGAAGGAAATTGAAGTGACAGTTACATGTGAATGTCAAAACCAGTCCAAAAAAAAATCTGCATCTGCCGCTCACTGAATCTAACTTATTTCCCGAACCACACCGCTTGCATGATGAAACAGCTTTAGGGCACTCAGGCGAGTGCATGCAATGGGAAGTCACAGACATTCTACTTTACCTCATCAATGTCATGGCTAATATGCTAAAAATAGGAAAATTTACAATGGCCCACTCAGGTCTACTGTTAAATTTTTTTTGCAGTACAGTCCTTCGCACAGAAATACGTTCAACTTTTTAACGGCTTTTTATCGAAGAGTCCATTAGTCGAACGAGCGTGAAAAACCTCACTAAAATGTAATTTTTGTCACGTTATCACTATAACTTTTGAAAAAAATTATTTTCAATCTGCCATCAAAACACATAAATTAAAACTGCTCATGTAAGTGTAAACACAGTTAGTATCGCACTGCAAAAGTGATTATCATTATATGGCTTGTGTGGATGGTGGTCGTGCCACGGAAAGGTAGTGTTTCTCCGTGCATAACCATAAAAGTCACCTTCCGTGGGAGTTCAGGCCAGCGGCTAATGCGTTGCGGTGCTAAGCTCGAGGTCATGGGTTCGATTCCCGACCACAGCAGCCTCACTCTGATGGGGGCAAAATGCAATAACACCTGTGTACTTATATTTAAGTACGTGTTAAAGAACCCCAGGTGGTCAGAATTAATGCATTGTTTTCCACTATGGTGTGCTTCATCGTTGTATCGTGGTTTTGGCACATAAGGCTACAGAATTTCGTTGCTTTTTTCATCCCATCTTGCTGTTGGCATATAGTATAATCCAATTGATTAAATTTTTACCTTTGACGTAAGTTTTAGTTTGCCCTACTTAACCATCTGCGATCTAGATCACATAAGAATAAGTAGTTGAAACTAGTACGTGCTTCTCAGTCTGTCATCACTCCGTCTCCATATTCAATGCTGTTCCTGCCTGTATGCTACCCTAGTTTAATCTTCCAGGTCGTCATAATGCACTTACATTCAAAAGATTATCTCGCCTGTATTTCTTCGCCAACTCTATATAAAGATTTATTTTTTTTGTACTAAACACCAGTTCACTCTACACGCTTATTAAAAAAAAAGTGTTATCTTTTAAGATTAGAACTGATGATGCAGGAGCTCAAATGCCTTGATCAAATATGGGAGACATTTGCAGCACATATCTGCAGTGTGTCGAGAACCTACAATCTCGTTTAGCCCAGAGATAACAGAGCACTTGTCAACGTATACTTGTGTAAAAGCGAAAAGTGTCAGAGTTATCAGTGGCGGCCTGAACGACTGAGCTACTTCCATGGAGATAACACCCTTTAGGTTCGTGTCACTCACTAACCGAGAGACAGTGCAGGCTTCCGCGTATCTGTTATCAGGAGCAAGACAGCCTATATAGGGTAGGCGTCGTGTTAATGGAGCCCTTATCAGCCCTTCCTTTTTTTTAATCCCTCGTCAAAGTGCTTCCGCACTTACTCAAACCTAAGTCAACATGCAGGAACCGGAGGGCCCACAAAAATGTGATTAAATGCTTTCCTGAATACGAGACAACTGGGAAACAAACACCACCAATGGCAGAACGAATGCATTGTCTTCACTTTCCACACTATTCACAACTACGTTGCGCAACCTACTACATTTCAAGTAATTACTGAGTGATGCACTGGCTTCTTGCAACCATCTGAATCAATTTGACTGAACTGTTTCTCACTTCGCATTGCTTAAATAGATTTCGTTCAGCACGTTTCTTGTGCACAACTTCCAGAATGTTTCTTATCTCTGCTCAGCAAGACTCCAATTCGTCTTCACCTCACTAACGAGCTGCGTTGTGATTGGCCGGTCATAGGTCCAGTGTCGGAAAGAGCGCCGCACGAGTGATGTCACTTGCGGCTCACCTTAACACTACTCGACGTCAGTTAATTCTGCCCAGTGTTGTGACCTATTGATTGCGTCAATGTCACTATGCAGTACACTTCAAGACCGACCGTAATGCCAAGTTAAAACACTTTCAAAGTATTTTGCTCGCTTCACCCTTTGCACATAGGAAGCACGTGATACTTGTAAAGCTTCAAAAACATTTGTCAGTACCTATTCACTTTAATCCTGAAGGTTCGCTTGTAGCCATATTTCTATTAGTTGTGCAAGTAGTACACGATAACTCCAATTATTCAATGACAATGTGTTCGTCTTAACATGAATTTGCCATTTGAATTGATCCACACCGGGTGCTGTAGTAATGCCCATCTATTTAAGTGATATCAGGGAAAAGGCATAACTCTCCTAGTGGCAAGGTTTTTCATTCAACTCTCTAAGAGAACAGAAATAAAGAAAATGCAAACAGCCTTGCATGGCAGGTTGTACGTTACGTACACTCTGTAGGTGCTACGCTCTAACACAGTCATGCCATTTGTGGTGTCTGACAGCACCGCATTGATAATTGTGATCTGCCTTACTTGCATTTTCTTTCTTAAAAACATGGTGTTCGCTACTTTTCTATCAAGAATGCTTGGCACACCAACGGTACATGGCCCGTACATCACCCAGAAGCACTGGGAATGCAGCATTACAATAAAAAACAGCATATGGAATAGAGTATGATTATTGTTGCACAATAAAAATGTGCTGGAAGGGTTGCAGCTATGCTTAGAGTGTACAGCGGCCACAATAGAATAAGCCTAAAGGATAACTCGGGAGAACAACTTACGCTGGTGCAAACAATTGGGGGGGGGGCTAATGCATTTGACTGTTAACTGTCGCAAATGTCAGTGTGACCTGCTTTTCATTAATGCACCTGTACTGTCCAATGCCAGTTTGAATTAGTGAGGCAACAGATCAGTGTCTGACACTTAGATTAAAGAAAAAAAGTCACTGCTATATTATCAAAGCATCTGTTAGTAATAAGAAATAGATAAATGGGTCACCTAGACGATAAGTGGCATTTATGTACTGTCTTGGGTTATGCTTTCTGCCTGATGTAGCAAAGTGTCGAGAAGGTTATTATTGTAGTATGACATCTTAAACTTTGTGTCCCGTCAAACTCTGCACTCGTAACACATTAAAAAAATGAACATAAAACAAAGAAATCCAGGTGGTATGCTTTGAATTTGCACTATACACATAATACGCAGCAGTATTATGGTGTTTCCTATTGTGGTCAAGCGTGTTCAATGCTTGGTGAGACAAGCACTGCATGAGCTTCGAGCACACCGCAATCATTTCAAAACGGAACACTTGCATCCTGTCTGTGTGCTTTCAAGTACAGCTCTTTCATTCTGCCAGGCCATAAATGATTTTTTTTTATTACGCTACCAGTGCGTTCGGAGTCGGAAGAACAGGCAAGCTTTTGCACAGGGAATCAGCGAAGAAAAAAAGAAATGCACAGAAATGAAACGCACGTCGGTTTGAAATACGTAGGCTCTGGAAACGTAAATGCTCACACCGGGGATATAAATGCTGCAGAAACAGCTGCTCCTTCCTACCAGCATTAAAGTAGTATAAATGAAAAGAAAAAGACAATAATAATAATAATGAATCAGCAGTCCAGGACAACCCAATAAAACTGCCCAACTTGCACAGCAAATGGCAATAAACAACAACACCAGTTTTCCTAGACTTGATTGCTGTATTCTTCAACACAGTAGTTTCTCACATGTTTGGCCTTCCTCGGCTTTGTATTTATGAATCAATGTACCCATATGCGCATTTTCATTGGCCTTTAAGTACTTTACACACCCTTACCATTCACGTTACACAACTTCGTTTATGTCTAACTTAAATTACAGTTATTCCTTTATACTCCAGAACATCTGGATTATTTTCCTTGGCTAACTTTCCTTTTACGACTGTAATGCAAAATTCTGTTGGACAGGGTTTGCATTTTTCGAATGCCAATAGCAAGCTGTGTGTACGGTCGCTTATTGAGGAGCTTCTTCAAGCCCCTGCACGTGAGGAACCTGGGTATTGATGTCATATGCCTGTCCCTTAAATGGGTACTGACACCATAATTTTGACGTTTCAAAATAAATTATAACTCTACTGCCACGTTTCTCGCGCATCAAATGACGCCATACACTAAACACAAAGGTTGGGAAACACTTCTGAAACATTCCGACTTGACACAAAAGCTGTCGCAAAATGCCGGAGCGGGCGTCACTGACATTAATGCTATGTCACAATAGCAAGCAGAATTTGCAGACGTCACGCTTTAACAATGCTAGGCACAGCGACGCGGAGTGATGGAGAAAATGAACAAGCATGCTTTATGCACTTGTTCTGAGTACTCGCACGTGTCAGCTGGAGAATTTACCGGAACTGACAGAGTTGTTCTACGGCGACTTTAATGACTCATCTACCTCGTTGATGCTGAAGGCAAAACTGGTTCACAAGAAGCATGTGCTAAATGTAAACAATGTACAGTGCACTAATGCTTTCCAGTGTCCTTTTTTTTAAGGGCGTAGCGAATTTTCAAGCATCAATGAATGCAAAATACAACGACATGTTAAAAATGTACAGGGCCGTAGTAAAGTCAAGAGCTATTTTTAATTTAGATTCCCCTAGAAACTAACGTCAGCTCAAACCGGCATGCAGCACTGTCAACTAATATGGAGCTACCATTTCCCCTAGAAACTAACATCAGCTCAAACCGGCATGCAGCACTGTCAGCTAATATGGAGCTACCATTTATGATTTAAGAGGTTGTTTTGTAATACTGTTGGCTAATATCTTGGCAATTCCAGTGAGAGCATAGCTTCTTGACAGTTTCCCCAGCAAAGGGATTTGGCATTGGAGACTGACAGAATGGCCTGCATGCTGCCCTTATTAACCTTCTGCGACTTCTTCCCATGGGGTGGGCTAAGGCACAAGCGTACAAGTTAAAACCAAGGGATCTTAACAGTGTTGAACCCAATATCCACGAGGTATTTGCAAATGTCCCTGTTTGGATGCTACGAAGAACGTGGAGTCTGTTGCTAAAAGATTCAGGCAGTGTGTGGAAAATGCGGGTGCATACATCGAAACATAACGTAATAACCGAATAGCACACTTTAACAATGTATTCAATGGCAATGAAACATTGCTCGGTTGTTTACTGTCTGAACTATTCATTGTTACAAATCGGTATTGACTTTTCAATCACCCTGTATATAGAAGGTTCCATTTATATCGTACAGGGCTTGGCCTTTGTCACAGTTGTATTGTCACGGTAACGGCTATGCATATAATGCTGTCTTGATATCCCCATCCCCTCAGAACAGTCTTGTTTCTTCTATAATCAATGTTGATTTTATGTTTGTGCATGTACCCTACAGCAATTAAATCACAAACAGTGATAGAAATCCTTCTAATGTTCCTCGCACTTTCCGCGACCAATTTGCTTGCGGACTCAGCCAGAGCTGTACATTCCATGACAAATGCTCTTGATTCAGCAACACATTATTAATTCGCAGAAACGGGGCAAGAACGGGCTCCTCAACACTATTTTCTACAGAAAAAATTATGCCGGGCTCAAAGAATCAAAACTGCACAGCAGGTTAGGAAAAACGTCATGGCGGAGGACTCCAGTTATGTTGACCATTGGTACTTCTTTTTTTTATGTGATCCAGATTGTGGTAAACAAATATCACACAAACATTTTTGCACACTGCACCTATTAGAATGTGGACACAGGGAGTCAAACTTGCAACCTTAGATTAAAGCGAATCTAAAGGAAAATAAAATGATTTATGTCAGAGTGAGAGGTAAATGCATGAGAATGTCTGAAACGTCAATATTACACGCAGGAGTGCTTTAGTAAATATGTAGAACACGATTTGCATCACGAGTGGGACATTTTGGAACACAGGCCCAATGAGACAGAAGGGTGTCAGTACAAGTGATCATAAGTACTCAAACTACAACAAAAAAGAACATTTCGGTGCATTACAAGATGGAATAAAATGCAACTAGTGCATTTAAGTCTGATTCATGCAAAAAAGAACTTCTTGATGATGCCCTCGTTTCGTTTTCGCTGGACTGCGCTCCGCTAAAGTCCCTTGGACCAACGTGCCGTATGTCGGGCAGTAAAGCAAGTAAAGGGTGGCCATGGCTATGTCAGGATGCCGTTCTCAGAGGTGGGTGGTTTGAATTGTGCTAACGGTACACAGGCCACTAAAATGGAATTTTCTTTCAAACTAAGCATTTCCTTGGCACGAGACAAGCACTACGAGGGGTCTGGAATACTATTTCAACAATCTACATCGATTTAATATTTACCTTCAGTGTCCCTTTAATTAAGGATCACAGCACAGACACTGTGAGGGATTTTTTTTTAGATGAGACTTTTTAGATAGGCTGTCATGACGGATGAGACATTTCTGACGTCTTTCTCATAAAGACGTCAGAAATTAATGCTCTTCTGGGAAAGACATCAGCAATGATCATTACTATGCTTGGTGTTGCTGCTCATACAAGCAGTCGCAATGTCCATTTTTATAATTACTAAACTTGGGAAACCATATGCCTGTACTGGCAGACCACTGTGGCTTGCAGTAGTGTCACTGCCCGCTAAATTTGCAAATTTATATAAGGTGACTATACAGATCTGTTCCAGTGAGCAGTATTTCCTGCAAAGGTGCCTACACGAAAGTCTGGCACTGACTGCACAGCAGCCATAGGAATGGTGGCTGGTGGATGGATTTGTCTCAGCTTTGTGGTTTTCAGACATCCTCGCAACAGTATTTATTACAGCTCGACTTGAACTTTACGCTTAAATACACGAAAGCAAATGAGCCTCCCTGCATAAGCTATAATGCATTACGTTTATAGCTCAATGTTCTGTTGAAAAGAATAAATTTGCAAGGCTACAAAGCAGTCTTATGTCAAAAGTGAGTAATACGTGAACTAGCCACCAACACTGCGCAGGCTCAGCCATCACAAGTGCAGCTCCCTTGGACAATAATGCCGCCTGCCACTGTGTTCTAGTGATTATGGTGCTCGACTGCTAATTGGAAGGCGTCCTCACAACTATACAGCGTCCCTCATGATAATACCGTGGTTTTGGGATGTAAAATGCCAACAATTATTATTGTTATTAGACAATAGTGCCCAAAAGTCATTTTCATATCAATCTCTTCATTTCGTAGCCCTGTTTTGTAAATGAAAAAAGAAAAAAAAAAAGATTTTATTATTTGTTCAGGCACTACAAAGAAGCCTTCATAGTGGAATGAGGCGTATCACTTTGGGAAACAATGGTTTGTGGTGTACGTAAATGAGAAAGGAGGTTATATATATGTACAGACGAGTCCACTGTTAAAGGGAGCATGAGCATGTCAGAATATCGCTCTCTTGCAACACCACAGTGACTTAGATTTGCATAAGGCTACTGGTGGTTGATAGTTCCGACTCCCTTGGACAGACTAGTATCGTACACGAACGCTTCCACATCCACAAGGAGTTAGGGGGCCAGTGATATGAAAGATGTTCATTTGAGTATTTTCTTTAACAGTTGACCGTACTGTACATATATATAATGCTGGCCAACGTCTAACGCAGAGTGTGACCGTGCGTTAGACGTTCTCAGAATAGCGTTATGATGCCTTAATGTTGACAGCAACCTTCTCTCCTTTACAACTACGGGGATTGGGACGCGTCATTATAATGCCACATAGCATCATCTTCAAGACGCAAATGAGGTTCTCAGCTGAACAGCAACAAAAAAATCAACAGCTACAAGTCTGTGTACAATGTCACCAATCCACGTACCAGGTGCTTAGGCAATCTCTGTCTCCAACTGCTGAAGAACGAAGAAATACCGATGAAAAAAACGACAATTTCAACTGCGCCAAATTCACGGCAGTGAATGTAATCAGAGCTCGCACTATGACGACGAGTAAGGTCATCAACTTATGTTCATTCATTAAATTCTTAATTAGGTGATTTAAGGGTATGTTTGACAAAAGTGGAGTTGCAGGTAGTCGTCGCTCAATGCACGAATAGAATAACAAGAAGTCCCGCGGCTGATGCCGCCAATGGTGACAGCTTCGGGATTTCCTACGCTCTTTCACCGCGTTGGTTTAGTTTAACTATGATCTTCGAAGTTTTAACGGTAAAAGCCGTTACACAATTCTCGCGTGGACGTTGAACAGATTGGCAGCTTGCCTAAAGAAAAGAATCTAGCCTTTCAGCGCACGTAGAAACGCGGTAGTGGTATTTTGCCGCATGTTTACCAACACTGTAAAAGCTGCTTGCTCGATTGCCGTCATAAAGACAACGCGACTTCACAGTGAAATAGTGCGCACGAACGTAATTTGTAACGTTGCAATTTTGCATAGACTACCGCCTAAGCGCTAGCATTAGTTTCAAACGAAAGAAATGGTCACTCTTTCAGACGTAAGGTCGTAAACATGCCGATGTGTCCATACTAGCGGCCATAAACTTTGCAACTACCCCGTGAATGTCAAACGCGACTAACTCCGGACGCCTGCGAGTCCGTGTTAACCAGCGATCGCAAACGAAGCCCTCGAAACGAAACCACTAATGATAGTAAATTATAATAGTTAAGGAGAGGCAAGAAACATGGAAAATACGGGACGTAGCACGGTAGCAGACGCTTCGTGGACAGTTTTGATTTCGCTGGCTGCAGCGCGCGTGGCCCCAAGGCTAATGCGAACGTGCGTACCGGATCAGGTCTTGGTAGTCCAGGTAGGAACATATGTTTATGAGGATTTCGCAAGGCATGTCGTCCAGGCTGAGTCGATTCGAAGTTCTCCGGGTACCCACGACCTCCATGATTGCAGCCAGTTGTTCCAGCGGGGGTAGCGGGGGAGCTCGAGCGGCTCGATCGCTTCAGCGGGACGACAGCAGTCCCCCTTGTGGCAATTTTTGATAGTTTGAACATGGCGACTATGACGTTACATCCGGGGCTTGTATTACTCAAAAGCATAGCCTTTGAGATCGGTAATGCTGGTGTCACACGAGCGCTTTTGATCGCGATCGGGCCCGATCCGGATCGAATTTCTTGATCGTGATTGGCTCCGTTACGCAAGGTGCAGACGGCAGCGAATCACTACTGTTGAAAAATTTGATTCCTGTCGGGCTTAATGGCGATTAGCAGAGGCGACTACAGTGAACTAGAACTCCCTTTTCTAGTTCACTGTAGTGGCGACAAAGGATAGAGCAAATTATGCCGAGCATACGCGAAACATGCAATATATTTCGCTTTAGCTAGCTAGCTTCTTCGAAAGCAGCATCCACGTGAGTTACAAGGTCCCTACATTTCTTATCAGCACTCGCCCGTACCGCAAAGATGCCTGTACCACATTCATTCCACCGTGCACACTCAATTGGAGGCCGGCCAAGCATGCCATATGACGGAGCGCGCTGAAATAAAAAGAGACGCCCGCAAAAAGACACAAGAAAGAACGCGAAGTGGACGTAGCGCGAGCGACGGTTCTCAAGGGCACATTTTGGCGCGTTAGCGAGCTTGCAGAACTCGACGCAAGGCTAAAGGGAGGGCGCGTCGGTCGTGCCAGAAAAACGAAACCAAAGTAACGAGGTGCCGTGAATGTTTTGCAATGTGGAACCATGCGTGGCTGCACGTAAACACGCACCAGCTGGGCGTTTAAACGCCGAGCTTTTTGGAGTCAAGGCTGATTGTCCTTAGTGCACTTTAGACGAGTGCTTTTTCTCACGCCGTAAACGTTTCTTGTCATAGGGCGCTGCGTTCGCGGCGCTCGCTCGCAAGGTAGCTGGGAAGGCGAGTCGAGCAAAATCTTTGTGTGAGGAAAAAAGTCCATTCCCTCTCCCCGCTAAACTCACCCAAAACAACAGGTGCCGATAAAGGAAGAATCCAAGCCCCGCGCTCTCCCTGCGTTACGGGTGAGAGCGTTGCTTCCTCCGGGAAAAAAAAAAAACGAGTGGGCGAGAGCGAGGCTCGAGTACGGCATCGCACATGAGCGTTTCGCGAGTCAGAACCATGTCGTTGCTGGTCGTGTTGAGCGGTATCGGCGCGGCCGTGGCCGCCGCGCTGCTGTACCGGTACCTGAACCGTCGGTACCGACCCCCCGTGCTGCTCGAAGACCCCGAGACCAAGTACACCGTCAAACTGATCGAGCGCGAGGAAATCAGTCACGACACGCGACGTTTCCGATTCGGCCTGCCTTCGTCCGAGCACGTATTAGGACTGCCCACTGGTCAGCACATCTACCTGGTCGCCACCGTCAACGGACAGCTGGTGCCCCGGCCTTACACGCCCGTGACTAGTGACAAGCATCAGGGTTACTTCGACCTCGTCGTCAAAGTGTACTTCCGTAACGTGCACCCAAAGTTTCCCGAGGGTGGCAAGATGTCGCAGCACCTGGAGAGCTTGAGCGTCGGCGACACCATCCAAGTGCGGGGACCGTCGGGTCTGATACGGTACGAAGGGCGAGGCAAGTTCGCCATCAAGCCCGACAAGAAGTCGCCGCCACAGAGCTATCAGGCTAACGAGATTGGCATGATCGCTGGAGGCACTGGCATCACTCCAATGCTTCAGGTAAATGATTGATTGATTGAGAATTTGCTGCTGTGATTCAGTGCAATCAGAAGTCGGAACCGTAGTATAACCAGCGTTAGGCAGTATAACAGATGCTGCGTGGGAAATTCTAGCACACAAATGTGCCACATTAGACTCTACACAACAGTGAAATCGCGTCTTTCTGTGACATTGTGTTTCACTGCTTCAAATTCATTCTTAATGATAATAATTGTTGAGATTTAACGTCCCGAAAACCACGACACGATTACGAGGGATGCCGTAGTGTAGGGTTCCGGAAATTTTCGACCACCTGGTTTTCCTTAACGCGAACCTAAATCTAAGTACACGGGCCTCAATGCATTGTTGCCTCCATCGAAAATGCAGCCGCCGGGATTCGATCCCGCGACCTTTGGGTCAGCAGTCGAGAAGTTGAAACCGTAATATGACCAGTGTACCGCAGTAAAATCAGATGCTGCGTAGGAAATTCCGAGCACATTATACTCTACACAACAGAAAAACCGTGTCTTACTGTGACATTGTGTTTGAGTACTTCAGATTCATTGTTAGGAAGGGATTGGACACAAGCTAATCGTTGCAACAGATGGGGGAGCCGCCAAAATCAAACCATTGTATCGTACGCAGCGCAAGGTCAATAATTAGAGCGATGCTCGGTATCAAATCACATTGGCTGTTTTCCAGTTTTGCAGCCGCCTATCTTTGCTGGAAAAAGATCTAGACGGGTGGGGGATTGTGAACTTCTTGAAAAGTTTGTTCAGTGTTGTTGCTTCAATTCTTCTTTTGATCGTGATGCTTAGTATGCGCGCGGACTTTCCTTACTGCGACAGCCGCGAGCAAACTTTCACCTTTTTCCTCGTAGGTGCCGACTGAAGGTCGGTCACGTAGCACTTTTTGAAGCGTAACTGAAAATGATGAAGCTGACTATATTTGTGGGCGGAAGTACCTAGTCGATATTCTACACTCCGGTGCTAGCTCCCTTAGTCGTGCCTGACTGAAAATATATGTCAAATTGTGCCTGAATTACGTCACTAGTAAGGATGAGATGTTAAGCACCTTTTCCTGGTTATTAACATGTGCCTTATTTGCAGAAAACAAGAACATCTGGGGCAACCTTATCAAAAGTTTGCACGATGATGTTTTAATTGTCTTTTAGTATTTTTATTGGTGCCATTGATTTTAAAGTACGTCATAAAGACTACTCATTTAGTGAGCAGGAAGGTATCAGAGCGACAAAAATTTGAGCTTGCCAGCAGGCATTCATAGTAGAAAACGTTAGCTGTGCAGACATGAACCTTCTATCGTTTCGTTGAACTATCACGATTGGCAGTGCACGCCTAAATCTGATGGTTTGCATTGCCAACTTTACAGTTTTACACAGGCATCATAACAAAGGTCTTCTAGTTTAGGCTTGGTATATCAGTATTGGCTGAGGTGTATGCAAAAGTCAACCTCTGATTTCTTTACATAAAGGCAAAACATCATGCAAGTTTAAAACGGCCATCTTTTGTGTAGGCCTGGGGATGACCCTGGCTCGTGGGTGGTGCTACTGTTTCCGAACATGCGTGGGTCAGTTTTGTGTCACCATTCCTTTCCGCCAAGCTATGAAGTTCCAGTCGATAGTTGCATGTGTTCGCCGCGGTGGCACAGTGGTTATGGAGTTCGGCTAATGACCCAAGAGATGCGGGCTCAATCGCGGCCGTTGTGGTTGCATTTTTACGGAAGTGAATTGCTTTGCAATACATTGCCACGACGTACTGGCAGACGCGAGTCCCATGACATTCTGCTACGAAGCTTAAGGTCATGGGTTCGGCTCCCGATCACTACGTATGCCTTTACATGTGGGCTGCAAAAACAGTCGCATGCTCAGACTTGGCTCTGCATTAAACCTGTAATGCCTGACGTATAAATTTCACCCTGCTGAGTTTGATGTCCCGAAAATTTTGACCTAATTGCACGAAACTTAGTGCATGGAAGTGCCATTTCTTTTATGTGTTGGAGGGTCTTTTCAGCTGTACACACTTTAGCAAACTAATTACTAAATATAAACTGTGATAGCCAAAAGAATCCACATGCATTATGTTCTTTGGCCACCTCTGGCTCTTGTGCTAATAAACATTATATATCTGTGTGATAGCAGTGCGTGTGACAGAACCCAAGGTGGCCTAATTATTCTGAGCCCTCCACTATGCCGCCTTTCATAGCCTGACTCACTTTGAGACGTTAAGCTCCATAAACCAACCAGTCGGTGCATATGTTGTCCTCTCTGCTGCGGCTGTGTCAGTGCGCCTAACTTGTTCTACGGCACATTCTATTACGTTTCTACTGAAAACCTGTCCAGTCCATCTTCGTGCGCATGTAATATATATTTGACGCAACGACGACACATCAGGCCATACACCTGCGGAAGGGTGTTGAGGAGAAGAAGGGTGTTGAGCACAAGAAAAATAAAAAAACGTTGCCTGGGACATGTTTTACAGTTGAGGTGAAGGACACCTGCGCATATGTGAGGTACTCTGTATGTCAAGTGCAAATGCACGTGCGGCATGATCCAGTTTAAAGGGACACTTAAGAGCACAACGATTTTTCTCATATTAGTAACCTGCTCTTTCACGATACCACAAACACCACGCTTGCTGCAAGAAGAAGCTTAGTCAGCGAGAAAACGCGCAAAAACGAAATGTGGGTGGCGACGCCACCTTGAAGTTTCCGCACTATTCACCGGGACGTCACATGTTTTGACGACGCCTACTAGGGACTACGTAGTTCCTAATCGATAAAAATGAAGTACATTGTCCTCTGAGGGGGCCATAGACTTCATATACCAAGTTTGGGTTAATGTTGTTGAGCCAATAGCGCCAAAATACGACAAATACAATTTGAAATCCGTGACGTCATGCGGGGAGATTTCGGCGCGAGATTTAAAAATGAAACTTTGGGAACTTGCTTTTCTCCTTTATTAATAAACTTATGATGGCGAAATTAACGGCATTAGAGTTCTCAGAGCACAATTTATCGATCTAAACCAATTCATTGTTTCTCCTTAGTGTCCCTTTAAAGGGACACTAAATAGAAACAATAAATTGGTTTAGATTGATAAAGTGTGCTCTGAGAACTCTTGTGTATAGTTTATTTCACCACCATAGGTTTATTATTAGAGGAGAAAACCAAGTTCAAAGTTTCATTTTTAAATTTCGCGCCGAACTTTGTAACTCGTGACGTAAAAGATTGCAAAGAGCATTTAACGTATTTTGGCGCCACTGGCGCGACGAAATTTCCACAAAATCGTTATGTCAAGTCTCTGGCCCCCTCAGGGGACAATGTACTTCGATTTAACCGATTAGGAACTACGTAGGCCCAAGCAGGCGCCGTCACAAATATGTGATGTCACGGCAAATGGTGCGGGAATTTTAAGGTGGCGTCGCCACCTGTATTTTCTTTTTGCGCGTTTTCTCGCTTATTAAGCGTCTTCTCGCAGCAAGCGTGGTGTTTTTGGCATCATGAAAGACTACTTTACTAATGCGAGAAAAATCGTTTTGCGCTTTAGTGTCCCTTTAAAGTGCAAGTTGTGTTGGGTTTGTTTTCCTAGCTGGGAATAATCCTTCAACAACTGCACGTAACTTTTCCTCCTGAGCAACCTGCATGTTGTTTTTTTTCCTGTAGCTTAGCGCTAACTTTGTAGTTATCTTTTGTTGATCTACCTACACCCTGCTGACTTTCATTGTAGCAGAGTGATTCACTAGCACATACAGCATCTCTGTCTCTGGGTGGGGTTCTGTGGGAATTAAAGTTTTGAGAAGCTGTCGAATGGCTTTTAATTGACACACAACACATGAACAAGCAGATGCCGTCCTGCCCACCTAAGCAAAAAAAATGCAACAACAAAAATAAACACATGCAAATACCTATAAAATAGGCGCTCCCTCATTGCCTTTGTTGTTGTGTCACTAGTTTGGTTACAGTTAGTTATAGAACATTTGTCATTAAGAATTAATGCAAAGCCCTCAGCCATTACATATCCCTCATGGTCAACAGCTCATTTCTCGATGTTGAACCCTAGCAATTCATTGCCACAACATACAGGCTACCATGAGGCCCATGAAGTTCTGCTACCAAGCTTAAGGTCACGGGTTCGACTCCTGACCGCCACTGGTGCCCTTACACGTGGGCTGCAAAATAACTCGCATGCTTAGGCTTGGCTCTGCGTTACACCTGTACATGTGGCCAGAAAAAAAAGGGGGGGGGGGATAATTTGCAGACATCCTTCGCTCAGGTTCAGGCTGTCAGAAGCACACGTTCTCATGAATTCAGCTGCGGAAAAGAAACACCTGTTTGTGCTACTTGCTGGGCTATTTTTATGTGTCAACTGCAGTTTAAAAAAGGAAATTGGAGGAGGGGGGATGCATTACTGGCGGTATGACAGATGCTTGGCAGGGAAGACTGTCTGTACGTTGAGCTGGCGAATTTGTAGGACACGTCATAATACTGATGTTGCACGGTGTTCACTGCTGATTGCGATTAAGCCTGATCAGGATCCAATTGCTCAACAGCGATTGGCTCCCTTCTGCATAGAAGAGCCAATCGCATTCGAGGAATTCGATCCAGTTCAGGCCTGATCGCGGTCAAACAAGGCTGTGTAAAATCGGTACAAGACCTTTCTTGTGGGACACCACCATTCTTGTGGTCTAAAATGAGGGGCATCAGTTTGACGTTTCGGTTCTGCCATTTTTCTCATTTTACAAAAAAAAGTTTATTTTTTAGTTTCAGTGATGACTGATTGCAGAAGCCTTGTCTTTCAATCTAGCTCCACATAATATATTCCTGTAGTGCCCATTCAAACTTTAACGTTTCAAACATAGTGCTGATAGTTTTTTACTCAGTTTGACTGAGCTATCACGATATTTCCTTTTCCTATTCGTTACTTGTCATCCAACTCTCCTAATTACTTAAAGTTATTAACAGTTGCTGGCATCTAAAAAATCATGAACAAAAATGTAAAGCGAAACAGTTGATATATTTAGCGTGGCCGTTGGGCTCACTAATTTGCCATTTATAATTGTCTTTAGATCACCTCACTCAACTCCTCGGTCATTCGCATGACATCTAGTTTGTTGAACGCTGTCCTTGCCACTCATTGGTGCAATTGCACAGCTGCGTACAATTAACGAAAAGAACAAAATAATCGTGACAAGAAATGTGGTGCGAGTTATTTGAGCCAGGCCATTAAGCTGGCAAGTCAGCCGCATATAATTGTTTTTGGATCATTAGCTCGCATTTTACTGCAGTTCGTTGACACAATATCCACTTCATTCAACAGTGGCCTTAACACTCGTCAGTGCGATTGGACAGCTGTATCCTGTGGCAGGCTATGCACGTAGTATCCCAAGAGCCTCTCCCCAGATTAGGCCCTGTGTGGTGGTATTGTTATTCAACTGTTGATTTCTTACACTCTGCTGATTCTTCTTTCTTGTGTTCTCTGCTGACTATGGGGCTATTGTGCAGTTGTTTGTGTGCACTTCAGAAGCTGTCTTATCGGGAAGGACACTTGTGGGATAATGCAGGAGATGTTACTGACTGCGTGAACACTGATACTGGTCGAAGGAAGCTGCTGAAACAGTTTATTTAGAACGTAGATTGTTCATGAATCAAAATACATACAATAAACGCTGATATTTCGTGCCACATGTCGTCTAAGCTGATACAAAGAGACATTTCCCAGGAAGACATTGACCAGCTCGGATTGTCCGTAGTGCTTAAAGGGGCACCAAAATGAAACATTGAATCGGTTTAGATTGATAAAACGTACTCTGAGAACTCTAATGTTGTTAATTTCACCATCATGGGTTTATTAATACAGGAGAAAATCAAGGTCAAAGTCTTATTTTTTAATTTCGCGCCGAAATCTCCGCGCGTGACGTCACGGATCTCAAACTGTATTCGTCATATTTTGACGACATTGGCTTAACAAAATTTCCTAAAAAACTTGGTATGTTAACTGAAAAACCAAAAAGACGCGTACCATCAAGGAAAAAAGTAAGGACAGGACAGAAAGGGCGTTGGGACGCCCTTTCTGTCCTGTCCTTACTTTTTTCCTTGATGGTACGCGTCTTTTTGGTTTTTCAGTAAGCATATGTACCAACTAGCCCAACAAAAAGTTCTATTAAATTGGTATGTTAAATCTGTGGTCCCCACAGAGGACAATGTACTTCATTTTTATCGATTAGGAACTATGCAGGCCCTAGTAAATGCTGTCAAAATCTGTGACGTCACAGCATTTGGTGTGGGAATTTCAAGGTGGCATCACCACCCGCATTTCGTTTTTGCGAGTTTTCTGGCTTACCAAGCGTCTTGTCGTGACAAATGTGGTGATTTCGGAATGACGAAAGAGTAACTAACTAATAATAGAAAAATCGGTTTTTCTCTTTAGTGTCCCTTTAAGGGCTCTGTTCTAACCTCATTGTAACAGACTCTACAATATCTTGATTACATTCATTAGCTGTCAGTACTGGAGAGGAATTGCGTGTTGTGGTAGCTCAGCAGTAAAGTGTTGTCTTGCTAAGTTTGAGTTCCAGGCCACAGCATTTACATTTTGACGGGGGGCAAGCACTAAGATTAAGGTGCACGTTAAAGGGGCCCTGCAGCACTTTTTGAGCACGGTCAGGAAACGCTGTCGATCGGTAGTCGAGGCAACTGAGAATCTGTGAGCCAAGGATTACAGCCGCAGCACACGGCCTGGAATTTAGAATTAACACTCAAAAGTCAGCTAGAAATTGCTCGCTCTTCGTTCATAAAATCATGCCATAAACCCACATGACCGTGCCACAAAACCGAAGTCCATGGCTATTGGCTGATTTGAGCATCGTGAGCTGCATAGTTGCTGCTGCTGCCACGGGATGGGGCGTGCGCACGCGCGCTCGCAATCCCACTGAAAGTAAGCCATGCGTATGAAGAAAAAAAAGAAAAGAAAGTGCTTGAGGTGATGACATGCGCGTGATGTAACTTCTTTCTCCCTTGCCATTCCTCCCGGCTTAGCTTCCAGCGCTCTCGTCGGGATGAGAGAAGAGAGAAAGCGCTTACATCATGCGACGGATCTCTGTAACTCCGCTCGCACTCGACGGATCGCAAAAATTTTTGCAGCAGTCGATTCGTGAGGCAATAAACTCCTTTAATGAAGACATTTGATTATTAGTACCTGGAAAAGTGTTGCAGGGCTCCTTTAAAGGGACACCAAAGCCAAATATTAAGTCGACGTTGATTGCTGAAATAACGTTTCAGAAACCTCGTAGTGCTTGTTTCGTGCCAAGGAAATGCTTATTTTGGAAGAAAATCATGTTTTAGTGGTCCGCACAGCGTTAGTGCACTTCAAATCGCCCGCCTGAAATGGCCTCCTGACGTAGCATTTGCCTTGCCCAACGTTGCCCGCCTTTGCTGCCCAGCAGCCAATGCAGCGGCTTCTGCTCTGAAAGGCTCATTACAAGCCTTGCCCGAGTTGCGGTTGATCTCGTAATCCTTTTCTCGAAAGTGCAGAGAGCACACACGCAGATTTCTTGGTTGTTTAGCATGCTGCCGCAGAGGCACGGCACTCAGCCACTTCGGCGTGGGTTTATTTGCAGCACCCATTGGAAGATCACGTCGGTTTCTTTGGTGCAGCTGTGCAGCTACTGCTGCTGAAGCAGCGCACACCATTCAGGCATCCAGCAGCATAACGGGGACGCGGCATTTTGTCGAACCTTCTGTTGGAGCGACTTTCATGAGTGTGCAAAGCACACACTATAGTATGCGATAACGAAACTACTACTGAGATGCGATCACGTGAGTGGAGAGGAGCCCGGCGAAAACGGAACTTTTAAACCACCCGCGTTGTTTGCCTTGGTAATGCCAAGTTCTTTTTTCCATGAATAAAACAGAAACGCACAAGCAGCACTTTATTACGTCTTGTAATGTACAGCATGTTATTTTTTATTATAAGTAGTTTGAGTACTAGTGATTAACTGTACTCTGTACTCTTGACGTCATCGGGCTCATTCCATGATGTCTCACTGGTGGTGCATATTGTGTCCTACATTTACCTTAATTTCTCGATCAGTAGAGCACTGCTGATGATAATACTGACGTTTTAGGTGTCCTCAAAGATCCATCTTTCCCTCTGACATAAATTCTTATTTGCCATTAGTGTCGCTTTAAAGAACCACAGGTTGTAAAAACGAATCCCGAGTCCTCAGTTATGGTGTGCCTCATAATGATATCATGGTTCGGGCATGTTAAAACCCAGAATTAAGTTTTCCGGGATGAATTCGGTGGGTTTACGTGATCTAATAAAAAACTTGAGCACACTTGAGCTTTGCCTTCAAGAGCAGAATGTGATAGCTTAATCGGGTCCTGTTTGCATTGCGTTCTCATTCGATAGCCAGGATTCCTTTCTCAGTGGATGCCCCAACCATGCTGCAAGGAAAGGAACGTCTGTGCACTTAACATTGGCCGTGTTAAGCTACCTTAGAATGCCTACTGTAAGTAGAGTTGCAAAGTGCCCACTACGTCATAATTCGTCCTTTTGCAAATTGGCGAAGCACCCACTACGTGTCCATAGGCAATATGCGCACCTACACAGCTGCTCACTTTTTTGACGCTCTTGCTGATGATGATGGTTTAATATGCCCGAGCGCTTTGTATTGGGCGAGCCTTTAAGCCATCTACTCGTTGCGTGATTCACATGGTGTGATGCACAATGCAATTCTACGCTTCTGCCCAGTGGCGGATCCAGAGGTGTGATTCACAGTCATGCACGGTAGGGGCGATCCCTCCCCCCTTCCCCAAAGCCTGTGTCAGCCTAGCCCCTCTCCTCAGTGCCTGTCGTCCACCTTCTTGAAAAATCTTGTCACGTACGTCGTCAAACCCTTTCCTGCAGACACGTGTGGCACATTCCTGTTTACCGTGGGCCGCGGTGTACGGGTATGCACCACAGGTTTATATCTACCCACGAATGGCGAGAACAGACATTGGTAATTTAATGCAAATGCAAAGAATAAAAATTAGGATCCCACCTGGAATCGAATCCACGCATTGTGCATGGCAGTCAGCTCTACTACCACAGGGCCACGCCAAGTCTGGAAAGTGGTCTGGAAGAACAGCATATGCAGTCGTAATGTCGGTGCAACGTCATTTGTGGTTGTGGTGCTGGCTATCTAATTTTATGACAAACCAATAACACTACATATCTACTCCTACGATACAGGCATCATGTCAGGTTAGGTTCTGTGGTTCCAGTGTTGGCTCCGCTTTTATAGCAGTCTAATAAACGTTACATTTGTATTTCTATGATTCAGCAAGCTATACTGAAGCATTGCTGGATTCCGGAGGAATACATTAATAAATTTTACATATGATATTCACATGACTGCACGATAAAGTGCACTTAGGCCCGTATTCTCAAACGATCGCAAAAGGCGATAGTATCGCGTTTGGTGACGTAGAATCTGATGTGTTCAATAACTGAAGAAACACTTGCCTGTGACGTCATTGTTGCACTGGCCGTTGGTGTTACGAATGTCTCACAACACAGGAGTGAGTGTACCGTACGAGCGCAGAGCGACCCGAGTGCGGCGTTTTCGAGCGTATGCTGGCTTCTACGCAGTGGCCAGGCTTGGCTGTGGCTACTTGAAATTTAATGCGCAGTATAATATTTAAAGAATGCAACTTCGCGTGAAATGTATTTTCGTTGAGAGTTTAACATGGCGTACTCGGAGAGTTCAGCTGTAGTGTGCCGCCGCAGCGATATCGTCTCAACATCTCAGCATGTTGCTGGCTCGCGATAAGCCCATGCGAGCAACACACGGTTCATGTGCCTGGGACGTTCAAACGACGAAAAAACAGGCGCTGGCAAAGAACGAGTACTGATAACACCCCAAGGTAATGCTCGCTGAAAGCTTCTCAGCGCAAAAAATGCTGCGTACATCCACCGAGGATTGAATACTAGTAGCTACCGCCTAGGTCACTGAAATGCTAGTCTTCACCACCAACCGACGGTGATAAGGTGTGTTCGTTTATTCCAGGCATTGCAGGAGCGCCGTAGAGCACAGTCACATTGACGGAAGTACTAGATGGCGCCCTCACTTTTCCTGTTTTGGTCAATAGCCAATCAGCGCGCACCAAAGGCGATACTTTTGCTATTGTCGCCTGTTGAGAATACGGCCCTTAGTTTCAATAATACTGACGTATGTACTCTAATGTGAGTGACGTTGCGTCACACCATAAGTTACCCTTTAAATGCCAGTGTTGTCGATGTGCCTGGTAAGCCCACGATGTGCACACAGCTGTTACACTTACAAAAACACGTCGATCCACCTCAGAACACTTTGCTGAAAGCCATAAAATACAGCATAGAAGTACTCGCTGACTGCTTCGCATGAAACCAATTCCCACAATGCGTGGTATCTGCCGAATTTTTCGTACCTTCCAAATCTGAAATTGTAACGTAGCAGCACCCGAAAGCTACCGCGACATTTTATTTGCCACTAATGCATGCTTGCACATCTGAAAAGTCCTCAAGGGCAGCCCAGACATGGAACCTCCCATGTCCAGGCGATACAGTGGTCACGTCAAGCTATGACAAGCTGCCGACGTACAAAGATGACCAGGAAGAACGGATGCAGTTATTGGTGCGAGCAGGCAGAGCAAGAAAGTTGCGAGGGGAGCATCATTGCCATCTGTCGCATAAACCATTAAATAGCGAAAGCAGTCACCATGTACCTGCAGGAGCATTTACAAGGACCACCGCCCCTAGTGCCGTTTAGTATGTAAAAGCACTACCGGGCTGTTAAATCCATGGTTGTATGCATTGGCATGGCATGCAGCCTGGCATGGCATGCAGCCCTGTGAAAATTAAGCTGGGGTTATGACTAGGGTGGCTACATGTTTTAGTGCGACAGCATTACAGCACACACCCAAAAGAAAAACCCGTCTGTGTCTAACTTAGAAAGAAATGAATGCATTTCCTGTGCATTTATTTACGGAAAAACTTTGTTAAATCAGGTTTAATGACATTATAACTTCGTTAATTTGAGCTGATGACAGCATTGAACCCTATGGGTACCTGCCGGGGAATGGAAGTTCGTTAGATCGAGAAATTCGTAAAATTGGGTTTCGTTACATCGGGTTTTAACTGTATAGGGTTTTTTCCGAAATAGTTTCAAGCAGTGGCATGGCTTTATGGTAGAATGCTTGCTTGCCAAGAAGGCTGGGTTCGATTCCAGCTCAGACCCAGGATTTTTATTATTTGCATCCATCAAGATCTTTTGCTCACAACCAATGGTGTCGACGCTGACATTGAAATTTATGCGAAACGAGCTCTTCGATGCTATCACATTAATAAATCATTGTGCTGTAGTGCAGTGTGAATTGCACTTTTCTTGAGTGGTCAAGCGCATGGCTGTGGCTGCTTCTGCCTTCAGCAGCTGCTATCTCACATTAGCTTCAAGCTTCTGTTTGTGTTTGATTTATAGCATAAGGACCTAGCACAAGGTGTGTCTATGTTTGGTACCATTACGGTCTTGATCTCTGCATATTTTTGTAAAAAAAATATGGTGACTGAAGCGGCCGCTCTAGACAAGTGTGATTCAGACTGCAATAGTCAAGGCTGTGAAGCAAAAGTAAGCGCGACAATGCTGACCCGCCTTCATGCAGATCATCCGGCAAGTGTTCAGCGACCCGGAGGACAAGACCAACTGCGCGCTGATCTTTGCCAACCAGACCGAGGACGACATCCTGCTTCGTCCCGAACTGGAGGAAGTCCTCCGGCAGAACCCCGGCCGCTTCCGGCTCTACCTGACTGTGGATCGGCCCAAGGACGGCTGGACGCAGGGCGTCGGCTTCGTCAGCGCCGACATGATCGAGCGCAACCTGCCGGCGCCGTCCGACAAATCCATCATCCTCATGTGTGGCCCTCCACCCATGATCAACTTCGCCTGCAAGCCGAACCTCGAGAAACTGGGCTACAGCCCTAAGCGGTGCTTTGCCTACTAAACGCCTAATTGCCACGGGGGTGTGGGAAGGGGGATGCGTCTAAGTTAAATTGTCGGGTCTTGTTCCTCCCGCCTTCCTCTCTCTGGCGCAGATTGAGAGTTGGCATCTGCGGGCCTACACCGTACCATGGAATATGGAATAGTGTTCTGCTTGCTCCGTATTGTTGCGCTTTGCTCCACTGGCTCTACCCATGTGGGGGGGGGGGGGCCCTGATGCATTTCGAAATGGCCAGTCACGGAGGACCAATATGTAATAGTATTTCGTATTCCGTGTTACAGTACGGCTTGCTGGCATTTCAAAAAGCAAACAAAACAAGCAAACTTGCAGCTTAGTGTGGTACATGCCGGATATGTATGTTACAGGGGCTTTTCAAAGGAAGGTTATCTTTTTAATACTGGCATTACGTGACGTTTTCAGAGCAGTCTTGTGATCACTGTATCGCCAACGATTTTCGTAACACCGTGATATCGTAGCATGTGCTTTAACATTGTTTTTAGCTTCTCGGTGAATTATATGGCAGCCTAGGTCTCACTGCCCAGTGGTCTTATTGGTTGGTGGCCCTGCCTCAAAACTACCTCTTAGCCTCAACGTCTTATTGAATTTTCTCGTCATATGTTCAAGACGTGTAGGTTTCGGCAACTTTAAAGAAAGGCGGTTTTTCAAGAACTTTCCTCTGCCGTGTATCTGATCTTATGCGGCCAGACACGTACGCCCTCTTGTAATCAGCATTATTTTTATAAATACACATATACGTGGTACCCCGAAACAGCACACGCTATGCCAAACGCAGCCTTTGTGGGTTGCTTCTGTATTGTACCGCATCCAGGACCTTTCAAAAACAGCCAAGGCAGCAATTGCATTTATGGCTCATGCGTAAGAAGTCCTTAGATGGAAGCTGTGCTTTGATGGTGAGGAAGCTGTGAGGATGCGAATTGGAGAGAGCGGTAAGGGCGTCATCCTCGGCACACATTTTTTGGCTAGTATTGCCTGGTAATATCGAGAGTGTGTTGCATAGGGTGGCGCCACCGTGCACTCTTTTGCATGCATGTTTACAAACGGGCACACATTAAGAGCCGGAGTGTCCCTGATGGGTTCGGGTGGCGCCACCATGCGTACAGGTGACGTTGACAGTCCTGTCGCGACCGAGCCATTTACCAACTGCTAAATCTCCCAATAATATTAATTTTATGCTTTGCAGAAATAAACCTTGTGGTTTCCATAAATGAGGCCGACAACTAGTGCATCCGCCCACTGCTTGATAATTGTAAGGTATTCCAGTTTTAACTCCACAATTCTGGTTTGCTTGTATTGTTTTAACCAAATGGCATTTGGCCCAGTTGTTTAAGTAGTTGTTTGTGTTGTTAGTATGTATTGTTGCAGAAGTTCCAAGAGCTGTGGATGCCATTAATCGAACTCCATTACGAGAAGGCTAGGGCTGGGATGTTGCGTGAAAATCAGCACCATGTGTCCGGCTTGTGCGAAGTCTCATGGGGAGTTTTGTTTCTGCAAACTCTAGGGCTCAAAAATTATAACGTGGATTTCTTGCTCGATTGGCTTCGTTTTGTTTTTATTATCCGGTACTGCTGAGCTGCAAAAAAAAAACGTTGCGTTGATATCTCGAGTTCATTTTGTTTCCTGTTAGCACACCGTAGCCTGCTACAGCCAAATTTAACTGTTCAGTAATTTATTTACTGGTTACAATTTACATCACGTGCTGGAAGCATTCTGTGGGCTGAAGTGACTTCTTGGTTTGTTCAGGTGCGAGCTTGCAACATTTTCCTAAGGCAGTATCATCTATTTATATAATTTCTTGATAATATTTAAGCATATTTATAGACAAATGTGTGCACCTTGGATTGAAGTTTTTTTTAAAGTACACTTAAAATGAACAGTTCTGATACATTTCTCAAAAAATAAAAGATGACACTACTCCCATACTAATGCTAGTACCCAAGTTTTATCACAGTGTGTAATTGTAAGCATGTTGATCATTTGCGCAGGCTGTGATAATTTCTGCCTTTCTTTGTCTGGCTATCTTGCACAGCTGGCCTCTTTGAAGCTCATCGACTTTTTTAATTTCATTTTTGTTACTAATTATCTTTCATTTGCAATTGCCATTAACTGCCCACACAGGTGAACAGGGGCTTCTCTGCGTTTGGCTCTGTATTTCGCGAGAAAGCGCGCGCTTTCAGACATTACGTTTTGCAACTTACTCGGATTGCCCGAACCTTATCGTAGTTGCCTGGTATAATGATTCGTACATCAAATCGCCATTCAGGTGTTCCCCACGCATGTTATCCTTTTTGACTCCCCTCTTATTCTTGGAACCTAGTATTGCTTTCAAGTATACACCACTATTGCAAGACCCGTTGCATAGCGATCTCAACATTCGACGCACATAAAATGTTATCACATTTATATTAATGCGGTGAATGCCATTGCGCGAACAAAGCTTCAATGTGCCGTCTGTGCATGACTGGACGCATTCCTGCATCTAAATGGGGCTGATACGGTTTTGAGTTTATGTAATTGAGAGTATGATGGAACACCGTCAGGTTCAGGCGAAAAGTGTCGCTGGTCAGTGACTAATATAAAACAAATGTTCACATTTTGGTATTTGTACCGGTAAGTTGTTCACAGTCAACATGAATGTTGTGTGATGGTGAACATCTGTTCTACCATTAGTGTCATGTTAAGTAATGCTGCGTACAACGTGCAACAGAGTTGTGATGCAGTACAGACTTCTAAACAAGATCGTCTATACATGTGACTTGCAGCGTATACGAAAAAAAAAAGACTTGAAAAGGAGGTTACAGATTACTTTAAAACATGCACCAAGCTAAAACAACTCAGTATGGGTGTATATACAGTACAAGGGGTGCTGTCCGGCGACTTTGGTGAACTTAAATAACCTGAATATTACTGGCGAATTCTTGCATATTCTGTGTCGCCTGTGAGGACATTTGTTTTTCTGATTTGCTTCTCACATGGCAGTTACCTTCTTTGCACACATTTGGTGTTCACTTGCACTGCCCGAGACCTGTATTGTAAACGAACGCACAGACATGCCAACTTTATCATTAACGGCTGTTCAGATCTTAACACATTGAGCTTTATAGGACTACACTGTTGCATAGTCTTGTACCTGTCGTTATGGAACAATGTAAGTAAATATAAGTGATGCCCGGCCACTGAAGTTGAGAATCTTTCTTATTCTTGCGAGAGCCCATTTGGGCCATTGCTGATGTGATCAAAATGTTAGCAAAGCAGACTGTCCAACTTTATATTCTTTTTTTCTGTAACACTTCACTAAACTGAGGTGCATGTAATTTCACCTTCACTGCATTGAGAATGTTCTGATAAATTTTCACCTGCAAGTATTTCAGTGTTGTACTTGTCCTGTTCAAAACTCTGTAAAAAGTACATTTTTTATGTTTCTCAAATCATCTGTTGGAAACCGACATTCTTTTTTAACAAGCTATATTTACTTCAATAGATTGCATTGTGTTTTACACGCACACACAAGTAGTTGCAATTTGTATTATTTCAGTGTCTTTGGTTTGCTGATGTTTTGATGTTAGTGACGTGTAGGAAGTTTTCCCGTTGTTCGTTTCGCTTGTTACGCGACCGGTAGGCGTGATGCACCAGAGGCACACGAACTGTACAGAGACGTATTTTCGTGGATTGTTTGTTGATGCACGTGCAAGTGTAGCAAATGCACGTGCAACTGTAGATTGTCCTGACCACCACTTACTCGCGTTACATTTAACCGCAGCCTTAACTTATTTTCGCGACAAGCAAAACGTTACGTAGCTCGGTGTAGACCAACACTGTTTGCGTCTTCTCTTCTTTCCAAGCGTGGTTCTCATGGTTGTTGTTGTTGTAGTAAATAAAACAAGATTGCTTCACTCTACTTTGTGGACTGCTTTTAGTGCACGGAAAATTGTATGCCAAAGCAGCTACATGACCAGTTCATGGTCGTATTGCGCAGTCGCCCAAATCTTTAACTAGTGTGCGCGAATGGCAATTTTTTCCGTGTATCTTTGCCATATGACTTCAGTTCCAAGGAGGGTGAGGGCAGGTGCATGCCCACAAAGCACATGCCAAAGCACATGCATTTTTTGCAACTGCGTTCCATCGTGTGGTGCTGACACAGAGAAAAGTCGCCGCTGCAATTTGTGTGCAGTGGCAGCTGTTCACCTGTCAAAGCAGCTGTCGAGTTTTAACTGTTGCGAGTGTACGTCAACGTGCAAGTACTTTGACTAATACTCTCTCCGCTCATTTTACAAGCATCAAATAGAGCACTAGTTAGTTGCATGTGAATCAGTAAAGGCAAGTTTGTATACGTGTGAACATGAGCGAACGCTGGTTAATGAGAATACAAACAAAATGACAGTAGCAATGAGCTTGACTGGATGTGAGCATAAATGCAAGTATTGCTGAGAGTGAGTTGACCATGCATTTGCACAATGTTACTAGAATTTGGGAGGAAATGAGTAATCAATTACTTTCCAGTAAGTCCACGACTTTTCTTGAATGGCACTTGGCCACTGGTATCAGTCACATTCTCGAAGAGGGCGATAGTAATCAGTTACCTTTTTTTTTTTGCTGTGATGTGTGCGAGCCTGTGTTGTGTGATACTAAATCAGTTGTCCAACTGCTTAGTGGTGCTGTAACTCGTTCTAAACCCAGCGGTGGGAGTCAAGACCGTTTTCTTCGCCCCATTTGAATGGTGAAGCTTGGGACGAGACAGCCCAAAAAGAACATCATAACATTCACAACGATGACAGTTGTTGACATACTGACAAGGCAAACCTAGCTTCTAGTTAAACCCTCAAGTGCTAAAACTTAAAAAATAAAATTCTGGGTTATGCATTAAAATCACGATCTGATAACGAAGCATGACATAGTGGGTGACTTCAGAATCATTTTCACCATCTGAAGTACTTTAACGGGTGCCAAAACCTTAGAACATGCACAGTCACGTGTAGAAATGTGGCTGCCATGATTCGGAATTGAATTCAGCCCTCACTGTTAGCAGTACAGTGCTGTAGCTGCTATCTATGCCACCACGACCAGTAATCCCTTAAATGCTAATGACGAGTTAACCCTGCCACGAAAAAGGTTTCAATGCCTTGTAGTTTGGACATAAGAAGTAAACATTGCATTTTTCATTTTTCAAGAAAAACAATGAAATTAAGTGCTACAGACACTGTTGATGCAGTATCTTATAAAAGAAAAGGCTAAATACTTGCAGTGTTCGTGAATTTTTCAAAATTTCTTATGGCAAAAATAACACTAAAAATAACGGAAAAGAAGAACTTGCCAAGCATGTCTTTCTGTTGAAAAATAAGAACAACAGAGCAACTTTATTGCCGTTTTCTACCTTGGTGGTCATCACATTACCTGTCCACACTGATCAGAAATTCAATACAGGGTCTGCTTTCTCAAGGTACTTGGTGACAAATAGTATTGGAACTAACAATATTGGATGTGCCTCTTCCACATTTTTTTCTTACCCACTCTGGTGGTCGAGTGGTCATGGTGTTCGACTGCTGACCCGAAGGTTGCGCGATCGAACCACGGCCGCGGCGGCCACATTTCGATGAATGCGAAATGCTCGAGGCCCGTGTACTTGGATTTAGGTGGACATTAAAGAGCCCCAGGTAATCGAAATTTCCGGATCCCTCCACTAGGCGTCCCTCATAAGCATATCGTGGTTTTGGGACATAAAACTGGTAAAACCCCAACAATTATTCTTACATTCTTTCTTGAACATGTCGGGAGGTAGAGCCACCAAATGAAGACATTTACCTACTTGTCTTCACTTTGACTCGCATGTTCAATGTTACCAGTTGTGCATCGCACAGCAAGCGACGAAAGCACGGCAGTATTGGCAGAGGACAAATTCTTTTTAATGCATTACACCAGTCCAAGGGGATAAGGCCAGGATGTTACAGTACTTGGATACTACACACGCACTGTACCGCTGTTGTGTTCACTTTTTTGAGCACATCCCATGGTCCACCGAATTCGGTTGGAGCATGCACCTCACATGGAAGTGGTCTGCCGCGAGATGCACAACGCATAATCCACCGCGATTTGACATAGCGCGCACATCACGTGGCTCTCTTCTGTGGTTCACGCATCCCACAGTATGCTGGATTCAGATGTAGCGCGCATGCCATGTAGATGCTGTATGCTGATTGGCACACATCCCACTGTCCACTGCCTTTGGATGTCGATACCGGCTTGGACGTAAGCACTGTGGGTACGCTGTGTTTCTGTGTAGGTATCGCTCAGATGTGGTCCGCTGTTCAACGCACATTCCATAATCAGCGGCATTTTAACGCAGCACGTATATAACATCGGTGCCATCCGCTGCTTGATGCACATCCCGTGGTTGGCAGCCTTTGTCACTTGCAGCAGCAGCAGCCTTTCTGGGGCCATGAATGTTTTGAACGGGAGGGGTAGCCAATCCTCCGGCCATACGAAGATAGGGTCCTGCAGTTGTTTACAACTGGGTTCAGTAATCGCATAATAAATGCCCATGCATCTCATCAATGGTGAGTGCCAGCCAAAACCAGTATGCATAGGAAACTATCAGGAAAGGTGATTCTCCAGGCAAATTTGGATGCCAAGAACGTACAATCAAAAGCTTTTATGGTTTCATGAGAACACTGCTACCACAACGCAGATAAGATGGTTCTGTAGTACAAGGTTTTGAAACTTTGACATTGGAGAGGCAAAGTATTCTTGTGGCACAGGTGAGTTATTAACAGAGCAAAAAAATTGAAAGTCCTTGCTCGAATTTTCAAACTCGATGCTGGAACAAAAGCGCCATTCATCAGTGTGGCACAGCAAATCGAAAAATAGCTTCTCATATTTAGTCTATCTCATGTCATTAAGAGTTCTTGCCGAGTGCATGGTGTTGCTATATTAGAAGGCAGTCTCACCTGTGTTTACCAATACAAATAACAAAACAACACACGAGACCACCTCAAAATCTATGACAACGCAGTGAGCTTGTGCTGGGACTTCCAAGGCAATGGTGCTACTCGTCATTAAACGTGTGCTTTTTCTAGCTTATCAAGAATCCAACAATAACTACAGTAGCTTTTTAGATACAGCAGTACAGTGGATCACTAATGCAGCCTTGAATTTTTTTTCTCTTTCATGTTGCTCTAAACAGACTGACTAACAATACTGATATTTTTTATTGCACAGCGAAATGCTTACCTGCCAGTGTAGCCAAACCTGGAGTGGCAACACGAAGAATGCGTCGGAACATTCTCACTCGAGGCTTTTTTACGTGCAGAAGCAACTTTCTTCACGTAGTCCCGATACATGTAAATATCTGTCTGTGATCCACGGTCCTTCTTGCTGGATTTGAATAGAAACAAATTGACCTGGGTGCCTGAAATGGAGAAAACGTGTCCATATAATTTTTTCTAGCAATCATGGTTGAGGATTAGGTTAAATTAATTACATCATGGGGTCTTACGAGCGAAAATTGCAACTGAATGACAAGGAACACTGTGGCGGGGCACTCGATTTCGATCACTTCGCGCTCAATTAACATTGCGCCTAAATATAAGTACACACGAGTATTTTTGCATCTTGCTTTCATCCTTATGCGGCTGCCATAGCTGTGGATCTAAACTATGGCCATGAGCTCAGCCGTGCAATGTAGCAGCGTCACTACATTACCGGAAAAAGGACATAAGAAAACAAATCTACAAATGTCGACCAAGATTAGCATATTAAGATGTAATGCACCTTTAGTCAGCAGGCAAGGGTTCATTGCTCTGCTGCCTACTAATAAAGTTCACGCTCTGCATGACGGCATCTAGTCAAAAGAATGTTCATGTACAGTGCCATGGTCACGAGTGGTGTATATGTAGCTACAGCCACATATTCACCACTCATAGCCATGCCAGTGACCCTGGTGAATATGTAGCTATGGCTACATACACTCATACGTCATTATAACAGTCAGATCTGCTACGAAAATAACTTCGTTATATCCAAAAATTCGTTATAAACGTTTATTCGTACACTGTACCTATGACAAGACTCCCGCGTTTACTTCGTTATAACCGATAATTCGTTATATCCGAGTTCGTTATGTCGAGGTTTGATATACCAGGGTATATCAAACCTACCCTGGTGAACGGCATGACCCTGATGAATGGTATACCATTCACCAGGGTCACCCTCGTGACCGTGGTAATGGTGACCCTGGTGAATGCGTAGCTATAGCTGCATTTTCACCAGGGTCCCATGTACGTAATAGTGGACAGGGGAACTGCCGCCGTAGCACAACTGACAGTGCATTTTGCGTGTAATGCGAAGGTTGTGGGTTCGGTTCCCTTCGGTGGCAAGTAGCATTTCTTTAATTTGTATTGGTGTGTACTACTACATGTATTGCCTCCTACGTAATTCCAGATTCATTATCTACCAGCTTCATACGGTTCTGACACGCATTGTGGCTTACCTGCAGCGACGCATGTTGGAGGACACCACCTGGATGCATACGCGTGCTCGTCGTGTGGCTGGCTCTAAAAGCAAATGGAAATACAGATGCATAGAAATGGTAGTTGTGGGCACGCCACGATATCTGGATTGCTGCGGGCATCGGACATGCGCAAGCTACAAGTTCACTTTGGACGTGTGAACTCTGAAAATTGTTCCTCGACTCACCAGGACAGAAGCATTGGGAATTGTATCCTTCAGATCGTCCCGTGTTTGTGTCACCACTTCACTGGTGCCAGCGCGTTGCCTTGAAGCACACTTACATGGAGCCTGTGTGGTACAGTAATGCATATAAATGTTACGCACTGTCACAATATCATTAACAATAACCATAATGGCCATCAGAACAACTGGTGGCGACGTAAGTAAGTTAACACCATGCACTAATGCAATTACTCATCCAACTATTCTTTCCAGAGCTTAAATGCATGCATTTGCTATCTGGTGGATACGACGTAAATCCCAGCAGCGCACTTCCTTCTGGAACTTGCTGTCTTGAAGCATTAAGTATATGACTAATACCAGGTATCTCAAATGTAATGCTTCGTCACTTCTTCCTTCACATGAATTCTTTCACACCTCTTTTTTCCTGCTTTCCTCTCCTTTTTCTGCTTTTTCATACTTTACATAACACTGTAATCAACATGTAATTCCAAATGCAGCCCATACTGCTCTACATAGCCACACATATGGTAGACTCTTTGTAAACAGAAATCTGTTCAACGGAATTGCTACTTAAATGGAACAGCTGCCTTTAAAACGATCAGTTTTGTATGAATGCTGCACCCCAGTTCATCTCTCAGTAAATGAAACTGCCGTTAAACAGAACAGATTTTCTTGGTCCCTCAGGTTCCGTTTATCGAGAGTGCTACTGTACTTCTCTTTTTTTTTTTACACACAAGCCTGAATGACCTATTTGTGAAATCGCCGTTGTGGAGTGAGTCCCCACAAGTAGTGCAGCCCAGAGGCATAGCGGAGAAGGACGAAGCAACGAAGCGTCGCGAAGGAGGCACTTGCGAGCCCAGGGCAACAACGTGGGTAGGCATGGGAAACATCTGACTGCATGAACTACCCAGGTGTCTTGTTGCACAAGCAATCACGAACGCATCTCAATCTATGACACCGAACACTTGATTTTTCATTGCTGGGGTCAAGGGGTAGTGGGTCAAGCACTTTTACAGGCAAGCGTAAATGCCTCGTTTGTCAAGTAACCATCGTGGAATGTGTCAGAGGTGTCCGGGTAAACATAAAGAGACGTTCCACGAGCAATGCACAAGGGGATAGCACCAATTCGCTTGCGCGTTGCCCCCATTAATGGAGTGAAATGTCACAGTAACTTTTCTGTTTTGATGTGGCTGTGCTTCACCGACCAAATCTGCTACATGAGTTATCACTCCGCATAAGCTGCATCTGAATGTAATGAAATATTCTCAAATGTTGATGATTCTCATAATAGCCTGCACAACACAAGAAACCTCGTACATCATGGAACTTATGCAAGCACAGCGATAATGCTAGGATGCATTATGGCACACATATAAAAGTTTACGCGTCTCATCCAAGGGGCACATTCTCGAAGATTGTACTCACCACTACCTTTGTATACTGCAAATGTCTTCTTTTGCTAGACACAGTTTTGCCCAATAAACCGTTCAATCTTTACCAACTGACTGTCGCATTCTTCACCATAACAGCCATGTGACAGTGTTCGTGAGACTTTCTGCCATGCATCGTAAGGGAGGTTCCCCGTTGGTCTCTGACCCTGTATGCACAATTTACCTTAGCTATTCATGCACTTGTCAGCAATAAAGCTGGTTGAGTTATTGATAGATGAATTTCAATCTGATAGGAGCACGCGACAGATTCCGGTAGCTTTCGCACTCACCGGCTTATAAGCTTCAGTAGTACCAAACAGTTCACCGACTTCCACATTTGCTCCCAAGTCATCAGTTATGGCAATGTTGTCCACAGAAGGGGTTATGGCAACGTTGTCCACAGATGGGGCCACAGGTATGTCCCGTAGAACCTGCAAAGTTTCACGAAGGCAGTGCAAATCAAATCAATTAAGAATTCAAAAATCAAATTCGTGCAGAACGAACCAAGACTGTTGTCGGTGTATGTGTGAGAACATTGTTTCATTGAGAAGGATGACAATGCAACACCACATAGTCTACATGCGCCAACACTTCTGATAACTTAAGCAACACTAGCAATCATTTAGTGATACTTAGTCCATAAAAGCAAGGACAGATGTAATCGGGATAGTCATTCAAAAGGTGGGGGTTCTGCCACTTACGCACAGGCTGCATGTGATGTCAATTCCTAAGTTTGTAGCGTCCAGTTGTGCATCCGCCATTACCACGCACATTCGTTGCGGTGCCATTGCTCTGTTTATGGTCATGTGTCGGACTGTCTGCTCTGTGTACATTGCCTTGCGGCTGGCTTATGCCACAGAGCGTGACACTTCTTCAGGACCATGTACTGGATACTTTAAATTGTAGGAGCAACGCGGGCCAGCACGGAGTGAAAATTGCCCTGTGAGGCGGCGCCAACCCGCGTAATCAATCTATTGCGGCGAAAGCCGCAGTTGATGCTGGCTGTCACGCGCACTGACATTGTATATCACGCTGGCAACCAGTCATGGTTTCGGTGAGAGGTGGACAAGTGGAAATGCCTTGGCTCGCGTAATTCACGAGCAGCTGGGTGTGGCACATGCATGCAGAGAAGTCGACATCAAATCATGTCGTCGTGTTTACCCAGGCGCGCATCCTTCCGCGTTTCATAGCCACAATAAGATAGCAATGTCTAGCAATGTTGAACGATGTCCATCGACGTCTGGCAGTGTAAATAGACCTTTTCACAGGAGAGAAGAAAACACCGCCATGCTGGGCTGCGCATGGGAGTACAAAGGCTGACATCACAGCCTCAGCAGTGCATTTTTTGGGGGATCACGCTCATTTAGCGCAGCCCAGAAAGGATTATGGCAGTGCCCAGGAAGCCGTCTGTGAAAAGGTCTATAAAAATGATGCGAACGCGTTAGCATCCGGCACATGCGACGTCACATCCTGTGTTTACCTGTTTTTCTGGGCTGCCACTGGGTGTGATGGTTCACAAGAACATGAAAAAATTCACGATTTCCTAGCACAATTTCTGCAAGAAAATGGTGTATTTGCCACATTTAGCGCCCTCGCTTTCAATTAGATTTAAATCTCGGCGGCAAAAGTTTTTTTTTTACTATCCCCTTGTGGAGGAAAAAAAGAAAGTTGTGGGGCCCCAACATGCATTCATATGGGAACAGATCAGAAGAGAAGCTGTATTTGATTTTCTGCTGTGGACGCCTCTCCACTAGTTTCTCCGACGTGAGCGACTGCAGACGGTTATGTTCTTCTACTGACTCATGGTCTTTGGACACATTCTCCACTTTTGTGGTTTGTGTACTGGTTGCTGTAGTCGATGCCTCTCTGAGTTCTTTTAGCTTTTTTCATCAGCCATGAGTGTGCAGTGCTGTCTCGCCTTCTCCGGTTTCTCACAGTGCTCTAAGTCAAACTTCAGCAGCGCCACCACACATTGCCGATGCAAGCGCCGCCGCCGCCACACTCTTTCCCCTTCTCTTCTTTCTTCCAGCGCAGCTGGTGGAGCACGCTCCGCCAGTTGTGCCGTTTCACCAACTCCATTTTTGTCTACATGCGGACGCGAGCCACCCACAGTCCCGCCCTTGGAAACGCATGGGCTAGAGATAAATAGCTTCGCTGTAAAGAGATCTGACCTTGCATTCACTCATGAAAGAACTATCTGCTGTGAAAGATGCCGCTCGCAAAGATTTGTGCTGCCACCTGGCTACGGTGGCCAGAATGGGTTCTAGCCACCCTAGTTTGGCAGCAGCTGCACAATGCAACCCCCTCCCCCCGGTCTATGCCAATGTTAGCCAACGTTAGCCAATGCTAACCAGAGAATGTAGTACCCATGCGATTAAACACGGCCGGCAGCCGGAACACCACCGCTGGGTGTTCAAAGACTTGTGTAGCGATAAATCTTGCGCTAAACGCAGCTCCACCATTGTAGAACCTGAGGAAATGCGTAGCACAGGCACCTTGCGATTCCCATTCATAGTGTTCCCACTGCTCTTTTACCAAACCCGTCGATGAAGTCAATGTTTGAGGTAAGCATGCAGGGTTTCCCCTGTATGAGTACAATCTTGTTAGGGAGATTCGCAAACATGGTGTGCGACATGCATTTTTTGCTGCGCTCTGTCGACTTCGTACTTGTTACGGCAGTTGAGATACGTGTCGTCTGCAGCGAGTTCCGTCAGGCTGCTTCCCCCTTCAGATGCAGCGACGAAGGCGCCGGAGAAGCGCCGGTGGGAGGAACAATCACGCGCCTGATGAGGCGGTGGCGCCCTCTCTTCCGCGGCGCGTGTGTAAGCCGCATGTTTCCGAAGCGGTTTTAGCGATTTCAAGTTGATTATTGCGATTACTTCTTGGATATTTTAGTTATATTATTTTAGAACTCATTCGTTTATTTTAACCCGGTTTCGAGCATCGCTAGCTTTGTTTTAGGCCTGTACTGACCACTTGATTTCGAGCATGATCACGCCTAATGAGATCTGCGGATAAACGAAATCGGGGCCTCTAAAGTGCTATGCACTTACGGTGCACTAAGATATGCTCTGGCACATAAAACGACTTCTTACCTTGCTCCGATTGGTACGCTTAAAGACGGATGGCACAGCCGTGTTTTTCAAAAGTCTTCGCTTTAGAATGCCATGCAGAGGCGGAGGCCTGTAGTCCTCGGCTCTGAAGTGCGCGGAGCAGATGTGAGCGAAAGACGGCAGGGAGCGACCCACGGCCTCCTCCCAGAGGCTTATCCTGTTCGGGTCAGCGGGCAGCACGTGATACGATACCCGTTTAGCGCGCAACTTGCGACTCCGACACCCACGTACGGCGCAAGTGACGTGTGACATTTCGTGTCGTACGGCGAACTCGGGGAGTTTCTCAAACGAAAACTCGCACGCGTCCTAAACAGCAGTACACACACCCATGCGCGCCGCCATGTTAAGAGGGACACAGCGATTTTCACCGTGCGTTGCTGCAAAGGCAGCGCCGCTTCTAAACGTGTACTTTCTTTTGTAGTACTCATAAAAGAAGTGTAAACTCTTATTAAATGTACCGACTGAGGGTTTCAAACAATAAATATGGTGTACTTGATAACAGCTGACTTTATTTATTCATTATTTCGTTCATTAATTCTCAGGCTTTGTAGGTCATGTTGTAGGTCCACTGGACATGAAGGCCTCTCTTCCTGTGATTTCAACATTCTAGTACACTGTACAACTGTACTAGAGACTGTACTAGAAGTCGATTCTAGTACACTGTAATTTCAACCATGGAGGAAGGAAAAAGAAAGAAGGGAGCATTACGTCACGCAGCCAGCCTTGGCAATGCCAACTCGCTTTCAAAGCTATGAAGACAAAACTGTGCATAGGCAAAAATCAGATGTATGCATTAAGGGACAAGGAAGGCAAGGTCACAAACAATATGGATAGAATAGTTGAGGTAGCGGAAGAGTTCTACAGAGATCTGTACAGCAGCCGAGACAGTCAGGATGATAACGTACGTAGAAGCAGTAATAGCCCAGAGGAATCTGACATCCCACCAGTATTGACAGGAGAAGTAAAGAAAGCCCTAAAGGGAATGCAAAGAGGCAAAGCAGCTGGTGAGGATCAGGTAACATCAGACCTGTTGAAGAACGGTGGAGAGATTATGTTAGAGAAACTGGCCCCCTGTATACGAAGTGTCTCTCGACGGGGAGGATACCAGAATCTTGGAAGAATGCCAACATCATCTTGATCCATAAGAAAGGGGACGTCAAGCACCTGAAAAATTACAGGCCCATCAGCTTACTGTTCATTGTCTACGAACTATTTACAAAAGTAATTGCTAACAGAATTAATAATTAAGACATTAGAGTTCAATCAACCAAAGGACCAGGCAGGATTTCGTACAGGCTTCTCAACAACAGACCACATTCATACTATCAATCAGGTGATAGAAAAATGCGCGGAATACAACCAACCCCTATAATAGCCTTAATAGATTACGAGAAGGCATTTGATTTGGTGGAGACACAGTCATGCAGGCACTGCGGAATCAGGGCATCGACGAAGCCTATATAAACATAATGGAAGAAATCTACAGCGGATCCACAGCCACTATAGTCCTCCATAAAGAAAGCGACAGAATCCCAATAAAGAATTAAGGGCGTACGGCAGGGAGACACGATCTCTCCAATGCTATTCACCGCGTGTTTACAGGAGGTTTTCAGGGCCCTAGATTGGGAAGACTTAGGGATAAGAGTTAATGGAGAGTATCTCAGTAACCTGCGATTCGCTGATGACATTGCATTGGGAGACGAATTACAGCTCATGATTACTGAACTGGATATGGAAAGTAGATGAGTAGGTCTGAAAATTAATATGCATAAAACTAAAGTAATGTGGAACAATCTTGGCAGAGAACAGCGCTTTGCGATAGGTGGCGAGACACTGGAAGTTGTAATAGTGTGCCTCGATGTGTGCGCCCCCCTTAAAAACGCGCATCAAGGCACCCTAAGTTGTAAAGGAGTACGTCTACTTAGGGCAGGTAGTAACCGCGGAGCCGAACCATGAGAGTGAAATAACTAGAATAATAAGGATGGGATGGGGCTCATTCGGCAAGCATTATCAAATCATGAATGGTAATCTCTCAAGAGGAAGGTATATAACAGCTACATCTTACCGGTACTTACCTACGGAGCAGAAACCTGGAGACTTACAAAGAGGGTTCAACTTAAATTGAGGACGACGCAGCGAGCGATGGATAGGAAAATGTTAGGTGTAACCTTAAGAGACAGGAAGAGAGCAGAGTGGGTCAGGGAACAAACGGGGGTTAAGGATATCATAGTTGAAATCAAGAAGAAGAAATGGATATGGGCCGGGCACGTAGCACGTCGGCAGGATAACCGGGGGTCGTTGAGGGTAACTGACTGGAATCCGATAGATGGAAAACGCGTGAGGGGGAGACAGAAAATTAGGTGGGTGGATGATGAGATTAAGAAGTTTGTAGGTATAACGTGGCAGCAGAAAGCACAGGACCGGGTTGATTGGCAGAACATGAGAGAGGCCTTTGCCCTGCAGTGGGCGTAGACAGGCTGATGATGATGAGCATTCAAAAGCGCTTCTCGACTCGCTAAGCCTGCAGCATCGATTATTCAGTATGGCTCTCAAACACGGGGCCGAATCGGCACTAATACTTTGCTGTCGAAGCTTAAGGACATGAATCTAAAGCAAATGGAAGCATCAGTTCGGAGCTTACACGCTGTAGAGCGCACGGCGGCCACTTGATAGATTCGAGGTGGACGACGACCGCTTGTGGCATGTTTTTCGGAGGCGCGAATGCCTCGCCGGCGAAGCTTGCCGTGCACGTTGGACAGCTCTCGCGCGTGCGGCGACGGCCGACGTTCTGCGGCACCACGCCGTTGCGGCAGGCTTGCGGGCTTGCCGCTAGCGTGAGCGGGCCAGAGGAGGTTCAAAAACAAAACGCCACTGGTAGTACTAAAACCTACCGCGCGCTTTGACGTTTAGATCACGTGTTGGGCCGACACAGTGGGCTTCAATTGCGTGACGTAATGCTCCCTCCTTTCTTTTTCCTTCCTCCATGATTTCAACGCGAAAACTGACCGGCGTCCCGCGTCGGCGGCGTCAACACGGGTGATGCAATGAATCATTATCAAGTCATGACGTACCCGTATGACGTCACAGATCAACGAAATTGTTGACGTCACATAACGTGACGTCATGATGAGGTCACGTTATGTGACGTCAAACATCACATCATGAACATCATGACGTCACATAACAAACATTACAAACACCATGACGTCACACGGGTGCAGAAAGCTTTCGTAGTGTGGATGGTCAGGATCAATACATCGACTGAGAAGAAAAGAAGATGGCTTTCGCCTTCGTCTTAGGTAAAGCATGCATAGGGGCCCTGTGCCCGTTCCTGCGTTGAGCGGCGTCGCCGTTGGCGTCGGCGGCGCAACCGATAGAGAGAACGAGGACGAAAGACAGCGAACACGGAGTCTGTCAATATCACGAGCCACATCCTCTAACCTCGCTTTCTTCCTACATTACGCGCTCTGGCCATGGGCGTCGGCAGGATTTTGCCTTGGGGGGTGCAAACCCGTGTTACATCGTGGCTGGGGGAGGGGGAGAGAGAGAGAGAGAGAGCTGGCATAGCTTGGGTGGGGGGCAAGTGCCACTTTTGCACCTCCCTGCCTACACCCACGGCTCTGGTCCCTTCGGTAGAGCACTGCACGGGCTCGGGCCTACCCGAAAACCCGGGCCCGGCCCGGCCCGGCCCACGGGCCGGGCCGGGTAAAGTAGTTTTCACGGCGGGCCCGGGCCGGGCTCGGGTCTGAAGCTCCGGGCTTAGGGCCGGGCCCGGGTTTGAGGTGGCGGGCTCGGGCCGGGCCGGGCTTGGACTTTGCTCAATTCTTAAAGGGACACTAAAATGATGCAATGAATCGGTTAGGACTAATAAAATGTGCTCTGAGAACTCGAATGTAATTAGTTTCACCATCATAAGGAGAAAATCAAGGGCAAAGTTCCATTGTTAAATCTCCGCGCTTGACGTCACGGATTTCAAACTGTATTTGTCGTATTTTGGGGACATTGGGTCAACGAAACTCCCTGAACCTTGGTATTTTAAGTCTATGGCCCTCTCAGAGGTCAATATACTTAATTTTCACCAATTACGAACTAGTACATCCCAGTAAAGGCCGTCAGAATGTATGACGTCACGATATTTGTCGCACGATTTTCAAGGTGGCATCGGCGCCCGCATTTTCTTTTTGCGCGTTTTTTTTTCGCTTACCAAAACTCTTGTCGCCGCAAGTGTCCTGATTATAGAATTTTAAGAGTAATGTACTGATAACAGAATAATTGTTTTCTCTTTTTTTTGTCCCTTCAAGTGTGTTCCTCATACGTTGCGCGTACATATACGTTTCACATTTTATCTCAATAAAACGATTCTATTTTTTTTTTTATGTGGGGCAAGCTATTTCGAGAAGTTTTATGAGCGACAAGTACAGATTTTATTTGGCTTCTTGTATATGGGGCTACTTGATTTATCTGGAACGGGCGTGCTAAAAGAAAATAGACCAGGCGCCTATATAATTAACATTTCGCTATTCCGTGCTTTATTTGCGTTCGTTATTATTTTATATCCCAAATGTTCTTCTGTAATTGCAGTAATAAATGTAATATAATATATTTGTCCATTGAACTTATCATCGCAAGTGCGATCACGGAGCTCCAAGGCGGGGAAACGTTCTTGCAAGTTCCAGCCCTCCACTAAAACGAAAACACTGCGCGGAGTCTCATTGCATAAAATTCCTATAAGGACATTCTTTTTCCGTGGCTCCGTCTAGGCTCCCAGAGGTCATGTGACTCGGTGTACATGCACAGCCTGCTTTGTGTGCCCACATTGTTAACATTTGACGTTCGTCTTGTTCCGCTATATCAGGGGTCTCAAACATCGCCTCAGCTAACGGGCCACATTCATGAAAATTTACTTCCGCAAGGGCCAGGACAGTGACGAAGGTAGGAGTGGAGGGGGAAGGGGGGGATATGTCCTACCAGATGTCAGCTAACGTTGCCATTTCAAATACCTTTTTAATATTTCATATATGGGTCATTTCTGAAGGGTATTTGGCGGCAAGTTTCCATCAGCATATCGATACCCATTTCCAAAATTACTAAAATCTGGGCGCCAATTCTGCAATATTGTTGTGTTTCATGGTTATGTATAAACACATGGTGGCTGCAGGTGGTGCCTCACGAAAAAAATTATTTACACCTGTCATGCCTGTGTTGCTCAGGAACTTATAAATAAAAAATAAAAAAATTGCAGTGGCTTAGCTCGGCTATGCCAGGATATACGTAGCGTAAGCAAAGGTTCAGCTGATTATTCTTAGCTTTCCAGGTTGTCTAGGGTTATTAGCCTTCTTCTGTTCATTCTTCGTAGGCTGAACCGCTAATAGCCAGGCAACTACTTCGGGATCCGATGAGATAAGCTTCTCGGCTCTTCTGCACCTTTGAGCAGCATTTGCGCTCTCCTTCTCCATGGCGTTACCCACCTGCAAACGCCAGTCAGAGGCGCTATCAATCGGCTCCAGCGCAGTGTCAGACGGCGACTGCACAGCGAAGGCGAATAGCTGCGCGCGCGCTGGTGCCAGTGTGTCTGCCATGGCTACAACGTCACTCCTCTCGAATGCGCAGACCAGCAGCGGCGAGTCGCGCACGGCGGTGTCTGCGCGCGCCGGCGCCAATGTTTCTGCCGCGGCTACGACGCCACTCCTCCCGAACGCGCAGACCAGCAGCGGCGAGTCGCGCGCGGCGGTGGCGTAGAGAGCGCGGTGGCGGAGAGCGGTGAGCCAGCTGTGTGACATCACTGATCCTCGCGCATGCGCAGCACGGCTCATGAGGATCCACGCGAAATCGGCTCCGGCTAGGCAGGTGTAGCTAACGCTGCAAAATTTGACGAAGACAGTCATGTGCAGGCCGCAGGCCGCTAGCGGGAGGTCCGCGGGCACCGTAGACTTAGCATACGAAGCTTCAGGAAATTGACAAGCCAAAATTGCCAAAATACGAAAAACACGCTTTGAAATCCGTGTTGTCACGCGTGGAGATATTGCCGCGAAATTTCAAAATGAAACGTTGACCTTGATTTTCTCCTTTATTAATGCATCTGTCTTGGTGAAACTAACGACATTCGATTTCTCTGAGTGCAATTTATCAATATAAGTCGATTCATTGTCTCACTTTCGTGTCCATTTAAATTTCACTAGATAGCGCATCAAAAACAATGTTCTGTTCACTGCCCCCTCTGTTTTTATTGCGCTCCTTATTGAAACAGGACTCATGCTGCAAATCACTTTTCTTCCAACAATATCTGCTACAAAACGCTCTTGATGATCCCGATTGTATTCCTAGAAAATTAGGTGCAGTATACCACTGCCGAACAAACGTTTATCGTACCCAGTATGTCCGCTCAACTGTTCCCACGGTGACCCAGCCCCTTTTTACAAGAAAGTACCGTAGGTTAAAGTATACTTGCCAGCGAAGCATGCGCCAAGCATGCATTTGCCACTAAAAACAGCTTGCGGTCTATTCTATGTTCGGGCAACACCACCTTGATTATTGGCTCGGGCCCCAGTCGGGCCCGATCTGTGGTCGGGCCGGGCCGGGCCGGGTAGGCGAAAGTTTTTCTCGGGTTCGGGCCGGGCCCGGGTCTCGCTTTGAGTAGCCGGGCCGGGCTCGGGCGGGTAAATTTGGACGAGTCCCGGGGCCGGGCCGGGCCCGGGCCGAGAATCAAGGCCCGTGCAGTGCTCTACCCTTCGGTCGGAGCTCGTGCGCATGCAAGGCTGGCACGTGCACTGCGGCTGACTTCGCTTGTCCCAACGGGGCTGTCGGCGTTTCGCTTGGTTCGCGACGCCTGCAAAGCACAGAGTGGTGTGCGCAGCACTCGAGCGCTGGCAGTTTCTGTGTCAATAGGCAACGGATGTTGTAGGGCTACGACTGCGGATAGCCCAGACTTCACACACAGTTGGCGTTGCCCCAACACGAAGCTGCGCTCAGAATTCGCATTCGGCAGTGTTGTAATCGTCGGTGAATTTTTCCTCCAGGATTTCAGTGGCGGCGTCATACGCAAGAAACTCGGCGCCGGCGAGCGTACAGAAATAGCGTACAGTAGCCCGGGCACCCCCCCCCCCCCCCCCGAAAAAAATTCCTGGCTACGGGCCTGGTGTCAGTACTCCTTTAAGTCCCTGGTGAGCTCCGCGTTCGCTCTCGTTCGTCCTTTCACGAGACAATCGTTCGCTGCTCTGTCACGCCGACGAAGTCGACGCCATACGGGCGCTGAGCCGTGCCCCCACGAGGTCACCGCGAGACTGGCTAAATATTGTGGTATGCATTTTTTTTAACGGAGAGGGGGAGGGCAGCCCCTCCTTTCTGGACTGTGGTACGGGAGTGCAAAGGCTGGCGCGCGCTGACGTCGCTGCCTGGGCGGCGCATCTTTTTCGGGTTCAAGCCTATTTACCACAGCCAGAGGGGATTGTGGCGGCACCCAGGGGGCCTTCGTTGAAAAGGTGTATGCAGATAACAAAACGTTCGAGCGAGTAGCAATAACTGAAAAAACATGAAAAGAGATACAGGTACGTTGCAAGATTATGGAGGAAAACGGGTCATTTCTCGCGAATACAATTCCTAGCGTATGCTTGCCAAGTTATTAAAGCTGTCTTGGGGCAGATAAATATCCCTTTTGTTACGCGAGGAAATCATATCGCCTATTTGTATTTTATACTCCACTGTATATTGTTAGGCTATTGCAGCCACATTCCTTTGATTGCGTGCGTTGTAGAGAGGACAACCTCAAACAAGGGCTGCAATCAGCCTGGGAATGCGGGCAGCACCTATGAAACGGTCTCGCGGCCAAAAAGTTGACCGCAGTACCGGATATAGAAGCTGCAGCCTAGGCTTTGTGCGCAAGCTGGCTAAAGTAATCTTAGCCTTGACTGTGGAAAACAAGTTTTATCGAAGCGGGTAGCGTAGAGTTTTGTCGAACCTGCAAATGTAATTCTAGAGTTATATGTGGAGTAAGTGTAGAGTATAAGCATACTAGCAACCTTTTAATGAGATGAAAAAAAAAGGCCATGCACTGTAACTCTCCGACTCCGGTGCTCCAGTCTCAAGCAAAGGAGTCACCTCTTGAATCAATGGCTGGAAACCTGGAATGTCATGCATTCACCAGACAGTGCACTTGCGTGTGGGGCTCATGGTCATGCCTGAAGCGCAGCCGAAGGCAGACGAAAACTTCGCGAAGTTCATGAGCGGAATGTTGACCCGCAGCTTGCCAGGTATCTCGCCAAACTTCAGCTTCCGCACCCAAGCATCGCGGTTCGGGTTGTCGCACAGCCCCACGGCATACATTATGAAGAACAGTTGTTCCATGTCCAGTTGCCGATCGTCAACGGAGATCTTAAGCCTCTCAGCCCCGTCCCGAGACATGAGGACCTTCATGTAGGTGTCATGCAGCGGACCCATGATGGCGTTATCCGCGATGTTCTCTTCTAGCCTCGTCTTGGCCTCGAAGTTGTCCCCGATGAGCTCACGTATCTCGACGTAGTACTGGTCCTGAAAGCAGAGCTCAAGCTGCGAGAACTTGCTCATCTCATCGGTGTTCCACCAAGTGGCCACTGCGAGATTGTGGTCCACTGTTGCTCCACGCCTGTCCACGGCACCGAACATGCCTCGGAAGACTTCAGCGAGGATAAGTGGGAAGAGAACCGGCTCAATACTTTTGGCGATGTCGTTGAGGAAGGCGATGTTGGCGTGTGGAATGAAGAGAACGTTGCGGCCGAAGAAGTACTCGTGCCCCGGTGTAAGGGCCGTGTGGTCATACCTAGCGTCGAGGTCGTCCTTGGGTGGTTTGGTCTCCCAGTAGACGTTCCTAGTTCCGGCCTGGAGGTCGCGAAAGCTCTCTACAAGGTGACTTGGATCCAAGGGCTGAGCGTTGAAGTTGTAGTAGCTGGCGACTGTGTTGATGTCTTCCGTGCTGCCCAGGAAAACGAGGCGCATGTTCTCGATCTTGTCGACGCCAATGCCGATCGCCGAACGGTCCAGCCACGACGAAGACGAGAGGAGGCGATCGGTCATGCTGCTCTTGAGCTGCGGCTCGAGGATGGACATGCTGTAGTCGTAGTGCTTCAAAAGAAGCGTCGAGTTGGTCTTGCTGAAGGTCATCCTGCCGAAGAAACGCATGCCTTGCTTGTATAGTCGCTCTAGCAAGTGCATGCAAGCCTGAAGCCGGTCCGGCACAAACTCTAGGTAGTCGTCGTGACTCAGGCGCAGCAGCGGGCTAGCAACCTTGGCCAGAAGAGGCGACAGGTGCACCACGATGCGGTAGCCCAGGTAATTCAAAAGAGTCACTGTGTCTGTCTCGTTAAGGATGACGGCCAGTTTGCTGATGTACTCGTTGTTGATCACAGCCACTGGCTTGTCGTTGTCGAAAGTCTCGATATCTTGAAAGAGGATGGTGAGGTACTCTTTCCAGTCCCACTTTCCCTTGCGGTCAAGTTGTCCGACGCGCTTGATCCTCTCCTGGAAATCAACGAAGCGCGGCGCACCGATAACGCTTTGGAGTTTCTTCTCCAGGAGGGATATCGCTTCCGCTTGTTCGGACATGTCTTGCTTCTTGTCAAGGAGGGATAGCGCGAGGGCTACCTTCTCAGTGAAGTTCTCCGGTGATTCTTCGAGATGCGCCAGGTTGTACCTCTTGATCGTCAAGCTGGGCGCGTCTATGTAGACTGTGTAGCCGCGGTCGTCCTCAAAGGACTTTCGCAGGAACACCTTGGCGAAAGCGAAGACGCCCAGGTCGCGATCAACGAACGCCGAGATGGTGACGACGTTGGAACCGCGCGGCGCCTTCTTGAACGGCCAGCCGCCGAGGTTGTACTCCTCCAGGAGACTGCGGAGCGACTTGAGGTTCTTGTCGTTCTTCTCTTCGGACTGGCACTTGGGCAGCAGGGCAATGGCTTGATGCAGGAACACGCCGGGGTACTTGTGGTAGCGCTCCTCGTTCTCCTTGAGGTATTGCCGGAAATACTTCTCGACGTCCGTCATCATCATGCCGACCGTTCTCTCGTGGTAGGCCCTCGACTGCAGGTCCAGCTCCCGCGACGTCCAGTGCCTGGAGCACACGTACGCGTAGAAGTCGGAGCACGGGTTGACGCTGGAGTTGAGCCGGCCGCGCAGGTAGTTCTCCGCCCAGATGCACGCGTCGCTCCGGCAGCTGGACTGGCTCAGCAACAGCTTGCTCTCGTGCCTGGCGAGGTACCGGCCGTCCGCGCTGGCCAGGATGCTGCCGTCGCCCGTCTCCGACACGTTCCCGACGCGGCGCATCATGGCCATCGTGTTGTTGAACAGCGTCATGATGGCGCCTCCCGTGTGCAGCTTGTACGTGGTGACGGCGACGCCCACGAGGACCGTGAGGAGGCCCACGCTGCACACGGCCAGGTAGGGCAGGCGGCTTGGTGAGCGGGCCACCAGGATCTGCGACCGCGACCGTGTCTGGACAGTCGTGCATTTGGACTCCGGCGGTGGCGATGCCGAGCCCGACAGATCCTCCGAACGCGAGGAGTCCGCGACGCTGGCCTCCCCGATGTCGTCCCCTTCGAAGTCTTCGTCGCCGCGGAGACTCGCAGCGACGACGGACATGGCGGCGGGCTGCGCGGTGCCTTCAATACAGCTGATCGCAGTGCCGGAGATTCTTCTTCTGAGACTCGCGCCGCGGCCACGAGCCGCACGTGGGAGGGTAATTTCAATGACGGTGATGATGCCCCTGGGTTGACTGGCACTTACCCGCTCAGGCGGATCGGCCAAGAGTCGGGCTGATCATATGGTCTTAAATTTTTCAAGTGCTACTAGAGGCTATGCGTCAATTAGAAATAAGAGTTATTTTTAATCAATCCCAATTTTAGACTAAATAAATCATGTTGCTGCTGTTGATACCTTGCGCATATGGCACGTGCCCGCAATGATGATTTACAGAGGATAGAGAGGTAATTTAATGGGAGAAAGTTTTGGTGAGATCGGTCTGAGAGGTCGGTCTGAGTGACGTCGCGCTGGCCGCTGCTGGTGACAAATCTCCGCAATTGAAACAGCGTATGTGACTTCTCCTCTCGCTAACTTGAATGACCAGTTGTGCACGCTTGCTCCTAAAGCCTTGGTGCTTGTCAGGCAGTCAAATGGCCAGGAGAGCTAGGAGAAATAAAATTAAGGCAGAAATTGCACGAGTTGTATAGAAATATACCGTTTTTGAATGTCTTATTTAACGGAAGATTTTTTTTTTTCAGATACTCGTGGTTAATCAGAAAGATGATTTTTTTTTTGTTCTTGAATTCGTCGCCGTTCGATGGTTGTAATGACGATATTTGAATCGGGGTAGGAAGTAATGGAACCAAGAATCTTTTTCCTCGGGAATTGTCTATATAGCCACGAATATTTAGGATATATGTTTTGAACTCGTGCCCGCGTCGTCCGCTTCTTCTCGTGCTTTGCTTGTTTTTTATTTCTATAAGAAAAAAAAAATCACCGACGATTACAACAGCGTGGCTGTTGAGGTGTTCGGATTCTGCGATAAGTTGAGCAAATATGCATGCGTCAAGGCGACGCGGCGCGGCGCAAGTAAAGGCCTGACCGCACGTACGCGTTGCAGCTAGTGATGCAGAACTATTGATGGTACTATCGATACTATCGATATAGCTGAGTCACTATCAAACTATCGATTGTGAAAAATACTATCGTTAGCGCTATCGATAGTGAAAAATTCGATGGTACTATCGATAGTATAAAATCAACTGCGCGGACTCATTGCAGAATAAACTTGGTTCCCCGCGCGCGTGGTACATAGTGGAGCCGCAGGAGCAGGCTGAAGGGCGAGAAAGTTGACATGATTGTGTTCTTCACCAGAGTGCTTTGCTGACGCATGATCATAAAGTCAAACTGTTCAGCTCTAGCGGAAAGGATCCTTTACATATGGTGGGACTTCGCGACTTCAAATTGATATTGTATTTTATGATTTCAAAATGAAAAAAGTAACAAGAAAAATAATTGTTAGGTGTAACTGGTTGCTTTTGGATACGAATTAATTGATGGATATATTCCACCATTTTCACTGCGAAAATAATTAATTTCTTTGCCAAAAATTGCTCATAAATTAAGCGAAGCTGGTAGAAGCTATCGCAAATATTTTGGCAATATGGCCGGCCAGCAACCGCATCATTATTCACACCACTATCGATAGTATTGTCACGTAGTTGTGACGGTGAAGAATGCTGCAGCAAGGCTGGGAAATACGGAACTCTTTTTTTGTGCGAACCTGTGCCCAGAAAATCAAAACTCAAAATATAAGCGATACATGCTGTGCACTGACAGCGGCTGGAGCAGTCGTCAGCCGTTGAGTAATCTGATCATCGGTAGAACGAGTCCTTTATACATCAATCATCAAACCTTCCAGCGTTATCGCTGGTGCTCGCGTAAACTCTCGAACAAACTTGACTATTCGCGTCCGGCGCGTAATCTTAACAGAATGATCTCAAACAATTGTGAAGCTTCTCAAACATTACGGCGCGGTCTGCGTCAAACGTTGCTAACAGTCTTTGTGGGTGAAACCCGAATACGCCAAAACAAAGCAATAAACACGCGTGGCAGTAATATCGCTATAGTAATATTAACGATGGTACTACCGATTGCACTATCGATAGTTTGTCGATAGTAGCACTATCGATAGTTTGTTTACACTATCGATAGTTTAAAAAAAACTATCGATACTATCGATAGTGAATTTACCGATAGTTCTGCATCACTAGTTGCAGCGCGTACGTGTGGTCAGGCCTTAACATGGTGAACCTGGCGTCGCCAAAGTCCGTCGCCGCTGGCTGACGCGAACTCTGCGCCAGACTATAAAGGACCGCCGCTAGAGTCTTCCGCACACAAAGTGTACCTTCGACCAACGCACGTCTTCTCCCAAGCCTCGCAAATCAACCCACTTTCTCGTGCCCGTGCGCGAGATGCATGCGTCGCGCCGACACAAGAAGCACGAGCAGGCACGAGACATTGCAGACGCTAACACAGGGGCTCGCTGGCTCTCATGGTGGAAATTTAAACTCCTTGGGGCAGTCTTTCTTTCGCTCTCTTTCGTCCTCGTTCGCTCGATCGGTTACGCCGACAACGGCTACATTTGCCACCATCAGGCAAGCGCCTGAGAGTGGTTTACCTAACTGCGAATGGAAGCTCAGTTGAGTTCATATTTTGACAACTGTGTATAAATAAAGATGGAAAGCCGCGAACGAAACACGAAAAAAAAAATCGCATTTACACAGTAAATGCATTCAGTTTCTGCCGCACTGCACTGGCGAAGACATCTGCGAAAAGCACGACACAGTAAAGTACTCAACGTTGGACTGTCCATATTTGCACATGCGCGGCACATTGCGGGCTAAAATGAGACGTACACGCTTTTGTTTTTCTCACCAAAGCGGTCTTCTGGCTGCGATTTTTTGTACACTTGCATCAAAGCATAGGTGACTTGCAACCTTCGTCTCGTGAAATAATTTCACGCCCTTGAGAGACAACTTTTCATCGCGATCGATGAAAGCTGTGGGTGAGCCAATCACGTCGAAATTTCAGTTTCGTTCGCACTCGACTGCAGTCGAAAGTACCCGTGCAACGGTCATTACTTCATAAGCGCTGTTAACACCGCTGCTTCAACCAGGTTTGCAGAGAATCGCACTGCTAGCTATCAAATTGTTTGGTAAGCTCGCCTTTCGCTCTTACAGCTGAAATATAAGTTCAACGCTAAATATTATCTTACCTTTGCGCGCACAACGACGCAGTCGCCGTAACTTTTCAGCGAGGGTTCCTGGACAAACCCACTCTTCTAAGGATTTCTTGGCATTCAGTTGTTCATGCATCACAAAACTGGTAGCGTGCACCAAGCGTAGGTCGGCAAACTGACTCGTGAGTCGACTCACTCAGACTCAGGTTGAGCAGTGAGTCTGAGTGAGTCAGGCTGAGCAATATTTTCGTGAGTCTGAGTCCGGGTGAGTAATATTTTCGTGAAGCTGAGTCCGAGTGAGTCCGGATGAGGAAAATTTTGGTGAGTCCGAGTCCGAGTGAGCCCTGAGGGCAAAATATATTTCATGAGTGAGTCTGAGTGAGCTCTACATTACTTTGCCGACCTATATGGTCCATGGGCGTCGTCGGCAGAATTTTGCCTTGGGGGGTGCAAACCCGTGTTACGCATCGCGGCTGGGGGAGGGGGGGGAGGGGAGAGAGAGAGAGCTGGCATAGCTTGGATGGGGGGCAAGTGCCGGTGTGGCTTGAGAAGGGCAAGTGCTCCTTTTGCACCCCCCTGCTTACGCCCATGCTATGGTCCTATCTACGCATTACTATCAGCCTTATGACGACTCACTTTTATGCTCGTGTACTCAAAGATACTTCAAATCAGGAGCGTCCATCTCAATATTTATTGATCAGAGGCGTGAGTTGCGGAGGCGCGGGGTGAGGGGGGTTTGACCTCCTTCCGGCAAAATACTTCACGGGAACTTCTTGATAAAAATATCTCGAGTGAGTCATGTCTTTCAATAAAAATGTACTTAGTTGATAGTGATCATCAATAATTCGTAACTGAAGGTACGAGATCAAAATGCGCCAAGTTGAGTACCAATTATATGATATATTGATGTTAAAGAGCCATATGGCCGAAAAAGTTCATTGTACGCTAATGGACTCATGAGTTGACTCACTCATGCAGTGGCGTAAATCCAGCAAAACAACAGGGGGGGTCCCGGACTTTGCATGGCAGCCATCTTGATTATTAGAAATGTGCATTTTATTTTACACAAAAATAAAAACTTTACAATAAAACAAAAAGAAAACACACAAATATTCATATATCGCGTTATTGCAATGCTCTTGACGATCTGCACTGCGCGACGAATGAATCATACAACGTTCTGAACTAGTTTCTACAACACAGTTCCAAACAGCCGATGAGTATTCGATGAATCTACACACTGGATATGAAACAAACGTTAAAGGAACACTGACACCAAAATTGAAACCTCGAGATGATTGTATTGTTTGATTGTCTGTATTCGTGCAAGGGTACTTCTGGCCGTTTATAACTGGCGGACGTTAGCTTTCAGTTATCTTAATTTGATTTTGAAGCAAGCGTGAATGCTCATCTGAGTTGACAGCACCTCGCGACATCTTCACTAGTATGGCGAAACATTGAGAACACAAGGCAATGCCAAGGAAAGTATAGGGGGTGTTATTTGTAGTAACTAGAATATAAATGTGAAGAAAGTAAAGTGGACGAAAAGGTAACTTGCCGCCGGCAGGAACCGAACCTGCGACCTTCGAATAACGCGTCCGATGCTCTACCACTTCGCTACGGCGGCGGTCATCTCCCCGTCCACTTTATAGGGTATATATGTGGATTGAAACTTCAGGAAACTTAGGAGTGTCAGGATTATTGGTCAGCTGCCTGCTCGTATATAGATCACGTGCTACGTGACGCCAAGAAGGCAGAAAAAAGAGTGTTCCACACTCGACCCCACACTATTCCCCCTCGCCTCGTTCTCTCCGAAAGAGCATATGACAAAGAAAGTTAGAGGTGACCGAAGTCACTTTCATGTCCCTTTCATCAGGTGCATACACAAAATATTTTTACAGATATCAAGAACTCGTTGCGCAGCTTATGTTTGCATAACAAAATTAGATCCCGGTATACACATAAAGCCATCTCCTTGCTTTCTCACCGCGGGAGCGGTTGATTGAAGGAGCCATAGGGCGACGCCCTTGGACGGTTCGCTCTGTGTTACATCACTTTCTGCTTGATGTCCGAATAAACACGAAGAGGGCATCATGCCATCATGGGATGTTTTGTGTCATTAATATACGGGAGATTTAAGTATGCGCTTTTTAATATTTTTTATTCGCAAATACGCAACTCTGAGCCTTCACATTGCGAGGGTGCATGGTTTCTAAAGCCCTAACGCCCCGTACGCGTTACAACGCGTCAGCTCGTGGCGTGTGGACTCGGCGCCGCGCCCTTTCCCTATGGAGTGAGAGGACGCGCGGCTACACGTAGCTGCGCGACCTCTCTTTCCATAGCAATCGAGAAGGTGTTGAGAGGAGAGAGGAGCTGATGAACGAAGGAAAGAGAGAAACAAGCGAGGGCCTTTTTTGTATCATCAAACACGTGTAACTCAGCTCAGCTATTACAGCAGCGTTTCGAAAAATTCTCACGGCTACGTGTTCGTTGATTGTAAACACTTTTGTTCATGAATAAACAGACTGTCTGAAAGTTAGCCACCAGCCTGGAGATCGTGCGTGGGGAAACTTTCGCCTGCTGGCATATTGCAGGAAAGCTGGGAGGTTGAACATTACAAAGTTTCTAGGTTCCTCAGCGTGATTCAAGAACCGCGCTAGGAAAGCCATGTAGATGGTGCGTAGAAGAGTTTTCGGGTAGCTCGTCACTGGACTCAATGCCTTGATAACATGTCACTGCTGTGCGTGCGCTTCTATCAACTCCAAGGCGATGACGATTCATGCTAAAATGACTGGGCGTGCAAGCACGGAAACAAGAGAGAAGTCAAGACACCACAAACTCCGCTTGCGGCTCACTAGTTCGTCTTTCTGTTATTATTCTAAGGTAATGAAGAGTTGGCCGAAGCGTCTAAATCACTCTTCTAAATGGCATTAATTCCTTCGGTGCGTGATCCTGGAACCGGTTGACGAAACCACCAAGCATTGATTGCTTTTTAGCGAATTGTATGAATTAGGGTAGTCCTAACAATAGCTCCACTGAAGCTAGTTGCAACGTAGTTCACGAAACCATTGATTTAAAAGTTATCTAGCAGATTTCTGTTAGTTGTTTAACGTAACGTGGTAGTTAACCACCTGTCTAATGACTGCAAGCCATTTTGGGCTTTCAAGGCGGCATTCAAGTAACTGTCACTTCCCCCTTTTTTAATCAGAATAAAAATCCTTGTATGTTGCACTAAGGGTACCCGACAAAACAAAATTATAATCAATGATCAATTACATAAAAGGCTCACCTCATCAGTGTTTTTGGTGACATTGTCTTCCGAAGAAGGTCGCTTGAAGTTCGGCAGAAAGAACGAGCTCAGCGAACTCTGCCGCTTGTGCGGCATCTTCCCAGTCCAGTTGAAAGTCACAAGCACATTACGCCAAGAAGGTGCAGTGCTGGCAGCACTTCTGTGGACGCGTGCAGGCTGAAACTGCCGAACGACTGACAAGTGATGTCGTATTTGTCGAATATTGGGAAGCAGCCCCCACTTCAAAGCAGCTTTAATTGGAAAACCCCGTGGACGCGGCGAAAAGGAGGAAGAGGGGCAACCTGGGGGACGCATTTTCGGGGTTGCAACCCAGGAGGTTGAACGCGACGATGAGTACGGGAAGAGCGGAGAACGTCCTTGACATTCGTCGTTTTACGACCCACGCGCCCACCCCGTGAAAGAACATTGAAAGCCACAGGGAGCGTCACCCAGCACAGGGAAAGCGTTTTCTCCCTCTGTTCTTCAAATTTGTTGCACGTGCGGGGCGCAGAGAAAATCTTTTGACTGTGCTTGTGTTTCTGTATTTCTATTTTTCTTTTCATTTTCCCTCTCTACGAGAGCACTGTAAATAGTGAACAAACAAAGCAGTCTTCGTGATGCGTTCAAACCAAGCGGACGTGTTGATTCTCTGTCGTCGTCCAACCTACTAAAGAAAGTTTTGCCTCCCTGCTTTTCCGCCACAAAGTGAAACCGGAGGACAGGCGTCTTCGTTTGAACTACAGTGTACTAGAATTGGGCAGTGGGCTCACTGCCGTATCTCTGCGCCGCGCCTCCACGGCCCTCTACGCGTCGATTGCTTGGGCGCCCGCCAGGGGTCTTGCCGCCAGTTTCTCCTGAAAACTTCTCTTGCGGGGTGTGAAGCGCGTCCTCCTCTTGGTCGGGGTTACGCTGGTTACGCTGCATTTCCGGGGGGGTATCAACAAACGCGGGGTTGGAGGCGGGGAGAGGGCCACCACAATGACACAACAAGAGATCACAAAACAAAAACAACGGAGGGAGAAGGGGGTTGAACATTTTATTCTTTTTTAAAGCTGACCCAAGTAGTAGAAGCTACTGTTTCCATTCGTGCATGCCCTGCAGCGCATGTTCCCGCCATTCATTCGCTTGAAGGACCTTTGTCGGCATCACGCGAGCAGCTTTGCTGCACTTATGTATGCTTGTTTTTCTGAAGGAGCGGCATCTGTGTCTATCCGTACACTTCAACTGTCTCAAAGACGGCCCGCCGCTGCATCTGGACGGCAGGGAGGCGCTTTTTACAGTCTCCGGCGGTCGTGCACATAGAGCATGCAGAGTATGTGCAGAGAAATTTCTGGTGCAGCGTTTGACAACAAAAAACAGCTGGACCCAACGAAGCTAAGAGTGACCACGCAAAGTCAAGTGCGATAACAATAAAGGCAAGAAAATACGAGGGCGGTGACAGCAAAACCTTACTCGTGCTTTGGTAAAGCGGTCAGGGTACCTCTAAAAAATGATAAAGAATTCTGGCTGCTTGTTTCACTATCGAAGTCCTAAGCACAGAACTACTGCCAGATGAAACGGGCTGGATAGAGATCGATGTACAAAAAAAAAAAAAAGAGATTTAGGGGGGGGGGGGTGATGGGGTGATTGAAGTAATTAGGAAGCGGGGGAGGCCCACGGGGATTGGGCTCCTTTGAGATGCTTCAGTTAGATCGACGGTTGTCATCGGCAGTTTATTGTTTTATCACGAGTGACCATGCATACATTGTTAATCCATATTGTGATATGGCCAGCATTTGCGCATACATAGGCAGGGTTTCGTGTAAATAAAATTGGTTTGTCAGCACGTGACGCTGTCGAGTGTTATTTTGGTGGTGCAATTCTGCGGTGTAATAAAAATGTACGCACGTAATGTATGTTACTTGTTATGTACTCATAATACCTATGTATAGGCTGTGTTTTTTTTTTTTTCATTGGACCCGCACGTACCAATATATATCGCCTACGAGTCCAACCAGTTTTGGTAGCCTTGTATGATCTATGTTTGCAAATAAAAAAATTTAAGATTACCGTGCGGATACATTTAATACAAAGCCAAGTGATTCCGCCGATTATTGATTCGCGAAAAAAAAAAAACAGCATTAAGTAGGTTAGTCGCAGAGACCAGCTCATGCGAAAGCAAATAAATAAAAAATGAGGCGTTGTTTATATCCGGCATAGTGGGGCTCGAAAGGCGGGAGTGAAGTCGCTAGGATCGCTACAGTGGAGAAAGGGCATCGAAAATCGTATCGACCAGCAGTACAAAAAAAAAAAAAAAAAAGCTTGAACGCCCCACACGCAGGAGCATTCATATTCATCATAGCCTATTAAAATATCGCCCACCCCCTGTAAATCGGTCACAACGACAGCACTTTATTTCACAACTCACAGAAATTTGCATGAAAAGAAGTTTCGTGTGTTGCGCACCGTAATTCAGACTTTTCTTGCGCGCAAAACAGCAACGCGAGCTAGCCGCGCCCTGCAATCCGCCGGAAAGTTTCAGGTGATGTAGAGTTACTGCATATGCTACCTCTGACTCTAAGTGACTCTAAGGTGACGCTGCGAACACTTCTAGAACACTGTAGTTTGAACGATCGGGTGGATCGGGCCCAGAATTTCGTAAAAACGCGCGCGCAGCCAGGGGCTCCGGAAGTATACATATGGGGGCGACGTCCGTGAATTGAATGTTGCATCGTGTGTATATATATAATATATATAAGGAAGTCTGGTTGTAGCTTACCGCCTTATTGAAGCTGACAGTGAGGTCGATGTTCTTGATCAGCGTCTGATACGCACAGCCAGTTAGGGAAAAACGAACACTAACTGGAAGTATGAAGTTCAGCTGGAATGAACAGGGGTACTGAAAAATGCGTGCAGTTTCAGTTGGGTGTGAAAAGATGACTCATTTGTGGCGATATTTGCAAGCAAAGGCCGAATATCTCTTACTCAATTTCTCTCGCCCCAGACTCGGTGCTGAAGAAATGTCTTCACGAATCTCGTTGCTCTCAGCGAGTTAGAAGGCGCAATACGTCACCACGTAGATAAACGGCCGCTGCATGGCAGCGGCTTTCGTGATTGGCGCTATGGATGTGGTTGCAGACTTTGAATATCGCAGGGAAGATGTCGTAAAAATATTATCGCAAGTTGTTGAATTGTGCTTATTTCTTTCGTTGTGTCTGACAGCTGGAACTCTGAGGCGATTTTGAATGGCACGTGTGAAAATAAACTTCAAGCAAGTCAAGATGGAAGATGTTCGAATGCAAAATCTCAGGGGGGGACCATTGCATAGGGGGTCCCCCCCCCAGTCTAAACACCGGGGGGGTCAGGACCCCCCTGACCCCCCTCGGGATTTACGCCACTGCACTCATGCTTATTCAGACTCAGATTGAGCTGTGAATCTGAGTATGAGAGAGACCGAGTGAGCAATATTTTGGTGAGTTTGAGTCCCAGTGAGTCCGGTTGAGAAAAATTTCAGTGAGTCTGAGTCCGAGTGAGTCCGGATGTGGAAAATTTTGGTTAATCTGAGTCCGAGTGAACCCTAAAGGCCAGATATATTTCATGAGTAAGTCTGAGTGAGCTCCACACTTTTTGCCGACCTATGGCGCCAAGTACTCCTTTATGTCTGAAAGTTCCACCTTCGGTACGAGTGCGATGTCGAATGAGGCTTCCTTGCTCGTCAGAATCAGTTGGTCAACGCCACCGCTGAGAGCCACTTTGTTCGTGTATCGCTGTTTCGCATCGGCGTCCAATTTCTCGGCGTACACGCTCAAGCGAGCCGAGTGCTCATCACCCATGGCTGCAGCTGCTTCACAACCGGTAAATGTAATACTTTTTTAGCCAAATACATTAAAACAAGCAGGGGCGTAGCCAGGGGGGGGGGGGGGCTGGGGGGCTCAACCCCCCCCCCCCCCCGAAATTTTTCAGTTTTGCTTGCGTATATATACAAGCGCACATACAAACGCACGCACGAACATACATGAAGTATGGTTGACCCCCCCCCCCCCCCGAAAAAAATTTCTGGCTACGCCCCTGAAAACAAGAGGAATTTAAACTCACTCACCCATCAATATTCATGCACCTCATTTTCATCGAACGAACAGCGCTCGAACTTAATATATTCTATGTTTACAAATGAAAAAAAAAAGCAAGAATCGTAGCACAGTTCCCACTAATAATCCGATTCGAGTACAAAATTCCACGGCCCAAACACCCCTACTATATAAAAGTTGTTCCATTGCGAGATAATCCGTAAGGCGCTCGATAAGGGCAAGCTATTATTGAGGAACTGCAAACAGAAACAAAAAACACACGCCACGTACGGCTTTTAAACAAAATATATCCGTCAAAGACACTGTACCCTCGGCGGGATTCGAACCCGCAATCCCCGGTTTAGGAGACCGATGCCTTATCCGTTAGGCCACGATGGCGAACGGTCCGTCTCCTACTAAGATGCCAGCCAGACCGTAAGCCATAATGAGTTATCAATTGTACTCTGCCTGTGCCTACTCCGTCCCCCCATCAGGTTTATGTTTGTATTAAAAATTATATTATAATCGTTTCGGCACTTACCACTTAAACATGACAGCGCTTCACGAAGCCACTGCTCGGCATAGAAACCCGATCGGAGTGACTTGCTGAAGTTGATGACAAATGCGGCCGAAGCAATACTTTTTGTGCAACTGAAAACAAAGACGCACGGACGAGCCTCTGGGCTGCTCTGGGCGAATTCCATCGCAAGAGTTTCCTAAATTTCCGGCGGCCACTCCTCCCTGCTTTGGCGCATTTAGCTCAACTGGCGCAAGAAGTGCCCAAGTGGCGCCACCTTTGAAATAATTTCGAAACTCCGACGTGAAAGTGGCGCGCCCAGGCGCGCGCGCCGCCCGGTTGGTGCCGCGTTGTTGCTTTGCAAGCTGGCGTGTGCAACGTGCTGTTGCGAGCGTCGCGACAGTTTACGACTGCCTAATCGCGGAGACAATTCGGCGAAGATGCAAGGGGATAGAAATGATTGCACTGTCGGAAGAGTACCAACGACATCTGTGGCTGAACGAAGGTGGGTAGCACTCCTACATCAACAGGCGTGAGCGTTGTTTCGCGAGTTTCGCGCCAAAACGAGGTTGGCGGGCAGTTTGAATCGGGTTGACTGACAGTCAGTGGAGGGACGGAAAATGAAAAGCTTACTGAGAAAAGCACCTGCAAGGTGTTGTGGCTCGCGATGATTACAGTTCTCCACTAGCTTGACGATGATGATGAAATTACTGGCTCACACCCACCCAGTGAGATTGGCCAAGAAACGACTGAATTTCGAAAGGACACAAGAATTGTATTGCTATTGAGAAATTTTAGAATAATGAATATAAATTAATAACGGTAATTTACGAATGTGGTGTATTTTCCTGTTTCATTTTTTGTCTGTACACAGTTATGTCGTACATCTCTTACGTCACACTCTGTGGCTTCTTTAGAGCAGATTTTTCTATTTGCACGTTACATGCTACAATATGCACTTTGCGCAGCGGTTTCTCTTTCCGGAAATTTTCCTGTTTGCAATAAGTTTGATGGTTGGTTTTATAACGAAACGTCCGGTGGGTTAGCGAGAAGGAAGGAAAACAGAAAAGAGGAGAAGGCAGGGAGGTTAACCAGAAACACTTCCGGTTAGCTACCCTACACCGGGCGATCGGGGAAGGGGGATAGAAAGACGAGAAATAGGGAGGAGGGAAGAGGGAAAGAGAGAGAGAGAGAGAGAGAGAGAGAGAGAGAGAGAGAAGAGATGCAGTGCATTCGCTACAGCGTGCGGGATTGCACCACAAGTCAGAGGCGTTCGCACAAGCCCGTCGTTCTCAAAAACACAAGAGTGCTTTCACTGCCTTGTGGGCCGTCGAGAGATGTGGACGGTGCTGTAGTAGCACCTGCACGGAAAGTGGCCGATCATCCAGTCGCCGCAGTGCGTTGGACAGTACTTGTCTCTCTGAGGCAAAACGAGGGCAGTGGCACAGCAAGTGTTCGATGTTTTCTTCGGTGCCGCAAAAATCGCATGCCGCGCTGTCATTCCGATTAACGTATATGCCCTCGTAAAAGCAACTCCCAACCAAAGGCGATAGAGAAGCGAAGCTTCGTGTCGATGAAGGCCGGATGGAGGTCGGAGTTGCAGTGAAGGGTTCAGTTTATGTAGTCTGATACGTCTTATGCTTGGTGCGTTCCACTCCGTAAGTGTCAGACTGCGGGCCAGATGTCAAATTTGCCTTGCAGCGTCTGTCCTTGAAAGCGGAATTGGAACGATGTTTGCTTCCTGATGTGATGCGCGAGCAGCGTGATCTGCGGAATCATTTCCACCAGGGGCGTAGCCAGGGGGGGGGGGGGGGGGTTGGGGGGGTTGAAACCCCCCCCCGAAATTTTTCAGTTTTGCTTGCGTATATATACACGCGCACATACAAACGCACGCACGAACATACATAAAGTATGGTTGAACCCCCCCCCCCCCCCCCCCCGAAAAAAATTTCTGGCTACGCCCCTGATTTCCACTGATACCACAATGGCCAGGTCAATATCGTGGCCTTTTTGAATTACGTGGTGATGAAGTTTCACGGTTTCATGCGTCAACTGTTCGTGGCATCCTCGTCGGAGAACTGACCGCAGGCACTGTAACGCCGGTTTTGAGTAAGAAAACACAGCCCATTTACTTGGTCTTTCAGTATCAATAAATTCTAGTGCGCGTGCGCTGCGCAGAGCCGCGAGTTCTGCCGCCGTAGAGGTTGTCGCATGTGAAGTCTTAAGACGCTTGTGATGGTATAACCACCGCACCACCAGAACTGGACGACGTACGTAGTCGAGCCATCCGTATAGATGTGGACGTGGTTACTGTAGTTTTCGTACAGTAGGAGTAGGCTCAATTGTTTCAGTGCATGTGTCGGTAGGTCTGACTTCTTCCGCACTCCCGGAACCGTTAGGTGAACTCGTCGGCGGCTCAAGCACCACGGAGGGAACACTGGCTTTGACGCAGGTGCGTACCCCGCAGTAAATGATGAGCGATGTTTGCCGACAGTGGCATTATATGTCGTGCGGGGCCTTTCAGCAGCGTGGTTCGCCAGATAGTGGGAAGGGGTCCTGGCATAATGCCTGAGGTACGTACGCATTGTCTCGGTGATAATGTGTGTCGTGATTGAGTAATATTGAGCGATGGCAATGGGGGTTAGCGAGAAAACAGTCATTAAACATGTGCGCTAGTTTCCTACAACGTGAAAGAGGTTATACATTCTCCTATATAATGTTCTTGCATGATGCTGCTTTATGTATACATGCATGTGCATGACTTGTTCATTTCTGCTGTTCCTGCTCTCACCAGTACTTGCTGTCATAGGCGTTCGCACGGGGAGACGTAGGGAGTCCCCCCCACCCTCCTATACCCGTGATACCTCGTCTTTACACTGCGTTGTTGTGGGCCTCAGTGCGAGGGCGTTGGAAAGAAAAGGGGGGTGGTGGCGCTGCGGTAACCCCCCCCCCCTTTTTTTACAGGGAGAACCCTTGCGCACGCCTTTGCTTACTGTTCCTTGTTCCAAGTTCCGAAAAGGCTTGACTCAATTCTGAAATAAATGAAAAGATAGAACTGAGTTGTAGCGCCGCCTTCGCAGTGAGCCTCTCTTACATCAACCTTTTGATACACGCATATTCTTTTCAGTATCGTCTTTGCCGTGTTGCGCTCATTGCGTTTTACATATTCTGTATGCTTCAGGGACGACGCCTGCAACGTTCCCAAGGTCTTCACGTTGTTGTACGGCGAGAGAGCGTCGACGCTCACGGACGCCCTCGGGCGACTCGGTCTGTCCCGCGTACAAGTGGACGCCTGCGCCATGCTGCGCGACCTCACGGACCTGTTCGTCGTCGTGCCCCGCAGCTTCCCCTTGAAGGCATCCGAAGACCTGTCGAAGTTGGCCACCGGCGCCTGTTACGACAACTTCCGGAGCGTCCTGACGTCCCTGATTGGGCGCGAATGCCGCAGTGACGTCTTCTCCATCTCCTGGTACAGACACGGCTGCTTCGGGAGCATGCTCTTCGAGAGGACGGCTTTCCGTGAGCTGTACGACGTGTTGGGACCTCACTGCGCCGCCATGCTTCTGCTGCATTACTACATCTTTGAACGCACCGACTGGGACACGTACGTCCAGTGGATCGGGCCTCCAGCGTCCGGAGTAAAGCTCGCCGCCTTGCCGAGCAGTAAACGTTCCGAAGCTGACAGCCTGGCGGCGCGCTCGGCTCCCCGAACAGCGACGCCTGGTGCATGCAACGTTGGGCATCGCGCGACCACGGACAGCCGATCGGACTGTGCAACTTCCGTTACATCGGCTTCTTCGTTCGCCGAGCACCAGGCGGGTGGTAATGAAAGCGGCGCAGGCCGGAAACGACCCGCGGGTGTTTCCTTTTCCCGTGTGAGGGCGCTCAAGGCGAAAAAGCCGAGACTCCGAGATCGGAAGAAAGCTGGAGCGCGGGGAGGCCGGGCAAGACAAGACGAAGCGTACCGGTTTCACGCGTGGACGATGCTATACGTGTCCGACTGCAGGAGGGTGGAGAGACGCTTCATGCTCGGATGCCCCGCGAACTTGGACAACGCCAAGAAGCTGGCTGACAAGGTCTTCGCCCCGTGGCCAGACTGTCCCGAGGAGGTTCGTAGCCACCCATGCTTGGTGCGCGCCCTGAGACAGCTCTTGAAGAATCACAAGTCCTGCAGGTACGGCAGGCTTCTCGCGGAGTGCTGCCCGTCGCAAGTCGGTAGCGAAGGCAGTGACGATAGCTGCGAAGATGACATCGACGTTGATGATGAAGAACTCCTGTTGCTGTCTTCCCTCTCCGATCTCGTGAAAGACCACGTTCCAGCGAGATCGGTTTCGGGGTTTCTGCACGCGGCCCTGAGGAAGTTGATTCCGGTCGAACTGTTCGGTTCGAAAACAAACTGGAGGAGGGTCGTCGATCGGGCCGCTTCAGTGGCCCGAATGAACAAGGGCGAGGTTCTCAACACAGCCGCGTTCGCGGCCGAGCTGCGTGCCGATCACGTGCCGTGGCTTCAGCGAATGGCGTGCGTGAAAGGAAACAAGAGACTTCCGTGGCTGCGCGCGGTAATCACGTGGTGCACGAGGCTTGCGGCGGCCGTCGTGTCCGTCTTCTTCTACGTCACGGACTCGCGCAAGGGCAAACGACAGCTCCTCTTCTACAGGAGGCGCGTCTGGAACGCCATAGTTGAGGTGACCAACAACCTCTATCATTCATTAATAGTACAATTATTATAGGAATTGTGTGTATCGGGCTTGCTGCTTCCCGTGCGTGGTTAAAGCAAGACAGATGTAGGCTTCACAGAACAACGGACAACAATTTATTTAAAGGGACACTAAAGTGAAACAATGAATCGGTTTAGATTGATAAATCGTACTGCGAAAGCACTAATGTCGTTAATTTCACCATCACAGGCATATTAATACGGGAGAAAGTAAAGGTCAAAGTTTTATTTTTAAATTTCGCGCCGATATCTGCGCCCGTGACGTCACAGATTTCAAAGTGAATTTTATGTATTTTGGCGGCATTGGTACAAAGACAGTTAATTGAAAATGGGTATGTTAAGTCTCTGGTCCCTTAGAAGGTAATGTACTTAATTTTTAGCGATTAGGAACTACGTATAGTTCTAGTGGACACCGTCAAAATCTATGACGTCAGGGCGATTGGTGCGGGAATTCCAAGGTGGCGCCGCTACCGCATTTTGTTTTTGCGCGTTTTCTCGCTTATCAAGCGTCTTCTTGCGTCAAGCATGGCGATTTTGGAATTTTGAAAGGGTAATTTTAATATGAGAAAAATCGTTTCTCTTTTTAGCACGGCGAACAAAGGCGCTCAAGGCAAAGACAGTGCAGGCGGGAAACGAAAAGCAGGAGAGCAGAAGCGGTAAATAGCCTGTGGTTCTTGCTAGAGTCAGGCGGTCATCTCTCCTAGCTGCGCGCAAGCGGCCGCGTTTTGCGCACCACGTGGCGCTATCATGCCAGCCGGTGATGGCGTGGTTCCCACAGAAGCAAGAAATCAATTTGTCTGAAATTTTATCTTGAAAATGTGTTGTTAATGTCCGGTGTAAACGAGCCCCATAACAACCGAGGAAGAAACATGCGGATGAACAGGACGCTTAGTGGAACTTGTCAGGATGAGTCGAGGTGTTGGTAAATACCCATGGCGAAAGATTAAGCACACTGAATTAACATAAGGAAGAAGAATACGAGACGAGACGAAGTGTTGACTTCCGACAAAAAATTATTCGTCAAAGTATGTAAACGTATATAGCCATCCATCCCGCGCATGCTCGTAGACTCATTGCTGACCTGAACAAAAGCAAAACGGAGATGCTTGTTTTTGCGGATGTGCAGTGCATGTTGCCACCTTGATACCTACTTTTGATAAGTATTCTTAGTCGGTGTGATGAGTGGAGTGCGCGTTTGAATTGTGCGCCTTTGAAACGTGTGCATCATAAAGAAAAAGACGACAAGGCGTGCGCGCGCGTAGATGAGCACAGTGCCGAAAGGAAGACGACGACGATGAAAACCTTCACGAGGGCGCGAGGTGTAAGGATTCGATGGACACGTGGCCCAATAAGGAAACAACACCGGTAATCTCAAGAGCCAATCACCTGTCAACGCGCCGGTCGAGCAGTGTCCAATGAAGAGTAGACAAGTGGACCGGAGAGCGAGAAAAGCCTTGTGCACGGAGTTCCAAGGGGGAGTTCCAAGGGAACCATACAAGGAGAAGGTTGTCACCGGACCGGGCGCTGAAGACGGGCAGTCGTGTTGCGGACCCGAGCCTCCAGGGCTTCAACCGGCCGTGGCCTCCTGCTATCGAGTTCCCGTGCGAGACCATAGCCATGGTGCCCGGACTCCACCCCAAGGCCTGCGGACTACGGTGCCGGCAGGCAACCTAGCAGCAGCAGTTGGGCTACGGGCCCGAGCTACGCATCCATTGCCGGGCCAGGTTGCCGTGGCATCTCAGTGCGTCGCCCAGCAGCCACCGTTTCGTCTTCGTCACCAGCCAGCCCGCGTCAACTCCATCCGTCAAGCCTCGGCGATTTGGTGAGACTGAACTGGTTTTATTTCACGCTTCTCTGCTCAGCGGCGTCAGAAGTAGACTGTACAGTTTAAAGGAGTCCTGACACAAAAATTTTCGCCCCGCGTTTTTTTGCTGCAATGTGTTGCTGGGGGCCTGTTAGTCATAACACGGCACATCGTTTGCTGCAGCGCGCGACAGATAATTAATTACAAGCACCTCATTGCCGACACAGCCTCAGTTTCGGTTTGACAGAGCTCCAAAAACGGCAAGCCGCCGGGTGCAACTATCACCACCTAGCGAGTGAAACGCTCGGTCACGTGAGCACACAGAACAGTGACGCATTTCCGCGCGTTCTGTCGTCGTCGGGCTCATTGTTGTCTGATGGCGACGATTTTCTTGCGGCGGGGATCGAAGGAATTTTCGACGTGGCGAATCACTTCATGTTTGACCCGCTGGCGAGGAGCGATTCGTCGGGAAGCGCGTCAAAACAGAAATGGCGGCTACGACGTCATCGTAACTTGTACTGGCTGCAACGGTTACGTAGGGGAAGTAGGGGGGTCACCTCGGGTCACCTCCGAGGGTGTCAATGCACTAGGTGCGGCCTATAATGCTGGATCGCGCTCGCGAACTTCAAAATTCATATAAAATACATTCCAAGCTTTATTCGCTGCCGATATTTTGCAGATGGTACACGCACGTACACGGGAATCGATCCAGCAGGCTATCTCGGCCGCGAAATTTTGTGTCAGTACCCCTTTAAGTCTTTGAACATGCCTTTTGTTTGTTATTAGGAGTGTGTTACCGTGTGCAGTGAACTTTTTGTTAAGCGTTTACTTGTGTATAGTATTTCTCCTTCAGTGTATAATTAAACGTTTTGTGTGTTGTTCGATAAACCAACGGCTTTGTCCTCAATAAAGCTCTCCGACGCTCAGTCTAGAGAGCTGTCGTAAAGAGAAAAAGAACCTGCATCACAGTCGGGAGTCAGCACCTCGTCCTCTTCCTTATTTGTTGATTTGGCGTGCTGAATTTTTCGCAGTGGAACTTGTTGCTGAGCTATTCGTCGAATGCTACTCTGTTTGAATAAGACGCACGCCAACTGAGGAAGAGACAGGCGGAAGGACAGGGCGTCCTCACCGAGAATCCTGCCGTCCCGCCTGTTTATTGATCGGTTCTTGCGTGTGTCATCTGAACAGAGTGCCACGCACCAAATAGCCTGGGAACTATAGTTGCACTAAGTTACATTTTTTGCTATACCTGGCCCTACGTTCTGTACGATACGGAGCCTCTACTGCGTGACGTCATGTCCTTCCGCCTGTTTCTTGCTCCTGCCGTTGCGAGTCTCTTTTGCACAGATTAGCAAGCAACAGCTGTATCTGCTGCGCGCTTCATTCTGCGTCACACCCATCTGGAGAACGACAATAGTCCTTAATGGACCTGTAATGGACCTCTTTCTCTAGCCCAGCATCACGCTCTGCTATAGTGGGATACAACTTGAGAAGGCAGGAGGGGCCCCACCTAAAGACCCTAGATTTTTCCCTGTTCTTTCTTAAGTACCGACAACCATTGAAGCGCCGCCGATGAATCTCATTGGCTAACGCTCGTTTTCGGCAGCCATGTTCTTCCTAACGCTTTTCCAGCACCCGGTGAAACACGTCCCCCGTTCACTAATGACAGGGGGTTGACGGGAGGAGAAAGGCGCGTCGCGTTAGCATATTGTCCGCTGAAAGATGCGTGGCAAATGTACTTAGACGCACATATGGCTTTGTAAATATTCCAAGTTAGGGAGAAAATGGCGGCAGAGCTGCGCGTGGCATTTAGGAACCGATCGCCTCCGCGACTAAAGAAATAGTCCCTCCCGCTCATGCACGCGCCGATGTTCTCCAAAGGCGGAGCCCCCGGCCGTCCCGCTCATGACGTCAGTCCCGAGTGCGCGCCCATTGGTGCAGGCTTGTGTTCATCCGCCTTTGAGGAGGAAATGCCGCTGCCTTCTAAAGTTGTACCCGACTATAGTATTTTTTGATACTGCGGGCCAAAAAATAATAAATAAATAAATAAATAAATAAATAAATAAATAAATAAATAAATAAATTCTTTATTTTTCCTATGCAAAAAAGGGAGGAAAGGACCACAGACCAAAAGCTACAAAACTGTAGCTTGAGTGCGGTCCAAATCAATAAAACGCAAGGAAATTTTCGCTTATTTTGAGTGAAATTCTTTGCATTACTCTATCAGGTTTGGGCATCTGGCGAAGACATCCTGGAGTATGCCGACGCCTCCAGTGGGCCTCCGAGAATGAAGGGCGTCGGCCGTCTGCTTCCCAAGGAGGAAGCAAGAGGCTTGAGGCTTTTGGTCACCGCGCCCGTCGCCAAGAACTTGGAGGTGAGGTTTCGCACCTTGAAGGTGTTCCTCGACTCTCTCAAGGGTAGCGGCGGCGGCGCGGACGACATTTACCGCCGTTGGAAGGCCTTTGTCGCCGACTGGAAGTCACGGGGAAAGCCCAAGCTCTTTTTCGTCAAAGCGGACATCGAGAACTGTTTCCACAGCGTCGACCACGAGGTCAGTGAAGGAATCAATGCACTCTGTCGCGACCGTTTTCTTTCCAGTTTCTCACTAGCGCAGTACAAGTCACCGTCTTTAGGCCACAGGTTGCGTAGACTGATGTTTGAAGATGTTTTTGTCGTATGTCAAACCAACAATATGAAACTAACTCAACCACGTCAAGTAGCCACTGCACCGCTGCCGACCGCGTCAGCGCGTAGTGGCGCTCGATAGAAGCTTTCCTTGGAGAAATGACATCACCCCTCGTTCGTCCGCGATTGGTTGAGATAGTCGCGTATAAACACTCAACTGCCGCAATACTGGGCTCGACATTTGAGTTAATTTTTGTTTTATATGCTTTTTTAGAATAACCCAAGCAGGCCGGAAGGAAAGTGTTGCTAAAGCTCCAAAACACGGTTCCCTCCACTACTGGACACGAAGGAATATTATTTCATTATTGTATATGCGTGGTACGGAAAAACTGAATAGTGAAGTGTCTTTTGTTGCAGAGGTGGGGGTCAGCATAACAGTAGCGTAATGCTTCGCACCATGATAATTTCTTCGAATTCCGACCGCATTTTCTGTTGTATTCTTACTCTTTGCACGATTTAGTGAAGTGTATATGGTCTGCGTCAGGGGCATGGATACTGGTGCCTTATCGGGTACACGTCGTCTGCCGTGTATGCCTAGGTTAATGCTGTCGCAAGCATCTGTAGTCATGAAGGGAGTAAGTTATGTATATCGACTGATTGATATTTTATTGGTCTAGTTAGCAGTGCAGCGACGCTTTGCCGCAGTACTTGATCGCACGGTTTTATTGCGCAAGTATGTAAGGGGTGATTCTTTTAGAACTGACCTATTTCAATTGGTTGTAGTTTTGTTACAAAGTATCCGATTTTAATGCGGTTTTCGGCAAAACATTCAGAAAGGATGAAAATTTCATTTCTTTTCCCCCTTGTTCTGCGCAACGCCGAAAAAAAAGGAATAAATAAGAAATAACGAAAACCGCGAAATGCTATACAAGGAGGGATGGCTTGCGACTATAAAACGTAGTTAAAAACCCTGATTGCCACGCAGCACACCAAGGGTGACTAGTGAATGTTTGTAAAGGTGATAAAAGTTATAAAGCTCATAAATGTCTAGAATCACTTACCCTACAGCAAGTGTTGAAAACGACCACCCTCCTGGCGTAGGCACAATCGAACTCGCCGCTCCATGTTGGCGGCAACACTCCTCAACGTATCGGCAGTGATGTGCGCAATTTCCCCGGAAACGCTGTCCTTTCATTCGTCCAGTGTCCGTGGTTTATCGGGATAGACACGAGCCTTCAGAAGACCCCATAAGAAGAAATCTGGAGGCGATATCTCTGTTTAGCCTCTTGTATCGAATTTCGCGAAACGTCGCGATTTTCGTTATTTTTTGTTTATTCGCTTTTTTTGCGTTGAACATCAAAAACCCGGACGTGCCGTTAAATTTTCATCTCTCCTTAATGTTTTGCCGCAAACCGAATTCAAATTGGATAATTTGTGACAAAACTACACCCCAATGAAATAGGTCAGTTCTAAATGGATCACCCTGTACAACGCCCTGCGGCATAATTGAATTAAGTGTAAAAGGCCTGTTCTCAGTACGAAATCCGGATGTTGCCGATAGATAGATGTGAAATTTGCAGAAAAGAGGCAGAGTTCATTCCAAAACTGACGCACTCTAGTCAGCCACTGCTCAACAAGGAAGATACAAGGGTACATATAGTTGCAGTATCGCCAACATACTTTAGTAGCTGGTGCTTCTGCTTAACAGGCGAGTATGCTTACACTCTCTCCACCAGGTGATGCTACGAGTGGTGGGCCGGGCGTTCGAGCGGACTGAGCGGGACGCCCGGATCGTGGCCTGCACGGTGGTCAAGCTCAACGCCTACGGCCGCGTGATAAAGCACTGGAGGCAACTGTTCGCGAAAGACGTCGCGAACATGGCACACGCCCCGGAGAGCTCGTCGCCTGCGCGGCCCCGCGTCTCCAGCAAGGCCAAGATTCTCGTGGCGAAGACGTGCCTTTTGCCCAACTCCAAAGAGCTGAAGCAGCTGCTACGGGACTACCTGACTAAGTTTCATTTCCGGCTACACGGCAAGACCTACAGCCTGAGGAAAGGCGTGCTGCAGGGCGGTCACCTGTCCGCAGACCTTGCGGACGTCTACATCACAGCTATGCAGAGGCAACACCTGCGGGATTTCGGCAACTCCAGTGGAGAGCTCTTAATCCGTGCCACTGACGACTTCCTCTACGTCACTTCTGACGAGGAACGCGCCCGCCGCTTCCGGGACACGTTCTCTCAGGGCTTTTCGGACTTCGGTCTCTTCGCGAACACTTCCAAGGTGCAGACGAACCTCGTCGACGATGAGGATGGGGGCTACGCTTGCATGCCGACTCCTTTTAGGGACAGAGCCGATTTCTGCGGGTACGTCTTCGACGTGTCGACGATGGAAGTGTTCCGGGATCCCGTCTCGTCGGTTCCGGTCGAGTCGGTGGTGGACAAGCCCGAGCGGAGACCGGGAGAAGCCCTGAAGAAGTACCTGCAGCCCTGGCACCTCCCCGTGTGTCCCTTGGCGTTGGATCCTCTGATCAACTCGCGGGAGTGCGTGCTGGCAGGCGTCCTGGACTTGTTCGTCGCGCTGGCTCACCGATTCTTTTGGTCGGTCAACTCCATGCGCTACGTGGACGAAGGCTACGTGACGGAGGTCGTTCTTGGAATACTGGATAGTTTTCTGGTCAGGGCGCTTCGGTGGTCGTCGGGCGAAGGCGTGGAGATTTCCCTCAGCGACGAAGAGTTGCGATACCTCTTCCTTTTGGTGTTCGCGAGGAAGGCAGACCGCAAAGCCAGCGGGGTAGGGAAGCATCTCCATGAAGTCGTCCAGCGTGTTGGCCAGAAACTGGCGCTGATCGGTGACCTGGAACACTTGAATGAATGTGTGGACTTGGCTTTAAGTTGATTGCACTTTGTATCTTATCTGTGCAGAGGCAGTCGTAGTCTCTAAGGCTTTTAATACTAAGGAGAAGGTGTACACGTAATGAGCGACCGACGTTAAGACGCTGAGTTGTGGCTACGTTTACTGCAACGTAAACTGATTAAGCGAATTTAAAATTTTAGAATCAGTTATGTGAAACTTGACGTCTAATGCGAAAGCTGCGAACATGAATTCCGCTGTGGTCTCTGTGCAATCGATTTCGTGAAGCCACTGTTGCATTTGTTGAAACGAGCCGCTCTGACTATAGAGTAAATCTAAACACGAGGTGCCTCACTGTCTCGTGCACTCTCACAACCTTGAGCAGCCTCATTGAATTAAAAGCACATAATGATGATTGCGGGTGCCCAACCATAACGCTCTTCCACTATTCTACCTCATTGTATGAGTGATCAAAACGAGACCGTAGCATTACCTAACTGAAGCGTTTCTAAGGCGTACGACTTAATACCAGGAGAGCATCGTTACGTACTTCCTGTTTGTGTTCCTTGTGACGTTCTCTGACTGAATGCCTACCTGTTAAACCTTTGCTGTGTTTGCCAGTATTCCGTTTGTTACGTTGGCGGACTTAGAGCTTTTGGCCGTTGTAGCCGCCTTACTCCATTTAGACTAGGCGATCTTTTAGTTAGGGCCGGGCAGTGTTATTTGCATGAACAGTGTTTCCGTGTGGGGGGTTTATTGGATGCTTTGATTTTTTAAAGATGTACCGGGAAATAGTATTTATCACCGGCGCCATAGATGATCACTATCTGATGATAACCGCGCACTAACTTTTTCTTACGTTGAAATTTTCCGACACAATTTTTTACATTTACTGCTTTAATAAAACAGTTTATTTTTGCCAAGTACTGCGTTTGTCTGAAAGCGTACAGTTCGTGGTGGTTGCACGAGTTTGTCATTGAGCTAAATCACAAGCAACAAGCGTGCGATTGCGCAAGGGTGTTGGGTGGAAAAGAGAATAGAGTAATGGGTTATCTTGTAGGGTCTATGCATCTCTGGCAGGCAGAGTTCTTCAATCATACCAGTTGCGAAACTGCGTTCCGAAAACCGGACATGCCCACGGCCGATTTTGCGGGGGCCTGCAGATTGCCGTGCCATCTGGGAGCAGCAATACAAAACACTAATTGCCATGCCGCCACCCGTGCAAGCTACTCAACACCACACGCAGCGCTGGCATCGTCGCGAGCATTTATTAGATTGTTTTTTGGTCAAGAGATGGCGCCACAATCAGCAGAGCCCGTGATTATGGCCAATGAAGAGCTTGGATTTTGATGCATGGGGCCTATGGGGAGTTTCGAAACTCGTATGATTGAAGAACTCTGGTGGCAGGCGTGTGGACAAGCCGGATGTCTACAGCTGCAAAGTTGCACACTCCAACGTGGTTGCCTGCTTGGGCTTTTCCGCTTATGTACATGCAAGCAAGGAACGAAGAAAACAGAAAGGTAGAAGGCAGGGAGGTTAAGCTGAAAAGTGTACGGTTGGCTACCCTACACTGGGGGAATGGGACAGGCGAATACAGTTGGATAACTGATTACTTCGAATAATTGATTACTGATTCTTGCTGTCACGCTGCAAGCATTTTAACTTGTAACCACCTCAACAGGCCTTATTTTATAATTTTCCTAAAATTTCATCTCTTTAAGGCGAAAGCCTTAGATGACCATCATCATCAGCCTTACTGCGCCCACTGCAGGGCAAATGCCTCTCCCATGTTCCGCCAATCAACCCGGTCCTGCGCTTGCTGTTGCCACGTTATACGCGCAAACTTCTTAATCTCATCCGCGCACTTAACCTTCTGTCTCCCCCTTGCGCGTTTACCTTCTCTTGGAATGCAGTCGGTTACTCTTAATGACCAGCGGTTAGCTTGCCTACGCGCTATACGCTCTGCCCATGTCCATTTCTTCTTGGTTTTGACTAAGATGTCCTTAACACCCGTTTGTTCCCTGACCGACTCTGATCTCTTCTGGTCCCTTTAGGTTACGCCTATAATTTTTACACCTATCACTTTAAGCCTCCTTGTGGGCCTCCAGGTTTCTGCTCCGTAGGTAAGTACCGGTAAGATGCAGCGGTTGTACACCTTCCTCTTGAGGGATATTGGCAAACTACCGTTCTTGATTTGAGACTGCTTGCCTAATGTGCTCCACCCCATTCTTATATTATATTATCGTATTTTGTCTTAGCGACAAAATTCCAATAAAGAAGGGTGTAAGGCATGGAGACACGATATCCCCAGTGCTATTCACCGCGTGTTTACAGGAAGTTTTCAGGGCCCTTGAATGGGAAGACTTATGGATGCGAGTTAATGGAGAGTACCCTAGTAACGTGCGATTCGATGATGACATTGTATTGATGAGTAACTTACCACCGATGCCTCCGATCTAGGAGGCACTGCAAAGTCACGTGAGGTGCAGAAAGCGTTTCGGAGGGGGCCGTGGGAAGATAAGTACATCGACTGCGAAGAAAAAGAAGATGGCTTTCGCCTTCGAGTCATTTTAGGAGAATGCATTATTATTTTCATTTATTTTTTTATTTTTTCAATCGTTATCCTACGGCTTAACTCTTTCACATTTTATTTACATCGCGTTTCGTTCTTCTTTCCCTTTGACGTTTCATAGGGTTTACATTTCTCTTTCTAATTGTCAGTGTGGCCAATCCCCCACGTGGGTATGAGCCAGTCTCCTTCAGGCGACAAACAAACAAACAATAAGGGACCCTGTTAGTTTTTTTATTATTTACAATATTCCACGAATTTCTAGGCCAGTCTACCAAAGTGTGTATTAACCACACGTACTTTGCACAAACTTGAACGGCTGTGATGCGCTTTATCGATGAGGCCGATCGTTTAATAAGTTGACTACGTTCTTTGGGTTCCATTCCTGTGGGGGCATGACGGAATGGTGGTAATTTTTTGAAGGAACGCGGATTCTCCTTCGGCGAAACCATCGCTGCGGCTGTGTGTTCATCGATAAGGAGAAGAAGAAGCAGAAGAACACAGGTTGGTTGTTCCTCAGTACCTTGGCAGTGGGTTGAGCCAAGGTACTGAGGAACCAACCAACCAACCAACCTACAACGGTTCACTGTTCATAATGGTCCACAGTGACATCGAAGAGGAGGACTCCAGTGATGACGGTAAGTTGACAAACGAGTTTTGTAGTGCTGACGTGGACTGGGGGCCGAAACACGGATCTGTATGGAAGTATATGATGATTAGGTGCAGTAGTCTGAACCGAAGACACGAGGGACCACTGATTAGTGTTTTGTGAGGATGGTTGTTGGGTTTATGGAATTCACCGTCCCAAAGCGACTCGCACTGTGAGATACGCCGTAGTTAGTGGAGGGTTCCGGATAATTTGGGCCCTCTCGGGTTAACGTGCACTGAAATCGCATAGTCCATGGGCCTCTAGCATTTGAGGTCTATCGAAATGCGAACGCCGCGCCCACGATGCGAACCCGCATCTTCCGAGTCAGCAGCCGAGCGCCGTAACCAGTGGTTTTTTTATTACTACGGTAGCTCAAAGAAACAGGACACAAGACAGGCAACGCACACACACAGCGCTGCATTTCCTTAGGTTTAGTGATCAACAATTAGTATGACTGATTACTATGGTAATCAGCGATACTTATAAAATTACACTTAGTAATAAAAAAAGCATGCCATACCAACAAGCCTGCTGTGAAACTTTAATCGTAACCAATGGGCCACCGCGGAGGCCGGAATTAAAAAAAATAAAACAAAGAACTTATGTAGAATGGTCGATTGAATGCAAGTAGTACTTGAGCCATCGATTCGAGGCAGGTATGAGTTGTAGGGCGAGGAAGACTGGTGGAATACCGTAAAATGTTGAGCAAGCGCCCCCCCCCCCCCTACAGTGAAGGATAATCCGATCAGATTTGGAGGGGGGGGGGGGGCTTGCTCGGCCCCGGACCGAAATTCAAGATCGCGGCGGGAGAGCCGCTAAAGATAAAAAATGCGCATCCATGTTTCTAATGAAATGCTTTATTTATTTACTGTTTTTATTCGCCCTCGTCACTGTCAAACCATTGAAGCAGCGACCGCTTTGACCAATATACGACCGGCCACATGTCAACGGAATTTCATAAACTACATTAGATACGCATTCAGTGTACTTATTCTTGTGGTTCTTTTTACACAAGCGATGCTCGTCTTGAAAAAAAAAAAAAGTGGCCGCAGGGGAGGAGGGGGCGCTTGCTCGGTCATTGGCGCTTATTTCTCATCTCCCGAAAAAGGGAGGGGGGCGCTTGCTCGGGTGGGGGCGCTTGCTCAGCATTTTACGGTAATGCTTTTTTTTTCAGTTTTATTCAGAGCATGAATACAGATTCTCCGATTGTCATGAATACAATACATTCGATCGCTGGGCGAATATAGTGACGTTCCATAACTATGTGCTGACTTGAGTAGTGTCCGGACTTCAAGTTGCAGCAGACATGTGCCTCATCTTGTAATGATTATTTGCGACCCTGCTCTCCCCCAGGCAGGAAGCTCAGTCTTCAAACAGCAAAGCGATGCCCCCCCCCCTTTTTTTTAACATGCATATTTTTCTTTTTTACTTTCTTCGTTTGCCGTCCATGTAAATGTTCAGTTTTTTTTTTAGTTTTTCGTCATTTCTTTCCAATGTCACGTCTCTTTCGTCATCATCATCATTAGCATATTCGTAAGCCTGACTACGCCCCCTACAGGGCAAAGGCGTCTCCCACGTTTCGCCAGTGTCCCGTCTCTGTATGGGTTTGAAAGTGATAACATTTTTTTTTTCATTGATGCACCTCCTTGTGCTATAAAACGACAGGGATCTGCGTGGGTTACTAAATGATGATGATGATTTTCGCTTAGGTTTCTGGTAGTGGCACTTGCACCTCGGCATTCGTATGCCTAGGTGTATGGCTTGCACGTGACGTCATGCACGCCGCTTCTGAATCTACTGCTACTCCACGATGGTGGTTTTGATGACAAACAAACTGCGTCAATGTGAAAACGACGTGGCAGGAGCGTCTCTGCGCGTGCGTAATGAAATAATCTGCACGTGATCTTTTGATAGCATTAATGTGGCATCGCTAGCGTCGCGTCTCCACATGCTGGTGCTCCAACATACAGGGTTTCCGTGACGTCGGTGCAAGCCATCTATTCCTTGGGTTAGCTTTGCGTCTCGACGCACTGCCGATCTCAGAGGCTGCGTCGAAAGAAGTACGTAGTTGAGATCTGCCCCGCCAGGTGCCTCAACGATACCAGCTGCGCACGAAAAAAAGAGAAGAGTGTTCCACACTCGCCGTCATGGCTGCTATCGGCGCTGACTAACACTTCTAGGTTTAAATGCACATATATACCCTATATAGTGGACGGGCGGATGACTGCCGCCGTAGATCAGTGGTAGAACATCGGACGCGTTATTCGAAGGTCGCAGGTTCGGTCCCTGCCGGCGGCAAGTTATCTTTTCGTCCACTTTACTTTCTTCACATTTATATCCCAATTATTACAAATAACATCTCCTATACTTTCCTTGGCATTATTGTCTGTTATTTCTCACTTAACATACCAGGCGTCTTGAAATTCTGTTGCCCCGTCATGGTGGTCTAGTGGTCATGGTGGCCAGTTTTATTTTTTACAAAACTTATTCTGGATATTCGGAAAACCGGAAGTATGTGCTGGACCGGAAGTACTTGAGAGAAAAACAAGAGTCTCACTCGGTGCTCTTGCCACTAAAAGATATGTTAAGCATGACTTCTCTTCGGCGATCAGAGCAGAACGATGGCTTCCAAGAGAGGCTGATCATGTCTGTGGCCCTGTTGACGGCCGTGTCCCTGATCAGTGCCACCGTGATGGCAGTGGTGCAGCTGCTGCAGCTCGAGGAGCGCAAGCCCGGAGCCGAGGCGCGAGCGAACGCAACCACGGACGTCTCCGACTGGACTCTGGCGGCCGGTACGTGCGCGCCATCTTGTGGCGAATCGCGGTGTTCTAATCGAGTACGTTAAAAAAGAAATCTTGGAGTGGAAGCTTTCACAAGGTCTTAGCAGCAAGTGTGAAGCCAGCATTTGCCTGGAGTTTACCTCGAAACACGGCCTTCTCGCGTGATACCCGATACGAGATTAACTGATTCGGTTCTGCTAACGTAAACGCTAGTCAAAGTATAAAATAAGAGATCGCTGTTCCCAACAAAAACAATATATCTGGATGACTATTGGTAAATTGATGCCTACTAAAATATGTCAAGGCTTTAAGGCTTCTTAAGGAAACCAGTAATACTAGGCGCTCGTTTAGCAGTATCTGTCCGAGGAAATTACCTTAATTAAATAGGTACGGCGTGCGAGGCAAACGCTGTTGATTATTCGCTGTGTGCTAGCGTTTTATCGTGCCTGGGGCAAGGTGGCGGCGGCTTGGCTTCACTTACGAAACACAGTTTCCACTCCAGCAGTTTTTAGGGGCGAAGTACTTTAGGGTCTCGCCTTGTCGGCGTGTCATGTCGTGGTTACGGTCCATCATAAACTGGTATGTGCCACAAAAATTGGGTAAATCCCAATACTCGCCACCGGTCCATACTATGCATATTATGAGTTAAAGATTTGTCGCTACTGCCTAAAACATCGTGTGTGGCTTAGCAGTGGTGTCAGAATCTCCGACGAAATTTACCAAGGCGCTCAAGTTTCTTATCTAAAACGAGACACAAACGTGTATCTCTAGGGTAAAGTCATCTATTTGAAATGCTACTTCGTTAAACATATCTGCAATGTGATGGTGCGTTAGTGGACCGGTGGCCAGTAAAGCAGTAAAGAGTGAGTATTTTGCTGTGGGAAACACCGGCGCACACTGCATGCTTCACCCCTCCCCAAGTTTCATGTTAGTGGAGCCGAAACACCCTTCCCTACATGCTTCGCCCCTCCCCAGTTATTTAAAACCTCCTTGGTTCTAACCTATAGTCGTTTACTACATAAGAATACACGGGAGCTCCGCCCACAGTCGTCGCTGCCCTATCCACTTGCAATTTGTCATTCCCATCGCGCCAAGCACTCCTCACGTATTTGAGGCAGGCGATTTCTCAATTCAGACACATGTTAGCGTCACTGGTTTTCACTTGAAAACTTGAACCTCCTGCGGAATGTCGGCAAAGACTCCGACACCACTGCGCATCCAAACGTAATACTGTAGATAAGGACGATAAACTTTTAATTCTTAGTACCGTAAAATCCTAAGCAAGAAATATGAAATATGCGCCAATGACCGAGCAAGCGATCCCCTCCTACCCTCCGGTCATTTTTTTTTCAGCCTCTTCTCCGCTACAGGATCCTGCAGCAGTGGTTCCTGCGAACCCAAGTTCTGAGAGTCTTTAGATATGTGCACGATTTCTTAGTGCTTTTACAGCACTGTGACTCGGGGTTGCATTCCGAGTTGTCGCAAATTGTCGGTACACTTGAAGAATGCCTTCAACCCATTGTCAAAACGCGCACAGGACCCTGAGAGAGGGCGTCCGAGGAAGTTGCCTTGCTGAGGCTAGCACAATCACGTGACGCTCTCTTCCAGTCATTTTGCTTTCTCCATTCGAACATGCCTACAAACAAGCGACAGTTGTTCACCCGCACGGATAAGTTAGCTCGCACTGCAAGAATGCGGCGGTTCTTGTCAGCAGAAACTGGTTACAAGTAAAAGAATATAGCATCTTCAAATTTGTGGCGATATACTGACATGCTTGCTCGGCTGTTATGGCCCACAGAATTAAACAAGAATTAGCTCCCGTTCTACGAACTGAGCCCGCATTTTGCGTGAGCATACGTTCTTTCGTTTCTGCCGTCGTTACCGTTCATGCGAAGCAGTCGGCTACTCGCCGATTGCTTCGACGACGACCACTTCAGATGCGCCATGGCTGCACGTTTAAATTCAGGCACACGTTGACGGAGACTTCAGAAGAGTTCGTGACGCCCAGGAACGTACACAATTGCTTTCGGTACCCGCGTTATCAGTGTGCGGTAGGATGGGTGACAACAAAACGAGCATGTAGGAAACTGGACGAGCGTTTGCAGCGATCGAGCGATGACGCGGCAACGCGTTCCTGCCGCTTTCAAAACGCCTGGCTAATGCCAACTGGCCGAAGTGCGAAAACAAGCGGTCTCTGTGACGGAAAAACGAGGTTTTCAAGCAGCGCATTTCGAGCGCGAGTGGAAAGTTTTCATTAGTTTTCATCTGCCAGAGGCTCCCTCTAGCGACTGTTCTGGACGTACCGTAGCGGTTGCCAGAGCCGAATGTTGCGTTCAGTGCCGTCAGCTAGTTTTGTTCGTTGGTCTTAAGGGGCAGTGAATGAGGTCGGGTATTAGAGGAATGCTTCAGAAATCGTTAGGCGGTGAATGAGTCAGACAGCGTAGGTTGTGTCGAGCGTGATGCACAAATGCTCGCAACGCAATGTTTGTAAAAGCAAAGCGCGATTGTTTGTGATCCTGCCCGTTAGACACTTACGCCGCTTTGCGTGTTCCTACAGCGTTTCTATACGATTTAAATATGAGGATGACACTTGTTTGTGATTTAGAGTTTTCACTTGAAGTCGTGCGATGGAGCTTCGTGTGGCAACAACAGCTGCTTGCTTTACCGCCACTACCTTAGAAAGTTGCTTGTATTAAGGAAATGTCGAGTGGGTAGTTGTGTTCTTGCACTTTTCTACAGCGAAAAAAATAAATAGTGACAGCTGTATCGCTGACCACATTCTTGGCGCTGTGCAAACTTATATCGCCGAGTTTCACACACGTATCGCAAGTCTTCATAGTGGGGGCGTTCACACGTAAAACAAATTCGGGCCTTCGGTTTCTCCTGCGGTAATCAGCATTTTTTCGTCATTGCAAATGGTACATTAAAAGACAACTTCACCTGTATTCAGAATCATCCGAAGATGACGAGTATATAGGGATGAAACAGAATAAAGGCTAAGATTAGGCAACGTACATACAGTGATCAACACCGTCGCTGTTACTATTTAGCTCGTTATGTTCGGTTTGATTTGTTTTATTGAAACGGTTTGGAATATTGTATATAAGCACATATCTTGTAAGTGTTGAATAAAAGTTAACGCATTGCTTTAGTGGCTGCGAGTGGAAATTTAGCCACCGCAGTATTGACGGCCGGGTGAATTTGCACAGCCTCTTCAAGTTGACCTGACATGACCTCGGAAGCTCTCGTTATCTGTTCTTAGTGGTAATGATAGACGCAATGTGCTTTGCAGCTGCGTCTCCATGGCGACCCGTGCACTACGACCTGCTGCTGCACCCTTCTATCAAGAACAACACCTACGAGGGATACGTGAACGCAGTCTTCGAAATCCAGCACAACGCACGACAGGCGAGTGCCCGGGTCACAAACGGCCTTTTTTTTGCGACCGTATGTGCGAATAAGAATGGCGGTGTGGGCGAGTTGGTTTACGTTCGTGGTGAAGACGAGCAGCGCGAAGCACAGAATTGTGGAAGGACAGGCGAGGGAGGACTGAGGAAGCGAAACAGCCGTTTTGACAGCATTTAAGTTCGGTAAATTCACGCGACACATGTTGGTGACGCCATGTTTGACCCACACAATATCTCATGTATATATTGTACCGGTGCGCATAGGCTATATATAATATATATATATATATATATATATATATATATATATATATATATATATATATATATATATATATATATATATATATATATATATATATATATATAATGTGTGTGTGCATCTGTCTTGTTACCTATAAAGCCAGTTGGTATTCAGTGCTTGTGTTCGTTCTTCTTCGCTTCCTCTGTCCTTCCTTGCCTGTGCTTTCGCCCTTCTGTGCTTCGCGCTGCTCATCTTCACCATGACCATATGTCTCTTTGTGGAAATTCAGTCCTCCGCAATTCCGCAAGGTGGAGGAATGGTTCAGAAAGAGACTATTGGCATCCACCCGTTAGTAGCACAAACCTACAAGGAAACATATACTGATAATTTACACACTAAAAAAAGAGAGTCCTTTGACTCTTTTATTGCAAGTTCTGACTTGCCACGTATATGACTCTCTTTAAAGAGTCACGTCAACTCTCTTTCGAGATCATTATACTCTTTCCCATTTTAGCATCCAGCGCACAACTCGAGGCAAGGACCGAGTGACAACCGACGAAGACAGGCGCCTGTCTTTGTCGGTTGTCACTCGGTCCTTGTCTTGAGTTGCCACAAGACGCGGCGGAAGCTGCTGACGATGAAGAGCTTTCAGCCGAGGTCCGCATGCTGGCATAAAACTCGTTTGCGACGTCGCGATGGACGAATCATCAGTTGCCGGCCATTTTACCTGCGAAAGAACTGTTGTCACGTGGACGTATGGCGGTGCGTAATAAGGGAGGGGTGCAGAGCACGTTTCGGGCTAATTAAACACGGGAGTCTGGCGCCATGGTCGCATCGAGAACGAAGGCACAGGATGACAAAAACTGCGGCTTTTACACTGATCTTAGGCAAAATAAGTAGAGGATTTACGTGTTCATCCAGAAACTGAAAATTTATTGATGTAACAGACATTTGTTCATTGTTTTCTTGATACTTTCGATAATTCGTCATTAGGTCCAATCGCACATTTTTTTCCGGTCCCGTGATAATCGAATTAAAGAGGTTTTGCTGTAGTTAGTAATTACACGAATTTTCAATTACTACAATTCAAGAAAAAGTGCCATAGCGTAAATTGTAGGTCGATTGTCCTGAAAAAATGTATAGATTTAGCTTGCTGTTGCTGTATGTACGTGCCAAATGAAAGGTGCTAGTCCGTGCGGCACGTTTTCGCGTTTAGCGTACTTTCTTTCAGGCATGGCAAGATATTTTATGTCCATGGCACGTATACAGCCAAAAAGAATATCTCTCAGCCAAATTTTCTCGATGACGCTTTTTAGTACGGTTATAATGTCTGAGAAACCTGTTTAATAATATAACTAATCTCTTAATTGGGCTACATACAATTGATTCAGTTCCAGCGACTGCGAATAACATTACCTTGGTTTGGCCCAGCGACGCAATATTCGCATACCTTAAAGCTTTGGCAGAAGTCGTAAGGGACACGTGACATTTATCACTACGACATCTGTGCAGCCAATCATATCGCTTTGAATGTCCTTCTTTCTCATGTAAAGTACGATCTTCACACGCCGTCGTTCCGCTCCACGTGCATTTCCCACCAGATCGTGCTCGACTGCGCTCGGAGGTTGGAAATCGTGACGACAGTGCTGCGATGGAAGTCGTTTCCGGTTCGCGTCACACGCGTCCTCCGAGACGGCAGCAAGGTTGTCATCGAAACGACGCACCTCCTAAGGCAGGGTCGCACGTAAGCACGTCTTTTATTGCGGAACGGTTAAGCGGTGTTTTTACGATGGCGTTCGTGTAATGCTGGTCAAAGAGTTCAGCGACTTTTTAATTGCGTGAAGAAGACGGGACGAAAACAGGAAGGATACTGAAGCCGTTTGGAATAACCTGCTTTCACGAATTAAAGTCAGTTGGAAGTCTGCGTCTGTGTTTCGGTTTTCGTCCCGTCTTATTCGCGCGGTTAAACATTTGCTTAATCCATTAACCGACTAGCCCGACATCATGCCTTTCATGAAGACGTTGACGGCGGTGTTTAGAGGGGCGTGAGGGGGGGGGGGGGGAGGAGGTAGGGGTCGTGGTTAGTATGAAATTCAAACCGACGAATAGCCACTAAGGTGGCCATACGAAGACGTTAGAAGTTATCCTAACCCAACCCAACACAGCACCCTCCCCCCTCCCCAACACCGTGCATAATGGCGAACAGTTCCGGCTCTAGTTTCAGAGAACACAAGGAACCACCCATTCCAATAAATGTCGTGGAGTTTACGCCAGCCTGCAAATGCTGCCGTAGGCTTGACCGAAACACTGCCTCAGCACCGTCAGTACCTCAAGACAGCTAGCAAGACTCTAGGTGTCTTGAGGTACTGACGGTGCTGCTGCGACCAACGCAAGGGGGCAGGACCGGCGGCTGCGGGCGTATGGTGGCACCGCTGTCAGCTTGCGTGACATGACGCCAGACCGTTGCACGCACGCCTGGAACCGTTTCTTGGAGCTTATGGAGGAACACAGCCGTTTCAGGTGAACGACTGAAAAATGGAATAGCCAGAAAATAATTGATAACACAAGAAAAGGAAAAAGAAAGGAAACACGAGGACACTCTGCAAGACGAATGCCTTGAACGTTTACTTGCCATTCCTTGCTGAGTGTTTTCACAGTTTTCGACGTCGCTTTTTGGGAATCTTCCTCTCCCCCTCTCCCTGTCATTTATTCCTCCGTCATACACTGATGGCCGCCGCTTACGTGTCTGTCACTCGAGATAGACAGTTATATTGCGTCCATCTATCTTGCTCTTTTTTCACCTTTTGTTACATATTTGCTCATATAAACAACCACTTACTTCTAGATGAGTTCGTGGCAGGGAAATCTGGCGCCACAAGCGAACAATGACAAAACGATCTGGTCGTGAAGTGCACGCGTTCGCGAACGAGCAAGCTTGGAAGTAATGTAGATGCGCTAAGCGAAATTCACGAGCGAGAAACGCAACAAGAGGACATGACTAGTGCTGCTTAAGCTTTGCTAATCTCTAGAAGTCCGTGTACCTCAGGCGCTCCTCGCACCAAATGCAGGTACAACCTGACGGTGCAGTTCCAAGGCCGACTTCGCAAAGATTACGGCCTCGTCCTGAAGCGAGAGGGCGATCAAGTCGTTTTGTTCATGTTACCCCGGTGAGTCAATCTTTCCATGCCGTGTCTACGAGGAAGCGTAAAGTTCGCGAACGAATGGTAACGACTCGAAAATTGGCTAATTGATATATTCTCTTGGTTCTCACACAGATTTGCTGAAGTAGCTTTCAGATTTGCAGATAGCTACTCAGGCACTTTTAACAAAGTGAAATTGGCGCAAATGAAGACGGACACAAAGACGAGGCTGACAAGGACAGGGACAGCGCCTGGCCAGAGTTCTTCGATCGTACGAGTTGCGAAACTTTCCATAGGCCCCATGTATCAAAATCCGAACTCGCCATTGGCCGAAATCGCGTCATCTGTTGCCAAAAAAAAAAAAAGTAAACTAATAAACGCTTGCCACAAGCCAGCGCCGCGTGCGGCGTTGAGCAGTTTGCGAGGAGTGCACGCAGGGGCGGTAATCTAGTGTTTAGTATTGCTGCTCCCAGATGGGGCAGCGATCTGCCCCCCCCCCCCCCCCCCCCCCCGCAGAATCGGCCAAAGGCGTGTCCGGTTTTTGGAACGCAGTTTCGCAAATGGTATGATTGAAGAACATTGCCGCCTGTCCTTGTCTGCGTCGTCTTTGTGTCTGTCTAATGGCACTTTGTTAAAATGCAAGACCATCCAGCCCAACAGTCGGTCCTGTTGAAGTATGCTCAAACGCGCCCTAGCAATATCTTATACAGTCTCAACCGTTTGCGCCTGTGAAATAAGTTATGTTACTGTATTAGGTGAAAGAGGTAATTTTTACCAAGACTGAAGGAAGTGCGGAGCTAGGTGGCCTGCCTCCTTTATCTTTATTTTCTCTTTCTTTCTTGCTCTCTTTCTTTCGCTTTCTTTCTTTCTGGCTGTTTTTTCTATATCTTTTTTTTTGTCGCTGTTTATTCCTTTCTATCTTTCTGTTTCTTTATCTCTATTCCTCGCTTTTTCTTTCTTTCTACCACCTTCTCTGTTTATTTCTCTCACTATCTCTCTCTCTCTCTCCCTGTACTCTTTCTCTCTCCTATCAAGGTTATTTCATCCCACGCCAGACATATCGGCGCACGTGTTCAGGGAGCGAAGCAGAATATAAAGAAGAGGAAGAATACAGCGCGTGCCGGTTCATGACGATGATAATTTTTGTTCGCGACTAAAGGACTTTCTCCGAGAATAAACAGCTCCGCAGGTAATAACTCCTTTTAGAACTAGTACCAAACGGCAGTGACCGATTTTGGTCACTGGCGCTATTTACGCTCTTATAGTTGTAATTAGCAGAGGGCGCCCGCACTTTAGTAGGGGTGTTCGAAAAGTTGGTATTGAGGCCAAGAATAATGCGAATCGTGCAATGGTGAAAAGTGGATTGAATCGAATATCGAATCATACGGAAACAGCGAACAGCGTTGTCATTGACGATTACTATGGAACGGTATATACAGCCTAGTAATGATATGGTTGACAAACTACGGTCAACACTGTTGCACGTACTCAAATGTCACTTAATTAATGCCCTAGCGGAGCATTTAAAAGCCAGCATATTAGGCCCACTGAGAGACATAACCTGGGTGTACTCATGTAAATTTTCATGTTTTATGCCTAAACTATGTTCGTGGATGGTGGACACAACCTGAACCCTATATGCTGACACTGCATGTGCACTTGCCATGGCTGCGCAGCAAACTAGACGCGTTCGTGACCTTTCCGTGCTTCAAGGATCCCGGGTGGAAGACGACCTTCGACGTGCGCCTGCTAGTCAACGAAAACTTGCAGGCCTCCTCGACGGCCGGTGTCGAGAGCACTTCGAAGGAGACGAACGGCAGCACTGTCTACGTCTTCCACAGGTACTACAAGTGAGATAATATCTCGGGAAGATGGACTAGCAGGCAGCGTGGTCAATGTGTTCCACAAATACTACATGCGAGATGGCATTCTATGAAGGTGGGCTAGCTGACAGTGCGGTCTATATCTTCCACAAGTACTACATGCGATAATGCATGTTAGGAAGATGGGCTAGCTGGCAGTGTGGTCTGTCTTCCATAGGTACTACATGCGAGATATCATCTTAGGAAGATTGATTAGCGGGCAGTGTGGTCTATGTCTTCCACAGGTACCACATCTCTGGAAGAGTGAGTAGCTGTGATAGACAAGGTCGTACTGGATATTAAGATTACTTAAAGGGAGACTGACAAAAAATCTTAGTCTGGCGTTTTTCTTCCCTGCAATATGTTGCTGGCGGCCTATAGTCATAGCACGGTACATCGCTTGCTTCAGTGCGTGACATATAATTAATTACTGTCTGCTTATTACTGATCAGTCTCAGTTTAGGTTTGGTAGAGCTCCGAGAATGACAAGTCGCCGGATGCAATTAACACCATCTAAATTGTGAAACTTGGTTGACGAGTTCGATTATGTGAGGACACAGAACCCTGACGCTCTACCGCGCTGCCTGCGTCCTCTACCCGCGCTCTTTCGCCGAACAGTAATCTGCTGGCACAAGCGCGACAGAAGGGCAATTGAGACTGTGATGTCATCGTTACTAGCTGCGCCAGCTCGGAGCTCGGCTGCAGCGGTGACGTTGCGGAAGTTGGGGGTCACCTTCAGGTCACCTTAGATTAGGTTAATGTCGTGAGGTGCGGCGTATAGCTCTGGATTGCGCGCACGAACTTCAAAATTCATGTATACGACGTTCCAAGCTATATTCGCTGCTGAGATTTGGTAGATGATATAAGCATGTTCACGAGAGTCAATCCCGCAGGCTTTCTAAGCCACAAAATTTTGTCAGTGCCCCTTTAAGACCGCACACATCGTCTCTCTGCTAAAGAAGATTGTAGAAAGCTGACTACTGGGACAAATAAGGCTAGTGATTGTTACCCCGTTTTACAGGCAGTTTCTAATAGCTGTCTTCTAACTCTAAAGCTTTGGAAGTGCAGCGTGTTGTACTTTAATGCTGGATGACTAAAATTTGCTGGCAACATGAATTGAACTGTATGGTGTTTCATTATCTAAGAATGTCTCCTGTATGCCAATGATGTGTGTGTGTGTGGTGGCACTGGGAATCAAACCACGTACATTCCACGTAAGATGCTAACACTCTATCACTTTACTACAGCTGCGGTGCACTCATAGGTATGCACATTAGCATGTAAGGCATCGCAGGGGACGCCGGAAAAGACCTGTGCCTTCAGACATAGCTTTCATCTCTTTATATCCCCCTCTGAAATAAGCACCTCCCTTCTGCTGAGGAGCTGTTTTGTCGTAGCAACAACTTTCATTTTTTGCGTAGCTGCTGTATTAAACGTCGCGGTAGCCGAGTGGCTGGGGCTCGAAACCGGCCTTGGGTCTACGGTATCAATGTTATAAGAAGTATAAAAAAATACAAGAGGTTTTATACAGATTTATGGGCCCTTGAAATCACCTCACTGAGGAAAATTATGTCAGAAGTTTCCGATTAAAGCGGAACTCGCATTGTGATACCGGTTTCTGCATGCAGGAGCCCAAATTGCATTTCAATTTATTTTCATCATTCTTGCTTCTTGTGGTTATCGCTAATGTGGCTAAAAAAAAAACCTATTACGGGCCACTTGCATGCTACAATTCTATACGCTTGGTATGATATTTGCTTTTGTGCCGGTGTTTTGGACAGTGCTCATCAATCTTATCTCTCATTCTGATTAGCTGTATTCTTCTCTCGCATCTTCTGGTTTATAATATTGCTCGAGCATAGCTGCGAACAAAACAGCTATCTTTCCTAAAACATCGTTTTTTTTTTGCCATACCGCAGAACGGAACCCATGTCGGCTTACCTGCTGTCCGCCATCTTCACCAACTTCAGCGTGGACAAGAGCGGCAGGATGAACCTGTGGTCCCCCGCTTCGTGCGTATGCGTGTTGTCATGGCAACGACAGTAGTACAAACTAGCAATAGCAAATAACGATGACGTAATTATGACGTTAGTCTAGCTTAGGGGCGTGCAAATAAAAGTGTTCGAGACCGGATTGAATATGAATCTAGTCGACTACTTTTCGTACGACCTTGGAATATTGAACAGCCGCTTTCACAGTCATAATAAAGTGATGTTTGCAACACATTATTGTTCATTTTACAATAAAACAGAAACTTAGCATCAGCCGCAAATACGTACATTGTTCTGCAGTACAGTCTGTCGGCACTCCTGTCGCTGTCTCTAAATTAATTAATCGGAAAGCTTTACATGATTAACTTCATTAAATTGAAGGTGAACATCACCGACGAGTAAACGTCTTACGGTACACTTTGAATACGTTATTCGTTCATCGATATTGCCTTCCCTAGCTTGAAGCCACCGGGGACCGAACCTACAACACACAACGTATAATTTGCGGGCCTCTCCCGCTGCGTTTCTGTCGTGGTGCATCGTGGCTCAGTATCACCAAAGTGAACTTTCCTCAATAGCAGGCCTTCGTTAGCTGGGCATTTAACGCAGCCCAGTTGTACGAGCCCTTTTGGCAAGTAAAGCCTTCGAATTAAATGCAAGTAAAAAGTGCTACGCAGTTAAGAGCCACGCAGAATGCGATGGAACGGAAAATGATGTGCGTAACATTAAGAGTGGGAAGATAGCAGATTGGATTAGAAAACAAACAGCCGTTCCCAACATTCTAGCTAGCATTCAAAGGAGTCGTGAAAAGAAAACGATTCCCAGATATTTCGACGCAATATTCAGTCTTCGTTTAATAACGCCCGTTTGAATATCCTAGCCTTCTTGCGCTTCTAAAGCTACAATGCGGCACCGCCGGCCGGCATAAGCACTAAAACGTGACGTCATCGTAAGAGATTTGAAATGGTAAGCGTATCGTTAACATTTCTTTGCTCTAAAATAATAAATTGACATGAAAATTACCTAGTGAACGAATAAAGCGGCAATTTTTGAGCTCACAGTACTGCTCAAAGCCCAAAAGCCGACTCCGTACTAACAAACGTCGCTGCAGTGGCTGCAACGCGGGAAGGTCAGCCATTTTGGGATTGCACGATTTGTTTGCGTGACGTCATTACGGCGCCGCAGTCGACACGGTGTGATGATTCGAACCTCGGTCAACTATGGCTCAACAGGCATCGCATCGTCGCCATGTTCTGTCGACGGCAGAAAATGTTCATTGGCTGACTGAGATGGCGTGAGCTGTAGAGTTGAGGGGAACGCGCGCTGGGAGATCGAGGTAGTGCTTTTGTAGTCATTAAAGCAACCCGGACGATCAAAAGAATCAAGGCATAATATTGAATGGACCGCCACGATTTGCCAATACGCGTCGTTCAAGATTTTCTGAAAACGTTTTACGACCTTTTTGAAACAAGAAATGTGGACCTGGGCATGTGACGTAATGCAAAGGACAGATGGTCAGCTAGAGAGACAGAATAGATGCCAAGAGGTGGTAAACGTAATCGAGGATGGCAGAGGATTAGATAGAGTGGTGATATAAAGAAGTTGTCAGGTATAAAATGGAATCAGCTAGCACAAGACAGGGTAAATTGCAGCCCATTAGGCGAGGCGTTCGTTCTGCAGTAGACGTGAATTGGCTCCTGCTACTGCTACTAATGATGATGATGATGATGAGAAATACAGAGCCGTTCCACTACTGTGAAAATGGAAGGTAGCGAAGCTGTGGTGGAAGCACCGGCAGCGGCCGCGGCTGCACGTTCTGCGGCAGCGACTTCACGTAGAGCGAACGACACTCGTCCGTCCCATAGCGAGTTCGAAGGGCAAGTGCTGATAACAGCGCTAGCGCGATCTCTACGTCACGTGACAAAGGGGAGCAATGACTGGTGGGAAGCGCCGCCGCCGAGTATCGCCACGACACTTGTGAATGAGCACGGGCGGTGGCGAGGGGTACCTCTGCGAAGACGCTTTATACGTGAACCAATATATATCCGCGGCCGAAAGGTTTTGTTCTACGTGTGGTTTTGTCCGCGCACGTGATCTGCCATAACCTATAACCATAACCCATTGCGATACGACGTCCTCAGGTGGAGACGCGATTTACTTCTGCCGTTTCTCTGCACTATTGGCAAGGAAGAGACCACTAACATTGCGATAATGGTATATTAGGCTTACTTGTTGCCCAAAAGATCTTTTATATCACTTCTGGATGAAATATCTTGCAACCCACCTTAGCTTTGGTGAAGGCAGTGCCTTCTTTAACGAGACGTAGGACGTGTGGTGTTTCTGCAGGAATTTGAAAATATGTCTTACCTTGTTAGAAATGATCAATGCCAGCAGATAATGTTCTCATGTAATTTGAATGGGTCGTTGAATACGGTTTATGAAGAAATATAGCATGGTTGACTGTAGAATAATCACATGATTTTGCAGTGAAGTGCTGTAAAATACACTCTTATTCTAAAACTTCTAGTTAATTTAAAGTTGGTCTGCAGACCCCGGGCATACAATTATGTGAATACCACGCATGGGTATGCAGTCGATCGTAATGCGTCTCGCAAAGGGATATACGGCTTCGCTGCAAAAGTGCCTTCTCGTGCAGGTTCTCTGCCTACCGGCCTGAGGTGCTGAAGACCATCGAGAAAGCGGTGAGCCTTCTCGAGGAGCAAGTCGGCGCGTGGAGCAGCAGTCTGCAGGTGATCGACTTGGTGGTGGCACCGGACATGCCGGAAATGGCCGTGTCCGGCGCCGGCTTCATCGGCCTCCGGCAGGGTTCGTTCGACGCCTTCGACATCTGGGAACGCGGCAAATGGGTGGTCACCGTCGTCCAGCGCATCCTTCGACGCTTCTTCCTGTCGTACGCCACGCCTCGGTGAGCGTTATCACCCACTGCACTACTGAAAGTGTTGCCAATCATGCATTACCATAATCCACGATCTTAGGATTGCACAGTGTTCTCCATTAATTATTTCCTCTGGCACCTCGGAAACGAAACCAAAACTGTTCATTCGTGGGGGAATACTTCTTCAATGATCCCCTTTGCGATTGGCGCCAAAATTTTGACATGCTTGTGGAGCTTGGAGCCACAAAGAAGAGGAAACATGACCAAAGTCATGGGTGACGCCGAGGCGGCTCAGCTGAGGCTGGTAAGCGCCATTTTCGGGTCGACGTACCGAAGCTGTTTCAATGAGTATCACACTGAAAATGAGACGTGGTTCAAATTTTGCGTACTCTAGTGAGTAGCAGGAAAAAAGAAGCGATTTTTCTCATTTGGCAACCGCTGAGCCGGGATGACCTAATTTGATGCCATGTCTGTAAATCCACTAATACTTGCACCACTGGCTCAATTTTTCGTTTGTAGTATTCTGATGTCATATCTATTAGGAAAACACGGACAAAAAAAGTCTCCGGCCAAAATAACAAATCCAGGGCTGAAAGGGTCGAGAGGGGGGGAGGCAAGTTTGAACGCAGCGCTCACCCCACCCTCCTGTGGTCGATTCCGAAAGAATGCGAGCTCCGTAATGGAAGCAAAAATGAAAATAAAGCGATAACCTGCTTCTCAGAAAGGCCTGCCATTGGTACCCGGCTTACCATGGTGAGAGTGGGAAGTAAACTCTCAATTGGTCGCCATTATCGGGAAAAACCATGCGTAGCCATAATCCTGCGCATTAAAAATGCGTCCAGTTGTCCACCCAGAACCGGGATTGAAAGAGAGTAGTTAATCTCATCAACAAATGCACGTGGTAGGCGTCTCCTCCAGCTCAGGGAAGACTTACTGTATGCAGCTGTTGCTGTAAACTGCTCTCGTTAAATCCCCGCTCAGGGTAATCAACTGCACGCGGACGCATGCGTTTACCATTTGTTCAGAAGGGTGGGGGGAAGGCTTAGGCCATATTAATTGGGCATTCAGCGAGGCACACCCCACCCACCATGCCTCCACCATGCCCCTACAATATCCACAATTAAGGTGAGAAACATCCCATCATAATGGTGGATTATGGTAATGAATGATGGTTAAACTTTCATTAGGGTAGATAGATAGATGCGCACAAAATGACTTTGGTTCGCCAAGAAAGGGAATTTTCGAGGGTTCATTTCTTTGTCTGACACAACCTTAATTAAAACCAGCAGATAACGAAGCCAATGAAGATATCATCATCATCATCAGCCTGTCTACGCCCACTGCAGGGCAAAGGCCTCTCCCATGTTCCGCCAATCAACCCGGTCCTGTGCTTTCTGCTGCCACGTTACACCTACAAACTTCTTAATCTCATCTACCCACCTAATTTTCTGTCTCCCCCTCACGCGTTTGCCATCTCTTGGAATCCAGTCATAGTTGAAATCAAGTTGAAATCATAGTTGAGTCATAGTTGAAATCAAGAAGAAATAATTATGGGCCGGGCACGTAGCACGTCGGAAGGATAACCGGTGGTCATTAAGGGTAACTGAATGAAGATATAGGGAACGTTAATTGTACTGTTTTAAGTGTACTGTAATAATTGTGATTGAAGAAAGTAAAGCGGACGAAAAGACAACTGGCGGCTGGCAGGGACCGAACCTGCGACCTTCGGATTGCGCGCCCGACGCTCTTACCAACTGAGCTACAGCAGCGGTCGTCCCCTCGTCCATTTGTCGGTTATTTATGTGCATGCGAACCCTGGGAGCGTTAGTCAGCGCCACTCTTAGCCATGAAGGCGAGTGTGGAACACTCTTTTTCCAGATGGCGTCACGTAGCATGTGAACCTTTAGCAAGAGGACAGCTGGTTTTCATTTTAGTTCGCCAAGAAATACTTCGCATTTATTAATAAAAGCTTTACGTATTGGCTACTTAGAATATATCTGGAAAGCTTGGCGTCAGAAGGGATAAAGGGAGCCCAATTTCTGCGAATTTTACTAAAAGCGCTGCATGGCTGCATTCCGGGCAGTGCCAGGGAGCGGGAACGTTCGAACCAAGATGGCACCCACAGAAAGCTGTGTCCCCACCCTGTAGCAGAGGAGGCGGACATATTGAGGCAACCTACGCGGCAACACCGAGCCGCGAGCCTGTTCACGGCTTTTCGTTAAAAGAGTTGACTGGTGGGCGAGTTGGTGTTCTGACACAAACTATCGCAAGTAGCGCAACTAGACAGGACACACAGCAAGGAACAGCGAGCAGTGCGCCTGTGCTCGTCAATTCCTTGCTGTGTGTCCTGTTTATATAGTTGCGCTACTTACGATGGTTGCTATGGCTTTTCGTGTTTCGCAGAAAGTAGACGAGAAGCTTTGAAAACATACGAAAAGAAACGTACCGACATATTTTAGGGGCGTCTTGCCCTGATTAGTTCTTTGAGAGAAAGCTGTCCACATTGAAAAAAATGGCGAAACTTGCACTAAGTCGCGCAAGACTCCAAACAGCGAAACTGCGACGATTTTGAAGACTAATCTGGTTGCTTCTAGGTTGTTTCTGGGACTTAGCTAGGTGATGCAGGATGTTTCTAGGTTGCTTCTGGGTCGTTGCTAGGCTTTAGCTAGGTGATGCTAGGTTGTGTACACGTTTATTCTCAGCGCAGAGAGGTTCGAGTTAAACCACAGACAGTCACAGACACGACACGGATGTCCAAACCGCAGAGACATAACCTCGCGCTGAAACAAAGCCTTCGCACCTCTCATAGATCCATGGGCACGTTATCGTTGGCGTAGGCCTTCCATCGCTTCGGGACCGCCGTCACTTCGCAACTATTTGTTGGGCTAACCGTTGCCCGTTTCATTATTAGTGAACCAATGGTGAGTAGTGAGATTTACCCACTTTCTGTGGCACACACCCGTTTATGATGATGATAGTTTTTTGGTTCGCCGGACAAGGAACGATTAGCGAAGCAGCTTCGCTCTTAATAAAGGAATAAGTGCGCGAGACGACGTCATTCACCCAGCGAGACTCACACACGTCTTATCATTGATAGGGTGCCTAACAATGCACTGCAGCACCCTGAAGGACGCATGGATTGCCGAGTCCCTGGCGTACTTGTTCCGGCGCTATGTGCTTCAAGAGTTGGGCTTCGGTCATATTGAGGACCGCATGCGGCTTCTCAGCTATCGCGAAGCCATGGACTGTGACGACAATGGCACGGACAGCGGCGCCCTGCGCACCACGCTGATCTTCTCGATGCTTGCCGACTTGTGCCCCATGACGTACGTTGATATTGCAGAGCTTATTCGTTGAAGAGGCCATGACGTTGTTGTCCTACTGTTTTTCTCTTTATCGTTATAACATTGCACAGAATCTGTCTAGTGTCCTTGTATACGCTTCCGCAGGGAGCAGAGTTGCGCATATCGCTTCCTTACGCACAAGCGTGCGAAGTCTGGCTCCTGCACGCGGAAAGTAAATCTACTGCAAAGCTTTGGGACACCATGACGAATCTAACGCAGTAGTGCGCCGGCGAAGTCGTAGTGGAACACCGCAATGCGCATGAACGAGTGGGATCGATGACGGAGCGTGTCCAAACTATGGTAATAGCGCCTAAATGCTATGACGTGTTCGACAAGGACGCTCGGAGCATTTGCTGCAGAAACACGCAATTTGACTATCGTGCTGCCGTATGAGGCGTCATGTTGGCTGCGGCGCTAGCAGCTCATGCTGACGAGCGTTGTAAACCAGCTCTTGGATTTTTGTTTCTGAAAGCAATGTTTTCCTGAGTTTTTTCCCACCTGCATTCTCTAAAGGGATACGATGAATATTTCTCACCTTAAATGACTGCCATATTTACTTGCATACTATCACCACTAGTTAACAATGGCCTTGTCGGCTACTATATATGCCTAATTGACCGGTTATGGTGGGCTGTACATATGATCTTGTTCTGGCTTAGAATAGCCGCATGATCGTTAATATTTGTTAGTGTTGACTTGCGACGGTAAAATATTGGCTAATTATTATTTGTACTGCGTACAGTTAGTTACACTTTGGCAAATATTTGCGAGCTCTTCGATAGTGTCGGCTCTCGCTAACTATTAGCTGCTGTAAGTAGCATTGTCTGTATTCAACCACGACGTAATTATTGAATTGCCTACCAACTTTTCTTAGAGCAAGAACATTTAGGCGTGGTGGCACATGGACTTTTGTATGGCGTGCCGCACTTGATGACATTCGCACGAGACATCGTTGCCAGCGTTGCTTTGGCCTTTCGCGTTTTGCGAGTACATTGTGCCAATGTACATACCTCTACCAGTGATTTCTGTTCTCTGGTATGATCTGTGTTTAAGCATCAAGTCTGACACCGGCACGCACACGCGTCCTCGCTGTTTTGCGCGCAGGATCCACTCTGGCATCACACGCTACATGAAGGAGAACGAATACGGAGTAGCCGACGACGCGGTCCTGTGGCGCACACTGGATCTTTCGGGGTTACTTTCTCACAACATGGACACGTGGTTTGACCACGGAGGTTACCCCGTGGTTAGTGTGCTCCGCGTGCACGACCATCGTGGACCCGGTCTTGTCCTGAAGCAGGTCGGTACAAGGAACGAATACGTGGGCCAGCATAGGGCCAGTGCATGCATGTTCCTGCGAAGTTGCGTTTTAGATGCGAAGCATATTATGGTGGAGTTCAAACCGGTGGTGGTGTGCGGCGTGACCACCCTTACTGCGCATGCGCACACCCTCTCCACACACCTCTCCCCCTCCTAACTCCTCCCCCTTTGCCCCTCTCCATTCCCCCCTCTCCTCCTTTCCCCCTCTGTAACGCGGGCTCGACATGCCGAAACGCTGCTTGGCATCGCACCATGGTCCAATTTAGCGGGAGATTATGTGTTTTTTATATTTCACCGTGTATATGTCCGCCACCGGTAAGCCTGTCGCAATAGCGCTCAATATCTGAGCATGAGGTTCTCAGGTTATATTCCCGGCTACGGCGGGGAAATGAGGTCTGCAGAACGCAAAAGCGTACGTGTGCAATGCTTTTGAGATTCGCTGAAGAAATTTAGATGATCATAATCAGTATGGAGTGGTCCATTACGGCATCGCTCATAGCCCACGCTTAGGACGTTAAGGCGCGTAACATAATCTTATCTTGATGAGAGCCCGCTAAAGGACGCTCGTTACCGACGTTACCGACAAGCATCAGTGTCAGTATTTTCAAAATCATAAATATTTCTTTTATGCGCGAGGTAGGTTTCAAAGTGCCACGGCCGCACTGTCGTTCGTGCAATGCGCAGTTTGCCTGTTTAGCGACATACAAAATATAACTTTACTCTCATCGTGAAACCACGAGCAAGTACAAACTTCGGCATGGATAACAAACACCTCGTTTTCATGCGAACCATGTGGTCCCGACCAGTGCTGCACCCGCAGCTGGGGTATAAAGTAAAGCACCGTAACCATGCCCAATACTGCGCGTGGTTATGGTGCTTGACTGCTGAGCAGAAGGTCGCGGCCTTGAATCCCGACCGCGGTGGCCGCATTTCGATGGAGGCGGGTGCTGGAGGCCGGTGTGCTTAGATTTAGGTGCAGGTTAAAGGACCCCAGGTGGTCGAAATTTGCGGAGCTCTCCACTACGGCGTCTGTCATAATCATATCGTGGTTTTGGGGTGTAAGAACCCAAGAATTACTATTTACGACACATTCTGCCATTAGTTGCGAGAATGGGTAATGTCTGAATGCACAACTCGCACATTATCAACAAGGTCTATCCATCACGAAAGAGGGCGAGTGTGCAAGCACGGACACAGGAGAAGAGCACAGGACAACACAAACGTCTACTATGAACTGAAAGGGCTCCCAGTGTTGAAGAGATAGTAGACACAAAACCTATCGGCGCATGCGCAGGTTATGGAGCGTCTCCTGTTGATCAGGCAAGCGTGCGGTATATTACGCGAAAGATAACTGCTTAGTCTTTTCATTTCTTCACTACGCGAGTTAATCGATGGTTGGCTCACTCACGTGCTTCTACTACTACTGATATGCCAAGCCTCGACCACCATACGTGTTTCTTTTTAAACGCTCAGCGCCAGTGGCCACAGCAACGCGAAGGTAAACCACTTCCAAGAGAAGCGTAAGCCGAGCACCAAAGCTGGCGTTCATTTTGTGCACACACGAATAACTGCAATGAGGAGAAATGAAACATCTAAGCAGTCGCCTCCTCGCGCGATGCCGCACGTGTAAGCGAATGACGGTTGGCGCTCCATACCTGAGCACGCACAGACAAGCTTTGTGTGTACCTACTCTTCCGCCACCGGGTTCCCTTTCAATTAAGAGTTGGCGTCTTCGTTGTCGTAATAAATGCGGGGGTTTGGCGTGCCAAAGCCACGATGTGTTTACGAGGCACACCGTAGCGGAGAGCCCCGGAAAATCCGACCATCGCGTATTCTTTAACGTGCACCTGAATCTAAGTACACGGGCTTCTAGCATATTCGCCTCCATCGAAAATGTGACCGCTGCTGCCGAGATCGAACCCGCGACCATCGGGTCGGCTTTGTGTCGTCTTGTTCTCTTTTGCTGTGTCCGTGTTGAAACGTCCACTTTCTTTCGTGATAAATAGTGGCTAACCAGCCCAACTTTCTGTCGTTCTAAGAACACGGTCAGTCGCTACGCGAAGATTATGCTCACCGAGAATAAAAATGGCACCCGCAGGGTTGGCAGTGCTTCGAGGACATGGAGTGCAATCATACGCTCGTGTGGCCGGTGCCCTTCGTGCTGGTCGTGCAGGGAGGAGTCCGCGTTCCCGAGCAGGGCGCCCTCTGGTTCAGAGGAACCATCCAACGATACAAGTGAGCGCCCGATGAGCCATCTGAAGTGTTCAACAGCCTTGTTGAATCTCTTGGGTAGTGTCTTCCTTCCTTGCTGTCCCAGTGTGTAGTTTTGCACTTCCTACGAAAATGCATCTGTACCAAGTAGTTCGGTCTACTTGTTTATTATGTTGAATAAAGCTTCGCTTTGTTCAACAAGGCTGAAAGCTGAAAAAAATGATGCAGCCGAAATTCGAGGAACTGTTGCGGAGTAACCCCTAAGAGAAATGTCTACAACGGCTGCATTTTACTGGAACGTACCTACGGGGCAGAAACCCGGAGGCTTACGAAAAGGGTTCGACATTAATTCAGGACGACGCGATGAGTTACACAAAGAAAAATAATAGGTGTAACCTTAAGGAACAAGAGGAGTAAAAGAGTGGGTCAGGGAACAAATAGGTGTTAAGGATTGGCTTGGTGATGCGCTTATGGTAGGGATACGTTACAAAGTACACAGGACACAGTGTCGAAGGTCATCTTTGTCGAAGTCAAGATGAGGAAACGGGCATGGGCAGGGCACATAGCGCGAAGGCAAGACAACCGCTGGTCATTAAGAGTAACAGACTGGATTTCAAGAGAAGGTAAGCGCGCGAGAGGGAGGCAGAAAGTTGGGTGGGCATATGAGACTAGGAAGTTCGCGGGGATAACGTGGCTCCAGCAAGCACAGGACCGGGTTAATCCGCCTGTTTCATTTTTGTTTGCCGACCTCTGCCGTTTTGGTAGGGTTTTCGTAGGGGCCTGGACAGCCGATATCGCCAGAACGAAAGCCTCCGAGATGCAGGGGCGTTGCGCGACCTTTCCGCTAGGGGAAAGGCGCATGCGCCGTGGCATCGGGTAAGAGGCGGATTGTCGAAACATGGGAGAGGCGTTTGCTCTACAGTGGGCCTATTAAGGCTGATGATGATGATTGGGGAGTGAGGCACTGCGCGAACCGTTTTGGTACGAGACGCCGTCACGCGCGTCTAGTTAGCATGAAGAAATTTTTCATTTAGGAGACGGAGTCAGAGTTTCATTGTGCAATTAGGTGATATCTGGCTGCATGTGCAGACAGACCTTTATATGGTAGTAAAACGGTGATCTGCGGTGCCCGCGAGAATGAACCGGTAATGGAGATTGTACAACAGTAAATTGCAATTTAGTAGTGAAATACCGACTAAGCAGAAACACCGAGGCAGGCATGCAGGAAACTGAATGAATGAATGAAAGTACTTTATTTTTTCTTTACAGAATCATGCGTATACAGATATCTGGACCGATAGCCAGGGAATGAAAGAATGAATTGAAGTACTTTATATTTTTTTCTTAACATAATCATGGATGTACAGATATCTGGACCGATAACCAGGGAAGGCTAGCTTTCGGTCCAATGTTTAAAAATAAAACCGACAGGTCAGGTGCAGAATTCAACAGCACAGTATTCTAGTACATTTCATGATTCATTACCAACAAGACACTTTATGAAATAGACTTAATCAATCAGGGCAAGTAAGCTTGAGATGCTGGTTCTCAAGAAAAAAAAATTTGCTGGCTTAAATTAATTGCTCTTTTTATGAGAATATTCATGTGCGGTGTGCCGTTTTACAATGTAGTTACACACAGAACAGAGCCAGAAACAAGCACACCCGTTGAGGCAGTCCAGATGTGGCTATGCATAAACCCTATTGGAGTGTTGCCCTTACAAAATTTCTTTACGGTGAACCGAAAATCTGTCGAAACACGCGAAGAGACGGGAAAACATGGAGATGCATCGCCAGATCAATCAATCACTCGATCAAATCAAATTTTATTTTCGCTTCAGTCAGTACAGTGCATTGTCACTGCGAAAATGGCGGACGAGAGAGAAAAGCTGCGCTTGCGCAGCTTGACTAAGCTCTGCTCACCCGTACAGCAGCAGTGACAGGACGAAAAATCTAAGCAAGTCTATATAGCCACAGTATAACAATGCTATTACCAAAAGTAGTTATATAATCTACGATGTTGTAATAAAGAAACATCAACGTATGTTTTAATTTGCAATCACTTTAATAAAACGGGTCACTGTAAATATACAAACATCTCACGCGACAGCGTGTACAACTTCTCATTATTCAGCCATGTTCTCGCCTTGCATCTTCCAGTTTGGCGGGAGATCTCGGTTCATCGTGGCTCCTGGTGAACGTAGCCACGGTGTCCTACTTCCGCGTCCAATACGACACGGACAACGTGGCCCTCCTGACGAGTCAGCTGCTAAAGAACCACACAGTCTTAAACATGAACAGCAGGGCCAAATTCCTCGACGACATGGTGGCGCTGACAGTGAGGCGCATGGTGTCCATCGATGCCCTGGTGGGACTGCTAACATATCTGCAGGTATGTCCTGTTTCATGGCTAATCTCAACTTCGGCCCATCTTCGGTACTCAAGAGGAATGCAAAATAAATTTCGTATTGAAGCGTGTAGAATTGTCAAAATACGTACTTCGACTAATCATAATACTATCACAATGCACCGCGAACGAAGGATGACGTAGTCAGTGCGTGCTACCCTACCGCCAACCGCGCGGAAGACCTCTGAGTAGCCTAGGCGGCTGCAGTCGTTTTTATTCGTGAAAAATTCATTGTATTGTCCTAAAGGATGAATATGCAAAAAGCGAATTTTAATAGGACGACAGCAAGTCTACAAAAACAATAACTGCTACTCTAAAAACGCGATGCAGACAAACACTATTGCAGTTTGTTCCTAATTGCTGCTCAAAAACTACAGATCACATTCGAATACTACTATCATACTATCATTCGCAACTTCTAGGTACCGTGGCGCCGCCGAGTGGTGGCCGCCGGAAGCTCTGTTGAGATTATTGAAATGTTGGACCCGCTTAAGTCAGCGAATGTTGCCACTTGTTCTGTCTCGTTTGGGGTCGTTTTGCGACGGTGTGCACGGTCTCGATACGTGACACTTTCGGTTCCTCAATGTGAACGGAAAATAAAAGAAAAAGGCAACTGATTTTACTGCGGGACTCGGTGCTCACAGCGTACAGCGGGAGGCAAAGCAAAAGCCTCCCCTTCAGATTAGCACCTCGAAAAGCCGTGAGTGGTTAAGCGGTTTAAACTTCGCAAGCAAATAATCAAGGCTCATGAATGTATGTAGAATCCCATTTTGTGTTTGAGTATATGTCTACTACCTCATATCACCTTTCTCGCGCTTCGTTCCTCCGCTCGACACAGTCGCTGTGCAGACAGTACCAGAACTGATAAGGAATGCGTTGCGCCTCTAGAACATAATGAAAAGTCCGCTTTCAAAGCGTCCATCGCACCATTACACGTCTGAAGGGGCTGGAAAGTGCCTCCGTGACCTTCACATCTCCAGCTCTTTTTGTTCGGTATTACTTGCTGATGGCGCTGTTTTTTCGTCCCTGTCCCGTACGACGTTACTTATTGCACTTCTCATAAACACCGAAAGCGTAAGATGATAACAGGAACGTCACATCTTAAACGTGAAAATTGCGTCTTGCGCTGGTTTCATTCGCTGCTTGTCGACCTATTGTGGCATTCCGCTGTTTATTTTTTCTCTTTTTACCAAGAAAGCGCAATAAAATCGTATTTCCGATAAAAGTGGTTCTTGTGCTTCGGTCTCGAAGGGCAACGCATCTTTTTTTTTCGTTTACTTACATTACTTCGTGCTTTGAGGGAGCTGAGGTAGCTACGCGGCAGAATGCAATGCAAGCAGAAATGAGGTAAAGGATGTATCCGAGAATGTCTCTGATATTACTGAGACATCTTTACTGAGTCTCCTACTACCATATCGTGCTAACAGCACAGCGGGGGTTGCAACGCGCGATTAAGCGCCGCAAGCAACACGACTAGTGTGTTTGCTTTATTTACAATTGTGTGCATATTTACCTTCCTAATGAGGTTCCAATCACGTACCCGACATTCCTTTACTTATTATAATATGTCACCGCAACCATGCTTTCACTAAAACATAAATCGGAGTGCAGCCGAAGCGCAAAGAACTGAACTCTTCGCCAAACAAGTACTTTGCTAAATCGTCTGCAGCGGGCCGATAATCTCAACGACCGCCATGTTGGATGTACAGTCGCGCCACCTATAGGCCGTGAAAGTTGCGAATGCTACCTGCATACTATCTTCCAGCTTGGTTAGTAATTATGGGGAACACGCGTCGTAAGCCAGCGAGCTGCTCTTTCCCAAGGAACCCGCTGTGGTACTTAGCAGCTATGGCGTTACTCATCTCACCTTGAGGGCCCGGTTTCGAGCCTGGCTGTGACGACAGTATCTAGCAGGGGACCTAACGCAGAAGCGACGTGTAGTTAAGTTTAGGTATATAGGTTTAAATAGTATAGGTCATTGCTCAGTCTCCCATTACTGCGTGCCTTATACTTATTTAGCGGTTTTGGCGCATTAAATCCAAGAATTTAAATTGTTTTTTCGGATGGACGCTGTTGTACTAGGAAGCTTGTCCCACTAGATAGACAGCTGGTAACTGAACAGAAAATGAATCTTGCTGCTGTAATTGAATGTACAATGGAAGCTTCAAGCCACTGTTGGCCTGCTCTTACAGCAGGCCTCCCTGGCAGCTCATGCTCAGCGTTTAACCAAATGTGATTTTAGATTAACATTCTTGTCACATAGTAAGCACTAGGTGAACACATGCCTGTTCCGTGTCACCTTATTGTCTTTTGTGTTAGAAGCATAGCACACAATATTGTAAATGTGGTTGAAACTTGAATAATCACAAAAGCTCGAGAACTCAGGAAACAGACAGCGTCCGATGGACCGTAAAATGATGGGCGTAACTTAAGAGATTGAAAGACAGCTGAATGAATCGCAGAAGAAACAGGGTAGCTGATATCCAACTAGACTTTAGGGGGCCCTGGCAACACGTTTTGAAGTAACCGTGGAATGGCTTCAATAAGGACGCCTAAGAGCGAAATTATTTTTTGTGACTTTTTTTACTGTAATTAGTAGCCTTGTGTCCCGTAATGCCGAAATTGAATCGTAAATGCTGTAACGTATTGTATAATTAATGCTAGCGTCGTTAATTGTGAGGAATTTTAGCGTCACTTCAAAACGCCCGACTAAAATCGTAAGAAACTAGCGCCCCACAGTGGGGGAGCGCCTGACACCACGTGCGCTCAAGCTTCGGTGACGCTGAACGCACAGTTTTCAAACCTGGGGACCCACGCTCGCTGAAGAATGAAACGATGTGGGGTCTTTGAACGTGTGCCGCTCAGCAAAAAGAAAAGCATTCGTGGCGTGAGCAGCCAAAACCAACTTGAGAGCAGCCCGACAACAGAGCGAGAGTGGCGACGAACATTAGCCCTCGTTGGGTGCCATTCGTGGTTTCGTGTACGTCCCGTGAGTGTTCTGCCGTTTTGCGACGTCGACAATAGTTGCTTTTTTTGCGGAAAGTCATAAGGGGCCTCTGCCTACGTCATACTAGTGGCGATGTCGCGAAGTGCTGATAACTCAGATGAGCACTCACGCTTTCTTTAGAACCAAATTAAACTATCTTAAAGGCAACGTTGGTTACGGAGATTACGGAGATTTGTAGCACGCTGTAAGTGCTTTTTCTCGTCTCTCGTGCCGACGAACGCGCTGGAAGCTAAGCAGGGAGGGATGGCATGGGGGAAAAAGTTGTCGTCACGCGCGCGTCATGACCGTGAGCACTTATGCTTTTTTTTTTATACATAGCTTGCATTGACATCACCGTGGCCGCCATCTTGGGGGACCAGCGGGTTGAGACGCTCCGTGAGCTTTTGTTCGAACGTGCCGAGCAAGAAACGGTGACGGCTCGCCATCAGATTAGTGCCGGTGCACCCAAGCATCCTTCACACCAAAACCCCCGCGTTCCTTTATGTTCCCCCTTGGCGCGGCTGGCGAACAAAAGAAAGCGGGGAGAGCACAAAAGAACGCGGTGACCGAACACCTGGGTGTCCTTCTCTGCACTGACACACTCTAATGAGATAAAAATGTCATGGTGGCCGCCATGTTGGGGCTCCAGCGCAGAGCACCTGTCTGTGACGTCACGTGCAAGGCATGTATTCGAACGTGCGGCTTACTTTCAGTGGGATCGCGAGCGCGCGCGCGGGCTCGTGGCGGCCTCCGGCGGCGGCCACGGTAACTAAGCAGTTCGCGATGCTCAAATCAGCCAATGGCTGTGAATATGGGTATATGGCGCGGTCATTTGGGCATGTGGCATCGTTTGTAGAAAGAAGAGGGAACCATTTCCAGCCGACTTCGAGAATTAATTGTAAGTTCCAGGCCGCGTGCTGCGCTACAATGTTTGGCTCGCGTCTTCTCAGGACCCTCGACTACCGATCGGCAGCGTCAGCTCGTACAACTGCTCGCACAACATGCTCGTACAACTGCTCGTGCAACTGACCACGTTGAAAAAGTGTTGCAGGGACCCTTTAATATGGGCAGACGACGTCATGAGGCGAACAGCTAACCGATGGTCAGTTAGAACGATGGTATTTATGCCAAGAGATGGTAAGCGCTTCTAGAAAGACGGCGAGCTGGAGCGAGAAAATAGAAAAACAAATTTGCAGACATAAAATGGAACTAGCTCGCGCAGGACAGGGCGGGTAGGACATCACTGGCAGAAGCCTTCGTCCTGCACCTACAGTGATCATAATATAGGCTGACAGTTATGATAATGAGCCAGAAAACTTGAACAATGCCATACCAATGACGAGCCGCAGTCGAAAGAAAGCCGTAGTGAAACTTGATGTTCGACGTCGCCGCAGAAAGAGGAGAGCTGCGCGGTGTGGCAGCTGTACACGAGGTCCGCCCGTGAGGCCCTGGTCGAGTTTTCGGGTCGAACGGAGTACAGGCCTTTCTACCTGAGGAACCAGGAGATCTGCATGCTCGTACAACTGGAACCGACGGGCAGCCCGTGTCTGCAAGCGATGCGCTGGAAAACTTGCTGCTTCTTCGACATGTGCACGTTGCCTGCGCCTATGGCGCGAATCCGGCGCTAGATTGCGTCACTTTTTTTTTTACGGTGTTCTGCGCATAGTAAGTGTGTGTTAAAATTATAACGAAACTTAAATGACTGTTTGCAGCTGCTTTGCATTTGTTTTGATCCACCCTGCACTTGCGGACTTTCTCGACACGTTTTAGAGTCATATTTCACACGTGTTTATGTCGTTATAGCGGTGCAAATGATGTAGATTGGCAAGTTCTAGATTTTTGCATTGTTCAACTAGGCCGCACTAACTCGAACGGCATTGTAAGTATATCGGAATGTTCATTGTTTTAGCTGCCAGTAAAATAGGGGGGGAGGGGAGTGGTTATTATTAAATTGGGATGGAAGAGAAAAGTGCACCCCGCAACTGTTTCTCTCGTGGTGTGAATTAATACTCAGCACACTGTTGTTCATTAGTTCAGCATCTATGGTAGTACGTGACTAAACTTCAAGTGATTTCGATGGGTATGTTGCTCGCTTGACGTGAGAGAGTCATTTTGATGTCAATAAAGTCAATAAACGGCATGGAAAGCCATGCGCGAGGCAAGACAATGGCTAAAGTCCAGTGCTCCATGCATTTTTCCGCGTGTTGTTACTGTAAGGTATACATTTTTTTTCAATAAATACAAAAGTTGCTTTTTTTTATGAACGAGGACATAATAAATTTGGATCACATTTGCGAAAAACTTCGCAAGGATTGATGGCGCAAGAAAGCCTGACAAAATTTTCTCAGCTCCTAATTTCGAACTCTGCCATAAAATTTAATATCTCAATATTATCTCAATATCTGCAATATGAACTACACGTTAATATTGCAGAGTGGCTGCAAAACAAAGGTCAATTGAAAAAAAAAAAAAGGTCTATGTGTGAATGTGTGAGCACTCTGTGGTGGTGCCCTAAAAACGTTGCAGTTAGCTTAAGCAAGGGACAACGATAGCTGGTTCTATGAAATCTTTATTCCTCAAATACCTTTATTGAAGTTAAAATATTGCAATGTTCTCGCTAGATTGTCAGCTTTTTTTTTACTAGCATTTTGGCGCTGAATATGCCGTACCAAAAGTGGCGCGTTTTATAGGGATACGCTTCTCAATCCAAGTTGCCAACTGAAATCATTGCCAACGTTTAGGAAAAAAATATCAGTGTCCTGGTTAGGTAATCAACACATTCGTCAAGATCGTTATCAAGGTTCAAAAAATGTACGCTTGTAATTAACACCAATATAGTCCGACCCGAAATTCAGTGTCCTTCCAATTTGTGAAGGTAGACTAAGGAGGTTGGTTATCCTAACTTTAAGTGTTCCGTCAGCTTCATGGCCAATCCTCACTTTATTCAGCGCCGTGAAGCGGAAACGTCGTCAACGATATTCTCCCCATCATCGGCATTACTGCTCACTTCTATGTCGCATTCTTTGCTGTATGGATTATATATCTTAGTGGAATTGCAGCGCTGCTTGAAGAAAGACTGGCAGCTCTCTGAAGGGCCTTCTCTCACTTTGCTATCTTTGATATACATTTCACAGTTTCCGACATCTGAAATGCAACGTGTGTTGTGAATACTTCTGATGATATTTATAACGACAAGGCAAAACAATACAAGGCGATCAAGCGGTTTTATTGGAATATACAAACATAACTCTAGGAAGTCTGACAAAAGTTTTAAGCAACTAAATAATAAAGCCTTAAGAGATATTTACCTTTATTGTTCCTACACCGTGTTACATTATGTACTGATAAGGAGACGAAATAATGTTAAGGTTTCGCGAATTTAGGCGGGCGAAAAAGAAGCAAGAGAAAAAAAAAAAACATGGCTGATCCCTCCGTCTTAGGAATCGGTATAACACGAAAGTGAAACGTGTCTTCACAGATGTAGTGCTCATTGTGTTGTGATATATGAGAGCTTGTACAATGTCTACTCGTGTTTGGCAGCTATACCACCGTTTGACGTGGATGCACCCATGTTGACAGCATGTCTCTATAGCGACGACTAACGCCCATGATCATGATTAAACCGTTATGGTAGCTGACGGTGTGAACATATATTTGGGCACAGCGAATCGTGAATCCCGCGTAAGGATGATATCAACAAGCTCATAATCAACACTGGTACTCGGTATGCACTTCTTCAAAGCGTCGTCAATTAAGGAGAGAAACGGCACGGTGTGCGCTTTCTAGTAATGGGTAGCCGACGCCTGTGCTCATGCATACATAACACACACTGCGCTTCAGCAACACGGGAGGTAGAGGTTCGTAGCCTAAGCCGCAACCGCGTGCGTCCCGCTGGCCTTTGTCTCACACGCGCTGCTCTCGATCCACCAAGGCACGACATTCGCCCGTCGAAATCGCGTCCTCTCTGCAACGCATATTGCAGCAGTTTTGTTAGTCTGTGCTCTCGCAATTGAAGCAGTCGGCGGCGGAGAAATCCCGTTGGTGCACGAGGAAGCTGCACTACTCCGATGAGCCGACGCACGCTAACACGAAGCCAAAGGCAAAGCACGTAACTGCGTCAAGGGTGCCTCGGCGACGCCAGCGCGGCCAGTCTACCTCTCTGGTATCGAGACGCTGTAACCATGTCCTCCGATATCGCGTGCAATCTCGGAGTAAGCGCTAGTAAGCGTCGATCGTGAAGTATTACTTCTTTTCACATCTCACAGACGGCGGCACCGCCCCGCTCCGCCCGCCGCGAAAGAGAATGTGCGAAAGATATAAGGCGCGTTCGCGCCGTGTCTAGCCCCTGCCGAGTTAGCTTAGTCGGTAGGGCGTCGGGCGCTTGCCGTCGCGGCCGCAACGACGTGGGTTCGATTCCCAGCGGGGTATCTCTTTTTCTCGGTTTTTTTCTTTCTCACCCGTTGGCGTCCATTTTATCAACGTCATATCCATGACGGATGTACTTGGTGGACCCCGGCATAAAACACTTTCGTGTTAAAACCGTCTACAAAAGTGTTTAGCGATTCACTTTATAAAGAGTAACTCTGAACAGAGTTGAACGAATACGCATGATCGTGAGGCGGCAGAGCAGATAATCGCGACCTGTTTTTATAAAGCATTACGGCTTCAACCTATTCGCCACAAAGCGCTTAAAATGTTAGGCTACTTACAGCGTACTTTGCGTACAGCTGTCTCACATACTAAATCTAAATCACCTGCAAGTCAGTTGTCTGGCTAAATCAGACATCGAGAAGTTGGAAATGATTCAGAAAAAAGTACGGGTGTGCAAATATTCGAAAATTTTGAATAACGAATCGAATAACGTGATTCGGTACTCGAATCGAATAGCACATATTCGAAATACCGAATATTTTGCGAATAGTTTTCGAATAATGAGCGAGGACGAAAAATGCTCGAAGGAATGAGACGCAGGGGATAGCGAGGGGTAACTTTTCTGGTTTTCATCATCGAATTAATAAGATGCATGCAGCCCATGTACTAACCGCACGATCGACGCCATATTAATCACAGGATGAAGGCGTTCTTGCTTCCAGTGTTGCCGAAGCAACAGTGTCAGCAATCAACTATCTTCACTCTGAAATTCACAATGAGGCTAACTCATTGAAACTGCTTAATATTTAAGCATCAGTTTTATTTCAAAGCTGTTGACAAAGAACCACCTTGAATACTGCATTCACTGCTATATTTCATCCTGCATTTACAAAATATTTCCGGGGCTCTAGTTGATGCTCAGTTGAAATAATTGTATTATATATATTTTGTCAGCTAAAAGTATTCGTAATGCTTCTTTGTTAAAACTTGTGCATATTTGTTTCAAATAAGATGTTACGGAATTCTTGGGCTGTTTTGAAAATTGTCGCCTCACCAGTCTAGCCGTGCTTTGAAGATTATTGACTCACTATTCGAAACTTATTCGAATAGTATTCGATTCCTATTCGTATTCGACTCGGTATCATCACTATTCGATTCGTATTCGATTCGGTAATGAAATTCATCATTCGCACATCCCTAGAAAAAAACCATTTGACTCATGCATTGTCGTTATGACAGCGAGGTCTCTCCGTCATCAATACTACATGGTTGAAACCTAACGGCTCTTAACAGCCGTCGTAAGTTAGAATCCCTGAAGCTCATGCAGTGAACTCATCTAACTTGGTTACCTTCCATTTCTTACATAACATTCGCCCAACATACCTCATCCAGGAGGTGTCACAATCTTATCAATCAGTGGTATAAGTCTCAAAATGATGTGTTAAATGGCTTCTTTCGTTTGACTATTGAACGTTGCCGCTCGCTACCTGGCGTGATTCACTGTCTACCTTTGGAAGATTTTTTTTTTCACACTTTGCAGCTACTGACACATCGTGTTTTTTTATGTTTTGTTACTGTGATGGGTATACTTGCTTTACAGGGTTACGGTATGTATACGTAAATGCACAAATGAATAAACAAATAAATACATAAATAGAAAACTGAATAGGTAAAATGTAAGCAAAAACTGCTAAGAGCAAGTGATATATCTAGTGCCAACTACAGCAGCGACACCTTTGACAAACGCAAGCTTCTTTGGAATTCTGTGCAGGATCAACGAAAACGTGGACAGCGCGTACGCCTTGTCTGTGATAAACTGTTAATGGAGGCTGACACGTAGAGCTGGTGCGATGAAGGTAACGATCAAGTGAAAGCCAGGTGTAACAAGAGCGGTCTTGCAGCTGTGAGCGAGGTGTCAGGGAAACATAAAGGACAACGAATTTCGGACAGTTGAGTATGATGCTAAAAGTATCGTGATTAAAACTGCAGGCTTGGAGTACATTCAAACAAATTATGTTCCAGGCGTAGTTACGTTTACCGAAATTTGGCTGCGCTCAGGTTTTCAAATAATGAGATAATTGCCTCCTGGATATAATACAGTACGTCGAGATCGGCTATCTGGAGGAGGCGGCGGTGCAATAAGAAAAAAAAGTATGGAATTCAAAACATACACGGTCATTCACGCATTCGCCTAAGATGACTCAAAGGCAAAGACCATCGTCGTTTTCTTCTCATTCGGTCGCAGTGATCTCCCCACTCCCGCAAGATCTCTGCACTCAGCATGCGTTTGCACTTCCTTGGGATCGAAGGCATTAAAAGCCTTCCGCATCGCACGCGCCTACGGGATCGGCCCACCCATGATCAAGCGACGATGTCACGTGATGACGTCAGAATGTGACGCCATGTTATAGGACATCACAGTAACGTCACTAGTACGTCATGATTACGTCAAAAATTTTGACGATTTGTGACGTCGGGATGACGTCATAGTGTGATATCATCGCATGATGATTTTTCGCATCAATCGCGCTGACGCTCACGCGCGCGGTTTCTTTCCGTGCTAGAGGCGGCATCTACGGCTTGCGTCTTAAAGCGCTAGGCGATATTACAGGACAAGAAAGTCTTTGTTGTGAAATGAATAGAGGAACATTTCCAGCAGCCCTGCGACCGCGAAACTCACTTTTACCTTCTTTCAATACAGAGTTACATCGAAGTAAACAGAAAAGCGCAACTGCTGGGTACTCTTAGCTGGTGACTTCAATTTACCTTAATTACCTGAGACACGTTCGCAACAGAACTGCGGGAACAGGTAAAATACGATTTGCTCCTTGACATTGCATCAACCCATGACCATTCATTCGTTGTTCGCCAAAGTACGCTAAAGTCGGGGGAAAGTCACTCATGCAGCGCGGGAATGGAACGGTAGAAATAGTGAAAACCTTTATTAATTACAAGCTTTCTGGGCAAGTGGGCGGGCGCCTGAGTCCAGGGCTCCACATGCATTTGCGGCTCGCTGGGCATGGCTCAGCAGAGCCAGCTAACTCTGCCGATGCTTGCTGGCAAGCCAGATCTTTCACTGCCTTGTTTCAGATGTTGTCTCTAAAAGGTTAGCATTGATGTTTTGGGGCCGCGATTCGCATTTCCACGTAACGGGGGCGGGAGTTGGCCGCTCTCCACACCACAGACAGCTGTGCGCATATATTGTGGGATTTCTGGTGTTTTCTTTGCAGGTTAAGGTACATACGTGTTGGCTTGTACTCGACGCCAGTCTCGCGCCTGTTCTCCAGTAAGAACCGGATGTGGATGGCTGTATTTTTGTCGTTCTTCTCATTGGTTTTCGAGGATATCACGTGGAGTTGCTGGGAGTTGTACGAGCGTTGCAACCGGTGCTCTCTAGCTTATGTGGCGCGCAAACCGGTCAGCCCTGTCGTTGCCCTGAAGCCCTGCACGTGCGGGGAACCAAAGTATTGCATGCTGATTCAGCAGTTCTTTCCCTGGGATTCTCATTGCCGTAAAAATAAACTTCTTTGCCTGCCTGCCTGCCGTCCTTCAAATTGCCCCAGCATGAAACATACGGCAAGCGGATTGAGAGTCGGTGATCACAAGTGCCGAATCTCTCTTTTGCCATAGCATCATATTGCCCTAGCAATTGCCGCCGTTTCGGCCATACTGACTGATGGGGTTTTGATCAATGCCGCTACGGTTGTATCTACGCTTGTTGCAACAGCGGTGTAACTACTTGCCGTGCAGTGTGCAGGCGTCAGATGGTTGCATTATTGCGGTAACGCTTCTGTAGTGTCCGGGCTCTGGCTTGTGGTCTGCCGCGGTGAGAGTTTGCGCTGATAATATTCGCGATGGGGATGCCATGATTCGGGCCCTAGTGTTGTCAGGTAATAAGTATGGTTCACGCAAGTACCATCCATCACTCCCACTTGGATAACTTTAGAAAGGACATAGAACCTTTGTTTTTTAACCCAATAATGCTTGCCCGCACCCTCACGTAATGCCCTCCGGAGAGGGTCCTTTGAGGTATTATAAATAAATAAGGAAATAAATAAATAAATAAATAAATAAATAAATAAATAAATAAATAAATAAATAAATAAATAAATAAATAAATAAATAAATAAACTTTAGCGAAGAGTAACGCCACAGTGGGGCATCCACTCAAGCCCCATCTTGTGGGTCTGCAACACTAGGGCCCGAATCATGGACGGTGCTCGGGGTCTGTGAATTTAGTCGTTCGTTGAGCTGCCGGTTGACCCATGCACCAGCGTCGAATAAATGCCCGTAAAAAACAAATAAAGAAATAAACTCCGTCTCCGCAGGATGTGGTATTCCGTGACGGCACTGTGACAGGTTTGAAATGTCAGTTGATAAGAGCATCTCAGACTTTTAAGTTGCTCTCGCTCACATAGCACATAAAGAAACCATGCGAAATCGTACACAGGTGATTAGCTATGTTGGTAGGTTTTTTGAAGCCGTTGACACGAGCATAAATGAGGTGACGTGTGGCATGTGGGAATCGTTCAAGCATGTTAGTTTCTTTATATGAGCAACAAAAGGCTGCGTAAAAAAGTGTCGAGGAGAAGGTGTCACATGTAGAAAGGGTAGTGAATGCGAAAAACTCTACTACCGCTGACGACGTGTGAGGTATGCGGTTGAGTTTTGCGGCCTCGACGAGGTATCTTTAGGTGGGGTTGATATGGCTGCCATTGAAACAGCTCCACTAGCAAGAAACTTGGGGAGGTGCGAAGCACCGGTGTTTCCGATAGGACGCGTCAATAGCAATGAGACGGCAGCGTCCTCTCACTGCTGCAGACAGCGTCCAGCGCCCATCGCAGACAGTGTCCATCGCGGAAACAGAGCTTTTCCTGAGCCAACACGCCGTCTGATTTGGCACTCGGAGCAACGTGGCGTTGTCTCGCACGACAGAGCGCGTGCATTCGCGAGCTCTTCCTCAGCGAATGCGCGTTTGCCACCTGCTTTGTCGTGACGGGCGACAACATGAGATGCCGGCAGCCCGAACGCGACTGTGTTGTATGCACAGCTGCATTCTGTGGTTGCTCAAGCCAGAAATAGTAATTACAAATAAACACTGAGACATTTCCTGAGGTCATGTCCTGGTAAATTTTGGTGTCACATTTCGCGAAGAGAACGAGTTGCATAGCACTGTAGCAGGTAACAATGTGGTTGCTGCTCCTACAGTGATTGCTTCTTTCGAGTTCTTTCAGCTTTTGTTTTCTGCTTTGTCACAATCCAGCACTGAGTCCACACTCCCTCCATTGCTTTTCTCGGAAGAATTGCCGGACGTTGACTTCTCGTATCAGGGAATTGTCCTACTACTGAATTGTGATGCTGAAAGGGCGGTCGGGCCCGATGAGATACCTAGCGCAATTTTTAGCGGGTATGCTGAATGCGTTGAGCTGTATTTGAAGAGTATCCATGACGGTAGGGTCAAGATGGTTGGAGATTCTTTAAAGTTTCCTCATTGAATGGCCTAACACTGAAAACGGTCATCTGCTTTGTGGTTAGTCAGTTAGTGAAGCCCACAGCGGCTAATGCATTAGTGTATATTACGCGAAATATAATATAATGGCTGCTATCTTGACATGGATCCATGCATAATATATCATTCCGCAAATACTTCAATTAGAGACTCACCAATGTGTATACTATGCTAGATCTATACGAGCGCTCTCAAAATGAAATAAAACATGATTTATGGCACTGCAATTCCATCAGGGAAAAAACGCCATCTCGCGCACTGTTTCACAGTGTTATCTTAATAATTGTAACTGTAGCGTTCATAAATATGCTGTGTCTTACCATCTTTAATAGCATTGGTTAGAGAAAACACGAAAAAGACGCTGCAGTCGTGATCAGGGTCGTCAGTGTACTCCAGAGTCATGTACTTGGTCGTTGATGTAGTATCTGAAAAATAAAGGGAAGGCATTTATTTAGCGTACCGTTTCAATGTTGTTAAAATAAATATAGGAAAATCTACGAGTGACCATTGATAAACAGGCGCTACCGCATTTCTGAAATAGCCAAAGAGATAGCACTAAAGCAACAATTGTCAGCCATGTGTGAGATTCGAAGGCAGCAACTGAAGCTCAAGATGTGAGCCGTCTGCTTCAAAAGCGCGATTAAAAGGTTGTACAGGCTCGAGCTACACAAAATAAGGCAATGCTTTTCTGCACAGACCCGCAGTTAGGTTATTCGAGAAAAAATTTCGATTAAACTCAGTCGGGTGTCTAGACAATGTCGTACCTCATTTATTGTCCCATATATGTCATCACCGGTTTATACATATATAATGTATTGCCGCTTTGTGAGGGCCCCCCCCTCCAATGAAGCGAGATTTTGAGCCCTGGCTGGGGGGTTGCTGATTACGTAGAACGGACGACTACGCTAGCATTCAGCCTGTTCTTATCACGCGATAGCCGCCAGTGTTCGCTCGCCGTCAGCTGTGAAGTACGTATTCCGCAGCCCCTACGCTGGCCTCGCCGACAGATGACAACTGGGATCAAGATTAAGTATGCTTGCTATAAACGTGGGTGTTAGTGTAAAAATAAACTAGCCTATAGCCGCAATGAGATTTTGGTCCCACATATAACCAACGGTTACTACACGCGTCATAGTTCTGTTTCTCGATGCTTGATGGCCACAATTATCTATGTTGCGCCATTTGTGTCTCGAGTTTTATTTTACAGGCGTCTTTGACAGTATTGCCATGCCGTGAAGCCATCTGCCAGTTATCTCTTTTTACGCAATTAGTGAAATAAAGGAACACAATAGAACTTAATAAATGACTTCGTTTTTTTTTTTCAGAAAAAAGCTGCAAAAATAGAGCGAAACATTTTTGCGCTATATTTGACATAATTTATTTCTTAACTTACGGTAGCGAAAGGGTTACAGCGCACGACAAAGCCCTGTAACACCGCTCGTTCTTGCAAAACTTGAGAAATGTTTGCCGCAATCGATTCATGAGGCAATAACGCCGATACTGAGGTCATTCAATGGTTACTGGGAAAAGCGGTTCGTGACCCCTCTAAAATTCCCTGTTGCATGCGACAGATACAAAAATGTAAACGCAAATCTTGGATCCAACAAGCTTTAGTGAACCACTTGTTTCCACAAATTTCTAATGCTATTTGTGTCGGATGAGTTTGCATCGAGCAAGATATATTAAAGCTCACCCATGTAAGGCACATATTGTGCACATTATCTTAGAGCAGTCGACCAATTTACAGATTGAGTGGCAGCTAGATTTCTTGAGGATGGCATCAAGGAAATTTAGTGTTATGCTGATAGCGTTACGCAGCAAGAATATAGGTGTATATGTGGCCAACCGGGAGGTGCGATCGAATATTCAGATGGGCAACTAACGCAAACACAGCACTAAAACGCAGACGTGGTGGCCGAATACCAAACGATGCAACTGCATGCCACAAAGGGCCAGCAAATCAATAATAGGGTGCAGAGGCAACGAAACAGTTCTGGCAGGTCCACGCTTTCTGAGCACGTTTGTGGTCAGCGTTGTTAACGCTGGGGAATCCGCTGTTTACAGAGAGTGGAACTCTCTTGCATCCGAAATTACGCATCGCTAACCGTGATTGCCCAACGCGTCGCCTGAAAGCGATGCCTCACTACTTGCCGTATAAAGCGCGAATCAACAAGCAACTGATGGATATTGTGGATGTTCCTGCGGCTACAGAAGCTACAAGGTACCGCAGCACCCCATAGAGCAATGCTCCTGCAGGAGTAGAGATGCATGACAAGCAGAAAGAAGTGTTCAGTGTAACCGAAACGACGCCATTCAGCGCTGAAAAAACGACAAATACAGTAAAAAAAAGACCAGAAACGAAAATTTCGCTGCCAGGGGTTTCTCTGTAAAACGCTAATCATGCAGCATCTTGCGCCTTTTCGTGAAGGCCAACAATAATGAAAGTTGAAACAAATATGAATAAACTATCATAGTCATGAAAGGGCAGCACCTTGAAATTTAGAAAAAAAAAGTGCTTCGTAGTAATGGCTCAAACCAGTAATTTTATATATTGTTATGTATGACACAGTTTCACTTCCGTGCCCGAAGTTTGAAGCGGGCTCTAGCCAGCACAATTTTTTTCCCGAAATATAACGCCTCAATAACTACTTCTGTCATTCACACATAATAGCCCAATTTAATTCAGCACGATCGGAGATGGTCGGAAGTTTACCTGGTACACCTGATATGAACAAAGTGAGGTGTTGGGCTAGTTGGTTTTTCATGATTATAAAAACTGCGCTACAGTTACTGCGAAATACGAAGTTAGGAGGGAGACACGAAACGAAGTGGACACTACAAGCGCAAACTATCAGCTTAATATTATTGAACAAAACTTGAAGTTAAGAAGACATCCAGGAAAGGGAAAGAACGGTTTACGGAGAGGGTAGGGGGGGTGGCAATCTTGCTGAACTGTCTTCATGTGCTCCACGTGGGGTGATTGCGATGAGGCGATGGGTTGATTACGATTGCGAGAAGTGTCGAAGGCTCAAAGTTCTTTTCCGAGTGCGCTGATTCAATTGCTATCTCTGCCTTCTGATGAATTCAATTTCCGAGGCGGTTAGTAGAATGGAGCTTGTACTGACGCATGCGCTTTCCTGGTCCGAAATGTGGAAGGCTTCCCAAATTTCGCGTGTAGTCTTATTCTTTGATTCCGCCAAAACTGTCGTTTTTTCTAACATTGGGCGGCACGCACACTCCCTGCAGTGCGTGGAAAGGTTGCCTGTAATCACCGTCTGCTGGCATGCATAGCGATGCTCTTTGAGCCGTTCATTGAGTCATCTTCCTTTGAAGGCATCTTCCTGTGAATGTGAAGTAGGAATCGTATATACTATCCCACTAACATGTGGCAAAGCATACATTGGGCAATCAGTAAGATGCCCAATGTATGCTTGCAACGCTTGTAATGTTCTGCAAGCCCGCAGAACGCCGTGTAATTACCGAGCAAGTCGACGACATGCTTCGACGCGATGTCATTCGACCCTCTAACAGCCCCTGGGCGTCTCCTGCCGTTCTTGTTGCGAAGAAGGACGGTTCTGTGCGGTTCTGTGTGGACTACAGATGACTCAACAAGATCACTCGTAAGGACGTGTATCCACTGCCGCGAATAGACGACGCGATTGACAGCCTGCAAGGCGCCGAATTCTTTTCATCTCTCGATTTGCGCTCAGGGTACTGGCAAGTACCTATGGCTGATGACGCTCGACCGAAGACCGCCTTTGTCACGCCCGACGGCCTGTACGAATTCAACGTCATGCCGTTTGGGCTGTGTAATGCGCCCGCCACCTTTGAGCGCATTATGGATACCGTTCTGCGCAACCTAAAATGGCACACGTGCTTGTGCTACCTCGACGACGTCGTCGTGTTTGCTCCGGACTTCTCCACGCATCTTCAACGCCTACGGCATGTTTTGACGCGTTTGAGCGACGCCGGTCTGCAACTCAATCTAAAGAAGTGCCGATTTGCAGCACGGCAGCTGACAATCCTCGGCTACGTCGTGTCGAAGGACGGAATTCTTCCCGATCCAGCCAAGCTTCGGGCCGTGACCGAGTTCCCCAAACCTACGTCCGTCAAAGAACTGCGCAGTTTCGTAGGACTGTGTTCCTACTTTCGGCGCTTCATTCGAAATTTCGCGACTATCATATCGCCACTGACGAAACTCCTCGGAAGTAAGGGGCCCCTCCATTCGTGGTCGTCAGAGTGCGACGACGCTTTCGCAAAGCTCCGTCGTTTGTTGACGTCGCCTCCCATACTACGCCACTACGACCCTACGGCCCCTACAGAGGTACACACAGACGCTAGCGGTGTTGGCCTTGGCGCTGTCCTTGCGCAGCGCAAACCAGGGTTCCCTGAATATGTCGTGGCATATGCAAGTCGTACGCTTACTAAAGCCGAGACCAATTACACCGTCACCGAAAAGGAATGCCTGGCGATCATCTGGGCCCTTACGAAATTCTGACCTTATTTGTATGGTCGCCCATTTGATGTCATCACCGACCATCATGCACTATGCTGGTTGTCGTCATTGAAGGATCCCTCAGGCCGCCTCGCCCGCTGGGCACTTCGCCTACAGGACTACGATATCCGCGTGATGTACCGTAACGGACGCCAGCATGCTGACGCGGACGCACTCTCGCGCTCCCCCTTGCCTGACGACAATACTCCCAGCTCAGTGTCTCACAATGCCGTTTCCTCTATCGACATTCACACCATCGCTACTGAACAGCGCAAGGATCACTGGATTGCCTCACTGATAGCCTTGCTGACTGATCCATCGGCGACACCATCCACTCGCGCGTTGCGTCGTCAAGCACACCATTTCGCCGTTCGCGACGACCTCCTCCACCGACGCAATTACGGCGACGGCCGCCAGTGGCTACTCGTAATACCCCGCAGTCTGCGTTCTGACATATGCGAGTCGTTCCACTCTGATCCGCAGTGTGCACACTCTGGGGTATCGAAAACCTACCACCGCATTCGCCAGCTGTACTTTTGGCGAGGGATGTACCGCTACGTGCAGAAGTTCGTTCGCTCCTGCGTCGATTGTCAGCGCCGCAAAACTTCAACGCACCTGTCGCCGGCAGGTCTGCAACCTCTACCTTGCCCTGACCGGCCGTTTGGGCGCGTTGACATCGATTTGTATGGACCACTTCCTCTAACGTCGGCTGGTAACCGCTGGGCCATCGTCGCTGTTGACCACCTTACGCGATACGCCGAAACTGCCGCCCTCCCAGCGGCTGCAGCGCGCGACGTTGCCTCCTTCCTACTACACCGATTCATGCTGCGCCACGGTCCACCCCAGGAGCTGCTCAGCGATCGAGGTCGTGTCTTCTTGTCCGAAGTCGTCGAAGCCATTCTCAAAGAGTGCAACGTTGTTCACCGGAAAACTACTGCTTACCATCCGCAGACAAATGGCCTCACCGAACGCTTTAACCGCACGCTCGGCGACATGCTCTCGATGTATGTCGCCGCCGATCACATAAATTGGGATGCCATTCTGCCTTTCGTCACCTACGCCTATAATACCGCCCCCCAGAGCACTACTGGTTTCTCGCCCTTTTTCTTATTGTACGGCAGGCACCCGTCGCACACAATCGACACAATCCTTCCATACAAGCCGGATACGTCTGAGTGTGCTCCTATTTCTGCCACAGCAAGACTTGCTGAGGAGTGTCGGGAGCTTGCCAAGACATTTACTACGCATGACCAAGAGCGGCAGAAGAGCATTCGCGGTGACACCACCACTTCTGCGCCCACGTTCCTCCCTGGAGCACTCGTATGGCTCTCGGTCCCTACCACTGCACCTGGCCTCTCTTCAAAATTACTGCCGAAATACGACGGCCCCTACCGTGTCGTCGAACGCACGTCCCCGGTCAACTACGTGATCGAACCGCTTGAACCATCTTCGGACATGCGCCGTCGAGGGCGCGACATTGTCAGCGTGGAGCGCTTGAAACCCTACCATGACCCGCTCATAGTGACAAGCAGTTAGGTCGCCAGGCGGCTCCCTTTTCGCACCCGGGGTAATTGTAGCGAAGCGTTGCAAGCCTGTAATGGGTCGCCCTCTCGAGCGCTTACTAGTGGGTCGTCCTCTTCCGCTCTTCTCGGACTCCGCTCCTCGCGCTCAGAGTCGGCACCCCGCCTTGACTGTCGCAGTCGTGTATCGTCGCCGAGTGCCCGCTAATAAACGTCTTTATAATATATATATATATATATTGTAGCGAAGCTTATTGGAACCCTGAAGTGGGTCGTCCTCTCCGGCCCCTTCTAGTGGGTTGCCCTCTTCGGACAGAGCGCAGCTCGCGCAGAGTCGGCCCCGCCTTGACTATCGCTGTCGTTCATCTTCGCCGAGTATCCGCCAATAAACATCGTTATAATATATATATATATATATATATATATATATATATATATATATATATATATATATATATATATATATATATATATATATTCCGCCAATAAACATCGTTATAATATATATATATATATATATATATATATATATATATATATATATATATATATATATATATATATATATATATATATATATATATATATATATATATATATTATAACGATGTTTATTGGCGGATACTCGGCGAAGATGAACGACAGCGACAGTCAAGGCGGGGCCGACTCTGCGCGAGCTGCGCTCTGTCTGAAGAGGGCAACCCACTAGAAGGGGCCGGAGAGGACGACCCACTTCAGGGTTCCAATATAGCTATAGATATATATATATATATATATATATATATATATATATATATATATATATATATATATATATATATATATATATATATATATATATATATATATATATGTATATATATATGCGGTTGAATGTGTTACATGAATGAGCCACTGTACATAATGAGAACTGCACCTCTGTAGCTCTCGCCGGACTTCTGGCGTGCTCCACCAATTTCGGGGAAGTGTGCTCTATAAGCTACAAATACTGTGATGACCTCAGCAGTGCCACAATATTTAGGTAATTAGAATATGTCATGGGTCAGACGAAATGGTGAACAGGTGTAACATTTATTCGTATTTGCAGCTATTAGAGGAGCTTGGAATGTAATTTGGATAGGCAGAGAGTGTGACCTGGCGAATTAGGCAGGCTACATGTGTGTTGCGTACGGTACGCGCGATGCGTCGTGCGCTTATGGGCTAGACTTTGCATGTTTCGAGGTGAACGTACTTGGTATTAACAAACGAAATCGGCTCTACTCACCGACATCGTCGCTGTTGCTGTCGCCGTTGCCGTCGGTGGTGTAGTCGTCATATCCGTAGTCGTCGATGCTGTACACTATCATAGATTTCGGCGGAACTGTCTCATTCTGGAATATGCCTACGTAGTTGTCAGTTTCTCTGAAATCGATAAGTTCATATGACCGAGGGGTTTCATAAAAAGTTCGATATCGTGATGATAAAGAAACACACGTGGCAATATGCTAGGAGACATCGCACACGTTTTAATTAGTTATTTCTGGTTATGGTTTATGTGTATTCGAAGCTTTATAGAATGAAATTGTACATAAAACTAAACCCTTCTCTATACCGCGAACTTCATTGCCTAGAGGTTTCCGCATTATTTGTGGAAATGGCCCTCACACATTCCTAAAAGCACATTTCGCGGCAATGTTTTGCTCAAGTGCTTTCATGAAATATCGCGAGTGTTCTGATAAGCAACCCCAGGCAAAATGAGTTGCGAACGTAGTACAGCAAAGCGAGGAAGCGAACTTTTTGCCACATATTAAACTGAAACCCGGCTCGTTTTCAATAGGCGGCGTCAAAACACCATTACAACAACCACGTGATTATCGCGGGATGCTCGGACCCGACATGTACGAATACAAAAAATGAAAAACGCCAGATGATAAGACAATGGTTGGTTTAGCTTGGTTCCTGTACTTGCAGGTGCGTTGGACCTGTTACGATGAGAAGACGTCAGTTGCCTTAAGCCTACTCCACAAACAATACACATGTGTTGTGCAAACTTCATTAAGGATGTGCCTGCCTGTGCCGGGCGCGGTAAGCGAGCCTGTATTGCGGCTTTAACTTTGCTCATGAGCCGGCTAGAAAGTCGCCCCAATATATATATATATATATATATATATATATATATATATATATATATATATATATATATATATATATATATATATATATATATATATATATATATATATATAGTTAGTTGATTCATAGTGCCTAGGTACTATGAATCAGCAGACTACCGACAACAGATGTTACAATCTTCGATAAGGCTTCGTGGAATACTAGCCCTGCGACCATGTCTGGGTGTGGACGCCAATACGCGGACGCGGGCTTATCGAAAAACTTGTTTGACGATACGTCGGGCGATAGAGGGCACTTCGACGTCTGGGCGCTTCGGACTACGAGGTTGTGTCCATCGGCTTCATGAACTGTGAGGGGTGTCGGTCACGCACCGATGTCGTACTACATGTGGTGCGCTTTAAGCCGCACCATGCGCGCAAGGGAACGTTTAGAACTTTATTATCCTCTTGTTTTTTGTGTCTTCCCTGTATGCATGTATAAGTTTCTTCTTTACCTTTCGTGTTATTCTGCAGCATCGGGACGATGCTTTTTAGGAGGGGGCATTGCCACGCTGCCTGATTTCTTTGTTTTGATGCGATCGCGTTTCCCCCCCAAGAAAGACTGTTAGCACGGCTTGGCGCAGGCCACTTTGAAAATCTTCGCGATTGTTTCGAATTGTTCCGTTCAGATTGTCGTGATGATTAGGCGCAGGATGTGACAAGTGACGTGTATTCGAGATCACAAACGAGCAACAGTGTCAATGCTGGAAAGGTCAATCACTGATTTATAAAACATAAAACATTCCGCCGGTTACCGACGACCGACGACTGTGATTGTCGCGCTACAGGGGTACAGCGTGTATTGCATGTACTTTAACTTTTTATTTCCTTCGCACAAGTTCGCCAAATAAAGTTTTTTTCTTTAGCAGCCCGACTCCCTCCTTCTTCACGCCAGGACCACGTGACAATATGTATATCTCACAGGAGCACATTGCTCAATTATTAGCAGCTAATTTCTTTACATCCGACCTGATGTAATTGAACAAAACGGTGGCATAAGGAGATACGGCCGCTGCAGCAAGGGAATCGAGCTTCCGCCTGTCTATCGCTTCAACTCAAACACCAGTGAGAACAAAGTATGTGGGAACGTCAAAAGTATCAGCGGACCATTCCCAGGAGAGGACGTGCGCAACCTAGCCCGGCCGTTCAAAGCACACAGCTCGTACCTGATGGCCGGCGCGTTTCCTATGTGCTCTAGTTGCCATTACAGATTGCGCTAGCACGCTTTCACCTGCACATAGCATACACGACGCAAGGGGCGAGGTTATCACTAAAGAGCAGATTTTAGTCAAATGCATATTTCGTTCCTTGCTTTCCTATCGCTCCATTTTGATAGGTGGGCACGAATCAGAGGTTAAGAGTGGCTTTTATAGTGTTTTATGGTCCCTATATGCCTATTTTTGGTGTTTGTACCTAAATGCCTATAAGTGTCTATAAATGCCAAATTTCAAAACCTTCGCCTATATGAACACTATTTAACCTCAAATTTCGCTTTCTATTGCAGTTTGAAACCGTTATTCATGTTACCAGGCAGCATTGGCTGTTCGGAACTTTATGGAGTTCGACCTGGTCGACTAGATCAACCAACTGCCGGCAAACAACCGCTAGTCGCAGTGAAACGGGACTGCGCCGGCCACCATGTGGCGCCGGGCTGGCATTGCGCGAGCGGTAGACGAATGCGAAACCATGGACAGCCGTCAGGGGAAAGGAGTGTGAAGAGCAAAATACTGAAAAATTTGGTGTGCATGCGTATTTTGTTTTGTTCTTAATTTACTTCTTACGATATTCATCTACGGGGTAGAAATTGATTCTACGTGATTACACCCGTCCAATAAGAAGCATCCCTCCATTCTCGCCTTACACCGGTCCTGCTATATCCTCCTGTGCTGCCCTTCTCATCCATGTAGAAAGAGAAGGGACCCAGGAGTATGTTGATTCGACATTAGACAATTGACTCACCATGGCACAGAACAAAAGGAGAGACCGCATTCTCAGAACCGTGGGAGAGAAAGGACACCTGCGCAGCTATGAGCCGCTGTTGGCTCCTTTGTGCCATCATAAACAATAACATTTCTTGCTTTCCTGGCGTAGGTACAGGTAGCGCACATCTTTCTTTTGAAATAAATGGCATTTATGCCAGACAAACTATGCCATCACCGCGCTAGTAGTGCCAAGCCTCAAGGAAGATTGGAGCTGTGTGGCCTTCCTTTTGTGTTTTTATTTTTGCTCCTCTTTCTTTCTCTTTCTCTCTGTTTCTTGTATCTCTATTTTGCATCTGTTTCTTTATATTTCCTTGTCTCTCTACCTATTTCGCTCGTTCTAGCTTGATTTCTCTTTCTATGCCTTACTTCTATTTCTCGGTCCTTGTTTTTCTTTATTTCTCTCTCTCGTTTTCTGTATTGCTCTCTGTTTTTACTACCTGTCTGTTTCTGCCTGCTTTCTTTCTATCTCTTCCACTCTCTTTCTAAATCTTTATATCACTTCACGTCTTTATTCCCTCTATTTTAACACGAAAGTGTTTTATGCCGGGGTCCACCAAGGCTTTCATGGTGTATTTCCGTCACGGAAATACATCAGCAAAATGAACGCCATCAGGTGGAAAAGAAAAAAAAAAGCTATAAGAAAAATATACAGAGGGTACATGAGCGTGCCTTTTATCTTTCACATTTTCCTCTCACAGTGCTTTTGCATGGGTGGATGGATGCTATGAGCGCCCCCTTTATAAGGGTCGGTGACATGTGTGCCACCAGGCTCGAAAAAAACAACTTCGTTGCCGCCGCAATTAGCTCCGGCAAGCGCCGGTGCTACGACCGCCCCATTGTGCGAGTTTCCAGAAGGAGGATTATAATTTCGTCAACGCTTTAACACACCGCCATTTGGCGGCTTTAGCCCAAGCCTCACTCATAGCATTAATCCACGTCATCATAGCATCACTCCTTGTAAATTAATTATGTATATGTCTCTATGTTCCTGTATAACTATTTATTGTACACCTTTTTACGCCGTCAGATGTTGCCATGTAAATAGTCTCCTGGGCCGTGTTCAGGTTCTCTTTGCTGCTTTCGGCCTAGCAGGTCATCCAGAATATTTTCCATTCTTGTAAATAAGGGGAATTTAATCGAATCTAACGGAACAGACGATTTAAATGGGTCCTGTCACCGAGAAATGCGGTTTGGTGGTCCTAAAATATGTGCCACACTAACAAATCCTATCTATCACTCAATTTGTTATCTATCACTCAAGTGCTAGCCCAAAACTCTTTGCTATCGTTTGAAGAGCATTTGATCTGAAGTGTTCTGTAACCTGTTCAGATTGCCTTGCCATCGTGTGTCGTTCTTTCTTTGCGCAAACGTACGTTTCTTATGTTTATGCGTCACCCTGCTATGGTTTAAGTTAGACCGCAATATTTTTAAATAAATAAATAAATAAATAAATAAATAAATAAATAAATAAATAAATAAATAAATAAATAAATAAATAAATAAATAAGCAGAACTTTGGCATGTTCCCGTGCGACAGTATCGCTAACTTAAGTGACATACCTCAGTCCACTACCAAGGGTTATAGGGGCACTCTTGGAATCATGTAGCAAGAGTGAGCGCCAGCAGCATAAGTGACCATTTATCCCAATTGAACAGACTGACGACCAGCCAGAACGTATGCTAAGATCCCAGTGTAAATGGATATGCCGCGAACTATCTTGGCAGAATCAAGAATTTGTTGCGCGATTTGAAGAAGATTTCTATTTTATAGCGAAGGAAATGCATATTGGCGCTCGCGTCTGAGCTGGGTGTTGCGCCCTGCTGCGCCGAAAACGATGTGTGTCTGTGTTTGTGTGACGTAGTGCGTGACGAACTATGCGCCGGATAAGGCGACGCAAGGGACCCAGAACGGCGCGCCATTGGCCATGTATAGATTTTACACTTGCCAAGAACCTAACCAGCATCGTCTCGGAGCCTTTGGCGGTGTATCACATCAACTACTGGCCAATCGTCACTTCCGTGACAAAATAAAAGACACCAGACGAGAAAACACGGAGCGAACTGTTATCTCTCTGTGTTTGCCATATCCATTGTAATCACGACGTTACATAAAATAAATATATAGTTAAATGTCACGTAATTGCTTAATTTGGAGTAAAGGCTCTACCAAACAACATAGCAGCTTCGCTGGTCAAGCAGTTTCACATAGCGGAATGCCCCATCAATTTTTACAGCGAAAGCTGTTACGAGATCACAAGGGCCGTTTTTGGCGCCGTAGTTGTCCACCGCCGCCGGTGTCCGTAACCACTATCGCGCGAAATAAGAAAAAAAAAATATTACAGCATATCCACGGGGTGAATGATGATGAGTGGGGCGAAGCTCCGGAGGGCATCATCGGTAAACCGTGAATACGAGTAATTCGCCCCACTAAACTAAACACGTGAGAAATGTTAAACATCAAACTTTCTCGCATCGGCTGCTCAACAGTCACCTGTGAAGCGCCGGCGGTGGCCATTTCTCCTGATGTAGGGCTTGGCTGAAGAAGTTCCAGAGGGATTGCCTCGGGACTAAGGCCTCGCAGTCGGCGACTGTAGCGGTGGACAGGAGTATCCACTGCAGGAACGGGTTGCGGGATCGGAGTGGCAGAACCGCTTCGTGAAGGGGTGGTGAGCATCAGGCGTTGAAGTCCAAAGAACCGAAGACCCGAGCGTCGTATTCCTCAGAGAAATCGTGGTTGCTGCTCGAGCTTCCTTAAGAAAAAAATTACAGGATGGAACGAGGCTCGAACCTGGGCTCTCTGCGTGGGAGCCCATTGTTCTACCTCCGAGACATGCCAGTGCTTGAAACTGCTTTGCAAAAAGACCCTATAAAGGCTGTCGGGAAGGAACCACATTAACATATGTAATATAGCGTGGTAGAAAAGTAAAATAACAACCAGGCATCACACAACGCGAATTCTGTAACCAGGCGTCACACAATGTGAATTGCGCAACGAGTGGTTTCTTGAATGCTTCCAACCCATTACATAAGGCTCTGTCATAATTCTTCATAGTCATCAGCCACAGCATCAAAAAAGTGCACATAATGGCTTACAGTTTTTTAGCGGGTACCACGGTTCTCTGCAGAATGACGAAAAATTGAATACAATATTAATGAGAACTAACAGACAATAACGCCAAGGGAAGTATAGGAGATGTTATCTGTAATAACTCAATAGTGGCTGCTTCCCTACTTCATCAAAATTATGATGATTTATAGCGCAGTGGGTTCCTCGCAAGTGCACTTCTATTGGTTACCAAGGAAGCCCATAAGGATCCCATGATCCATTTCCTCAGGGTTTCAATAAAGTTATTTCCCTCTCTCTGTGTCTTCCCTTCTCACTTTAACGTATGTTATAAAGCATGGTGGGAGAGTTAAATAATGACCGGGCGTCACACAATGCGAATTACTTAACCGGTGGGTCGTTTAAAGATTCCAACCCATTACAAAGGTCTCAGCCAGAATTCTTCATCGTCATCAGCCGTCGCATCAACGAAGTGAACATAATGCTTCACAGAGGCCTGCGCGGAAAGCGCAGCACAGTCACAGCAAAAGCTGGAAGAGAGAGAACAAAACCTTTTTAATGAAAACCAATGGTTTCCTCGATTGTGGGAGGCGACGACGGCTAGTCGGCCAGGAGCCCCTGCTCCTTGGCGGCTGCCTCTGCCCGCCCCGTGATCCAGACCTGCACGGCAGGGTCGGAGCTGAGCAGTGTGGCCTCCCACTGCTGCGTAGTGGTAATTTGCAAGCCCTGTGGGCCACGATGCAAGGTTTACTGGAAAGAGCGGCATTTCTAGAGCCCGTTATAAACTCTCTTGTGTCTACTAATAAAAGTAGATTAGCAACGTACCCACTACGGCACGAATCATAATTTTTGTGACGTTGGGAAGCACCCACACCAACATTATTCGTTATTCTGCGGAGAAGCGAGGTACCATCTGTGAGGCATTATGTGAACTTTGTTGATGCGACGGCTGACGAAGATGAAGAATTATGGCTGAGACCTTTGTAATGGGTTGGGATCTTTAAACGACCCACCAGTTACGTAATTCGCATTGTGTGACGCCCAGTCGTTATTTAACTCTCCCACCATGCTTTATAACATACGTTAACTTGAGAAAGGAAGAGAGAGAGAGAGAGAGAGAGAGAGAGAGAGAGAGAGAGAGAGAGAGAGAAATAATTTTATTGAGACCCTGAGGAAATGGATCACGGTATCCTCATGGGCTTCCTTGGAAACCAATAGAAGTGCACTTGCGAGCAACCCACTATGCTATAAAGCATCAAAATTTTGGTGAAGTAGGGAAGCAGCCACTATTCAATTATTACAAATAACATCTCCTATACGCCAGAGCACGCCTGTCTCGCACCCAGGCTGCTGGCGAGCCGAGCGGATACCCTCGCACCCAGACGCCGGGCTGACCGGGGCTGCCAAGGCGCGCGCGGGCTGCACCAAGTAAACAGGCCAAGCTGCAGTTCTGAGGCTTTAAAGTACAAAAAAGTACCCGTTCACGCCGCTTCAGCGTATACGAGCTCGTCTGGGCACTACTGCGTCGTCTTTGGATGCCAAAACAAGCTGTGCAACAAGATGATATTAGCGTTGTCTGCGACAATTACGACGCGCCACGGACGGAAATAGTGCCGGTGCGGTGTTTTCAGCTTCGCCGCGAGTGGATAACTGTGATTCAAGCAAAAAGACTAGCAGCCGAGTGAACATGCGCGAGTAAGTACAATAACTGCGTGTATTCTGCAGTGTGATACCCACCTATTTCATTTTGCGAACCTAATTTGCGTGACACGCAGCTGGGTTGAAGGTAGGCGTCAGCTTTGTGTGGGGGTGCACTTCATACTTTTGAGCGTTTCCTTTGACGAAAATGTAGGGCTAGGTAGTGCTTTCAAGCACAAGCAATCAGCATGCTTTGCCACTTTCAACGTAGTATTAAGCTTTAGTGCTTTTGATGGCATCCACGCCTTCGAGATTTCGTCTTCAAAATGTAATAAATGGCACGGTGCTCCTCAACAGCTGGCCAGAATTTTGTGCTTCCATTTCAGTGTTTGATGTCCCCAAATTTATTTGGACACGAGGCATCCAGCTGCACATACTACATATATTGGCACGTAAGTAAACAGTACTCGCGCCAGTGTCCTTTACATCGCAGGCGTAGCTAACCGGCTTAACTAAGAGTAGCACAGTTTTGCTTGTAAAGCACCATCGTTACAAGAATAAAATAGCGCAGGTAGCTTCCAAAAGGGATCGCTGAACGATAGATCAAGTTATACTCTCTGATAGCACGCTTTTGTGAGCAAGACGCATTATCGTAAGAGCGCCCGTGAAACAAAAATTACGTTCCGCGAAACTACCCGTAAAGCGTACTCTAATTATTACGCGATGCATGCTGAAATGATGAGCTTTCACAAAACTTTGTGCACAACTTGTAATATGGGGCAACAAAACATCGTTTCACTCTTTCGCGAGCTGCACTGCAATTACGATTCACGCGTACTACAGCGAGAACGTTTTTTTTTACAAATGTAACAGCGTACGTATCTGACGATGCACGTACTGTATACATTGTGGACTTGCATGAGGAAGATGTTCTTGATGTTCCAATAAAATCAGCGAAAATGTCCAGGCTAGAAAAGACGCGAAACACGCTCTCCGACGGGCTGAGTTTCGGAAGTTTCACGTTTGCTCTGTGTAGCGTCTGCTGGCGTGGCAGCCCGCGCGTGTTATTTCGTCGCGTGTGCGATAGATGGCGCGACGCGCGATGCAAATATGGCGATGCGCATGGAATTCGCTGTGTTCTGGTCTATACTTCCGTTGGCATTATTGTCTGTTAGTTCTCATTAATATTGTATTCAATTTCTCGTCATTCTGCGGAGAACCGTGGTACCCGCTAAACACCTGTAAGACATTATGTGCACTTTTTGATGCTGTGGCTGATGACGATGAAGAAATATGACAGGGCCCTATGTAATGGGTTGGAAGCATTCAACAACCCACTCGTTGCGCAATTCGCATTGTGTGATGCCTGGTCACAGAATTCGCGTTGTGTGATGCCTGGTTGTTATTTTACTCTTCTACCACGCTACATTAGATATGTTACTGTGGTTACGGACACCGGCGACGGCGGAGAAGAACGGTGCCAAAAACGGCCCTTGTTGTGATCTCATAACAGCTTTCGCTGTAAAATTATGATTTGCGGCGTAGTTGGTGCCTTGCAAGCGTACGTGTATTAGTTTCCCCAAGAGAGTTTAGAACGGGCTCTAGAAAGGCCGCTCTTCCAGCTTTCGCTGTGACTGTGCTGCACGCTCAGCGCAGGCCCGCCGTTTTTTGTGTACAGCTTGGCAATCTTCGACAACTTATAAACGTGGTTATCGAGTGGATCGCAGTCCAACAAATGAGACATCCACGACACTCGCTTGTCACCAGAGGATTGGAGAAATTCGGCAAATTCCGCGCGGGCCCAAGCGACCACCCAACCGTTTTTTACCTGGAGCAATATGGCGGTCGTCGGCTTCAGCGGCGGCGTGCTGGCTCCACTCCAGAAGTTTTTTTCTAACCTCCTTGTGCCAGCCATTGGTTGTAAGCCGTAAGCCTTCAACAGAAAACTATCACGATTATGAACGGCACGCGCTATCTTAGTAATGTTCTTCTTCATCTACTGCTTTGCTCAGAGAACACGTGTGCCGATTGGTACGGCGTGGCATGAAGTAACTCTGATGGGTTAGAAAACGAGTACAGAGAGAGAGAGAGAGAAAGGGATAGAAAGAGAAGACAAATTTGTGGCGAAAGAAAATTTTTTGACGTGCCGGAATTTGAACCCGCTACCCACGATTGGAACGCGAGCATTTTAACCACTCGGCTATCCAGGCACGCTAGCAGAGCATACCATAGCCTCATATAGTTTAGTATATCGACGGGATGGGAAACGGAAGTGAGGGTGAGGACAAGGAAAAGGAGGAAGGGAGAGCTTAGAGAGAAAAAAAAGGAAAGAAAAGAGGAATAAAGACATAGAAATAATTAATAATAATAATAATATCTGGGGTCTAACGTCCCAAAACTAAGATATGATTATGAGAGACGCCGTAGTTGAGGGCCCCGGAAATTTCGACCACCGGAATCTAAGTAAACGGGCCTCAAACATTTTCACCTCCATCGAAAATGCAGCCGCCGCGGCAGGGATTAGATCCATAGAAATAAACAGAGACAAAGCAGACATTGAAAAAAATGCAGAGAAGAGAGGCAAAGAAAGAAAGAGGTGAATAAGGAATTAGAAAAATAATGAGCAACACAGAACGTGGCCCAGTTCCGCATTTGCTTCTGGCTTGGCACAACTAGTGTGGCACTGACCTAAATTTGTATTCGCTTTTGTTGAGCAAAATAACAATAAAATTATGCTTACGTTACAGGAACCGTAGGATCTCCTTTTCTGAAAAATACACGAGAAATTTCGGTTTAACAAAGCTAAAAGAAAAACAGCGCCTTCACATACACCATGTCCTCGCGCGAACACAAGTTAATTCTACAAGGCCACAAAATAAACGAAGTGACCTGGATATCGTATAGGATAATTCTCGCACAATATAACAATGCATAAAAGTGACCTGAAACCATCCAAGTAGCTTTCTGGGAAGTGTTATTAGGGGATTAGTAGAAATATGAACTGTTGGCCTGCCTGTTGAAAGAAAGCTGTAAAATAAGGGGGACATATTCTTTGCATTCAGAAAAATGCTCGTGCCGGTTTCTTTGTTTATGTATTTCCGAATTATAACGCCTCATCTCAAGGATAGGGCGAAAGTTCTATTTAAAATTCATGTGGAGAATTATTTTTCTGTCTTAAAACTTAATGTGAACACAATGCACATTAAAGTGGGATGAGGCGACATTTCACACGTTCTTGTTCTTTTTAAATTCATCTAGTAGCAAACATTCTCCTCGTTTACACCAAACGAGTCAATCATATTGAAATATTCCTTCATGCATTACAATACTACACCTGAGAGTGTTTTATTACACGTTTAACGTTCCATGAGTAGAGGTGCGACTTACACTGCGCCATTAAGCACCCATTCTTGCGTGAAGTAGTACTTCTCCGCTGAAATGTTGGTCATTTTGTTTTTTATGCAGGTCTTTGTCTCGTTGATCGTAAAATCTTTAAGTTCCACAGTATAGTCGTTCTTCGATGTTTCCCAGTATAACCAAAGGTATTCAGTTGTATTCAGCACCTTAATAAAGAGCATACGGAAACAAAGAAGCACTCAGTTTCGGCGCAACGGTGAAGCAATGAGCGCGATAGCACCCACTGGGTGCTATCGCGCTCATTGCTTAAAGTGCCTGAAGGCACATGGTGCAGTTTTTTAAACAGGCTTGGCGTTTATAGAGACCTCTTGCGTTATACATGTGCAACGCGCATGGAGACGAGGTTCAGTGCATTTATTTTGAGTTATTTTGCACATTTGTAGATTTTTTTGCGGGGGCAAAATGTATTCGCGGGTTCAAAAAGTCAAAGCTGTTTAGAAAGCGCACTCTAATTCGAAATCCACACGCTTCTGCTACAAAGAGAAATGACACCGGGAGCGCACGTGCGAGACTTCAGCAAGTAAGCTAATCCTTACTTCCGCGTCGCCGCAAGGACAAAATGTTACCTGTAGTGGCAATGGCTCCGACTCTATTGATGTGAACATTCTATAATTCGTGATCACGAGCAACTCTGTCTGCATAGAATGTGGAAGAACCATGGAACTCGTAAAAAAACACAATGGATGGTGTTACTTCGAATGGAAACCCTCGGAACTGCCACCATTGTAAGTGTTCTAAGTTTCTACAAGGCCCGCATAGCCCGAGTAAACGTTCTCAAGGCCGTTTAAGATATCACCAAGGCACAACACCATGATATGGTTGGGTGAGACCAACCCCCGTCTACAGCATTTTGCCAATAGAGACATAAGATATGACAAAACAAGCCATGGAACCAAGAAGACAAGAAAAGAAGCGAAAAGCTGATCCGTGTGATGACATATGGCCGGTTGCTATTTATTAAGTTGTTCAGTCCATCTTCTTTTTCAACAAAAATGAAATAAACTTGTTTTTCTCTATAACTCTCAACATCTCGAAGTCAGTTTTTGGTTACATTTACCCCATTGTCGAGGAACTTGAAGATACAGAAGGCTGATTTTTTACCCAGAATAAACTAAGTACCAATAAAAAGCTACTCAGCGAGAATGGTGTACGTATACCGAATAATTTGTAGTTTGCTAAATTTTAAGTATGAAAAAAAAATAAATGATTTGCTAACAAAGACCACAAAATGGTGAACACTTGAAATTTAATTGTAATTATAGCTCGAATGGAAGAAGAGACACCGAAGAACAAAATGAAGCAAACCCGAATCATATGAATAGAGTAGTTTCCAGAAGGTGGCTCATAAAGCCGACTAAAATACATGGAAGTTATAGGCCTAACCTGTGGCCATAACCCTTCCGCCACCTTGCAGGATTCCGTTGGACTGATTTCTAGTAGGATGTGCCCATCAGCTTCGAGTTGTCGATGAAATCACGCTCACGCTGCCATTTGCAAGCTTCCGGTTTAATTCAATCGCTACAGCGACCGCCCACGCAAAGCATTGTTCCCCGGTTTGATCCCCGGACTAGGACGGAATGTCCGGCAACTAAAAAGTTTTCTTTCTGAGAAATCCTCGCGAACTTCCTTGTGGCTTTGTGCTACAGACGGGTCGTGGTAAATCTCTCTTTTTTTCACCAATTGGGAATGGTATACGACTTAAAGGTAGCATCTAACTTTCTTAGGATTCTATCTAACTTAACTCTACAAAACACTGACGTATTGGAATACAGTCGCTCCAACGTGTGAAGCGGTCGTCATGCTGTCTATCACTTCAACTCAAATTCGGTGGTGGCAGCACGGCACGTGCAAATAATGACCCGTTTCCTGGTCTCTGACGAAATGATTCGTGCGACGTAGCCTATTTGTTCATAGATGCCAGTTTCTGCCCCAGAGAAGGAGTCCCCCACCCAAAGACGGAGTCCCCCTTCATCCTCCTTCGCGCGACGGAGCCAGCCTGGGTGTTTTATTTCTGAGCTGCGCCAGTCGGGAGCCTCGGCACAATTTCACTCGCCTTTAGAACATATGGTGTGCGGCGCGAACATATCGATTCGGACTTTATACGAAACATGACGGCGATGGCGTTGACTATGACATTATTGCGCTTCGAGTGCCCATAAGATTTCTATTGCGACAATAAAAAACCATCAGATAAACCGCTAACAGCCTCATCGGCTAGTTGTTTTCAGTGAATACTATGGTAGCTACGTTACACTTACATTGGTCGAGGTAAACACCGGACGGCTTCGTGTAATGGAATACTAAACATATTTCTTGCATGTGCATCGCCTATGAAGAGCTATAGAGGTCACAATAAGTTTTACGCTTAAATGGTCCGTAATAAAAAAATGACAACCCAACTTCATGCCGTGCGTACGGTTACCAAAAGCAGTGAACGAATGGCAAGAAAGGCCTGCAAAAAAACTCGAAATTTGGCCCGAATTTTTAAATTCTTGCAGCGCAAAAAGCGGTAATGAAGCTGAATTATTAAATCTGCAACAAGTTGAATTTTAATGCAGTGGCCGGCATTCCAATCGCAATGGGCCACCGGGGATTGCAACATCACTAAGAGGCACCCGGCTGTATATTCACGAACTTGGGAAATTGCTTTCCCGCCTGTTGCACAAATTATCTTAACGCGTCATTGTAATTCAATGGGTCGTATTCCGGAGGCTTTCATTTTGTTGAAGTCGCTAATGCTGAATTTACACAGCCCACTCTGCAGCGGCTGCGCATTATAAATGGCAAACCATTGCGCCATTCAGTGAAGCACGAGTTGCATACGCGACGTCGACCTGGTGGGGCCCATGCACGCTTTGCTATGTTATTACAATACACAGCTATGCTATGCGTCACCCTCCCCCTTCTTCTTTCCCTCCTCCTCTCTCTCATATCATTTTCCCAACCCCTTTCTATACTACACTATAGAAGACTATGGTATACTTTACCCTTCCCCTCCTCTTTCCCCTCCTCCTCATCTTCACATTACTTACCCCCCACACTCCCCCCCTTCGCTATACTATGCTATACATAGCTATGTTATACATGCTTTTGCCTGCGTGACGCCAAGTGACGACATGAGATAACAGGACATGAGAGCCCGGGCCCTTAAATTGCTCCGCACTGACCACATTCAGAATTAGAAACTGAGCTTACTGAACCATCGTATGAGGGGCATGCCCGCTACATGGTCAGAATAGGCTTTGAACGCGGGCAGAGCGTTAGATACAAACGGGGCGCTCAGTCTGTCGTTCTGTCACCGTCCAACGTCTTGCGCTGTTTCTTCCTGTCCTAATGATGCTTAAACCAGCCCAGTTGTGTGCACTCCAGAAGGCGTTTGCTCTCCCTTCATTCAGCACCTGCGTTCCGTTCTTTATTAGCGATCTGTGAACGGGGAGACCATAATGGTTACTGGAAGGGCGAGTGGTCTCTGAAGCTTGGTGAGGGAATGTACGAGTGTAACGAAGGGGGCGACGACTGAAGATTATTCAGCTGATATGGACACCCTGCTTCATAGACAGCGTGATAGCGGAAAAAGATCACAGCATATCCACGGAGTGAATGATGATGCGTGGGCGAAGCTGCGGAGGTTCATCGGTAAACCGTGAATCTTCCGTGAATTCTGCCCAGTACATCATCACCGACGTGAGATCGGGCGCGTTTATACTAAAGGTTCGATGAGAGTTATGACGACTTGCAGCTCACTTTAATTTTACATCTACGCTGTGAATTTTCATTGTTTAATCACGCACAGGAGAAATCGCACACACGCACTACCTTGGAGGTCAAAATCCAGTGCCTATGTATACGAGGTGGTCAGTGAACGGTTGTGCAGCGCGAGCGGTCGGTTTTTTCAATCAAGACGCTGCCGCGACGCTGCCTCGCGACGCTGCCTGCGTCGGCGCAGCTGCGCCGCGAGGCAAGATAGGGGGGGGGGGGGGGGGGCGTAGGAGAGGAGAAAGAGGGGGAAGCGTAGGAGAAGAGAGGGCGATACACATCACGTACTGTCGCAGCGCATTGCCTTTAGGGAGCCTTCATGTGTGCATGCCCCCTCCGTTTTTAAGACTGGTTACACCCTAATACGACGGGGACGAACGGGTGCCGCTATAAGGAGCTTCGCCCCTAAAAAGTTCAGTAAAGTTGGATCTCTCTAGTTGATAGCTAAGGCCAGGTCACGCATATACAAGGTGAATTTAAGAGTGTAGGAGGTGGTACTTTATAAGAAACATCAATCGCGGACGTGAAATGGGAGAAACACACACAGAGTATAAAGCTAAAGTGATATCTATGTCTAATGACATATACGCGAATATTGCATTGGTGAATACTTTGCCTGCACATTTTTTTACACCGAATAGTGTTCCCTTCTGCACTTTCACATTACCTGCCCCACCTTTCGTTGTATGCCATTTCAAAAGAGCATTACGTGTACAGATCAAATGACCAAAAAGGAAATGGTGTACCTTTATAATGTCCAGGTTGTTGCCATTATCGGGCAGTGTGGCCGAAAACGCCGTGTCTAAAAATATCGTATAAAAGCATACGGCAGACAGAATGGTTGAACATAGGTTAAAGTACTTCGACATTGTATGTGCAGATGTGATCATACAATACGGCACTTCGTCTGCAGAAAGCCTCCGCAAATGTTGTAACCGCGGAGCTTGCCTTTATATACACAAAAAAAACGAGCTTGCACACGCCCCCATGCATGCATGCATGCATGCATGCATGCACACACACACACACACACACACACACACACACACACACACACACACACACACACACACACACACACACACACACACACACACACACGCACACGCACACGCACACGCACACACACACACACACATACACACACACACACACAAATATATATTTGTGTGAGAGAGAGAGAGCTAAAGAGAGAGAGAGAAATAGAACTGTGAGGTTTAGCTGTTCGCTAAGTATCAGACGCCTTCGTGAGATGCGTACACGTGGAGCGTAGAGGAAGTGCTAATTAAGCCTTTTATGTCCATTTGATATGAGAAGTAGCCGGCCGTAGCATCGGCAAACAAGAAAAAAAAGGTATGAGAAGCAATGAAGACCTTTCAACAGTGGCAGTTGGCGTCATGAAAACGTAAGCAAAAGAAGCGTGGCGTTTTATACTCTGTAAATTTTACGGGCTCGTACGTATCTCGCCGTGACCAGTTTGCCTGAGGTCGCTGCACTCACTGAAATCCTCGAATAAATTATTTTCTGAGCAGAAAATGCGTTGTGAAATCAAATAATGTATGTACCGAGAACAAGGAACAATCTATTTGTATCTGTTCACTGAAGAGCTGTTCTCTTTTCTCTTTTCTACCGATTACAGCTGTCATATATTGACACACATCGCCGGATGACAATCCTGACAACGTCATATGGAAAATTTGCCGGATGAATATCTAAAAGTGTTGTTCTAAAGCAACCCTGAAGGAGCAGTAAAATGTGAGGAGCGCATTTCGATTCTTTGGTACTGAGACTCCTAAACCGCTCTGAGTATACTATTGCTGGAGGCACAAATCTATATTGTCACGTGGTCGTGACATTGAAGAAAACATCAGTCGGCGTGTTCAAGACGAAAGTCTTTATTTGGGCGAACTTGTGCCCGGAAAATGAAAAGTCACGGTGCAAGCAATGCACGCTGTACACTGGTAGCGGCAAACAGAGCGTCGGCCGTCGGTAATCTGTCAAGCGGTCAAGCGCGACAGACTTTATACAGGTGCTTTCGAAGATTTCAGCGTTGTCACTGGTGGCCGCGTAAGCTCTCAATCAAACTATACTGTTGGTGTCCTTCGCGCAACCTTAACAGAATGATCTCTAACAATCGTGAAGCTTCTGAAACACTGTGCGTGGTCTGCTCGAAGTGTCTCTAGCAGCCCTTGCGGGTGAAATGCGAATACAATATAGGAGCCCGCCACGTCGTTTGCGCCTTCCACGCTCTCCACGACAACAGCCCTTGCACCTGGAGCAGCCCCGGCTTCTGGTTGAGAGGCCGGGTGGCAGCGTCGTGGACAACATGGTCGAGGACCATGTTGTCCACGGGGAAGCCACCGAGTCGCATGGTCCAGGGGAAGCCAGGGGAAGCCACCGAGTCGCATGGTCCAAGGCTGCAACGGTGGGGTTCAACCCCGCTGGGCGCCAGGTGTGGGATTCAGGCCACGCCTGGCCCAAAACCCTCCAGAGAGGAGGCCGGTACTACAAGAAACACGTCTTTACTCTGCCAAGACTTGGCAGTGACTTCCCGTCAGCGGCCGCCGAGCGCGAACGCGCTGGTGTCCGTCGTTATCTCCTACCATCGGCGGGCTCGTGGCTGCCCCTCCCATAATCTCAAGTTCACTTGAGTTAGGTCGGCAGGGCCGCACCTTTTGGGGATGAGGAGCTCTGGGCCGCCATGACACAGGACGATTTTCTCAACGAAGAACTTCGCTACCTAGTACCTGGTAGTGCCACTAGCACTACCTGGTAGTGCCATTGTTTCAGTGTAGCGAGTGAGGGAATCATAGCTACGGCTATACATATATATTCGGAAGTCAACGTTGGGAACAGCTCGACGAGGTGGTTCGGCGAGCTGGAACGGTCGGCGAGGTGGTTCGATGGGCTCCAGCAGTCTAGCTGGTATGGTAGTGGCGTCTTCCGTTGCTGACAGTCTTGGAAATGCTTATTTAATTGACGACGTCGGCAGTGAAGTGAGGCCAGTCGCAATTTTTTGTATCCCCGTGAGCGTGCTTGAAAATCCAAGGCATCCAGCCGTCGGGTCGCCAAGGAAAGCTTCCAGAACCAAGGGACAGAATGCTGAAGGCGCTGCGAAGATGTAGTTGGCTCAAAGTGACTACAAGTTCTTCTTTACGAGAAGCCCGTTTCGCAAGAAAAACGACGCTAGTCCTGGCTTGAACACCTTCGGAACAACATTGGCCTTGCCCTCGAGGTATTCCACAAGGGCCCTAAGTTGCGGGTCGGCTCGCTGTCGTTCAGTGAAGCCATTGGCACATCTGGTTCCCAAGAAGCATTCGTTGTCGTAGTGGTCCTGCAGTGGCAGATCGACGGGAGCGCAAGACAGGCAGACGGCGTCAGTGTGTTTTCGTACAGACTTGTAAACGACAGTAATGTCGTAATCGTGAGGTGTCGGACTCCGTGTGCGAGCCGACCTGGAGTGTCCTTGAAGTTAGCTAGCCAACACAAGGCGCGGTGGCCGCTCAAAACTTTGAAGGGCCTTGGTAGGGGCGAAACTTTGACGGGGCGCAGATAATGGCAAAGAGCTGTAATGTTGTTGACTACTTGGCTTCCGCCTTGGACAGCGACTGGTTAAGATAACTCATTACCCTTTCCAGTCCATCAGTACTCTGCACAAGGATGGCGCCGTGTCATACGCTGCTTACGTTGGTGTGGATTTCAGTGTCGGCGTATTCGATGAAATGCGCAAGCATCGGTGTCGTCTGCAGGTGTGCCTTCAGTTCTTGAAATGCTTCGACTGGCGATGTCTAGTGGCTCGGCGCTCCGTGAGATTTTCTTGACGAAGCGCCTGGAATAGGCGCTTCCTACAGTGACTGTAGAAGTGACTGTATGAAGAACGTGAACAACAGGTGGCAACATGAAAATCATGACATGCATGTCATGATTTACATGCCACGCTCATGGTGCATTTGCGGCCGTTTCGTTAGCTTGATACACACCAAAATTGGTATTGCGGGACGCGATTGTACGACGAACATAAATGAGAGGTGGTACCATGAAAATCATGACATGTATGACATGTTCGACATGATTTACATGCCATGCTTGGGGCGCACTCGTGGGCGTTTCGCTATATTGATATACACCGAAATTGGTATTGCGTGATGGGACTGTGTGAAGAACATGAATAACAGGTGGTAGCATGAAAACCATGACATGCATGTCATGTATGTCATGATTTACATGCCACGCTCATGGTGCATTCGTGGCCGTTTCGCTATCTAGATATACACCAAAATTGGTAATGCGCGACGCGACTGTACGACGAACGTGAATGAGAGGTGGTAACATGAAAACCATTACATGCATGTGATGTATGTCATGATTTATATGCCACGCTCATTGTGCATTCGCGGCCGTTTCGCTCGTTAGAGATACACCAGATATACACCAAAAATTGGTATTGCGCGATGGGACTGTATAACGAACATAAATGACAGGTCCTAACATGCGAGTCATGTTATATGCATGTCATGTACGGTGGGATTTACATGACACTGTCATGGTGCGCTTCTGGCCCTTTTGTTAACTGGATATATACGAAAAAAGTGTATAGCATGACACGAGTGCGGGAACATAAATGACAGGTCATGCATTGTATATACCAGAATATACGTTTCATAAGCATGTCATATACCATATTGTGCATGCATGCGTGCATGGCAAACATGCGATATATGGTGAACTAGATGCCATGGCATAAATGATTTCATTTGGCTCAAAGACAAACAAGGAGATGTATGCAGCTCTTTGCTGGCTGCTTCGCATTACATCTATTCCCACAATGTGTGGGATCTGCCGGATTTTTTTTATTTCTTTTGTTTTCCGAGTCATCTAAATCTTTTCATTCCTTCTCACCCCCTCTTTTTTTCTCTCAATGTCATCTCTCGATGATAAAACACTAGAACTATGCGAGCATTTCGTGCAAACAAGGACATTGACACAGACGTCCCAGAGTTGTCGTACGTATAATTTTATGATTCATTACCTTTTCTATATTGTAGTCTTGTTTTTCAAACATCAGAAACTTAGCACGGCCCATCTTCTCGTAAGTTATGTTTCCCCTTCAAACACCTTTCTCTCCAAAGCCGGCGTTGACGCGCCCCGAACCACCTTTGACCTTTGCGCCGTAACTGCGCTCGCCCAGCCCATACCGCAAGAAGCCCCACGGCAGCTGCGTTGTTCGTTTTCGAAGTATTTGTTATTCGTTCTGGGGACTGGTACAGTAAACAGTAACGCTGAAAACGTGTGCGCATCCACACCTTTAGACATACCACTCTCACATTTCTCGGAACCTTGGGTTCTTTGAAATCATAAAACTGGTGCCGCATTTCCACGTAGTTTGTTCCTAGCATCAATCATCCGTTAGGACACACCGACTCTCGTTCCACATACCGGCAATGAAACACCCTGCTTCTTGTTTTCTCGACTTCGCGTTCGTCGTGGTATCCGTTCGACCATCTGCGATTGTTCAGTTAGAATCGACACGAAACGAAGCGAAAATTATTAAAAGGTGTAGGAAAAGAAATTTGGACGCTACGCACTGGTCGTGCGAAGACTGAGGAAACAGCTGTGCTGGTGGCCTTCCCCTCAGCTCCTTCTTTCTCATGTCTCCCCTCACTTCTCTTTCTCATCCCTTGCTATACATTATAAGACTATGCTATACTTTACCCTCTTCCCCTCTCCTTTGCCGCCTCCTCTCCATCTCTTCCCTTTCACACCCCTTGCTATTCTATACTACGCGCCCTTCTTGGCTTTGGGTGCCTTGCCATAGCAAAGTTGAAGTCCCCATCTCTTAGAGTTGCTCGTCCTCCCTCAACCACTTATACAGGACGACCACGGAGTATTGGGAAAAGTAAACAGTTCTGGTATTAAAAGGAGCCCTGGCAATACGGCATGGTTGACACAACGTCTCTGATCATGTTTCCGTGCAGTTGGTCGGCAGTCTTCGCGGAAGTAGGCCGCGGAGTCACTGCTCACCTGCGATACTCCCAACCTAGTGGTTTAAAGTGGGTTGCAGCGCGGTGCGCAGTCGCCGCTCCACTCGAGAACCTTTGGCGGTGCTCTCATGAAAGGTTGTAGAAAAGCGTCGTCCCGTAATTAGCAGCACCCTGATGATTTCAAACGGCAGTGTAAGAAAGCACATAGTTTCACTCGTTCTTCAAAAAGGCGCCCACGCTCGTGCCCACTGAAATAAACAGGCACGCGCGCCGACACGCATGCAGAGGCTTGCACAAATGCAAACAGCATTGTACTGAATAATCCTTTCAGCCAATCTTCTCCTTCAAGGAAGTATTTCAGATATTGGCAAGGTTGTGTGCTATGTGGATCTACTCCTTGCTATTGTCATTGACATGCACATGAATTAACTTCGTTTAGTACGTTTTAGAATGCAATTTTGTTTTGGTTGTCTGGCCTTGTAATTACTGAGCACGTGTTGCGCTACATACGCTTCTTATGAAGTTCCATAATATTTAATTACTTTGAATGATTATAAAGCCTTATTGATTGAGAATCTATGGCCTCCTTGAAGGTTTTGTCTCAGAATTTACAAAATAACATAGCACAGGCTCAAGTGGTACCTACGTCATGGTAATTCCTATTTTTTATTCACACATTTGAGAGTTTTCTTACAGAAAGACAAATGGGTGAAGGCTAAAGCTGAGCATGCGCCTGACTGAGGCCCTGAACCCTGTACAATCAGTGCTCGGCGAAGCAACGTAATTGAAAAAGAAACAACAACAGCTTATGTAGACACTAAACACGAGATCGAGTAACATATTCACCACAATCAACGTGAATAACACGAGTAGAATAAATAACGTAAGTGATGGAAGTAGCATAAGGAACAGTACAACATATTATTTCTCCTGCAAACGGTTATCTTCATAAAACATAACGGAATTCATATAACCGTTGTGTGACGTCAGCTATCGTCACATTTGCAGGACATGGTAATCTCTAAAAGGGAATGCATTTGATTAGTACAATGAAAACACCCAGAGCACCTGATTTCAATAAATATAAAGCTCTGGTTGGCCGAAAAAGAAAACGAGAAGAAAATAAAGCCAGAGATGTTAACCACGGCTCACACAGTTTGGCTGCCGTGCCTTGAGGAAGGGGAACCGAATTTTGAGCGAAGTGAAAGGCCACCCTTTTTGCAGCTGACGTATCAGTTCCGTGCTTGACGTCACAGGCGGTCAATTAGTATTGCAGCAGCGCCTTCATTGCTTTCCGCAACTGCAATGTGCAGTCTCAGGTTTCCCGTTTTGGTGACTTAAAGCTGTACTGAGGTGAGGCATGACAACGTAGGAATGTGACAGTATCACAGGAGGTGTTTCATAGACTCTTCGACAGCGGTGTGATTACACTCGGCTCCATGAGCCATGTTAATGCTAGGTCATAGTTTCATACAATAGCCTAGAGAGGAAACTGGCTTTGCGATCGTTGAACCACCATGGGAATGATGGGAAGTACAGGCCTCGGATTGGATAGCGTTAGCTAGTGAACTGCCTACGGATGTTTTTCTACAGTTTCAGTTTCGTTCTTGGCGAGGCGTGGGTAGTGGGGTGAGTTTCAAAGCACTCAAGCAGCGCCTTTGTTGTTCAAAGAGGCTCAAGATCGCTAGGTCTCTTGATTTGCTGCGACGTTGCAGCTTTACAGGTTGTGCATGACAGTTTAAGCAAAGCGCCGTGCCCTCACCGCTGCGCATAGATCTATCGTCCCATATCAGTGCAGGAATTTCCATAGAGGTTACGTTTTTTTCCATAAGCGCGTCTTCCCAAACCCCGTTCAAATCGGCTGCAAAATGACGGCGAAGCTAAGTAGACGCACCGTCACGCTCCTGTGACTTGACTTCACGAAAAACGAGATACGTTGGAGGCAGACCACTTGGACAGACGCACCTGGCATCGCAGCAGACGATACGTTAAGTGTTTCTCACTCAATATAGTACTGTTATTTCCATAAATAGTTAATGCGCACATTCGGGGGAACAACAAGCGTGTTTGTTTTGAAGTGTTGTAAAAATAATTTATTATTTAGTGATGCCAAATCTGGAACACAATTGCAGAGCAATAGATACCATGGTGGTTGAATTTGCCTAGGTTGTCATGCAAACATTTTAAAATAAGTTTTACGTACAAAAGAATGAAGCAAGTTTTAATTGGAAATAATTTCATATGACGTTGCTTTACACTTGGCAAACAAGCGTCGCGAATTTCAAGAACTTAATGCATCCGCAGCAGATCCCAAGCCTGTACTTCCCATCATTCCCATGGTGGTTGAAGCGCCGCTCAAGGAGCCCGCATAGAAACTGGCGCTAGATTCCCCTCTAGGTCCTCTAGGTATTAAGGTGTGCTAGATGTGCACACCTTAATACCTAGAATAACTATATGTGCTAGATGAATACGTGTCGGGGAATGCAAAATCAAGGTGTAGACAGACCAACACTTTTTCTTCCGCCCTGGAAAGGCCATGTAGTTGCAGTCGCCGCGAAGGGTCGAGAGAATGCAATCAATGATGTGTAAGGTCAGATGTATGCCGCTTCTCCAGTGTCACACTGTGCGCTACCTTGCTTAAGTGTTCAGCAATGCCAATTTCTGGTAAAGCATACAAAGAAGGTTTGCTTCTTTGTGCACTTTCCCAGCTAAGTAATCAGCAAGGTCATTGCCGTAGATATCACAGTACCTTGGCAGCCACTGAAACTCAACGTGATGTCATTTTTCTATCGAATGGTGGTGCGTCTCTCGTGTGTACGACGCAAGTTCACGGGATCCGCGCGAAGTGTTAAGTAAAGATACTGTAGGGCCATCTTTCGATCACAGAATACTGCCCATCGATTAGTCACTTTGTAGGTTAATGAAATTAAGGGCGTTCCTTAGAACATTCTAAGAATGTGAAGTCGAACCTCAAACTGGACCCAAAGTGGTGTAGAATGGAGCTCTGAGACCCCGCGGTGACTTATAGGCACCGTGCCTTTGATCCACAGGCTAGTGAATAGAAGCAGCAATATTGTACCCGGTCCGGACTAGAAACGCTAATCGCGTGTCTATGCCGTCTTGGACGCGCATGCTTTGAGGCCATCTCTGTAGTACCGGTCTGTAGAACGCGTCTGACCCTTCATCATGCCGCTACTGCGCTTCAGGGCCCTTATCTTGAAACGATCGCGATAACTAAGTCAACTACTACCCCGTGACGTCATTGTTGCACTGGCTGTTGGTCTTACGAATTTCTCAGAACACAGGAGTGAGCGCACTGTACGAGCGCAGAGCGACACGAGTGTGGTGTTTTCGAGCGTATGCTGACTTCTACGCAGTGGCCATGCATGGCTGTGTTTACTTGAAGTATAACAGGTGTTGAAAGTGCTTTCAATGTTTTTTCTGCAATTGTTTACCACGCAGTAAAATCTTTAAAGATTGCAACTTTGCGAGGAATGTATTTTTGTTGGGAGCTTAAGACGGCATACTCAGAGAGTTCAGCTGTAGTGGGCCGCCGCAGCGCGACATCGTCTCAATATATCAACGCGATGCCGACACCCGATAAGCCACGCGAAAAACACACGGTTCATATTCCTGGAACGTTCAAAGCACAGAAAAGAACACCCGCTGGCAACAGAACCAGTATTCAAAACATACCAAGGTAATGCTCGCTGAAAGCTTCAGCTTAAAAAATGTTGCCACACCCAGGAAGGATTAAATACTAGAAACCTTCGTCCATGCCTCTCAAATGATAGACTTCACCAACAACCGATGGTGATAAGGCGTGTTCGTTTATTCCAGGCATGTCAGGAGCACCGTAGCGCACTGTCACGTCCACGGAAATACTAGATGGCGCCCTCACTTTTCAGGTTTTGGTCAATAGCTAATCGGCGCGCACCAAATGCGACAGTTTGGCGATTGTCGCCTTTTAAAATCGTTTCAGCATACGGCGCCAGCTCATGCGAACGATGCAAAGGTGATCAAGGCGGACACGCCGCTCGCGTGCTTATGTGCTTTTAACAGCGAGGCTCTTTAGCAAGTCGTTACTTGTCCGGCGACCCAAAAAACTATCATCATCATAAACGAGTATGTGCCACAGAAATTGGGTAAATCTCACCACTCGCCACTGGTCCACTAAAAGGGAAGAAGGCAACAGTTAGCCCAACAACAAATAACCGCGAAGAATTTGGTACCTAGGCGAAGACCCGAGTACGTACAACGAGAGAATACTAGGTAACGGCAAAGGCAGCGGCGGCTGCGAGAAGACCCCGAAGCGATGGAAGGCGTACGCCAACGACGACGTGCGCGGAGAAATGCGAGCGCTTGGCTTCAGCGCGAGTTTCTGTCTCTGAAGTTTGCACATCTGTGTCCTGGTCTGGGACTGCCTGTGGTTTAACTGGAACCTCTCTGCGCTGAGAATCAACGTAGCAACAACCTAGCATCACCTAGATAAAGCCTAGGAACGACCTAGAAGCAACCTAGAAACAACCTGATTAGCGTTTCAAGCCTTGCGCGGCTTAGTGCAAGGTTCGCAATTTTTTTGTCTTACCATTTTCGCGCACGCCAACGTGGATGAAGCAGACGCGTAGCTCGGGCGCGCTCACGTGCTTATGGACACTCGAGGTACATTTCCCCCAACTGTCGCCATCATGTTGCGCACAAAGTCGAGAACGATAACACCGCCCCGCGCACCATATGTTCTATGTGCGATTGATAACGCGACATACTTGCCTACGGACGCCTCTGAAGCTGATAGGAAACGCGCCGGCCATCGCCGTCGTGCGACGGCGCATGAACCTGTACCGGAGGGCTGATGCATTGCTCGCGCAGGAACAGTGAACAGTGATCGAACGGGCGCGATCGCGCGCGTTAGCGTGCACTCTTTGACAGAAATCAGCAGACGGTTCGTACCTTTGGTCATGTGTCTGTACTGTGTTCTCACTGATGACGTTGAGTTGAAGCGGTAGACAACGCAAAAGTCGCTTTGCTCGCAGCAGCGGCCGTGCGACTTTACACCAGCGTTCTGCGCAGTTACGCCAATTTGAACGCTAAAAAGTTAGCTGCTGACCTTACTTCGTTTAATATTTGAGTTTCGAGTATGGCATCCGAGTATCGCATTCATCGCTTCACACTTGCGGCCAAAGTGTCATTTTATTATTATTTCACTCACGCGCACGTAGAAAAGACGAAGTTGACAGTCATCAAGCTCGGCATTGCAACTGGCACGCTAACTTCTTTTTTAATTATATATAATGGATCTCACGCGACCTTAATATTTGATTTAGCCTCAGAGGGCAACAAGCTGCAATTCGGTCGGTAAATGTGTCACTTGAAAAATTTTAGCTTAGGCGGATGTGCAGTTAGTGAATGAGCACTGCTTCGGAAAGAACTGATTTGAATGGTAGAGCCATCCATGTAGATGCGAATTCGGTCAATATAAAAAAGCATTGAAACAATTCAGAGATTAGCCAAATATCTTATTATTAGATTAATAAGGCTAAAAACTTAGATGCCTCATTAAACACGAAAGTTGACCGTCGGCATACGCGCCCCGCGTAGGCGGCGTCAACACGAATATAACGAAAAATTATCATCATATGATAACGTCTGTATGGCACGTCATCATTACGTGACAGATCGCCAAATTTCGTGAGGTCATCAAATGTGACATTGTCGGTTGATAAAACGCGCGGCGATCACGGAGGCAGTGCGCAACAAGGTGAGGCGCAAAAAGCTTTCAATACTTCCGATCCTGGAGGCCGTGCGAAACTAGGTTAGGTGCTCTAAGGTTTCGGAGAGGGACGTGTGGGAATCAACACATTGACTAGGAATGCCACTTTGCCACTTTGCCCCGTGTGAAGGAGTCTGGGTGTGCAGTCTATTTCAGACTGAACCCACAGATGTCTGTTGTCTTGGCGAAAGGGCCTTAAGCTTCTACTCGCCCGAGTTCCAGGGTTCCCAAACCCGAAAGAAGCTAAATTCTGTATGGCCACACGAGGGATGGTGTTACTGCCGATGGATACTGCGCAAAGTCCATTATATATGGCCATTTATGGAGGATTGTTAAAGCGAAGTGATGTACAGGCGCTGCCCACGCTTTTCTTATTTGTCCTGCTTCACATTGAATCAAGCAGGAACTGTGATAAAACTGTATTTTAAGTTTACTGGATAATTCAGCTAATGCTGCTCACATTTTTTGCTTTAAGCATAGTATTTATTTTCTGCAAAGTTTCGCTTTAATTCTTCTTTTTATGATATTCTTGAATGTGAACAATAAACGCGTATCCATCAATTTGTTCTTGAATCTTAGAGTCAATGCACTGTAAAGCCCTGTTAAGTTTCTTAGAATTATTTAGAATTAGATGACGTCAAAGCACTCATGCGAAGAGGCCTCGTGGGACTACTACCGCCAATTTACAGAGCGCGCTTCTGTTCTTGCCCTTGTGATATGGAGGGTTAAATGTCAATGTGTGGTCGTCCTCAAAAGTGAACGCGGCACTAGAATACGGATGAGTAATGGAGATTGGCGGTGCGAGATGTGGCGAAAGAGCATAACATACGTGGCGTACATGGTGAGATGCACCGCATATGGCAAATATGGCAGGGCGGTGACGTACTTAAAAATGTTCTTGCAGAGTGTATGAAAAAATTTGGCGGATCGCACGCGTTCTTGGAATCGGTATCATGTGAAACATTCAGCAAGTACTTCCATGCTGCATTTTATGGCTTTGAGCCAAGCTTTACGAGGTCTATCGGCGTGTTTTTGTAAACGTAGTAGCTGTGTTGCACATCGTGGGCTTACCAGTCACGCCGATAGCACTGGTGTTGAAAGGGCAACCTATTGTCTGATTTAACGTTAGGACTCATGTTAGCGCACATACAAGACTGCTATAAAAGCGGAGTCAACACTGGTGCCACAGACGTTAATCTGATATGACGCCTGTATCATAGGAGTACATATGTAGCGTTTATTAATTTCTTGTAATATTAGACAGCCAGCACCACAACCACAATTGACGTAGCACCGACATTGCTCATGCATAGGCTGTTTTTCAAAAGCAGTTTACAGACCTGGCGTGGCTCTGCGGTAAAATACCTGATTGCCACGCAGAATGCTTGGGTTCAATTCCTGCTGAGATCCCAATTCTTGTTCTTTCCGTTCGGTCGGCTCACTGCTGAAGATATCGTTTCTTTTACGCTCTCGCATTAGGTTACAAATGTGTGTTCTCGTCACACCTGGGTAGATATAAACTGTCAATCACCTGTGGCGCATACCCGTATTCCGCGACCCATAGTAAACGGGGATGTGCCACACGTGTCTGATGGAAAGGTTTTGACGACGTACGCGAGAGGATTTTCACGTTATTCTTGTTATGATCCGACAGTCATATTCGTCAAATCCTCTTACCCTCCTATGCCAATTTTGGTTACAGGAAGGTAAAGAGGTGCTCAAGAGAGCACCCAGACGTAGGCGGCTAGATTGATAGATAGAAACGCTCAAAGTACGAAAGGTTCGCTAAGAAATGCTTTGCATTTAATAGAGAAACATTGAATCCATGATAGTGAGCAGCGAAGGATTAGGTAGAGCGAATTTATTAGAAGGCAGAAATGTCGGCCTCAGCGCTCTAGCCTGCTACTCTGCACAGGTAAAGGAGAAGTGGGAGAAAGAGTAATAAAAATGATGATGAGGCAGGAAGAGGTGATGCGTATGTACAGTATCCATGTAACACAATGGACTTCTCAAATTATATTGTCAAGTCCTGTACTCTTGAGAAAATCTATAAATGCCCTCGTAGCAGTCGTTTATGCTGTCTGGTCGGACATTGCGGACAATCGATTAGTTTCACTGATAATGTTCATACCGATGCCGGCCAACGTTCAAGCCAGCATCTTCCGGTGGGACACGTACAGAGGGCAGTCGCACAATATATGGGTTCATTTATTTGGCAGTCCTCACAGTTCGGGCTGTCCGCACGGCCGCTACGTTGCGCGTACCGTCGAGTGAAGGCGACGCCTAGTCGAATCCGGTTCAGCAGACTGGCGTAGCGGCGCTTTATTTTAGCCGTTAGTCTAAATGTCATGTGGTGGTCTGATTCCCCCAGATGCTTATGCCGATGGTCTGGGTTAGACCAGAAAGTTGTTGTGAAGACTCGCATAAGCGACCTTAACCAAGAGCTCACGTCGCTTCGCGAATACAGAATGTTCACGAGAGTGGCGCTGTCATCCACAGTGGCTTTTGCCGTAGGATCACCTAGCACGTTGCCTGCCAAGCCATAGTGTCCCTGTACCCATTGGAAGATGACAGAGCGACCACTCAGTTGCGTGAGATGGAATGCCGGTATGGTTTCGGAAGCCAATACGTACTATTGTCCTTACCTTGAGCATGAATGAAGGGCTTGCAATGCGGATTTCGCACTAGAAGGTATTGTCCATTTGCATGGCGCTTGGTCGAATACAAATTGAACAGCTTCTCGTATAACAAACAATTCAGCTGCTATTGATGATGGCTTATGGTCTAACCATTGTTGTAATTCGCTTCTGTAAGGCTTATTCCTTCAATGGCCCGCTTCGCAGCGCCGGCCAAGTACGTCTTCAAGTACTTGAACTTCTCGATACCGGTGAGATCGGGGTGCGTGTGAATGGTCGCCTCGTAGTGCTCCCAGAACCCCTGCCACTCACGGTTCTCGCCGCTGAAGACGGGCACTTGAAGTTTCGGCAAGGCGACTCGCAAACCCGGTGCTCGTGGTCTAGTGGGATCGGCGAGGTCTTGACCGAAGGCCCCCGAATGGGCAGCTCCCATGGAGCTGCTGGCTCCGTCAGTTGTAACCGCATGCCTCGGCTGGTTGGTTTCGGTAACGGTAGAACCAACCGCTGCACGCGCGTTCATCGCGGACCGAAGCCTGCTGATGGATTTCACGATCTTCTCATGGTAATCCAGAGCGCCCAGAATTTCCTCGTCGAACTCCTCACCGTCAAGGGCGTCGGCGATCTGCTTGTCCAGTTCGGCAAGAGCTGTGTCTTTGTCACGAAGCCCGTCGATGAGCTCCTGCAAGTCGGCGGAAGACGGTACTGTGCCTTGCAGGAGGATCTCGGTGGCCTCAGACAGGAGTCGGGTAGTGGCACCGCGAAGGGCGCCTCGATGCCTACGTAGCTTGTCCATCCTCGGTACGGTACGTAGGATGTCGGCCTTCTCCCGGGTTTTCGGCACCAATAATGTAGCGACAGAGAAGAGGCCGACACCCGCGTTGCCGGGAAATATCCAACCGGGAAATATCCACTGAGGGATCTCAAAAGCGGCAGTCGAAACACGCGGATTCACAGGCCCATCAATGTTTTGGTGTATAGTTTCGTTGTATTGCTCCGTCAAGTATGCCAAGGTTAGTTGCTTGAGGCCACCACAAAGAACGCGTGATTTCATCGGACTCCCAGGTATTTGAAGGCACACCAGTGGTTTATGCAGTGTCCACAGTGGCATTTCAGGGATGACGGTTGGTGCAAAAATTACAGTAATGGTACGCCTGTGAGTATTGATCCAGTCTGAGTAGGCACAACCTGGTCGGATCGTCCGCAATGAAGACAAGTGGTGGTGCGCATGTCGGGTCAACAGCCAAAGTTGGACTCGAAGAGGTTCACAAGGCATGTAAATCTCTCTAGTGTAGGTGCGCGACTCATCAATGGTGCCTGATGTCGTAGTTCATCGCGGGAGGCCTAGGCATGTCCGGAGTGCTCGCACTTGAATGCTCCTTACGTACGAATGCACGTTGTATGCATATGTGAAAGCGCAGGTGTGAAAGAACGATCGATGTCTGCTTTCATGATTCTGGCCATGCTGCTTTTTTGTAGGGCCTGCGAACACTGGGGAAAAGAGAGAAGAAATAGTACAGAAGGAAAGACAGGGAGGTTAACCAACTTAGGACAACCGGCTTCCAACTCTAAACATAGGAACAGAATGGGGGATTGATAGAGAGAGGAAGACAGCTCATAGCACATTCCGTGTTATAAGACTGTGACTGTTTTGTGTGCGGGGTAGCACATAACACAGCCCGTCACTTTTGCGTGATAGGCGACACTGTCACTGCCACAGAAAATATGACGAGGAAACAGAGCGAGGCTTTTTCTGCGTGGTTCACATTGTGACAATAATGGCGTTCTTGCAGTCGTTGCAATGTTTAGAGCATAGCACTATACTGACCACATAGAAGTTCTTCTCGAGAAGAAGGCGGCGATTTTCGTGCAAGATTTATCGCTGGCACGCCTGTGAAAGTATTTAGCGGGGAGCAAAGAGGAGGGACGTGGCAATGATGTCGATATTTCATACAAGAATATTTCGCAACCAGGCTGACTAGGACCGCGTGGGTATTACACATAAAACGTACAAAGAAGACGTAGCACGTATACGACTGTATAGCCTGCAAAGAGAATCGAAAAGATGAAAAAAAAAAACAACGTCTAAGGAATTGGCACCGTAAACGCCAGCAGCGATTTCGTAAATACAATGCGCCGGACACTGCGAAGTGGCTGAAATATTTACGAGTACCTAGTGCCCTGTGTAGGAAAATGCCAGGTGCACAAAATGAATGACATTGCTCAAATGTCACAGGCAGAAAGGCGTCATTTCATTTGTGATATCAGTGGAAGTAGTAGTTCCTGCTGAGAGTGTTCGAATCCCAAGGGGCTGCGTGGACAATATCACAGCGAACATTGCACAAGAACTCAACAAACACTTGTGTGACATGTACCTCATCAAATAGCCTGAACTTTCACTCTACATTCACGTCGGTTTATTCTTGGGCTGTGCCGTACGGAACGAACGCAGCAAGTAATATGTAAGCGTATTGCAAAAGTTATCGTTACTATGTTCGGAAGGTCATATAACGTTACAGAACGCATAATGACAGCAAAAATACTCATTTACCACAGTCACATGGCGAAGGTATATTGATCATATTTTGTAAAATGTCCTACGCCATCGATCAAATAATACACGGATAATTTCACTACGGCATTTGGACGCACAGCGATGAATAAAATATTTTACAGAGGGTCCCATTTTCTACGAGTTTGACACACCTAAATAGCGGGAAGTTGGGAGGATTTAGTCGTAGTACACGAGACGTAGCCCTCTCTTAGCCCACTTTAAGTAGGCAGCTGGAATTGCAGAAATTCAATTCGATGCAATAAAGAAAAACATCGACCGACGATTACGATACAGCCTAATACGCCTTTGGAGCGCAGCTGTTTAGGTGTTTTGATTCTGCGATTGAGGCGCGAACGCCTGGCTAACCGGGTGACCGTGGAAGGCCGCGCGTGGGCGGGTTCCACAACAGCCACAGCAGGCACGCTTTATTTCCATGTAGCGCTTTATTTCCGTATATAACATCCGCGGACACCCTCGCCACATACCTGAAAGCCTAGTTTAACCCAGCGTAGCGTACAGGCGCCACCACGGGTGACGCGGTTAAGCTACGCCGGCGAAAAGTGGAGAAATTATACTCTGGCGTCACGGCGTAGCCGGCAGACCCGGTTGCATTTTGTGTGCTCGGCGTAGCCGGCGCACAGATAGACCATGTCCTGTTTCACGCGCTCCACGCGGTTGGCCATGGATTCCTCGGCATCAATCGACGATACCATGATTGTGCGCCTGCTCGAAGGCATTATAAATCCTATGTGCGTGGAGACCAGCATGGAATACAGCGACACGGAGAGAGAAAAGAACGCCTGGAAAGCCTTCAGAATGCGCTCTCGTATGTACAGGCTGTCTCACACTTCGGGGAAACCCCGGATTGCGTCCCAAAGCGCTCCGAGTTTTCCCTTAAGTGTGAGACAGCCTGTACATAAATCAAGCATTTTCGTTTCTGATGCAACCTTCATAGCTATTGTCTGGCTCTCAGAGCGTTTTACGCGATGCCCTCTAGGCCAAACAGTGCACAGAGCGAGAAAAAACACGCGGGTCAACAAAAAACACGGTTGATCCCTCCGTCATAGGAATCGGAATAACGCGAAAGTAAAGCTTGCCCTTACAGAAGTAACTGAATGCTTACTGTACATTGATATAAGAGAGTTTGCACAATGTATATTGATGTCTGGCAGCTAATGGCGCCGTTTAACGTGTATGCACCCACTTTTATGATTGGTGGTACATCTCCATCCCGACGACTAACGTCCATGTTAAATGATTAAACAAACCCTTGTGGTAGCTGCAGTAGTTAACGGTGAAAGCGTAATCAGAGAACGAGGTGTGATAGCCAGAAGAGCGTCGCATATTGGACGTAGAACTTGGTCCCCATCCCGCGGCATGTTAAAATGTGATTGAACACCACGGCCGGACTAGAGGGAAACGCAAAGCGCGTCGTGCCGCCCCGGTAGATCGGCCGCGATTTTTCTCGGGGCGAGCGCGTGACCTTGGAATGCGGTGTTACAGACAGGTGAGGCAGGCGCTATATAAAATAGCAGAGCTATTTTTGGTTTGTATTGGCGTGATGCTGAGCGAGGCTGACGCTTTAGGGAGCCTACATGACCGCCCGGCTGGTCATGTAGGCTCCCTACCGACGCTTAATTGGACAAAGGTCGCCACCTCGCGGTGTGCTAAGGCGTTGACAAATGTAAACTTCTATTGAAAACGCGCCGAATGAGACGGACGCGTAACGCGTTCCAGGTGCTAGTCGTGGAGGCCACAGCAATGACGAATTACTTTACCTTACCACTCCCAGAGGTCAACACCACCCAGCCGACCGTGAGAGTGGTAGATATAAAAAGGCGCGTTCGTAAACCCTCCAGAGTCTGTGACCGTGGCACAGCGCACCGAGCGGTCGTGGGTTCGATACCCGTTGACGGTACCTTTTTTTCTTTATCATCTGATTGTGTATATTTTTCGACGTCATTACCGTGACGGAAATACGTCACTGAAGTCTTGGTGGACCCCGGCATAAAACACTTTCGTGTTAAAAAAGTACGGGTAGAGAAGCAGAGAGCGAGAAAAGTGTGCAAGTGTGAACCGAAGATAGCGGAGCCGCGGACACGTTCGACGAAGAGAGTGCGCATGCGCCATTCCGAAGCTCATCGCCGCGGCGTGGTGCGCGCGCTGGACTCTGGAGTGTGGAATTCGCCGCCGTCACTGGTTGCGCGTAACCAGCGTATCTGACCTCGGCGCGCGCGACCTGGTACGCCGAACACGCCGGACTATATCCAAGCCTTTTTTGATGACGTCATCGGAGACTGCATGACGGCGCCCACTAATGTGGCGCCGCGGGTGGCCTCCGCGGAACCTGTCATCTCGCCACCATTGTTCACTGTCTTTTTGCGCTCTCCTCGCTATCGGCGTCTTTGTTCCTCCGATCGCTCCGCGTTCGCTCTTTTTCGTCCTCGTTCACTTTGCCGGTTACGACGACGCCGACGCCGCTCAACGCAGGAACGGGCGCCTAAGACTTGCACTCTAATACTTGTTTATTATGGGCGAACTTGTGCCCGGAATACTAGATGCAATATCTAAGGCCCGCATTCACGAACGAAACTTACCATTACTTATCATCGCTTAAGTACCCGAAACTTACCATCGCTTAAGTACCCGATCGACGGTTAACGCATTTCACAGGCCTATCTTGTACTTTAGGCAAACTTAAATTGGCACTGAACTACCAGACAGTAAAGTACAGGCACTGGCTACTTTAAGCGCGACATTCGCTGTTGTATCACACTCTCCACCCTTCAGCCCGCTCTCTACATTTACGTCATTGCAACTTACACCAACGCGTATATTCAACTAGTGGCGCCGCATTCCTGTCGTGGTCTATTGACTCGATTTAAGCTATACAATGGGGTGTTTGTCTGGAGTTTTGCCGCTTCGTCGTGCATTTACGATACTCTAACCTTTCGCCAGTGTCGCTATTGCCAAGGCCGTGGTCGTCAGCGACAGGGTGCAAGTGTTCCTGCCGCTCAGGCCTACGAGAGCTTTAGGAATACAGGTGTATGTATAATCAGTAAACACAATGGAAATCTTTTATACCAGAGTAATGTATAGGAAAAAAGAAAAACGTCATCATATATGTGATTTCGAGCCGAGGGCTACTCACCGCAGATAATGCGACTTTCATCATTTCCGCAACAAACGATAACCTACGAGAACGTTTTTGGAGAGTCGTTATCGCAAGCGGCAATGCCGAAAGTGTGGACAATATCCCAATATTAAGATATCTCGAGGGGAATTTTGAAGGAACATCCTGATAAAGCGCTACATGATTCGATACTGTACGAATAAACTTACAATTTTTATCAAACCCACATAAATATCTGCTGTACTCGACTGTGTCTTCCTTCGCTTCGCACACTGTCACATAGTGGTTTTAGTTGTCCCGTAGCATGTTGCTTTAAGGAATTCCTGACCTGCCCAGCTTCAGTTTCAGCTCCTAATATCAACTATAATATCCGCTTGCACACTATGCCCGCCGTGATTTCATTGCTCCCTACGTTCGGCGTACAAACGATATGCTTCCCTCGTGCCAGTTCATAACAGCGATAAGCAGACGCAGTGGTTATCGCTTGTGTTGCCGTTAGCAAAGCGTGTTCACCGCTGAGCCACCACCATCGTCTCTGCGCTGTCGAGGCAGCGTAACCGGGCATATGCTATGGTCGTTTGCATGCAAAACGTCAGGGAGCACTAGAATCATATTTACCGGCAGCGCAACCACACACACGGACAGAGAAAAGAAGCGAAACGGAAACACAGCGCTGACACTCACAACTAAACTTTTTATTGCAGAAACAACACTTCTATGATCAACCCCCCTACGTTCCCCGCATGCGCAAACTGAGGGAACGCATAGAGCTCGCGTACGGGTAAAAGCAAAAAGCGAGACGAGCCCAACTACAATATGGCAATGAGAATGACTTTTATTTTCGCATCACTACAGTGATTGATACGAAGGGGCGGGAGGTAAAAGCTGTCGTTTGGACAGCTTGACGAAGCCGCCGGCCCCCTCATTGGCGCTAACAGCAGCAATATATTAGCAATATATCGACATGATATAGCAATATATAACACAAGACACATATAAAAATAAAGCAGCAGTCTAAACAGCAGCGACATATTAACAATATATCAACACTAATCAGCAATATAACAAGACACATATAGTAAAAAGTACAATTATGTCCAACTTTACAAAATTGCAGTCCTTTGCAGAGGCAAAGAAAAAAGAACGCAAGATAATAACATTATTCACACGTAACCTTCGTTATTGCAGAACACCAAAAAGAAAGATAACACATACACATGTGAAAGATTTACAAATGAGAGCCATCAGAAGAATGTTTTTCAAGAGTATTTGTCTTGCGTTAAAAAAAAACTGCGTATAGCTTTAAAAGACATGTTCTCTAATTGTAGCCCTTCGCAAATTAATCTGTTTAATAATCTTGGCAGCTTATTGGGGGCGGACAAGGCAACATTTACGCCGTATCTAGCCCGCACCTTCTTCACGCCATGTGTGTAAGAAAATTCAGGACAAAATAAGCGGAAAAGAGGATGATAACGTTTGTAAAGTCAGGCACAGAAAGCAACATGCACTCTAAGAAAAAAGAGAGTCAAAAGAGGGTCATGGAACCGTGACTCTCTTCGGGTGTCCATCTGACCCCTTTTGCAAGGTACAGGCAGAGAAAAAGAGTTAGCATTTTGAAAGGAGTCACTGGACCCTCCTAAAGCGCGTTTCGATTGGCTTCGGTATACGGAAGAGCCGCCGCATACGCCATACAAATCGCGCGCTTGCCCTTTGGCGCCATTGGGGCGCCTTGCTCGCTGACGCAGACGGGGTTGGCGCCGGGTTGGCGCGCCGCTCTCCTCTCTCAGTCGTCTCAGTCTCAGTCTCCTTCTATTGGAATGCGTTGCGTGGTTGCGTTGGTTGCGCGTCTTCGGTGGTGTTGACGCCGGCTCCGTGCACGAAGTGACGCTTGGAGGGCGGAATATTCATGGAGCTGCGGACACCGACATCGGGCGCCAGTTAACGGTGAGTGTACTGCTTTCGTAGGTACTAATTACACAGCTTTAGCTGGGCGTCCGCAGCAGCCTTGCTGAAGTTATCTGCCAGCCATTTCCAACAGCAGCCTGCGTCCGCGGGGCTGATGCGGATGCCCAACCAAAGCTGTCAGTTAACGAGTTACCACCGTTATGCGCGTTGCTGTAAAGCTCCCATAAAGTGAGTTATGCAAACAATTATCGAGGGTCCTTTCTTGCTCATGGCACGTCGTGTCTGCACTACTGAAGGTGCAAGATGTCGTTTTGAGATGCACTTTAGTCTACTTCATAATAACATTTCCATCGACCTTGAGTGTGCTGCGTGCTTCCGCGCGTGGGAACGTGAAAAAAAAAAAAAGCCTGTGTACAGAACGCTCAGACGCACTATATATAATGGTTTTTGGGGGCTTGAAGACGGCAGTTTGAGGTGCAGTTATAGTACGGTGGCTTCCAGAACGTACGCGGTAGTCATTCAAGTTGGACACGCCTCGCCGGTAAAGTGAAAAAGCTCTAGACTTTCTACGGCGCGCGCTGTTGCGGCGGCCGCCGTGTACTCTTTTCCCTCGTTTCTGTTTGCTGTTTTTGTGGTTTGCATACACTGCGATGACGTTGGGCGTTATAACAGAATCGAGTGAGTGTACGTGATTGCGGGAGTTACGTGCGCTAATTCTAGCATATGACATGTCTGATCTCGACGTACACGGCGTACGCACGCGCTGGGTGTCGATCGGGCCCTCGTAGTCGCATCTGTTTATCTGAGTATTTAAGGATGGGTTACGTTTGTAAAACATGCGGTCAATAAACGCTCACGGCATGCCCCTGACTGCCGGAGGATGTGCTTTGTTGTTTTATTGTTAGCCTTTATTATGTCTGTGTGAACCACTTATTGTGTAGGTTTTGCAAACCTTTGCTGCAATTTCATTTTCTCATCACAATATCACGTTTGCTTTTCAGATACCGTTTTTCATGGTGCTCACGCTGGACAGGAGCGACAACCTAGCAAGCCACAAGTCTGATGCCCCAAGGCGTCACCACTTTTTGATTTATTCTTAATCATAAGAAATAAATATGGAAACATGATGGCGATTTTCTGCTTTTTATTTAGCACCATATGACACTGCACATCACAGTCACACATTTTAGTTGGCTATACTCATAGAAGCATGTAAATGAGGAATACCCAAACTTCTTAATTGAAAATCACAGACCATCTTTTCGCGCTTTCTATATAACTTTGCTGGAAAATATGTGTTTTTTTGACGAATTTTATTAAAATAATACTAAAACTGAACTATTCTTTTTTTGCAGTCGCTGGGCAGAACGGCAAGTATTATTGGACTTGCTTAAAATGAATGCTCCACTATTTTCAACAGTAGTCGCGCAAAAGTAGAGCAAGGGCCAAATGAGTAGCTTAAAATACTTGTGGAGTCGCTTGACGCTTCGGTGTGGGTCACTTGGCCCCCGTATGAGCGTTACCGGCAAGAGTCGTCTGACTCCCTATAAGTGGTAACGTGATCCTCCGGATGAGAGTCTTTCCACTCTTCCTAGAGGGTCAGGGGACTCTCCTAGAGCGAGCCGACCCTGACCCACCAAGAGAGTCACCGTGACTATTTAAAGACAGTCCTATACGTGGCAAGTCAGAACTCTCCGAAAAGAGTCACGCATACCCTTTTTTTTCTTAGAATGTGTGGCATGTAATATGGGTGTGGTTTATTCAATTCCTTTGACATGCGGGGCGTGTTACATAGGACAAACGGGCAGATGTGTCAACGTTAGGTTAAAAGAACAGGAGAATTCCTTAAACACAAAAGGGTATGCTCATTTGGCTTCTCATGTGGACAGGTGCGGGTGTGAACCGATATTCAGTGAGGTTAACATTTTAAAGAACCGTCGGTGACATTATTTGACTGTGACTTTGAATTTTTGGACCAGCACGTATAACTTTGATGTATACTGTAGTTGGGCTTGCCTCGCTTTTTGCTTTTACCTGTACGCGAGCTCTATGCGTTCTCTCAGTTTGCGCATGCAGGGAACGTAGGGGGGTTGATCACTTAAGTGTTGTTTCTGCAATAAAGAGTTTAGTTGTGAGTGTCAGCGCTGTGTATCCGTTTCGCTTCTTTTCTCTGTCCGTGTGTGTGGTTGCGCTGCCGGTAAATATGAAGTACAACCAACTGGACCAAGTTTCCGTTTTGTTACAGCACTAGAATCGTCGCGCGCAGTGGCGCGAAAGTGGGCATGTCACGTGGTATTTTTTATTTATTTCGCTGGCATCTGTAGCAAGCAGAAAAACACTAATTCTTAATAGATAGAAAGTTAGAAAGTTCAAATGAAGCGTCCGTTTTATGAAAACCGCTTACAAAAATTTATTTAGACAGTCTATGGACTGTCTAAAAATGGGTTTAGACAGTCTGTAGACTGCCTAAATTGATTTTTGTAAGGAACTGGTCAAGGGAGCTGCGATCGAAGTGAAGTAAAGAATAAACTTTCACAAATACGAAGCCATACCTATCAATGACTGAACGTCTTTGAAGCAGGTTGGTGTGGGATACTCCGACACCGCAACGATGCGCTCCGGGAGAGGCTGAATGCCGATAAGGGATATATTATCTCCAAGGTATGAAATCTTGGCAGGTCAAATTCGCAATTCTTTCGGATTTAACGGAATCCTGTTTTATAAGGTCCGCGTAGCACTTCGTCTAAATTGCGAAACTGTTCATCCTCTGTATTGCCAACGACCAGGATGTCGTCCAGGTATACCACAGAGGCTTGGTTCTTCAGAGATTCTAGCACTGAGTTCATCGCACGCTGCAATTTGCTAGAAGCCGTTCGCAGTCGAAACGGCATGCGGTTGAATTCATAAAAGCCTGAAGGAGTGCAAAAGGCAGTCTTACATTTTTCCTCCGCGTCGTTGATCTGCCAGTATCCTGCGCGTAAATAAAGGGACGAAAAGAACTTGCAGTGGCGTACTGTATCAACAGCATCATCAATATGGGGTACAGGGTACGAGTCAGGCATTGTACCCTTGTTGAGTTGCCTGCAATCCTCGGAAAAGGGCAACAATCTCTTTTTCTTCCTAACAAGGACGACTGGCGCCGCCCTTGGGCTCGACGACGGCCTAATAGTTGCCGCTGCGAGCATTTCGTCTACTTGTTCTGCGATCACTGCACGCTTTCGATCAGCGTATCTTCGCAGTGGCATGCACGCAGTGGTATAAAGCGCGAGACAGACGGTACGATTTTCCATGCGATGTGCCGGCCGACGCGGCGGTGGGGGAGAGGGAATGGTGGCTGTCCGATGCTATGAAAGGCCACTATTCCGGTTTCCCCACCTCCGTGTCGGACGTCGTATCGCATGGGAAATCGTACCTGTCTGTCGGGCCCTTAAGATGTAGAACGAAATCAGTTCTCGGGTGGTCTGCTGTATTGCTAGCGAACACTGGCTCATGGCGAGCCAGTAGAGAAGATAGGGTAGGTGAAGTGGAGTGTTCACCTGTCGATGGTGGCAAGGTCGTGGCCGTAGTCCCAGCTGTTAATGCCTGGAGCTCCACGAGGCTGCGATCTATGGTGAGCTGGATGTCGTCAGACAACAAGGAATCCGCTCCCAGGATTATGTCGGTAGGGAGGTTTTCAAAAACAGGAACATCTCGAAGCAATTTAGTTACCGCTGACGTCCGGACAGAAATGTCGAGAATGCCCACTGGCATACTAATTCTTCCAAGTCCGCAGAGCGGTGGTTGCGTCTACGGCCGCATAGTGCCTGGAGCATGGCGTTGGTGTAGTGCGGTCCGTTCCGCCCTAGTATCAACCAGTGCAGACAAGTCACCTATACCCTCGACGTGGACTGACATCAAAGAGATTCTAGAGGCCTCGTAATGCATTAAGGTTTGTGAAGGCTGACGTGCCTATGCGGCCGCACTTCAAGCGTCCCCGTCATGTTGAGGGGGCGGTGAACATTTACTCTGTACCGTGTTGAAGCTGAGACAACGGTGACTATTCTGCTGCAATTTGGCTGCCTTGTGAGCGAATACCAGGGGCGACGCTTGAGGTGAGTGGAAAGATAAGATGGCAGCATAGGTAGAATCAACCAAGGCATCAACGACGTACAGGCAGGCAGCTGGAGAGTTCCATGTAATGCCGCAGTTTTCTAGAAGCCTGAGCTTATCGTTGACATATTGACGGACATCTTCAAAGGGATCCTGTGGAGGCAATCGCATGCGCATGAAGTGGATGTCGTGTGCGGATAAAAGTGGGCTGAAGTCAGTGACGAAGGCTGTAGTCCATCCGTTCCAGGAATTGTACTTATAGCCATCGTATTGGTGCCACGCTTTGGCGGAATTGCGCAGTCAGCTTTCGGCTAGGGATAACTTTATGTCGCCAGTCCAAGCGTATCGACGGGCCAACGAACTGATCACTTGTAGCCAGGCAGTGGGTTCGTGTTTCGCGCCTCTAAACTCGGGAATTTCGTGGAAAGATGGCGAAGACGGCACAGTGGCGCACAGGCTGCTGTAAAAAGACGGTGGCGCCTTCAAAGGGCTTGGTCAGAGTAGCGATGGCCTGCATGACCGCAGAGAGGTCGCTGGCGGCCGCAGGCGAATGATTACGCCTGGCTTCTGGCTACGGATATTGAGGTTGCTTTAGTTGTGGTACCGAAGGCGAAGTCCAAGGGAGCGTGTACGGCGTCTCTTGGCGTTGAAGTGAAGCCATGTCAGTTGAGTGGCTGACCAGAGCTGCAGTGACGCTGCAGAGAGCACGCTGACTGATACCCACGGTGGCCAGGTCTAGAAGAATCAGCGGGACGCTGAAGAGTGCGTCCGCTCCGTAGCACGGTTTCTGACTGCAGGTCGTCGCGTAGAGGTTCGTTGAGCGGCTGCACCAATGTAGTGAGTGAGACACATACAACACCCGTTCTTGGGGCAAGCTGTTCTATTCTGCCTCTACTTCATCGCTGTCCAACCCGTGCCGCGCTGCTGCCGTGCTGCTCTTCATTGCACCGTTCATATCGTGTGCTGATGTCCCTGCTGCCTGGGCCCTTAGTGGGGCCTGCAGTATGCAGTAAATAAATAAACGACTATATAAATAAATAAACACTTACTTGGCCGAACTTGTGCAAAGGAAAAGAAGTGACTTAGTGCTACATATGCCGGCGGTAATTTGATAGCCCGTTAAACGCATCGCTTCACTAGGATTTCGAAGCGATATCGAGCAGCGCCACTGCTTTCACCGTAACTGGGAATATCCATGACGCGTCTCCTTTCGCAACAAAACGGCCGCCCCCGCTGCCGCGCACGCCCAGAACTCGAATTGCATATGCGGTGCGTCACAATGTAACAACTGCTGACTATCAGTGCTCCGGACAGAATGAGGAGCGCATGCGCGCACGTGTCTTTGCCGCCACCGCTGCCGAATCCGGCGACAAAGCGCCTTCGCCTGCAGCGTCTATGCTCAGTAACGCATAGCTCGACCGCGTGAGCATCGCGCCCAAACTTGAGCTTGGGTTCACCATACAGGCCGGACAGTGGCGTAGCCGGAGGGGGGGGGGGGAGGAGGGCACACTGGGACCGTGCCCTCCCCCCCCCGAAATTTTTTTTGCCATGGCATAAAGAGCTCAAAATGACACTCGATCACATCTGCCTGCCCGACCCCCACTTCAGATCAAAGAGGTACCCCCCCGAAAAAAATTTCTGGCTACGCCCCTGACGCCAGATCAAACATCCAAGCGCTATCGGCGGTGCTCGTGTTAGATACATAATAAGCTCGGCAACTCGCGAATGGCACGCAATCTTAACGGAAGTATGAAGCAATGACGCAGTTTTCTATATTTGCGGCACGCCTTACGCCAAGCGGTGGGTACACGTGTAGCAGGCAGGTCACATGAAAATACATAAAGTACGGTGCGGGGAAGTAGCTTCTCTTGTGTTTCGGCGTATCTAAAAACAGTTGAACAGTGTGCCATCCTTGCAGGTAATTTTGAAAAGGCTGGCTTGCATAGGCAGCAATGTGCCATCACGTTGTTAACGACAAACACAAGTGATAAAGAATGTTTCTTATTTCAACAATGGCGAAAAAAATGATCAATGAGTACACTTCTTAGGAAAAAGCCAATAAGTTGGTGATACGCGTGCCTTCGACGTTGTCTTCGGAGATGTTGCATTTTTCGCTGTATGGTTTATATATCGTAGTTGAATTGCAACGTCTCAAAAAGAAAGTCATGCAGCTGTTTGAAGGACCAGATTCCACAGAGCTTTGTCTCAAGTACATTTCACACGTTCCAATATCTGGAAAAAAAAAAAAACGCAGCAAAGCTTACGGTCTTTGTATTTTGAATTTCGAATGACGGTCTCCATAGTGCGTTTGTCGAATGTTTTTGTGGTGATGAATGCTGCGCAATGCATTTCTGAACTTTAAACACTCTATTCTATGGTTCACATTGGCGTTGAATAGACCGGTGTTCACATTCATCGCGTATGTTATAAATTATATGGGTATGAAAATTATCCGTCTTATAAGATTTAACATATAATAGTAAACCCCAGAAATTAGGGATGTCCTGGTAGAGTAGCGGAAATTAAACAGAAAGTGCACCACTAAGCACCAGGAGGCAACCGAGAGGTGTAGTTTCTGCACAGGTACGTGCACCGAGGTGTAAATTATCGGGATGCAACTTCGACGGTGGAAATACGTAGGAATTCTCATGCAGTGCTTGACACCTCCTATGGCACTGCAATAAAGCTCGGATAGAGTGACGTGGTACGCTATGCAATACGATCGTATGACGACTGCTATGTGTATTTTATCTTACGTTGAGATGACTCCGTTGAGCTGAGTTATGTTGACCTCGCCCCCTGGCCAAAACGATGCACGCCGGACGCATCTTTTGGCCTTGTGATCAAAAGCCCGCTCTGCAGTTTTACGTCTTAACAAGTGAAACCTCATACACAGGCACTATGACGCAGTATTCTAGCCTTATGCATAGCTCTAATTCTGAAATATGGGCCTGTTGATTTGCCTCTGGAATGCACATTGTTGCGTGACTGAGATACGGACAGAAGGGAGACACGAAGCGCAATCTTACAAATGGTTTTGTTTCGAAATTTGCGTGACTATTTATACAAATGCTACTAACGCACTGCGCATGTCCCGAGAGTTTACATTACAAGCGCGCACCGCCACTCAAAAATGCAATCGCTTTCACAGATAAGGCAAGACGGATCGCTGACGCAACTATCGTCTAATTCAGAGATGTTTTGCGCTTTTATTATTAACCGCTTCATTTCATTTTTCCTCCTAGGTACTATAGTGCACTTCATATGTGTGCGCAAGACAGGCGCGTGCAAAGGCAGTGGCCACACGCATCTAAACATCTAAGGGGGCCGCCAAGTCTGCCTCATGTAGTTTGTTCGTCGTGTATAAAGTGCAGCGCGCAAGGGAACGACGGACGAAAGAGATGACGCAAACAGGACTAGCGCTGTGTCAGTTATACGTCATAAGACAGCACTATTACTGTTTGCCTCTGTTTTGTCCGTCGTTCCTGTGCGCGCTGCACTTTACGAATTTTGAAGGTGTAACAACAACAACTCGCTGAAGTAGGGATAATATTGCTCATATATTTACTGAGTCAGACCCGTTCCGTTGTTTGATGTGGAGGGTTATGGCCGTGCAGACTTTCGACGATAATGGCGACCGAGGAACAACTGATGCTGTGTTCCAGGATCTTGCCACCTTTGCCTCCGCGAAGCTGTCTACCAAACACATGCAGCTGTGAGTGAGTTTGCTTTCTTTCGTCCATTGGGGATGGGCGCTATGTTGAAACCTGGCTGCCTTTAACGGAGAACACATTGCGCACCTATGGTTTCATGTGTTTGCACGATGTGTGCTAATATGCTCAAAAGATAGTACTATAGTAGCATCACATCGCGCAGTGATTCCCTCGAACTTCACGCACGCAGAAAGACCACCATTGCCACTGTGGTGCCTACACCCACTCCCTGCCTTTCCTACATTCCTTCTCTCTCTGTCTCTCTCACACCCACTCGAAGCCAGTATTACCATTCCCGGAATCCAAAAGAAAAAAAAAAACAGAAGTCGTATTTAGCCCTACACCAGACCACACTACTGTACCTGCATCAGAAAAACAGCGGACGCCTTCACATATACACGGACGGTTTTATCTCTTCTGCATGCTCAGAAGGGGAAGTGTTTATTCCCGCGAAGTCAGCCACTATAAAATTCAAAACATCGCATTTGACATCATCTACGGCCGCAGAACCAGCCGCCATCCGTGCAGCACTAGAGTTTGTAGTTGAAGAACCTTCGCAAGCTTGGTCCATATTCTCTGACTCCAAGGCAGCTTTTCATTGTCCTATGTCGCCATTTCTTTATGGACCTAATGAGCAGTTAGCCCTTTCAGTCACGGTGTGTACATTTGTACACATCAACTTCGGAGTCGCATCACGCACCGCGTGCTTCTTCAAATGGCCTGAAACTTAGTGTGCACATTCGTCCAGGCTTTCTGAGTGGATAAATAGCGGTCATTGAACTTCATTATCCAGCTTATTGCTGCAGATGATCACTTTGCTAGAGACACTGCCATGTTCGACGATCGTTCGACGCGCGACGTTCCAGGACCGACGTCAAGAGTTTTTTTTTTCTTCGCTCGAAAAGCATACAACCAAAAAACAAACTGTGCATGCATTTTGGGCATAATAGGTGATTCATTTTATGCAAAGACTGAAGCCGACTGATTGCAGAATAATTAGATATTTAATTACACGCTAATTAACATTAGTTGCTGAAACTCGCACGAAACAACACATTCTTTCATTTTATTTCTTGGAATGTATTACTGAGTGCCTTGAAATCATGCCATGCAAATTTGATGCATTTGCAGATAGTGCATCATAATTCGTGACTGAAAGGGTTAGTTGCTGCTATAAGGCTCCTTCACCACCATGCAATCGAGCAACAACACTGCATAGCGTATCAGTGGATACCGGGTCATCGTGGTATATATGGTAACGACCGTGCGGATGAGGCCGCCCGATCTGCACATGACTGTGACCACTACGCAGATATACCGTTCTGCAGATCTGACGCGGCTACAAGACTTCGTTCGCTGGCACGTGAACTCACACTTACACAGTTCAACTCGGTGGAATTCACCAACGCTCGTCTACGCAGCTCGGATCCCAACCTCCAGCTCCGTCTTCCATCAGGAATATCGCGAGCTGAGGAGACGTTTCTGTGCCGCCTGTGGCTTGGCATGGCCACAACGAGTGTCTACTCCTGTCTGACTGGAATGGCCAACGACTCTACATGCAATAAATGCAGCTGCGAAGAAACGATCTCCTATCTTCTGTGTTATTCTCCCCGTTTTTGTGCGACACGACAGGAATTTTCGCGTCCGCTAGATCAACCTAATGATCGCCCTTTGTCGGACCAAACGGTTTTGGGACCTTGGGTGAGTCTGCCGTCAGCACAGAAGGCTTTGAAAGCAATATTGCGCTTATTACGGAGAACTGGTCTTAAAGACAGACTCTAAGCAGTCTCGTATTCTCTTTTCTGTTTTTTTTTCTCTCTTTTTCGTTTTCTTGCTCTGTCTTTTTAAACATCTCTCTTCTATCATCTTTTATCCCCCTTACCCATTCCCACAGTACAGGGTAGCCAGCCGGTCTAACAACTGGCTAACCTCCCTATCTTTCCGCTTGTTTTTTTTCTTCCTTGCTGCCTTGTATTGATTTTAATGTGTAAGCATTCATATGGCGAGCTCTTCGGAAAGATTGTCTGTCATAGAAAGCAAGGAACCATCTTAGGCCCACGAACAAAGAACATGCAAAGAAAAGAATCATGACGTTAGAACATTGAATAGTAAACCAAGAATCACAATTGATATAGGATAAATTAGAATCGGAAACGAATAAAATATACATTCACAGAGTAAAAAATGAAAAATATAAAATAAAACATGACAATTTTTGCGCACTGTGTCACAGCTTGCGTGTGTGATACACTACATTTTTTGGTATTTTTGGAGTTCGCTGCTCTCATTGTTAACACACATTGTTGACACGTCCTATTGTAAAACCCAGTGGACACCGGTGGACTGGTATCGAAACAATTCGGACGTTGAATGAGTCATAAAGTGCAATCTGTGTACGATTTGCCAGAAATATAAAATGTAGTAATTCTATAACCTCGGCGAAGTGCCGTGAATGTGGAGTAGAGAGCGTTAGGAGCCACATAGGCGAAACGTAGTAAGACAAGATTTCTTATATTTTTGGCAATATTAAATATCTAATAGCAAGAAACAGTGCTGCGAGCGAGGGGCGAGCTTCACGCGGTGCTTCAGGTAAGTTAAGGACACACAAATAAATAAAGATGTCCTTTATCTCGAGCACAGCTGAATGAATGCCGGCGTCTGTGCATGACCAAGGTGGAAGAAATGCGGGTGCGTGGTATTTGTTGACGCGAAATCCTTAGATGCCTGATCAAACACGATAATTGACCGACGTCCAGTGTCGGCGGCGTCAACACGAGTGATGCCGAAAATCATAGTTACGTGATGACGGCCGCCTATGAAGTCATCATGACGTGATATATCGCCAAAATTTGTGAAGTAGTCACCACGTCATCATTACGTAACTGTTACGTCATATGGTGACGCTATCACATGATATCCTTGCTTCGTCAAAGGTCACGGAGGCAGTGCAAAACCACGTTAGGTGCAGAAAGCTTTCAGAGGGTGGCGGGCAGGATTAACACATCGACTGAGAACACAAAGATGCCTATCGCCTTCGAGTTATCTCAGGTGAATGAACAAGAGATCCTGTGAGTTTTTATGATGGGTTCAGTAGCGCTTATATTGGGTCTTGTTAGAAAATCTTAGTGGAGTAAGCAGTGCTGCATAATTTACAAGAAGATGGGAGACAAATACATCACATACCAAGCGCATCTGAAAACAAAAACAATTTATTGAAAACGAAAACACAAAGGAGGCAGGCACTCTGGGAAAACACCACCACAGCTAGTCTAGATGCAAACACTGGTCCCAACCCATGGATTTTATTTGTTAGCCCGTTAGCTGTGTATAAATGACCTATCAAAATTCTAGATCAAGTATGTGTGGCGCTCAAAATTAGCTGCTTTTAAGTTAGACATTGATTTCATCATCTAATGGCCTGTGGTTTAACAGCGAATCTGTTTAAGCTATTCGTAAAACCGTTCTGGTCGATCGAAAACATCGCCTAGCTTTGACGTCACCTAGCATCGCCATGGCAACCAGGCCAACTGCGCATCGGCGCGACCTTCACCAAGGTCCACCCACCTGCTTTGTCACTGAACACGACCGTTCCTGCGCGCCGACTCGTCGTCACCGCGCTATACCGGCAGTTGTCATGTCGGGAGCATGTGCTGCGCTTTTGCATCGCCATGGGTAGACCCAAACGAACTCCGGAAGAAGAACCCGCGTATAAAGAAAGACAACATGCCGCCAAGCTAGAATGTGGTCGGAGTCGTCTATCCGAAGATGCTGCTTCCAAGCGTCGCCGGCAAGCGTGAGAGAGGGTATGCCGCTCGGCGAAGGTAATACATGCAAGATCGCCACGAATCCACGTCCGGTCCGCGTGCGGTAAACTTCCAGCGCAGGGTCCGGCAGATCACCGCTTCAGCGGATAGGAGGTTTTATCGAGAGTTTCTGAGCGCGGAATTTGGGAACGTGTGTCGCGTCTGCGCAAACCCAATTGATTCTTAGCCAAACCTACTGATGCCTAGCAAAACTTAGCAAAACCCTTCTGAAAACTTCAAAATCGACAAGATTGGCTGTCTGTAAAGTTTGCGCTATGTCGCGGAAGGTTTGTCGATTTTTTTTAATCCTGGTGGCGTAATAATATAAAGGATTCTCGGAATACCACAAAACACACTAATAATTGCAATTTACAACATCCCATCGAGAAACGTCTCAGGTGCGAATCAGACTAAAATTAGTGCATAGTGCTCGCACTCTCAGATTGGTGGGGCTGCTGGCTGCAATTTTTGTGCTGACCTAACAACTTTGTATCGAAACTGCGTGTTATATGAAAACATATTGTATTACCATCTCGGATGTCATCGCTTATTGAATATCTGAAAAACACGCTACATGCATGAGTGCCTTCTTCTGTATATTGTAGAGTCAGTTGCTCGAACGGTGTTCCGGAATCTGAAAAGAAGAAAGTATAGGACTGTCATGTGACATGACTACTGCACATACGCGGCGATGAAATAACGGTGTGCTATAACCTCCGGTAGACATAGCGTGTTCTACTCATGATATGTACCACGCTTGCTCACCTTTTCGGTATGTTGCGGAGGCGGGCGTGGTTTATCAAAATTTCCGATTCGTGTTATGAGAAGTCTACCATTTTGGAAGGTTGTGTTACTTACCCACGTCTTGCAGATACTAGCGAAACGTGAACTAATAACCCGCTTTCTCAACGTAGCTGCTTTTGAGGTTGCCTGTTTATATAGGAGCGACAGATTGTCCAAGCAAATTACTTGAGGTCAGATGTATAAACAACATTGCACAACGTGCGTAAGTGAATTTCAGCAATAGAATTATTCAGAAGGTAGCACACGGAGGTTCACTACATTTGTACAAGCCGTTGTCGCTCATGATGCCGTTGTCGCTCATGATGCAGTTTTCTAAAAGGGCATCATGAATCGTACATGAATCGTGCGATTCAGCTGTGGGCTTTACCTACCGAAAGTTGTGCGGTAAATGATTTTTTTTCGGTATTCATTAAAGGAGTACTGACACAAAATTTTGAAGGCGAGATAACTTGTGGCGAATACTTGAGTTGGCAAACACGCATCATCTACAAAATACCAAGGGCTACTGTTGCCTAGAACATTATTAAAAGGCATATTTACAATATCCCAGAGTGGATTATAGCAGCACCCAACGAGCCTTTGTTGAAAAGAAATGTCAACGCACTGCGCATGTGAACGCAGTTTTCTGCTGTTGTACGAAGCTATGTCTACAATAATACAACTCTGGTCCCGCCTCTGTAAGCGCTCCTTGACTCCTAAACTGCGACAGTGCGCTGTAAAGCCATATCCAAATAATTAACCGTCGTGCGCTCGAGTAAACAAGGTTGCGAGCCGCGATAAGTGGGTCGTGAGCTACGTATTGCAACAGAAAAAAAAGATGTAAAATTTTGTGTCAGTACTGCCTTAAATGTGTATGGGTGCGCAATTTAGCTTGCTTTCGCAAGCCGTATGCATTATAAGTTTCCGAACGAACTCAATTTTTCGCTGCTGTGGATTCTGTATGCGGTATCCTGTATACTAACAGTATACGTGTGTACGCGAACATTTTAACCACGAATTCGTTGGCTCTGCCAGGACCGTGTACAGAGACTATGTGGTTGTTTTCCTTGTGCCTTAGAAACGAAGTGTTTCACTTATTTTATATTTTAATTATGCAGGAAACAATTTGTCTTGTTTTGTCGCTGATTGTTTTAATGAGTGTAGGGGCCGATTAGGGATATGTAAAGACTCTCCTGTTTCTAAAAGCTTGCAAAGATATTTTGCTGTTGGGAGCTGAAAAATTCGGCACGACATTCGCATTTCATACCCTCAAGATCAGTTTTCAGTTTATAAGTGGCATTACCCAATATTTTAAATCTTTGGTGAAAACGTGACATTTTTTATACTGAATACCACATTGTTGTCTGTTACTGTGGAACTTACGGAGAAAATAGCAAGCCCGCTCAATCTCTATAGGACGTGCCAGGTAGGTTGATCACATTTTTATATTTTAGATATAGGTGAAAGTTAAATAACACTACTTGGTGAAAATTTCCTGAGGCTTCCACCAGGGTTGCCAGGCCGAAAAGACAAGAATAGGCAGAAAATTGGAAAAACTAGCCAAATTGTAGCCAACTTGAGCCAAGAGCAGTAAAAGTAGCCAAAAGTAGCCACACATATGTGAAAATCACTTCCACAGTTATATTTAAATTACCAAATACAAAAGCCTTCCGGTGAAAATGTAAATATGTGCTGTATGAAAATGAGATTGCTGCATAAATTGTGTACTTTAGCAATCATTTTATGCATGATGACGTAGTGTTCGCACAGTTGAAAAAATGACTCTCTCCACGCGTCTTGCGTCACTTTGCTTGAAATAACGAGAAGTTGCGACAACGAAAATGACTCCACGGCATGACGAGTGCGCTCAATATCTCAGTTACTGCATTGAAGCATAAATTGAAGCCACTTTCGCAAACATTTCTACCGTGGTGTTGAATAGAGGGTCGCAGCCCGTACTAAGCCTAAGAAATGATAGAAGCAGTTCGCCAGATATCCTAGAGGATTGTTTGTTGGTCGAGTTGGTACGATATTCTAACGAGGGAACTAAAAAAAAACAGGACACAAGAGGTAAAGGCCGCAACACACGCGCTCACTAACAACTGTTAGGCAGCGCTTGTGTTACTGTCTTTGCCTTTTATGCTTTGGGTTATTAGTGCAGACTTGAAATGTCGGATATCTGATTTATAATGTCGATAAGTGGAGAGCACCCTTGATATGGCACACTTTCGATTCCTGTTCACTTGCAATTGTGCTTTGAAGACGCGTTCAGCAATGGGTAATCTGCAAAGTGAGGCCACATGCAACTGTTCTCGATAAATGTCAACGAGGGATCCAATAGCATTTTTTTTGTGTGCTTGAGGCAATCTTGACTGGCAGTTTCTAAACGTGTAGTTTTCTTATATTTATGTTATATCTCCACTATTGATCCTTACGCCTGTTAAGTCACTGCGCCATCATTATCATTAAAGTTCATTATCTGTGTAATCAAAGTTCAAAATTAAATTTTCGGAGCTGGAAGCACGCTTTGACTGCCTCGTTTTCGCTCCATGTACTCGAACAACAGGGGCTGCGAGGCCACCAGATATTGAAAATTTTGCTCAAATCAAGGCGACAAGAAAGTAGCCACGACAATTTTTCGGCCACCACCGGCCGAAAAAAGTAGCCAAATTGGCGCAATGTAGCCAGATCCGGCAACCCTGCCTTCCACTAGAGCGTCCCTCATAATCATATCCTGGTTTTGGGACGTAAAAGCCCGACAACTATTATTACTATTATGTTGTCATAACTTAAGAAATATGTCGCGATAGTTTCGTATATAGCTTAAACCAGAGTCATTCACTATATTTATTAGTCATGAAGTTTCGCCGTAACTCTATGGGGGAGCTTTGTGCGCGGCAAGCGGCGGCCGCGGGGTGGCGCTACGGTCACTAGGTTGGAATCGGGCAGAGGGCAGCGAAGGTGGATGCCCGTGTCAGTGCAAAATATCATGGCGATCTGGCTCGCAGTTTTTTACCTTATGCCGTGTATTGTGCCAAGTGTGTTGTGCCTGAAGGTCTGAAGGGATGCTGTGTACCTGGGTGCGTACGAGGTAAATGACGAGAATGTGTCGATGTTCTGGTTGCCTAGACACAGCGAAGGGCGGGAAAAGTGAAAGCGCGCCATACCACGACAAGAAACTGGTTGTTACATATTTCACTCCTCGCATGTACTTGTCGGCGAAAAGCACTTCGATGAGAGTGCAATTGCTCGCGTGGATCAGTGGCTAGTCGAAGATGATGTTGCGACGTCGCAGCGTGACGTTCCGATACTTTTTTTCCGGACGGTGCACAGAGGATTTTCGACGGGCTCCTGGCGTATTTGTCGAGTGCGAAGAAGAGCTCGCCAGCCTACAGAGCAAGAACGTAAAATATACACACAAGGTATGTGCTGTGCATGTGTAAACATCTGAACTAAATAAAAATATTTAGTTTCGAGTGCCAGTCTCATAGGCTTTGAATTTGATGGAGCAACAAACAATTCCTAACCCTCGTGCAAAACAAGCCTGGTTCTCACATGCTAACTGTAGATGTAATCAACACCTCATAAAGACCGTGACCCTTGCGAATGCCGGAAACAAAGGAAACTAATTTAGAGGAAATCGCAACTGAAGAGCGGAATAAACTCACAGGGTTCCTTTTCCATTCGCCTAAGACGACTCGAAGTCGAAACCCATCTTCTTTTTGTTTCAGTCGACGTATTGATCCTACCTTGCCTCCCTCCGAAAGCGATCTGCGCCTAAGGTGGTTTTGCAGTGCCTCCAGAATCGGAGGCATTGCACGCTTTCTGCACCTCTCGCCTTTTTTTTTGCACTGCGTCCGTGATCGGCCCAACCATCACGGAGACAATGCAAAGGGACGATGCCATGTGATGACGTCTACGTGTGACGTCGCGATGACGCCAAAAATTTTGCGATCTGCGACGTCATGATGACGTCATTACTTGATGATGACATTTTTAATCAATCGTGTTGACGCCGCCTACGCGGGATGCTGACAACGACGGTCAGTTTTCGCGTTTGAGGAGGCATTTAAGGCCTTCGCCTCAAAGAAGGTAAAGAATGACTGTGAAAACTACACAGTATTGCATGAGCAACCAAACATTAAACGTTGCAAGGTGCTGCAGTGATAAATGAACGCAATATAAAACACGACAACCAGGAAAATGCCGTATGAAGTATTTCTTGGTCCTCGTGAATTGCTACATTCAAAGCACTGGTTCATTCAAACTCACTGTTTGTTCTATAAATACGAGGTTATATTATGATATCTTCGTATACAAAGACAAGGTGTATAGCCTGAAAAGTTTGATATGTACGGTCAAGGGCTGCAACCACTGCACTTCCGCGACGCATTAAGATCCGCCAGAGTACTTGAAGGACACTGCATTATTCACATATTTTCACTAGATTCTTTAGGAAAATGGAAGAAACATGCTTTTATAGCGGTACTATATCGCACAGCGGAAGCAGCAAGCGTTTGTTGCCGTCGAGTGTCGAGCTCCAAGGCCTCATTCGACGCTAAATTGCACTGTATTAGAGCTTGCCCAAATTTCCTTGAAGGTAATATTACTATAAAGATATAATCAACGTTCACGGGTAGATTTAATCACGATTTTCAGTTCCGATACTTGCCATAGAACTGCAGCGCCGGCACCGCCCCGATGCCCCCACACGCGCGAGGACGCCCCTAGCGGCTGCTCCTGTCCTTATATCAAACTTTCGCGGAAGCTTCGTGGCCAGTAAAAGTATTGAATGACTCTGCTCAAACTGTGTAAGGGGGCACATAGGCGGGCAAATTGATACATATTCATGGTATCGCGCCATTAAAAAGATGCAAATAATTCAGTTCTGTAGATTCCTCATACATTTCGCCAGAAATTACTTGTGCATTGTTTGCAGAAGTTTAGAAATAGTTTTAGGAACGCCGTCAGAAATTTCAGTCTGTCCGCAGAAAACTGGTCACACTAAGTAGAATGGAAAGTTGGGCTAGTAAGAATGAATGCATGAATGATGCAGCGCCAAAGAGGAGTACGAAAGGAAACAGCGCTCGTCCTGTGCACTCTGTGTTGCCTTTCGTATTCGTCGTGGGCGCTGCATCAATCATGGTCATACTACATTTAGTCACTTAACATAGGAGGCATGATTAATGAATTGATTCCCAATACCTTGAAGTTTCTGGTTGATTTATTAACTTTCCAAGTACTTACAAAGCACGTCGTTTTGTGCTTATTTCTCTACCTCCTACGATGTGGCTGCTGTTTCTTAGGTCGTCTAGACGCGTGACTATGCACTCGTTCGGGACAAATTTTAGATAGGCAGAATATTGTATCTAAACACGCGCACAGTGGTGGGTCCCCCCAAAATAAACACCGCATATCTCAACGTTTCTGTTTTTGTGTAGGGCAAGCCCTCGATTCGAGTGTGGTATTCGGAGAGAATAGCTATGCAGGTGAGTTCGTATAAGCTGGGAACACATCACTGCCGCCGTGTTTTAGAGACCGTTTTTTGGTAACAGTTGGAAATAAAGGTGCGCTAGTAAATACAATGAAACAAACATGCATTCAAAATAATTTAATTCCATCTCATTTCTTTCAATCTGTCCTATCCATGTTGGTGTGCGATGTCAGGTTTGTTCACATGCTTAACATTTTAGATATCATTGAACCTACTGTCCCTTCCTGTACACGTCACTATGACGTATTAACTTTATGGGGCGCGCTGCATACACCACCACCGTAATCACCACTACCTCGGGGCATGCGCTGATGGCACCTACCTAGGCGACAACACAGGCAGAAGCGGTACTTGGCGCATGTATATAGCAAAGTAAGGATGGTGCACCATATTTATACTATACTGATATAGCTTTCGCTAGCGATATGCTATATCAGTGGCGGGCCTTAGTCCAAAATGTTAATTTGCCACGAGACAAACAAATGTGTTACTTACCATTTACATAGTACACTACCATTGATTTAGGTGGCGTCGTGTCATTCACAAATTTTGCAGTGTAGTTCTCGCTAATACTGAAAAAACAAAACGTGTGAGAAATCACCATAGATAACTGAAGAACTGCGATAACACACTCTTGTGGCGTAAGGTAAATTCCCATGGCAGTCCGCAAGACAGTGCACATTATGGAAACATTACAGTCAGCAAGAAAGCGATAATGTCAATATCAGTGAAAAGCATGAGGCACCTCCACATTCGTAACATCAAGTACCAGGATGTTCGTAACTTCGTCCTTTAACTAACTTTTTTTGCAGTGCGTTACGTAGCACGATGGCGCACCAGAAAATCAAGTGCATAAGCTGCGTTTCATGGAAACACTACGAAGAAAGGTTTATGCGTATTATGCACGTAACTGGCATACGAAACCAGCTCTCTGTGTGTCTTAACTGCTAGAATGTATCTACAAAAGTGAGTGCGAGTTTGAAGAAGCTCATGTGAACAACACCCTTTCCAGCAGCTAATTTCTTAAATCCCTCAAAGAAATTTCTTCATTATAAGAAAAAGATGTTAACATTGAAGTGCGAAAATAATGTAGGTAGCTTGAATTATTAGCGCAGATTGCGCTAAGTAATGCAAGGCTGCGTCACAGCAGAGCTGACGGAACTTGTCCTGGCCTGGCTAGAATTTTACCCACTCAGCTCTCTCTTGCCCACCCCTTGCTAAAATATACTATATATGGCTGTGCTTGCTGTTGTTTTCTTTATATTTGTTTTTTGAACCTGTTTCTCTCTGTCACGTTTCCGCTCTATTTCTTTTCTGTTTTTCTTTTTTCGATTTGCTTTCATTCTGTGTATTTATTTCTCTCCATCTCTCTCTGTACACGTTCTCCACTCCTCTTTTCCCTCCTCCTTTCCGATCCCATTGCTATATTATACTATACAACACGATGCTATCTTCTACCGGTGCCCCTCGACAGCCGAGTAGTTAGGACGCTCGCCTTCGGATAGTGGTCATGGGGGCCCGAATCTCGTCTCGCTAAGAAATGTTTTCACCGGCAGTCTCGCTCCCTCCCTCTATAGCTAGATATCTCTGTATTCGTTCGCTCGCCCATCAGTGTTCTTGCATCGCACACCGGACAAATCCGCGCACGTGTTCTGACAAAGAAGCAGAAGAGGAAGAAGAGGCTGAAGAGTGCGTTTGTCTCTTCATGACGATGACAATCTTTATCTTCGACACACGGCAAACCTCGAGCGTAACATCGCTGCTGTAAAATTGTGGATCCGTTGCATTCGTTCATATGACCAGCCAAGCTGCTTTGCACATGACACCGATGTGGCAAAGAGTTTCGAGCGATAGCCTGTCACACATCCTTTGGAATTTAGCGCAGAAACTTTCAAAATTTTTTTATTTCAACAACATTCATCTGTTTCGCGCGACATGCGTCGTTTTGCCTGGCTTGTCACACGCTCTTGGCGTAATCTGCACAATCTTCATTTTGTAGTGGAGCAGTGGTGACTAGTGGAGTTTGCCCTGTTATTGAGACACAGAGGTTTTGGTCAGCGGATGACTTCTGCATTGTTATTACAAGCGTATCTGCTACGAAAATTTTGGTTGGCCCTATTTCTGTGGCATAAACGTTTGTGTTCTCCAATAACAAGCCCAATGCTTCAACGAACAGCACAAAAGAAGACGCGCATAGAGCTAGTCGGAACGAAATGTCCTAGCCATGCACAGTTTCTCTGGTAAATTGATTATAGAGCTAGATAACTACTGAATTGAAATATAACATTCCCTTATTTGTTGCTTCGACACAACAGCGTCGCATTTTTGACAACAGGAAGCTCAAGCACCACTCATGACCCCCCTTCGGGTGCGCCTACGTTTTGAATGCGAAGCATTTCTTTGCGCACCAACCGGCATACTGATATCTTCTACCTGTTTGTGTAATTATGTATCTAGCCACAGTCTGGGTGCCCTTGTGGTCGCCTACTTAAATTGGCGCATATTAAATGTGGCATAAGGGTACATGAGTGTATGACGAACATTACAGCGAGGTTGTGACATGAATAACATTACATGCCTGTCAGTGCATTTAGTGGGGCCAGTTCGTTCTGTATGTCGATGAAATGGATGCGCTTGAAAGACGAGGACGAAGAAGATATGGGACACACACAGCGCAACTTACAACTTGTTTTAGATGTGAAGCATCGTATAGCGGAGTTCAATCCGGTGGTGGTGTGTGGCGTGACCACCCTTACTGCGAATGCGCAAACCTTCTCCACTTCCCCTCCCCCTCTCCACATCACCTCTCCCCTTCCCTTTCCCATCCCCCTCTCCTTTCCCCCTCCGCCTTTCCCCCTCTCAACTTCCCACTCCCCTTCCCTCTCTCCACTTCCCCTCTCCCCTTTCTTCCTCACCACTCCACCTCTGAAACGCGGGCTCTACATGCCGAAACACTGCTTCGCATCGCCTCATGGTCCCCGTTAGCGGGAGATGGTGTGATTTTTTTATTGGAAAAAAGGGAGTGGCGTCACTTATATACAATGAAGCACGTGACACAAGGCCTACGCAATACACTTTACTGAGCACTCACAAATTCAATCTCTTTCTTAGATAATGTGAAAGAAGCTATGCTGACACACAATTCTGCGCTTTCTAAAATATATTTTGCTATTGATTGTGGTTGCGGCATATGACTGTGCACTGCTCAAATTTCGGGATCACCTTTGGCAGTGAGTTGCGAGATGACCGTTGTTACCGTTCCTGACATTACTGCTGTGTTCTCTTTGACGTTCGTTAAGGCAGCGCCCAGTTTGCCCTATATACATCTTTCCACATGAAAGCGCAATGTTGTACACAACACCCTTCTGGCACTGAACGAATATAACCCTGTGGTTGTCCCGCCATGGTGGTCTAGTGGTTATGGCGCTCGCCTGCTGAGCCTAAGGTCGCGGGATCGAATCCCGACCACGGCGGCTGCAATTTCGATGGTGGCGAAAATGTCTGAGGCCCGTGTACTTAGGTTTAGGTGCGCATTAAAGAACCCCAGGGGGTCGAAATTCTTGGAGCCCTCCACTACGGCGTCTCTCATAAGCATATGGTGGTTTTGGGACATTAACCCCACGATAGTATTATTATTAACCCTGTGGTTCACGTCGCAGGCGAGAAGTGCACTGGAACGAGGCTCTGTCAATCTGCACAATCTGGATCATTTTTGCGGAGCGGAAAATAGTACCTTCACATCCGCCTTCTGAGCAGCTTTCTTAAGATTGTGCGATATGCGAAGAATGTATGGGATGACCGCTACTTTTTTGTTGCTGTTAGACTTACCGCTGTTCTCTTCACAAACAGATTGCTTACCTAATCTTTTCACTAGCACCTCGGACACAGACACTAACACGTGGCCAGGTCAGCTTGACGCCTTTAGACGATTTACTTGTTGTAGAAAACATTGCTGCACACGATGAGGGCATGATTTCTTAAGTGCATTATTTAGATACATGTTGGCGATGCTTCGTTTCAAGAGTTTAGAGTGAGCCGATTCAAAGGATAAAATCGGTTTGTTACTTCTTGGCTGATAGCGCCAGAATGCATGGTTACTGCGAAAGGGAATATACAGGTATAAAAACTTAATGGATCCATTTAAGTGAAGTTCATTCGTCACTTGCAAAGGCGCTAACGCCTGCCTAAAGGCCGTCGAGAGTAGAACTCTTGTCAACGATTACTAAAAAGTCATCTACAAACCTAAAGATTTTAAATACATTGGAATGTGCGAACTTACTGTTGAGATGCTCGTCTATCTGACCTAAGAATAGTTCACTTAAAACGGGTGCCAAACTGGACCCTATGTAAATTCCACTACGCTGTAGGTAAAGGCTTCCCTCCCAGCGAACTTACGTAGAGCACAGGTAAAAGGTTACCAGTTCCACAAAGCTTGCGACATGAATTCCTACTCTGTTCTGGAAGCCAATTGCACCATACCTGTCAATGCTTGCATCAATGCACCTGAGCAGGGCTTCTTGAGGTATCGAACAGCACAGGTCTTTTACGTCTACTGACAGAGCATAAAGGTTCGTGCCTTCATGGTTGCCATAGAATTACACTACTTCCGTATATTATTTTTACCCAGAAGGGATCTTCGCCCACTACAAGGTTCAGTTTGTCTTGCACGAACATCGCTATTTCGTTCTGCCAAGTGTTCCTTCTGCCAATCGGCGAGGCTCGTAGTTGAAGAAAATATATTTTAGGAAGCGCAGAATCGTGTGTCAGCATAGCTTTTTCGTAGGGGTGTGCGAATATCAAATTTTTCGAATACGAATCGAATACGAATATCCACCTTCGAATATCGAATCGAATATCGAATATCAAAGGAAAAATGCCTCCACAGTAACGATATTTTATTTAACATGTAGCTATTTGAAAAAAAAAAACATTAACAGCCTGACTGGCAACACAACATACACTGCTATCTCCAGAACACAATGTCCAGGCTAGCACAATGCACATCACAACACAAGCAAATATCACGGCACAGTGAAAGTAATGACTAGATGTTATCTTGAAGAAATATGAGAGTTGCTCCACATGATCAGACAGCAGGCGCTCTCTTCTAAAAGAGACAACCCCCCCCCCCCCTCCCTGCCACTGAAAAGGCACGCTCGCTTGGAACAGAAGTGGCTGGTATAGGGAGGTACATGAGGCAAAGCTTTGCCAGACAGGGGTATCTGAAGGTGCCTATAGTCCGCCACCAGTCACATGGGTCACTGTCTTTCTTCAGAAGTGGTCCCGCATAGTGAACGAGCGGTAGTGCGGCATGTTACGGCCGCATAATATTGAAAAAGGTATGTTTACATGATCGCGAACAGCGCTGCACGTCGGAGATGCACCAACAATAAATCATACATATTGGGGCGCTCGTCGCAGGCAGATATCGTGCCTCCGTGTACTTACGATGTTTATCGCTCCTCTCGGCAACGTTTTTAGCTATACGAACGCAACAGAAATGTGAAAGATGAGTTATTTATGCATGATAATCGAATCGCATATTCAAATTTTTTGAATATTCGAAGTTATCGAATATTCGAACCTTTTCGAATACACGATTTTCGTATCGAATACGAATATTTCCAATGTATTATTCGACGAATATTCGAAACTTTCGAATATTCGCACACCCCTACTTTTTTGACATTATCTAAGAAAGAAATTCAATTTTTGAGTGCTCAGTAACGTGTAATGCGCAGGCCCTGTGTCACGTGCTTCATTGTATATAAGTGACGCTACACCGTTTTTTCCAATATACAAGTTGTAAGTTGCGCAGTGTATGTCCCGTCTCTTCTTCGTCCTCGTCTTTCAAGCGCATCCAGTTTATCGACATGAAATGCTTGTCGCGAAAGCCATAGAACCCTTTCCCATATCACGTGTGGCGAACACATGCATATCACAGCCCATGGTATACGGGTATGCGCCGTATGTAATCTAGTCTAAGGACTTAATATTAATGAGAACTAACAGACAATAATGCCAAGGTAAGTATAGGGGGTGTTACTTGTAGTAATTAGGATATAAATGTGAAGAAAGTAAAGTGGATGAAAAGATAACTTGCCGCCTGCAGAGACTGAACCTGCGACCTTCGAATAACGCGTCCGATGATCTACCACTGAGCTACGGTGGCGGTCATCTTCCCGTCCACCTCATGTGGTATACATATGTGCATTTTAAACCTATGAGTTTTAGTCAGCGCCGATCGCAGCCATGGCGGCGAGTGTGGAACACACTGAGCCGTAGCTCAGTAGTAGAGCATCGGACGCGTTATTCGAAGGCCGCAGGTTTGGTCCCTGCCGGCGGCAAGTTACCTTTTCGTCCACTTTACTTTCTTCAATTTATATCCTAATTACTACAAGTAACATCCCCTATACATTCCTTGGCATTAGTGTCTGTTAGTTCTCATTAATATTGTGTCTAACAAAGAAAAAACGAGCCGTTAAAAAGTCACTTTCTTTCCTAGTCTAAGGACTGTGGCTCCGAGGCGTACAGGAGCCGTCCTATACATGGAGCCGCAGGAAAGCAGCAAGGCATCTGCTGACGTGCTGCCGTTCCTCCCACAGTAACGGCCATTTTCTCAAGGGTGGTACAGATGACGTATGCATAGTTCGTTCAGTCCCCAACGTTCACTTAGTGATAGGCGAGTTCTTATTATTTCGTTGTTGTTGGAGCACTGCCTGAGGCAGACAACACAGAGTTAGGACGCCAGAGGAACAGCGTGAGGACGATGTGCGACGAAGGGCACAGGAACGGCAGTACAATCCCTAGCGAAGAAAAAAGGAACCCACGAAGATCGTGCCCACGACGTTGAGCGCAATCGCCAAGTGCGTCAAGGTAACCACTTCACAGAGATCGGCTATAGATCTTACTTTAGCTAATAATTTCGAAATAACATCAACAGAAAACCTCAGTGTGTACCACACTGATCACAAAGCACTTATCAATGCCCTTTCAAAATAATGTTTTGGTAAACTGCATTCGCTTGGCTTTTGGTTCAAGGGAGCTTGCTTTAGCAATAGCCTTCTTTAAAATTGTGTAACGTGGAGCGCTGCGGATCCTCGCCTTGGCAGCGTAGAACGGCTACGTAATATTGTCAATTGAGAGAAACTGTAAAGGCTTTGTATTCTTATAAAATGTAAGGACGTCAGTATAGAGAATGTCGTGCTCATGACGAAAAACGATTACCTGGTTTCTGCTTTAATTGGTTAGGCGACTGCAAACCAGCTTGTCATGGAGGGAACAGCAACAAATCTTGTAAATATTTGGCAACCTTGTCGTCCGATGACTGATCAGTCATACGGAGGAATTAGTATGTTGGTCCCATTCGCCTCGTACGCCACCGATGGCGGCGCTGCGAACGGCGCTCTGGTGACGTAAATGGGGGGATTCGGCTTTTGTCGTCTGCTACGCTCTGGCTAGAACAGCAGCATTTCAGCCACAGTGCACTAGCGTCGCACGGCGCTCCTCGACTACCACTTGTATTTGCTTCTAGTAACAATTCGTAAAAACTGGCGTTTCGTACAAATGAAACGCTCGCAGTGGTCGGCGTGGTAGAGTTCGCTCTCTTGTAGTTAGAGATAGATACGCTCATGCGGCTTCTGCTCGTGAGCCACATTCATGCTTTCGATTGCACAGTGCTGCCTAAACGGGGGTGCGCGCCTGTCACTGGTGATGACAGTACGGCGCGCACTATACAGTTCCTAATGCGTGGGCAACGCGCTCTGGTGTTCGTGTTTCATCTGACACCCATAGTGCAGCTTGGTAAGCAGTATGAAAAATCGGCCAAAGCGGCCAGGAAGAGGAGGCGAGCTCTTTTTCACCATTCTTCTGGCCCCTTTGGCTAGTTATTTATATATATTCTTTGCCTTGCTACAACGAGAATGAAATGAATATTGTAAAGGGAAAGCCTGTAGATTCCTCAACAAAGGCGAAAATCGACCGTCGGCGGCAAACGCCGCAGGCGTCAACACAAGTGATGCAAAAAATAATCACCACTTGATGACGTCACCATATGACGCCATCGCGACGTCACTAATTGCAAAAAATTGTGACGTCATGATGTCGTCACTTGATGACGTGATCAGATGACATCGTCGCTCTGCACTGCCTCCGCAATCGACCGACCGATCAAGGAGGCAGGGCAGAACCAGGTGATTTGTAGAAAACTTGCAAATCCTCCGATCCTGGAGGCAGTGCAAAACAACGTTAGGTCTAAAAAGCTTTCATTCGGGGCGGGAAAAGAAGAATACGTCGACTGAAGAAGAAGATGGCTTTCGCTTTCGCGTCGTCTTAGGCAAATGAACAACATACCATGCGAGTTTTTTCAGTACAGTTATCGTACTGCACCCTAACAGGAGTCTACCGCTGATAGTGATTTACATTATTTTATTGCATATACATCTTAATACGACTTTCCGATGCGAAAGCTCTGTATTTATCTACGTTTGTATGATTACACTAACACTTATCAGCATACTTTCAGAAGACCGTGAACGAGTCAGAAAACGTCGATTTATTAACGTAGGGATTAAAATATGTTGCATAAAAGAACTCCGCACAATCTGTCAATATTTCATGTCACCGTCGTGCATCTCCTTTTTCCTCGTGTTGTGAAGTTCGATATTTCTTGTTTAAATTTTAGGTACTTCTGACGCGCCTGTACAGCAGGTGGAGAAAAACCTGACTAATCAACATTGTTACATCTGATGATCCCTTTATTTGAATGACATCAAACGTCGTTTGCCATGCGCTTAAAGCTCCAAACAACGGCACTGAACCAAAAGAGCAGGCTTGGCAGCCGAACACGTGCAGCACTGTGTATACATACACTGAGCTATAACGCAGACACGAAAGCGGAAGCCCAAACGCTGAAGTCAGTGATCGAAATTGGGCGCGAAAGTGTTTTTCAGTGCGCCATCGCCATAGAACAGTTAGGAAAACAAATACTTGCCATACATGCAGATGTACACATTGATGGCTAGCAGACGACACCAGGTGCAATCGACTCTGAACGGGTTCCTGACGGCAACTTCGCTAGATTTCGCGGAGTACTTTGCTAGAACATTCAGTGGAAATTGTATTTTATGAACTTGGCCACTAATGTTTCAATCCTCGAGCAGGACGGACCGGTCGGCAGCGTCGATCAGCCTTCGCGTAGCGAGCGCACGCGCGCAGAAATGCATACACAAATGCATACACTTTTTCCGCTTCACTATTGAATATGATAACACTTCGAGGTATATGTTCAGAGCAATTTGAGCTAAGAAAAGCATGAAAAGCTTACGTTTCTGGATAGTCTTCGTAATCTTCTCTGCAAGGAATGAATACATTTATTTAAATGAAGTTTAGTAGCCGTTGACGTCGTCAAATGCACATTAATACTGGATGTCAAGCAAGAAACACATGGAAAACTACCGAGACTATGGCAATGACTGCTTCCCTTGGCTAATCTTTTTTTTTTATTCAAGTACCCTAAAGGCCTGGGTAGGCATTACATAGGGGAGTTATAACACAATAAAGCTGTTACAATTACAGTGTACAAATTGAATAACAAATACAAACGATTGATACAAATAAATATAAATATGCACATACGCTATACATATGTAGAGATACTATTACTTCACACAACAGGGATGCTACGCGGAGAAAATAAAGAAAGTACTACTAAAAAGAAAAAAAAAGAACAGGACAACAAGAACTCTAAGGAAAATTTTCGCGGTGTTCAAAACAACAAAAGGATGCAAAGAAAGGATAATTCCCGTTCATTGAAATTCCGCGTACAAAGAACAACGACAACAAGTACAACAAAACAGATATGCACAAGAACAATATTAACTTTCATTAAAATAACTTTTAAGTTTATTCATGAAATCTTCATGATTTTGAGAAGAAACGACGTCGGCAGGTAGCTTGTTCCAGTGATATATTGCGAGAAAGAGAGGGGATTTACTTAAGAAGTTTGTTCGAGCAAAAACGGGTTGTACTTTAAAGGGGTGATCCAGGCGTGATTGACAGCTTTTTGGCTAGCTTTTCCAAATCTTTGGCTATTTTTGTCTCTTCAATGTGGCCAGTAAAGCCACAGAACTTCAGTTGTATTGAGCACCTTTTAAGAAAACAGAATACACAGAAAAGAACAGCGTTACATTGTAAAACACTTCAGCGGAGATAAAAGAGCAATTACCAATGGTACGCTCTATTTGACAGGCGTGTCATGTAGAAGGAAACACCGCGACAAAACGCTGACATGAAAAAAATATGGCAGGTCTAACACACTGTGGGAATCAATGTAATACGATGCAGCCAGCAAAGAGCTGCTACATCGCCTTCTTGTTCTTGTTCTTGTTCTCTGTTAGGTGTAACAAGTCGAGTGTGGTAAAGTGCTGTTTTGCAGAAGAAAAATTATGAATGTGTGCTCATAAATTTTTCAACTTGCGCTCATATTATTTTGGTTAGACCGCTGCGCTTCTTGCTACTGGAACCGGGTTTTGATAGAGGGCGAGAATAAAACGCATCTACAGAAGAACCCGTGAATGAAGTAAGTCAAGTGGATGTGACGATTTCAGGGAGATAGTTAAGAGAAAAAAAATGCTTCACTGGCATAAGTAATCTTCCTGGGTGCATTATGAAGAACACTATTCCTGCAGTGAGATGTACCGCAAGTCACAAAATTAGGAAACAGTGACATTGACCAACGTCGTCTTGATGCTGCTAAATTGAACGCACCGTCACTGCTTGAAGATTAGAATAAAATATCACAAGACTGTCTTACACATGTGACTCCCAAACATATGTCTCTGTGAAATTGTACTCTTCTGTGGTAATAGAGGTCATTACGTTATGCATACAGGTCTCTGTGTCATTAATTGTCGTTGTTGCACCATAGTCATCGGTGTGAACTTCAATAAATGTATTGCTCGTTGTCTGCCAGTAAAGCCACAGAACTTCAGTTGTATTGAGCACCTTTTAAGAAAACAGAATACACAGAAAAGAACAGCGTTACATTGTAAAACACTTCAGCGGAGATAAAAGAGCAATTACCAATGGTACGCTCTATTTGACAGGCGTGTCATGTAGAAGGAAACACCGCGACAAAACGCTGACATGAAAAAAATATGGCAGGTCTAACACACTGTGGGAATCAATGTAATACGATGCAGCCAGCAAAGAGCTGCTACATCGCCTTCTTGTTCTTTGACGCAAGTGAACTCATTCATGCCATGGGACCTAGATCAGTATATATCGCATGTTTGCCATTCATGCATGCATGTACAGTCCAGTATATGCCATGCTAATGAAACATATATTCTGGAATATACGATGCGTCACCTGCCATTTACGTTCATCAAGCACTCGTGTCATGCCATACCAATTTTGGTATATATCCAGTTAACAAAACGGCCGAAGCGGGCTACGACAGTGTCATGCAAATCACACCGTACATGACATGCACATCATGATTTGCATAATAGGACCTGTCATTTATGTTCGTCATACTGTCACGCCGCGCTATGCGAATTTTGGTGTAAACAAGCTAGTGAAACGTCCGCGAGTGCCCCATGAGCGTGGCATGTAAATCATGTCGCACATGCTATGCGCATGACCACTTCTCATTTATGTTCACCATACAGTCGCGTCGCGCAATACCAATTTTGGTGTATGTAAAGCCTGCTGAACAGCCGCTAGTACCCATGAGCGTGGCATGTAAATCATGACGTACGTGACATGCATGGAATGATTTTCATGTTACCGCCTCTACCAATTTTCGTGTACCAAATACCAATTTTGGTGTATATCAAGTGAGCAAAACGGCAGCGATCGGACAATGAGCGTGGCATGTAAATCATGCCGTAAATTACATGCATATCGTTATTTTCAAGTTACTGTCTGTCACTTATGTTTGCCATATAGCCACGTCGCGCAATACCAGTTTTGGTGTATACCACGCGAGCGAAACGGCAGCGATCGGACAATGAGCGTGGCATGTAATTCATGTCGTATATGATTTGCATGTCCATGACAATCATGTCCCGCATGAAATGCACATGACTATCTTTCAGTTATGTTCAGCATACAGTCGCGTCGCGCAATACCAGTTTTGGTGTATATAAAGCCAGCTAAACGGCCGTTAGTGCCCCATGAGCGTGGTATGTAAATCATGTCGTTCATGACATGCATGTATTGATTTTCATGTTACCATCTCTCACTCACGTTCGTCATACAGTCGCGTTACGCAATACCAATTTTGGTGTATATCAAGTGAGCGAAGCGGCAGTGATCAAACAATGAGCGTGGCATGTAAATCATGCAGTCAATTATATGCATATCATTATTTTCAAGTTACTACCTATCATTTATGTTTGCTGCATAGCCACGTCGCGAAATACCGATTTTGGTGTGTACCAAGCAAGCTAGTACGCCATGAGCGTGGCCTGTAAAGCATGTCGTACATGACTTGCATATCATGATTTTCAAGTTGTCACCTGTCATTTCTGTTTGCCATACAGTCACGTCGCTCAATACCAATTGTGGTGTGTATCAAGTGAGCCAAACGGCCGCGAGTGCACCATGAACGTAGCATGTAAGTCATGTCGTGCATGACTTGCATGTCATGATTTTCAAGTTTCCCCATCTCATTTACGTTCATCATACAGTCGCGTCACGCAATACCAATTTTGGTGTATACCATGCGAGCGAAACGGCAGCGATCGGACAATCAGCGTGGCATGTAAATCATGCCATATATGACTTGCATGCCATGGTTTTCTCGTTACCACGTCTAATTTACGTTCATGATACAGTCTCGTCTCACAATGCTAATCTTGGTGTATGTCATGCGAGTGAAATGGCCGCGAGGGCACCATGAGCGTGGCCTGTAAGTTATGTCGTATATGACTTGCATATCATGATTTTCCCGTTGCTATCTCTGATTTAGGTTCGTCATACAGGCTCGTTGCGCAATACCAATTTTGGTATGTATCAAGCGAGCGAAATTGCCGTGAGGGCACCATGAGCGTGGCATGTAAATCATTTCGTACATGACATGCATGTCATGATTTTCATCTTAGCATGTGTCAGTTATGTTTGTCATACAGGAATGTCTCGTCAAACCAGTTTTATCTACTCATTTAAACGGTAAACGGCCGCGAGCGCCCTGAGACAATGTAATGTAAAGCATGCGCTGTATGGCATGCGTGTAAATATTTGCACTTTAGAGCCTGTCATTTATGTTTGTTGTACAATCTTGTCACGCCATACCAATATTGGCATATATAAAAACAACGGAACGGCCGCAAAAGTCCCAAGACCATGGCATGTAAATAATGCTGTTCATGACATGAGTGTCATGATTTTTATGTTATGACTTGTCAGTTAAGTGCGTAATACGGTCATGTTAAGTAATACGAATTTTGGCATAGATCCCATTAACGAAAAGGCCAGGAGAGCACAAAGCCTAGGCGGCTAGATAGATAGATAGATAGATAGATAGATAGATAGATAGATAGATAGATAGATAGATAGATAGATAGATAGATAGATAGATAATGCTCAAAGTCGCAGAAGTTCGCTGAGAATTGTTTCGCATTTAAAAGCTGCGTGCCCTGCTTTTGGCAAAGTTGTATCCGCATAAAGCACGCCTTGTCTAAAAATGGATCCCCGTGAATGCACCTTATATATGTCATCAATTTTAATTAACTCGGTTTCACATAAATCTCCGCTCTAGTATTCGTGGGGTAGCAGCATTTATATGGGAGCGCATTTCCACCGAAGCTGTATTTGTGTTTGTATTCGCGTCTGAGGTGCAGACGCCCCTACACTCGTATCTCTAGCGTGATTGACTGCAGACGACGACGACGACGACGTCATTCCTCTGCCTCCGGCTATTTAGCAGCCTTATTCGCTTCTCCACGGCCCCTCTTTCGTTGCCGGTATTCACGTTGCTGCTGCCGATGCCCGTCCGCTCTCTCCTCGTGCGTGTGCGCGATGCACACTCTCACCATCTCCGGTTTCTGAACAGTTACGTTCCGTACAGCGCCAATGAAGTGGCATTCCTAAGCATGAAAATTCTGTATTTAAGGCATTTGTTTCCCTCATATAAGAAAAAAAAACTTAGCACATTTCCCTGCAGTCTAGTAATCAAGCAACGGAAAGCTCAGGCGACAATATTTCCAGTTTACAGCTGCAGTTTAGCGTGTAGTAGCTGTGTTATAAATGGACATGAATCAACCTGGATAAGGAAATATGGAATTCCTGGTAAGCCAAATATATATGCAGGGTGTTTGCTGATAAGAATGTCAGCGGAGGTGCGCTGGTCCCTTTTATTTCGCATAAAAATGTATATATTGCTCTACGAGTCGCCAGCACCACGAAACGAAGCTTCGTTTCGCGAAAAGAAATCCTGCGTTAGTAAAAAAATAAAAAATATCCACTTCGCCAGAACCGCTTTTTGCGGATTGCGCAAAAATGTGAATTTGAGGGATCCTAGAAACGATCTATAAACACACGCACGCGCGCGCACACACACACACACACACACACACACACACACACACACACACACACACACACACACACACACACACACACACACACACACACACACACACACACACACACACACACACACACATATATATGTGCGTAATATATATGTATATGTCATGTAAAATTGCATTTATGTGTATTTTGTAGTTTTTATTTTGATATCATGGAAAGAGCCACGATGTCACATTTTGTATGTCTATGTAGCTTATGTTGAAAATTTTCATGCAGTTGTGTTCTAGTTATTCTTTGCTGCTCCACACATTTTGACAATTGCTTTATGATGTAGCCCTGTTAGCTGGACGGTTAATGCTGTAGATTTCAGGTAGCGAAGCCACGTCAGGCTGGATGGCTTTTAGCTTCCGTTCGTTTTTCTGTTTTTCAGAAATTAAATTTGTTGATTCAATAATTAATATTTATTTAGAACACATCCTATATAAAGCGTGCTTTTTTAGACAATAAAGATTTTTTTATCAAAATGCTATGGGAGCAGGTACCTGTCGTCTTCGCAAACGAACTATACGCCGAGACAGAAAATGATTGCCGCAGCTGAACTTACATTCAAATGAGCGATTAACAAAATGTCGTTAATTAACTTTCTAATTATTAGCTTCAGGGCCGTTGTTTATATGACATAGTTGTAGGGCATGGCATTTGATGACATGTCCACGTTTTTAAAAGTCTCAAAAATGCACGTAACTTGAGATAGTAATCACCAAAGTGAACGCCCGGTCAAGGCGAAGCCTAAACTTAGCACACCCGGTGTGCTTAGTTTCGGTTTCGCCAAGATCTGGGCCTTCAATTTCGAGGACTGAGAACACATTGAGAGCACACGTAACATATACCAGTCTCGTATCTGTTGCGACCATCCATCGCTCCTTTATCTCTCAAAAGTTATGAGCCCGTCAACCTCACCACGCAGTGTGGTTGAACACAGAAATAACAGGAAACGTGGTCCGGCTGAGTTACAGATAAGATAACAGTGGCACAGTTATCAAATTATGATAAGCATCAAAGCGTCATCAATTTAAGCGCTTACGCGTCATCTGAAAGCTGCAACTCACCTGTGTTATCTTTTTCTACAAAACTAGCAAACATGCAATTATGACATGAACATCAATTCTGATATCGCTACAATAATAATATGGGCACCAGTAGATATCGACATAATGCTAGCGGTGAACCGGGTAACATATAAAGTTGTCCCAGAGAAATGCGTCAATATTTATGACTATTTATGACCATAGCATTCCAAAGTACACCGGATCAGTGGACGACGGACTTGTAGAGGATTGGTTAGACCTTTTCGAGCTCCATGTCACAGCTTCATCATGGTCGGAATGGGACATAGTCAACAACTTGAAGGACCACGTCACCGGTTAGGCATTTAAGTCGTATCTCAGATACATCTTTCAAAACTATGATTTATAGAAAAAGATCAAAGATGGCATGACCATCCGACTTAAATACTACTATGAAGACTTGCTTACAGCGCACTCTTTGAAGGCCATCGAATTAAGATTTCACAGTGACTGCAGTCTTCACGCATCATAACACTGAGCACAAGTTCACGATTCCTGACAATGAAATACTTTCTTTGTATTCTCACAAGTTTGTTGATATTGAGCTTAGTATACGGGTCCTATGCGCCACCTTCATGCTTTCCACTGATCGCAACTGGCGCAGCGCAGTTTCTCTGGCGCAGCGTGCGTGAAGCGAGCGCTCATAGCTCCCTATAGGGTTTTCATCTTTCTACCATCTCCGCCGTGTTATCAGCACCTAGCTGCGATGAGAACAGAGGGCGGATAGAATAGCGAAGGTTTAGTGCACGTGCGTTGAAGTCACCCGAGAGGTGTTGCTGTTTCGAACTCAATCGGTCTGAGGACGCGAAAACGAGCTTCCACTGCACCCTCTCTTACAACGAGCATCGCGGGTGCGCACGCGCCTGCTTGGTAGCCCCACGCTTGTGGCCGCTGCAGTGACCAAATAATTTCGAAATTAACGTCTTGAGTGCCGTCGACACCTTTTTCGGTACTGCTAGCCTCTTAATAAAAAGAAATTCAACCCTGTCTGCATTTTATACACTTGCTGGGCAAGAAGTCAGAATTTCCAATCCTTGCCTAAGGGTCTCATTGGAGGGGCCGTAACTATTAGAGCAACGAAATTATGCAATATGCTTCTAATGATTGTGAAAGCTGAAGTGTAGGAGAATAAGTGGACAAAGACTAAGAAATATAAAAAAATTTTATTGTCGTCTGAAGTTTTTATTATTCGGTGTTTTGTTGAACTTAGCCCGATCCTATCTCTTTATTGAAAAGTTATATAAATACAAGATTCGGCAGTTTGGTAGATTAGTACGCGAAGAACTTAATGCGGAAGTTTCTTCGCTCTGCTACATGGTTTTTTTCAGATAAAGACCTTCGAAGTAAAGAAAATAACGTTTCCTGGGCCAATTTAACGTTTCCTGGGCCAATTTTAAGTTTTTTTATAAACCATCTACACTACACATAAAAACTGAAAATACCTGAGCCGGAGCAAAAGCATGTATATATTTAGCTATAGAAAATTGAGCTACCTAACTTTAATATTATTCGTGCAATTCATAACGAAAATTGGCCAAAACAGCAGAGCGGATGAGCGCTCCACTCCACCTGTCCGTCATTACTAATTTCCTGTGCTTCGGAAAAATTTTTGGCGGCAAACCAAATTGCGGATCTCTTCTTTCCACTCATCAGGCAATAACATATAAAATTTTGAAAGAAATGTAAGAGGTCGACTCGCCATCGTTTGTTTCATCTTACGGGGAATCACCCTATTTCGAGTTGATTACGAAAGCACGTAAATAATGAGGGAACGTAGCGCAGTTGCCAATGGGATATCAGGCATTTATGTTCACGTGACATGTGTCGGGCCATACTTTAAACTGTGTAACTGTCGGTGAGCCATAACAATCTCTCTCTAACACCAGTTTTATAATAAACCGAATCGGATATATTGAATACACGGGTATACCTATGCTAAAGTGGGTATTCTGATCTAACCTTTAGGGTTCCTGGCGGTACCTGGCGCAGAAAACCTTAGAGACGAGGCCGAAGCACCAAAGGACACACCTTTACTTGTCCAAGCCTCGGCCGCCACTGCCCGTTAGCAGCCGCTGAACGCGAGCTGCGGGCGCGCCATCATTCATCGTTCTCTTCCACGGTCGGCGCACTGACAGCCGCCGCTCTTATGCTCTCTCCTCTCCTTGAGAAAATGGGGGAGAATGACAAGGGCTAGTTAGCGCCAGTAGCCCGAGCTACTGTCCTGGCTACACTTGTTAACGGTAGAGAGCACGTGGCGTACACGACCCCACGCTGGCACGGTTCGTCCACCACGTCACCAAGGTCCCGGCGTTGTCCGTGGCAACTGGGAGCTCAGCATCCACCTTCGGGTAAGCAGTCGTCGTGGCAGCCGCCTTGCTGCCGCTCTCTGTGGTGACCTGCACTTTCCTGTTGTTGACCTTTGGCGTAGTGCGTGCCTCGGGCGCTGCGCTTGGAGTGCTCCTCCATGTCCGGTGTCTTGCAGAGTGGGGCTGTCGGCTTGCGACATATCCGCCTGGGTGTGACCACTTCCGGGCCTTCGTCCTTGGTGCGCAGCCTGTTCTTGCGTCACGAGGAAACCGTCGCGTGGCCCCGTGGCACCAACTCCGCAACCCGTACTTCGCGGCCAACCGCGTCACGTTGCTTGCGCGTGCTGTCCCCAATGCTGGACTCGCTCTTGTCGTCGCGGTCACCCCATCGCTTCCTGTCGTTGCCTTTCGCTGGTTCGGTAGGCTCGTACCCGTCCTTGCTGCTGTCTCCTTTCCTCGGCTGCAGCTGACGTTTCTCGCGCTCCCTCTCCTGTCTCACTCAGCTTCACTCTCCAGCTTTCGGCTTCCTCTTTGCCCCTGAACGGGTTGCTGTAGAATCATAGGCGAAAACCCGTGCCGGCTCTACCATGGCCCTAAGCAACTTCTCCGACGGAGGTGGTGCCCTGCACGGTCCTTTCATTGGCTTTGTGGGCCTTTCTTTCGGCCTCTCTGGTCTCTAAGTCCCACTGCCCTCGGATCTATCCGATCCATCGGATCTCTCGGACCCCTCGGCCCTCTTCTCTGAAGCCTTCTCGGCGGGCTTCTCGGCCTCGGCACCCTCGGCATCGCCCACATCATCACTACCTCTGCATCGTCATCGTCTACGCACTCAATCTCCTCGTCTGACTCGCCGTCTCGAGGTGTGTCTTCACCCTGCTCGTAATACTCGACTTTCTCTGCACCCTCTGAGAATTCACCTTCCTTTCCGTCATCTGCTCCTTCCCATTTATTATCGCCGTCTCTCTCCTCGCAGTCATTGCCTCCTGTATTTTCCTCGTCTTTATCCTCCTTAACGCTCTCTTCGGCATCCCGGGGCACCACCGCCTGGTCTTTGGAGCGCCGAGACTCATCGGCCTCCTCACCACCGTACTGGCAGTCTCCGGCCTCAACGATCTCCACGGCCACTCCCGCCTATTCCTCGATACTCACGGCCACTCCCGCCTATTCCTCAATCCCCACCACGACCCTCGTCGTCCTTGGGTCCGTCTTCCGCGTGCACTTTGACGCATTCCACGGTGCGCACGTCAGTCCCGGAAGGCATGAGATCCCTGTCGGCAGCGCCCCCATGGCCCTCATCGCTCACCGTCCGGTCGTCGCGGGTCTCTGGTGATCCGCCTTTATCGTTGCCGACAACCGCTTCGGCGTTCGTGTTCGCGCTACTGGCCTCCACCGCGACGCCGACGGCTCCGAAGCAGGAGATGACGAGATGCTCAATATCCATGGATACTCTCCTTATCTCGTCGGGGCTCATGCGACTGGAGGCGTAAATTCGCTGCAGAGCCTGGACCAGCCGCCTAAGCTCCAAGGAGTCCATGGCGCCGAAAAATTCGAGACAGAGCAGGGCCTTCTGAAGCTCCATCAGCTTGTCATGGGCGACGTCTCCCTGGAGTGTGGTTCTGGGTGGCGGCTATCTCCGAACCCCTTAAGGAGCTGATATACTCGAGCGTAACATCGACGCGAGAGCGTGTGCGTCACGGTCATAGGCGTGCTCAGAGGGGCGCAGGGGGCGGCCGTTCCCCCTAGTCACATAAGAAGAGGGGGCGCAAAGTCTGCCCCATACATTGACTTAATAGGGAGGGGGGCGCCGCGGCGAACCTTCGCCCCCCCCCCCCCCCCGTGAAGGGGGACCCTGCGCACGCCTATGATCACGGTGACGCTACATCAGCAAAAAACAGCCCTCAATAGTCCGACGTCGGCTGACCACCGACGCCGGATTATAGAAGGCTGTTTTAGAGGGCTGATTTAGATGACTATAGAGGGCTGTTCGCGCGAAATACAGCTCCTGCTGCATTTCGCGCCGGCCACGCCGGACTCGCATGTAGACGAACCTGCTTCGCGGGCTGTTTCGTTGGTTACCGACAGGTGGCGCGCCGCGTACATCGCTTTGCTGCGCATGTGCTCCTCGAGTTGTGATCGCGCCGGCTCGACTGTAGCGGAGCCAGACCCACCGCCGGTTCCATATTTCGCCTACGTGCGATGTATCTTTCAAAACGCCCATATTTGCTGAAAAACTTCAAGATAGTCTAAAAATATAAATAAAAACTGTATAGCAGTGCTTACAGAGACTGCTATCAGCATAATAGCTCAATGCAATGAATATGACAGACAAGATAGATGCAAGAAAAAACTAGCAACGAGGTAAGTAAGAAGTAATTCTGAGAAAGAAAATCACAGCATACCCACGGTGTGAATGATGGTGAGTGGGGCGAAGCTCCGGAGGGAATCATCGGTAAACCGTGAAACTCTTCCGTGAAATTCACCCAGTACATCATGTAAAGAGTGTGAAACACCGTGTATATATTAAACATCAAACTTTTATAGTACTGTTGGTTTACGTGGTCCCTTCTTTAGCAGCGATTTCTGATCGGGGAAATGCAGGGAAAGTGTCCACTCCCGAGCGAAAGAGAAAGCGCGCCAAGAGCGAGCGCCTTGTCTGCCTCCATCCGGCGACTTCTTGCGAAAGTGAAAGCGCGCCAAGAGCGAGCGCCTTGTCTGCCTCCATCCGGCGACTCCAAGCGAAAGAGAAAGCGCGCCAAGAGCGAGCGCCTTTCACGATCGCAGGCATCCAATGACATGCGCCATTCGCATTATACAAGCGCCGTCTGTCATCTTTAAACAGCAACTCTAAGAAATACGTGAAACGCCATCTAGTGAGCAATGCATTAAACTAGAGCTGGCTACATACATACTGCTACAACTACTACAGAGGAGGGAACGACCCAATGCTTAAGAAGCTTCGCCCCTAAAAATCGAGAAACTGCTTCGTACCATGTTAGCGCTTACGGGGAAGTGTCAGTGTGTTTTCTGCTGCTGGCACCGCGTTATTTCTGTGTCTGAGATGTCTTGCCCACGCACTCGCGCAAGGTATACATTTTCGTGTCCGCATACTCCTCGAAATGTCTGTTCAACCAGCTTCAGTTTACGTATTCCTACAATAGGAGCATATGATGATACCATATGACAAAAAACTTACCGTTATAATATTCAAGTTTCCCACATTGTCAGTCAGTGTTGCAGAGGATGCGCTATCTATAAAGCAAACGTAATACCACAAGGTAGCCACAGTGTAGGGCCTCCACGTAAATGGTTTGAACATTCCGAGATCGAAAAAGGGTTTCTTCGTGCACTTCTATAAGCTGTTTTCAAAAAGCGTTAATCGTTCAGCTTGTTTTACCATGATGTTTATATACTGCTCAATATCTATTCTTACAAGAGGATGTTGACATATACGACATTCGATGAAAGATGGATACCATTGACAAATACACCGCGTTTCTTAGTATAAAGCGCACACACGAGTCCTCCGTCGACTTCTATGCGTCACACGCGCGCTCACACACCGACGCACCCCCCATCCCCCTGTTCTTCATAATAAATTCTTTCTTCAAAATATGGGAAGTAGAGAAGGCTGAAGTAGAAGAAATTATGCACCAATAAACCGGATTTCCTCTAAAGACCCCGTAGCAACGAAATTGATCCAATAACGCCAGCCGTGTATTCTCAGAGATCCTGCGTCAAAACGAAATTGAGCCTAATGAACGTACCGTGAGTCCAAATGAGCGAAATCCCCTACCCCAGTTGAAGAGCGCGATTGACATCACGAGATTCAGCGCATATGGCAGCCTCCTTGTTAATTCGCGAGAAAGAACTCGGCCTGTTTCGCCTGTGTGCTCACACTTTGTTTCTCCGGTGCTGCTTTTTCATGCATCAGGAGAGATGTCAAGCAATCGGTGAAAGAAGCATTCAAGAAGACGACGAAATGATGACAAGCTGAGAGATCAAGTGAACAAGAACGTGCCACTACCGAAATGCAAAAACAATGAAATCTTGGCGATATTCCCGTGTGACTGAAGCACCGGTATCAAGCTCGAGGAACAAATTCGAATATTTCAGTTCTATGGAAGGGACTGTGTTTATTTCGACGGACTGCACAATATCTGCTGTTAAATTGAAAACAGAGAACGAATGTGGACATTGTCTCATTAATGCTTCTTATAAGGCGTGGCTTGAAAGTGTGAAGGAGATTCCTATTTGTCGCGACATGTTTTGGGTGCAATGATTGTTGTTATTAGCAACCTCGGTAGTCGTTGTAAGCGACCAACTGTTGTTACTTTCCCTCAGCAGCCTCGTTCAAGCGAGTTGCACAACACCCTGCCAACTACTTACAAACAGTAGCTTCAGCAGAACTCAAGAGCATCCGCAGTGCTCATAAAACTCATAACCTACAAGCTGCCAAACATGTGGAAAGAAATACGGTTCTATTCACTACATTTTCGGCACGAAGTACAATGTTTCGCTCGAAACACATAGAACAGACGCTTGCTTTGTGTGCCTGAGGAATGCACATGAGATCACGACTTTAGTAAACTCTTCACAGAATCAATGTGTCCTGACCAAGCAACGTGTCCTTAAGTTGAAGTGAAAGTATTTTGAAGGAATCGAGGAATGCGCAAGCATAACTTTTCTACATCCTATGGCTTTCAGCCGGAAGACGCCCTCTGATTACAGCCGAGACCCGTAATGCCTTGCAGACGTGTAGTGGGTAATCACAGTAGGTGCTGTAAGAGTACTTTCAACGGTCATTGTCTCGCGCGCGGACGTTCCTTTCCTCACAGCACAGTTAAGGTGTTCACGGAGAAGAGAAGCATGTTGCACATCTGAATGAGAAGCTGGTGCGAAGGAGGAATGATAATGTTAGCTCATTGCACTTCTAAAAGTGAAATTTGGCCTCCTCACAAGCATTTGTTTATTTTTTTTTGTTACTGTAGGTTTACTACTGCTCTCTCTTAAATTATACTGTGTGCCCCAGCTAACCTTAGCCAAAGTTGAAACATATGCCTACGTTTTTTAAGCCGACATGAAAAAATGAATGTTACAGATTATTGCATGGAGTACGTCGCACCATATTTTTAATTGCTTGAGATTGTGTTTTCCCAGGGTTCAGAAAACGTGTTTGATGCATTGAAGCATGCATACACGGTTTTGGTGAAGTTGATATTGGAATGCGACTACAAAGTTGTGTATTCGTGCTCAAGAAAAAAAAAAAAACGTCCGTGGCATATTAAGCCTGCATGAAAATGGTAAGCCCTCTACGCGGCATATTCCTGCAGCGTCGGATCAGCCGATGACAGTCAGTACGACACTGCGTCAGAAATATGGAGAACGCAAGTGCAAGCCACGACGTTAAACAGAAAACGTCAATGTGTTTAGAAAGTAGCTGAAACATTTTATTGTCGCCAAGTATGAACTGGCAATGTTCCACATGTCGGCAAGGCCAACGTACGGAATCACTGGAACTGCTCAGATGTGAAAAGTGGCCTGGTGACAATGACCCAACGAAATGTTTTCTTTTGTTTTTTTGCCGAGTGTTTATCATCAGTACAGGCGGCTTTCAGAACATATTGCCACGTGCGCTTATTCTTTTATGTTAGATCTGATCGGGTTTCATCCACAAAATATTTGGCAGATCCCACGTACCGTGGGAATCGATGTTATGCGAGGCATGCGCAGGAAGGTGACTATGTCGCAATTTTTCACATTGAGCGAAACGTTACGGAATGACGTTAGAGAAACGTGCAAATGGTATACGCACACACATAATTTGAAGAGTCGCACATGTCTTATATAACCGGTTGTTTGAAGTTACTTAATTATGCCAACAGTGCCGGCCACGGTGGTCTAGTGGTTATGGTGCTCGACTGCTGACCCGCAGGTCGCGGGATCGAATCCCGGCCGCGGCGGCCGCTTTTTCGATGGAGGCGAAAATGCTTAAGGCCTGCGTGCTTTGCTTCAGGTGCACGTTAAAGAACCCCCGGTGGTCGAAGTTTCGGGAGCCCTCCGCTACGGCGTCACTCATAATCATATCGTGGTTTTGGGACGGTAAACCCCAACAATTATTATTATTAACGATGCCAACAGCAACATCAGACGCAGTAAGCTGATATGTAATGCTTATATTCTTCAATACTGGATAGCGCGAATACGAATAGGGCAATGAAGGAACGGAGATGCATAGGACAGGCGCTACTCCTTACTACGCTTTACTCAGAAAAGTTTCCATGGATATATGGACAGCCGAGTGGCTCGCGCAGGTGCACTGCACGTGCGTTACAGTCATAGTTGCAGTTGTTAGAGTTGCGTTACAGTTTTTATGCTTATACTTAACCATGATGACGGAGAACGCGCGCACGTTTCACGATCCTGCGTTTATGTGTGGAAGGGGTTCTTGGCAGTTCTTGAATAAGGCCATCATCACCGTAATCAGTGAGCATCAGCAGCTGGACAGGACCTGTTATCGCATTCGTTCGTGATCGAGGCTACGAACGGTCTAAGTGTAATGAAGTGCGAGGTAGGTAGAGCTGGTGGAAACCGCGGATGGGTTTTACGACGAAGTGATCTATGATGCCTCCTGTTATGGACGTGATGTCCTGCCCACATCGAAGCCGCCTTTCATGCCGTCTAAGAACCAGGCGTTGTTGGGTTTTCATAAATAAATGCTGAAGTCACCGGTAATCATGAGAAACATGGTCCTCTCGGCAGAGTTATTGTAAGAAGCATAGACCCCGGTTTTTGCGTAATCCACGTGGTCGCCGTTGCGGACCACGTGGACGAGTGTATGATAGCCCAGCGTCGTCCAGGGGTACTCTCTCTTCAGCTCCCTATCTTTCGTTGCGTCGGTCCTCTGTGGTGTAGTGGTTACGGTGCTCGGCTGCTGACCCGAAGGTCAAGGGTTCGAACCCGGCCGTGGCGGTCGCATTTCGATGGAGGCGAAATGCTAGAGGCCCGTGTACTGTTCGATGTCAGTTCACGGTAAAGAATACCAGATGGTCAAAATTTCCGCAACCCTTCACTACGGCGTTTTTCTTAGTCATATCGTGGTTTTGGGATTTAAAACCCTCACAATTATAATATTGTAACTTTCCTTCCGTGTAAATATGTATGTTCGCGGTTACTGCGTGTTGATTGAGACTGTTATCACCTGTGGCACATACCTGCATAACTTGAACTCTGGCATGCGAGTAAGTGCCAGATGTGACTGAGGGAAAGAGTGGTACGCGGTCACGAAACGAGAGCATGACGGTTTCTTTCGCCAATCTGACGCACTCATGTGAAGTGAAAGCATGGACATACTTTCACCTTATACAGGCGTTGACACCTACATCGCTACAGTTCCGTTACTGGTTGAGAGTTCGATACAACACTAACGATGCCTGAAATGTGGTTGGTCGCACTGCGCATCAGCCTGCGGTGCAGTAGCGCCCAGGTGTTGCTTGTGTGACGAAACATGCACTGCTTGTGTGACGAAACATGCACTGCACTGCTTGGTTCACTAACTGCCCAGCCTGGTACCGTGAGGCGGCGATTATGAATATGGTACAGAAGCGACATTGTTCTCCAGAAGATGCTAAATCGTTGAGCAAAGAGGGTGATGTCGGGTTCACAGCGGCTGCGTAAATGTGGCTTCAGGCCGTATGTTTAAGCCAGATGTTCACGACCAATTTAAACAGCCTCGTTCGTACGTACCCTGTCCTCATGGCCACACTTTAGCGAACTCGTACATTAGAACTATAAATCAAGCTCTCCAATTCATATGGATATTGCTCCAGAGAAGCTTTGCAGCTCTGATTTGCAAGTCACTGCAGTGGCCATTACATCATTCGGTGATATGAGGAGCGGAAATATTGCTAATAAACAGAGTGTCCCATTATTGCCTACGCATTATCCTATGTAAAAAAGCAAAAAAACAAAAAAAGCACTAGCGACGATAACAGCAAGCACGATTCATGGGGTTCTATGGTCGAAACAGCTATATGGAGTTCAGTTAGCATCCATGGAAGTTCTTCAATTAAATCACTTTTCCGCAACTTCCGCTTGCTTGCACTGACTTTCCTTACCTTGTAAAGAAATAAACTCCTAACATTGTTTTACTTTAAAAGTGATGGCCTTCAGCAAATGAAACATTTACTATTAGTAATGCTGGTTCATTTAGGCTGGATCGCCTAGGTCGAGCAAGGTGGTTATCAGCTGTAGTTTAATGAAAATTTATCATAATGTTACTGTAACATTTGCACATCCTTGTTCTAATTGTGGATATTTAGGATTAAACTTTTTACTACCTCGATCAAATGGGTTTGTAGGGCTTAACGCGTGCTTTAGGAATGGAATCAGGAGTACACCTACACTGCTTCACCGCAACTTCCTGTTCAGACGCCATGATATTGCCCGCGACTTCAATTCGCAGCACACTCTCTGCGAGAGAAAAACAGGTGGTTGTGGAAGCTTGTAGAATTGCTTGCGGGGTAATTACCTACATTGCAGCATATATTACCAAGTCGCTTTTGTTAAAAAAGAACAGACTGATGGGCTAGTTGGTAGTGCATAACTCAGAACAGTAGCGCAAATAATCACACGGACGGCGACAGGTAAAGACGGGACACAGCGCTGTGTTCCGTCTTTACCTGTCGCCGTCCGTGTGATTCTTTGCTCTACTGGTCTGAGGTATGCTTTTGTTATGTGCATATGCGAGCAATTTTATATGCATTAGCCGTTAATTTTTTTCTGGCCTTGGAAAATATTTCACAGTGGCAGATGCAGCGGCCACATTGCCTTACATTTGAAATTATACTCTCCCATCAGGTTCCTCTTATATGACGATGATGGTCATATTGCGGTCACAGTTCACCTTTTACAAAATATATGAAAGTGCTTTAAATTCAGCTATACGTTCGCCGACTGCAAGATATGAGAAATGAAGAGCCGACTCAGTTGTAATATCATGCATAGGATCATGCATTTCTGCTACTTGGCTGCTGGAAATTTCTGTTAGGTCTAGCGGCAGAGCACGAGTCTGCCAATATTGCCCCGAGTCTGCCAAGTCTGCCCCGAGTCTGCCAAGCCCCGAGTCTGCCAATACTGAGACACTCCAAAACTGGTGTCAGCAGATTCCGCCAATTCGGTGTCTTGCCGCCACAGCGACCTGCCTCCTGAAAGGAGGTAATGGCCACACAATACATTTCATGATGAGGGGAGGGAAAGGACGAGAAGTCTATCTGGGGAACACCAGTGCACCACACAGTGAAGATGCTCACGCACAACAGCCCAACGACTCGAATATCGGAATGTCGACCAGGAAGAAGAGTCCCAAGGCAGACCCCCCCCCCCTGCTCTTCCCCTGTAGGCGCGGATGGCTGCGTTCAGGTGAAATCAACACCTGGATCAACGAGAGCGTCTCCAGCAGCGCCGTCACACGCAGTCAAGCAACACACAAGAAATGGGTGTTCTTTAAACCTCCGTCGAGTTCTTCGAAAGCAGACTACGACGAAATGTCTAGCCCCCTTGACAACGTGTGCCTAAGAACACCTCCAGGAAAATGCTGGGCATCCTGCCTCCATCCAAGCGCCAATATTGGAGTGACAGCACTCTGGCAGACAGCTGCACGCACAATGGCGCCTGCCACGATGAATTATAGGGCCAAACGTAACAAGAGGTAGTTCGACTGTCACTGGTTCCGGCTTCTCTCTCTCTCACCCAGAAAACGAGAAAGCTGTAGATCTATTTCATTTTTATGTTCTGATTCATCTGTGTATTTATATGTATAAGCCTGTTTTATTCTCTATCTGATTTTGATTTCTTTATTTGTTCTGGATGACAGAATTATTTTCCTCCTTCAAGAGCCTGTTTTCAGTCTCTCAGTATCACTCTTCCGTGATAAACGACTAGAAGTATATAAACATTTCGCGCAAACAAGGAAACGGACAATAACCATGTCGCAGTTGTACGCATAGGTTTATTTTTCATTACGTAGTCTAAATTGTAGACTGCTCTGTTAAACTTAAGTAGGAACATAGCATCAACCAAGTGCTCTTATTTCAACAGCAGAGCTGTTCAAGCTCGAAGAGAGCCTGCTACGCGCGAAAAATACTTAAAATGATGATGAACCGGCATGCGCTCTCTTTGGCGTCTTCTTCGTTTTCGTCCTGTTCTTCATCTGCTGCTTCGCTCCCAGAACACATGCGCCGATTTGTACGGCGTTGGACGCAATAACTGTCATGGGCGAGGGAACGAGTACAAAGACAAAGGTAGGAAGAAAGGTATCGAAAGAAAGAAAAATAGAGAGAACGAAACGGAAGAAAGACAGAGAAAAAGTCACAGTTTCGCCGCAACGGCGAAGCAATGAATGCGATAGCAATAAATTGGAATGTAACGCGAAGAAGGGAAAGCAGAGAGAGAGTGATTCGTGAAAGAAATGAAAAGGGACGCTATTTTCTGCCTCCCGTCGCGGGGGCACGGCTCAGCGCCCTTAGGAATGGGGAAGGGGAAGTAAAGATGATAGAAGAAAGGAAGATAGAAGGAGTGATTAGCGTGGCAAGTGTGTCTTGTCCACGAAGGCGGGAGCACGAAGCCAAAGGGCTCGTCTATAAGGTGGCGAGGTCCGCAGAAGCCGCAAACTCGAGGAAGGCTCGCAGGGCTTGCAGCTTTGAACGTGCAGGAAAGAGAAAGTCCTCCACCGTTGTGGCAGGGAGCCCGAGCAGGCGATAGCGGCGCACCATCAAGCGTCGTTCAGCGGCCAGGGCAGGGCAGGCGCAAATTATATGGTCCAAAGTTTCGTCGTCACCGCATCGGCGGCACGCAGGCGATGAGCAGCGACCCTTGGAAAACATGCGTGCCGCAGGCCAAGCACTGCCGGTCCGCAGGCGAAGCAGTAGCCACCGCTCGCGTCTCTCCATGCCGGTCTCTGGTAGGGGTGGCGGTGGTTTGCCGCTTGCCACGCGCGTGTCAGGGTGGGCCGCTGGAAGCAGCTGCCGCAGTCGTTGCCGGGAGTAGTCCGACAGGGCTATCGCCTTGGTGACTGGGGTGTCGCCGTGGTGTGCTGCCTTAGCGGCGGCGTCGGCCTCCTCGTTACCGGCTATCCCAACGTGCGAGGGAAGCCAGTGAAGGGACAGACGCACACCGCTAGTTTTGATGGCGGTTAGCTTGGCGTGCAGTAACGCCACGGTAATGCCGGCTTGGTCTGGCTGCAGCAGCGCTTGTAGGGCTGGCCGGGAGTCGCACAGGATCGCCACGGGCAGCTGGGGTGGCATAGCAGCGAGGTAGTCAGCTGCCAAGTGAAGGCCAGCCAATTCTGCTGCAGTGGAGCTGGCGTGGAAGGGAAGGCGACACCGGATGGTCGTCCCAGTCGTTGGTATGACACAGGCAGCCGCGGCCGAGCGGGGGCTGTCCCGGACTGACCCGTCCGTGAACACCAGGAGGTGCCCCCGCAGCCTGTCGTGGAGCTTCGCCACGGCTGTCTGGTGGAGCTCGCACACCGGTGTTCGCCTTTTGCTGAGGTTGCCCAGCTCCAAATGCACGTCCAGAGGCTGCTGGTGTGGTGGAGGGGGCTGGAAAGCAGCTCGAAATTGCCAGCGCGTCGCTCGAGCCCAAAGGACGCACGAAAAGAACGCACACAGGACGAGCGCGAACTATCATGCGTCACAGCTCGACACTGGAAGCGCACTGCTCAAACATAAAGCAGGACGCACGAAACGAACGAACAGGTGCCCACAGGACGAGCACGAACTAACTGTACTAGTTGTTACTTATCTCTGTTTGAACAGCGCGCTCCTTTCGCAAACGCAGCCGCTGCAGCGAGCGAAGTGACCTTCGTACGCTCTGTGACTTCAGCGCGGACATCGCGTGAACGCACAAGACATACAACCCCCCGCTCCCCCCCCCCCCCCGCGAGCCACCCCTTCTTTCCTCGAGATAAGCACACGTAGGCGACCACGCCCTGTAGAGCGAAGAGCAACGGCGTTCACAGGAACGGGGCGACGATCTTTAAAGCGCGCCACGCATGCGCATCGCGCCATCTATGTGGTAACTAAGAAAGCATGCCGATGTAAGTGGTGTATATAAATAGCTCGCCTCTAGCAGGCTGAAAGGCGGTGCTGTTGGTGGCCTAACCGTCTAACGCCGCGTGCTAGTAAGCGGGAGGTCGCCCGTTCGATTCCGCGCGTCGGAAAAGTTTTCTGAATTATTTTTCTTTGTGGCTTATATATATATATATATATATATATATATATATATATATATATATATATATATATATATATAAATAATATATACGCAGGGAAGCAGACACGCGTACGAAGCCATTTATTGACGTTTCGGCCGCGGGTCCGGCCTTCATCAGGATTCTGAGGAAGGCCGGACCCGCGGCCGAAACGTCAATAAATCGCTTCGTACGCGTGTCTGTTTCCCTGCGTACATTTACCCGGACCCAGAGTCATCTTTTCTCGACATATATATATATATATATATATATATATATATATATACATATATATATATTGTAGTGAACAATACAGACGACGTATATATATATATATATATATATATATATATATATATATATGTGTATATATATTATAAGCAGAGAGAAGAGAAAAATATAAAAATAGAGGAAGAAATAAAGGGAAACGAGGAAGGCCACCCAGCTCTGCTTTTCCTTTAGGCTTGGCGCTACTAGGGCGAAGCTGCCTCAGTTTTTTTCTTTTTCAAATACAATCTTATACTTCCATTGTCGCGTGCCGAAGCACTTTTGACCTTTGCGCCGTCAATGTGCTCGCCCAGCCTATACCGCGAGAAGCCCGCCGGCAGCTGCGCTGTTCATTCTCGAAGGATTTGTTATCAATTCTGGGAATTGGTACGTCAACGCTGAAATCACCACTCGGGGTTCTCCGAAAGAGAAAATTGCTGCCGCAATGCCGCGTGTTCTTTTCGTAGCTTCTACCATTCCCTTTTACCAGCTCGTCCACTTTCAGGGCGAATACTGGAAAGCGTTGCCAGGCTCCGCGGAGCGTGTATGCATCCGGCGCGGCCGTTAATCGAACAGGTTCGGCGCAAACGCACACAAGCGCGCCGCTTTTACTGTACTACAGCTGCTACAGCCAATGAAGAGAGGCGCGCGACCGTGGCGGCTACTACGGAGCGGCACGCTCCAGCGCTGTAGCAGGCGGAGCGAAGTATCTCTTGTGAGTCCACTACGCTTCGATGCGTCGCCGCGACGGATGCACTGGGTCTCCGCGGAGCGCGGCCACGCTGCCCTTTGTTGAGCCTAAAAGTGGCCGGCACTGTATATGCGGGCTCTCGTTGAACATACCGGCACCGATACGCACTGCTGCTTCTTCCCTCATCTTCGTGGTCATCGCGGTATCCGTGCGACCCTGTACCGTTCTCTATTGTATGCGTCGACGTTTCACGAAACGAAACTAAAATGATGAAAAGGAGCAAGAAAACTGCACAAAGGCATCTCCGACATCACGGTGTATGATCACCGTGCAGTTGGTGAGCTGCCTTCGCACCACTAGGTCGCGCGCTGACGACTCAATCACGGTTCTCCCAGTCGAGTTAGGGCTGCGCGGAAATACTGGGAAAGGTATTCCGCAATAAAGATATGGAAATGCATAAGCTGGAAGCCTAGAACTCGAATACTTAAATAAATGTGCCTCAGGCATGACGGTGCGTTTTGGAGATACTTTTATGGTGGCCAACAGCGCTATTGACACAGACGAAGACGAGAAGTGGGCACAGTGCAGCGCTGACTTTGAAATGAATTTCTATTGAAGGAAACAATAACATACATAGAAGCACGAACAGAACACCTCGTTAACAACCCTGTCTTAGCCATTTATAGCCAATCAACTCAAAATACTATGCTCCACTAAGCATTTTCATAGTCTACGTATACACAGCAAAAGTAAAACATAACCAGTAAACCAGGCACGAGTTAGCATTGGATTCTTATCCTGTATCTAACATGGAAATGCCGTTATCCATTAAGGCAATGCATGGCAGGCTGACACACTGGGACTCTTTCTTATATATAAAAATCGCTTCCATAGCTTCTTTTGATAGCATTTCAGGGCGCCTGAAGAGCGCGTTTGTTTTATCGAAAAGCGGGTGACACTCACAATCTCGTGTTGCATGGACGAACGTGAATGCACAAAGCCTTTCAACCAACTCTGGTGTTTCATGAACAAGAACATTAAAGCAACGCCCGCTCCGTGTTCGGGGCAGCCCTTAGAGCGGAAGTGGTAGCTCTCAACAAATGTGTCGCCATGTAGGGCCTGAGAACGCTGAAAATCAGGTGGAAAGGCTGCGTGAGGACGGGTTTCCTAATTCGGTTTCTATGGCCTGCGATGATTTGCTTCGGGAAATGAAAGGGCGTCCCTGAAGAATGAGTGACAAATAAGAACATTTTAGCTGTCTTTTTCTCCCCCATATGCCTATTGTTTTTCACGAAGAATAAAGAAATTAGCGTCTAAGTTTTCAATAAAAGTTGGGCTTTCTACTAAAACCAAGTTAAATGAAATTTGTCAGGCAATAAATAGGCACATAGACAGCAAAGGGAGTAGAAGCGATAAGCATTGCAGTTGAAACATGCTCGCAAGCGGCGTTTGTGGTGTCTTGACTTCTCTGTTTTGTCCGTGTTTGCACGCCCTGCCCTTTTACCATGCTCTCAAGTTTGTTCCTTGCATCTAGAACGTGATATCTCCAATGCATTTTTCATGCGGCCGTCAGTGTATCGGTCAGACCGGGCGTTACTTGAATGGTCGGTTGATGGAACACCACAGTTTATTGAAAGGCGTCGCGCGTCCGCATTTGTATGTTCACTCTCGCGATTTTGAGTGTAACCCACTGCTTGATAAAACAAACGTGTTCTTAAGGCACTCTGAAAGGCTATTAAGAGAGACTATGGAGTCGTTTTTTTTAAATTAGAGAGCGTCTCAATGTGTCAGCAGGCCATCATAATCGTTAACTGGTACACCCTGAATTAACGCCCAAACATTCTGTACAGACGGTTAACAAGAGAAACCGACACGTGCCCACTAACTCTGCGGTGATCCAGTCTTGCGCGACTTAATGCAAGCTGCGCAAATTATACTTCATTCATTCATGCATTTACAAACCCTAAAGTCATGCTCGACGAATACGCAGTGGTAGGGAGAGCGAGTCATCGTAACAAACATAAAAAATGCTATTAGTAGAGTACAACTTGATAATGATATGCCTCGCAAAAATATGTCCAAGTAAATTCTGAACGCAACGGTAATCACACTTTTAGACACATTTTGCACTGAGGCAGAGAAATATCAAGAAGTCAAAGGCACAATGCCCTTTCGTACTTGACTGGATTTCTAGAAGTGGCGGATGACGATAATAGTTCGTGCGTATGGAATTGTACCGTATAAATTTTACAAGTGTTTTAAACGTTTGAAAACAAAACGAGCTGTATTGACGTAAGTTTCTGGGAACACAGACTGTTGACACTGAAATATATGCAGGTATGCTAGCGCCGTTAGCCAATGATTTCATCGGCACTGATTTTGCGTACACATTTTTGCGCTTGATTTTTATGCTTTATTCTGCAGTACTTCAAGTTGATTGACCAGATACGCTTCCCCCGAACTAAAGTAATCCATACTTATTTTATTCTTGTCCGAGCAAGCGTTGTGTAGTAAACCTGAAACGGTCCCTTATACAATCGCGCAACATAAACTCTGTGCCGCGAACCTTAATTTTGCATCACTTCTGACACTGAGCTTTTGTGAATAGGTAAGACTATCTCTGGCGTACGCTTTCCCTCTCTTCTCTTTCTTTCCCCCTCGCGCAGTGGTGGCCCGCACTAGCGTGCCGCCGCAGCTCAGCTGACGGAGAATAAACATCCATACCACACGGACATCTCGTCTCGCAGTCAGTCCATCCGCCGCATGCTCTCTACATCATCCTATGCCAATTTTCGTATATGCCAAGCTAAGGGGACGACCATGAAGGCGCTCAGACGTAGGCGGCTAGATAGATAGTTTGAGAGAAAGGATCAAAGTGCCTTTGGTTCGCTAATAAATGCTGTGAATTGAATAATAATCGCTTATTACTTCATCTGGTTAACCTTTTAAATGCACACATCAATTACATCTTCAGGTAACACAGTGTAGAAGAGCCATGAGGCGACCATAAAGAGCACACACACACAAACGCATAGGCATAATATCAAGGGTTCTATACCGCACAAACTGTACCAGAAACTTTAGGGCAGTATGTAGCCCTACTTTGGGGTAGCACACGTTGTACCGTAGAGTTGCTGTGATCTTAGACATTAGCCGATGTTTGGACCCAGATTCTTATGGACCTGTGTCATGCTAAAACGGAAGGTAGGTGGTTTTCCAGGGAAATTAAGTTAATTCTTTTTTGCGTATATTTTCCGTAAGTCTGACGCAATTACAGCATAGCATACTAGATATGGTAGAGCTAGACACGTTTACGAGTGCATAATATGGTCAAGAAAGAAACTTTGCTAACGCTGGCACGATGACTAACAATTGCAACGTTTAATGTGTCTAATACACTTGTAAAATAGTGAGACGTTGACGACACGTTGCAATTATGACAGGAAGTAGCGAATCCCGCAATCCCTAACTTCATGCTACCTTGTTATAAGTGTTTAATCACCCTTGCAAAAGGCTTAGACTGGCGAACTTCAGAATAATCGCATCCTCCACTATCTTCCTAGCATGCTGTTATAAATAACATAATTGAAGTAATGCAACCATTTGTCTACATTGTCTAACGAGCTATGTACAAAAACATCCTGTCAAAAAGGTATGCTGTCTACGCGCGTCATTGTGACGTGTAACAGCTTCATAATAACTCAAAGTATACTTTGGTGCAAGTGCATGTATTACAATTAGATGTGACTGACCATGCACGTAGCGCAATGGGCATTTGTGCTGTAAGATGATCGAGCACAGAAGCCGATCCTCTGGTTGTCAGGTCTCTCGTCGCATTTCTCACCCCCTCATGTGCACCATCTGCCTGGGGCTCGTGTTTTTGACACTATGTTGAACGCGTGCTGGCACTTCGCGCTCTAGAATGACACGCTCGCCGGCTTCCACCACATCTCCAAACACTAGTATATTTTGCTTCTAATAAGTATCAATTTACATTAGGCACAACAGAAATGATTCTGTAAAAATAGGCTTACATCACGTTAACCATGTTTTGTTGATGGCGATCTGTACTTTCTGGTAAACGACTGCAAAGGGGCTAGATTGCTTCGTCGTGCCTTATGTGGTGGAAAAATTGCAAACTCGTGCGAATCCTTATAGTCAATCGAAGAAATGAAGTTTTGTTTCGCTTTGATGCACATAGTGGGACTGTATTAGAATTGGGGAAACAGCATTTGTCCAACGCTTAATGCTGCTGGTGCCAAGGGCTACACTCTTAAAAAAAAATGGAATGACCCTCTCTCCTTTAAGGGAGAAACGGGGATGTGCCCAATGTTCGTCTTCAAATGAAGAAACCGTTCCTCCCTTTTCAATGGAGAAACCGTCAAAATCAAGATGGCTGACGCCAATCCAGTGAAGCGAGCAATAGATTTAGGCCTAGCGAGTGCATCGATTCTCGACTGATAAAGAGTATGCGGCACTGGCAATCACAAAAAACGGTCCCGCTGAGCTTAATATCGAACGATATGACAATAAAATCAAGGAGACAAACCTGTAGTGATGAAAACCTCGCGAAACGGAACGACAGAACTCGTACGTTTCGCTCGGACAGCGAGACGGCGTTCACTTTAAAAGAGACGGATACAGCAAAGGGGCTCTCACCCGGAGACTGTACGTTAGGCTTGCTGGCTTTATTTGTCGAAGCGTCACACGGTGTAGCGACCTCATCCACGCGTTTGTGCCTCCGAAATGTACATTCTGTAGCATCAAAACAATGCCGGCGCAGTAGAGCATAGTTTCGATAGATAGATGTTCAACTTCATATAAGTAGGTGGAGCTGTGAGAGCGCCGCGGCTAGAGTCACTGGAAAAATTTCAGAGTATAGCATCTGTTTTCCGCGCGCCGCCGCCGACGCGATTGGCTTACTCGCATCACGTGACTTCTCGCCGCCATGTCCCTTCCAAGCGCTATGGGTGCAGGCGCGTTTCTAGCGCGTTCAATGCAGAGCGTGGGCGGACATTTAGCAGTACCACGGTCACCAGAAGTACTTCGTCGCTTTTTTAAACGCGTCATGCAGACAGTGGCGTAAGCAGATATTTTTTCGGGGGGGGGGGGGGGGGGAAGGGGCACGGGCCCGGTGTGCCACCCCCTGGCTACGCCACTGCATGCAGATGCCAGAAGAGAGTAGCTCACCATCAATCGAACGTTACTGGTGAGCTACTCTGGGAATCTCGTTTGCCGTGTGCGAAAAATTAATGTCAAAGAGCGCCGTTCTTCGTGGCTGCATAGTTGCCCTGAACGAATTCGCCCCCCTCGAATAACACTCCTTCCTGCAGTGAACTACACTAACTTTGCTGGAAAAGATCTTATGCGACAGGATACTTCACCTTTTCGGTTTGCTATGGTCAGCGATATTGAAAACTACATACCTTTCTATTTGCTCGGCTGTTTATATCTCGATCTGTTGAACAGATTACGCATGCTATCCGAGTTATAAGCGTGTCACGCACGAGAGCGAAATGGAAGGTTTATTAAAATAATAACTGTTTACTGGTATACCTTGAAGGCAATTGTGGCATGATCTTTGGCATTGCACAAAACAGAAGCGTGGAACTCTGTTGATAAACTTGGTATAAGGCAATGTTATCAAGCGTATTTTTACATTTGTTGCAAAAAAAAATGCTGCTAATGCTGCATTGCACCGAGCATACCCTTAAAATACTGTATAATTGATGAGAAATGGTCACAGCAAAAGAAAAGCAAGAAAAGCAGATCCCACGCATTGAGGGAGTCGATTTTATGCGAGCCCTAGGTCTATATACATACTGTGTTGCAGTAGCATGCGCTTTAAAAATTCCGGGGTGCGCTATTTCTGATCAAAAGAACATAAAGCACCGTGCCGAGGAAGTTTTAATAAGAGTGCATTATGAAAAAAAAAGTGCAGCAGTGCAGAAACCGAAGCCCAGCTGTTTACGCGCTGGCAACGCCCAAAAATGAAGTGTTTGTCAGAACACAGCAAAATATTTGCAAATTCATTGCAACGTTGGGAACATTAAGGAGACAAGAAATAGGAAATGAAACAAGTAGTGATGTCAATAATTTTTGATGGTCTATTTTCTGCGTATCGTAAGATGCACCTTACCTACCGCACGCCGATTTGCCCGTGCGTTCGGCTGCTGGCGTTCCGAATCAAGATGTCGCGCACAACTTCCAATTACCGTACACACATAACTTCTATTACACATGTCAACCAGTTGAACAGCAAGCACGGTGCGCATAGCAAGCTATGCGTCAGCAATCAGTCGAAGGACGCAACGCTGAATGTTCTCGATGTTCGATAACGTTCTCGAGTGCAGTGAACCTGAACACCGACTGCAAAGCCAGCGCAAACAGTGAAGTTTCACCAAATGTCCAAGTAAATGGCATCTCGCACGATGTCACCGCGCTAATGGAACTATGTTTACAGATCCGGACCTAGCGAACACGCCCGGACGTGACAGGAAAAGAGACCGATGAAGCCATGAAGAGAGTTCGCGGGCACATGGCAACATTCGCCGTACGTTTCATTAGTTACACCGCTAACCGCGCAGTCGATCCATACCTGTCGATGACTCGAAATCACTTCTAATATCCTCTTGAAGAAACACACACACATAATGCCGTTCTGCCGAGCGTAACACGGCACTGAGGCTAAAAGATCAGTCACTTCTCAACACACGCTAGCGACGCGTCGGGCGGTCTGGAAGGGACATGGCCGCTGCCACCCAATGTTGCCCGCGTGCAGCCTACCTTTGCGGTTCTCTGATTTTCCAGTGACTCTAGCCGCGGCCGTGAAGCAGGTGGCAGCTGGCGCCATCTAGAGGGATTAAACAATACTAAAAGAAGTTGTTTCTGACTGAGGCGGCGTACTTTGATACTGCACACGGCATTTCGGGGAGGTAGACCCATTCATGGATTACTCAAGGACACAGGAAAGTTGATACATCTTCTATTAATACGCACACGTTCACTAGGCAGACACATAGTACACACAATGAATTCAATACATACACAATTCATTCGCATGTATAAAACCTATAACATGAACAATTCACTGCAGACGCATATGTACAGACGTTTACACATACCCCTCTATGAAGCGCTGGCCCTTATATATTCACTGAATTACAGTGGACCATGGTGGCACAAGCGATGCGTCATTTTTCTTCAACTCTTTACGATTTCATGGCTGCGGCACAATATACGCCGACATTATTAAATAGTAGCTATAGCTTAGCCAAGCGCACCAGTTAATCTAAAGCCGCATAATAATGAACAGTGTATTTACAGAGTTGATTAAGTTAGTGCGAAAACGACCATATTGAGAACCGTTCATACCATTCCGACGACATTTTGAAGTTGCGCCATCTTCCGACAGCGGCCACAGATGAAATTTCTCTCTCTGATTTCTTTATTTTCAATAGTTACTGTGGGAGGGCGCAACATGGCAAAATCAGCAACATGCAGTTCAGACATGGTTCAGATTCTGTCGCCTTCGTCGCGTCGACTTCGTCGCGTCGACTTCGTTGAGTGGTTTGGCGTTGACATCTGTTCACATTCTATTTATGCGTTGACCACAAGTATGAGGATGGGCCATGGATTCGTTCAACTGCTAGCCCTTCAATGACAATGCTTCTGATGCGGTACGGCCGTCTCATTTGCGTATACGTACGTTAAAACGCGGGTCGTGCGAAGAAACAAGACAAGATAGCCTCGCACCGGACGGTGGTCTTTCGAGAGCGATGTCAGCGGCTCTTCGCGTCGCGGCAGCTCGATTACTTGAGTAGAGAAACTGGCGCTACACCGCGCGAATTATGGAAAAGAACGCTTCACACACTACGTGTTCTGTAATATATCAGTACGCTGTACCTACATGCTGCTCTGCTACTGTTACGTCACGGTATTCGCCTGGCATGTGAAATTGCGGTCATTGTGCGACAACTGTGTAGTTGTCGTTATGGCGGTGGTTAGTCTCGCGTTCAATTTGGAATACTCTTTTCACAAAGGTGAGTGAGAGTGTTAGTGATTACATACTGTGCACAGTTGTCATTAGAAGCGCATTTTGTGTTTAGTTTCGCACGCCAAAGCAAAATCCTGAGAACGAGAGATGCATACAGCACGCGTGCATGAGTCCGTCCTAATTCTCAGTGATGACATGCCTATTCCAAAACGCATGTGATTGAGAATTTTGGCTTAATTGACAGAAGTCATTGACTTATTTTTCAGATATATGCAAATATGATGCAGGTTAACGTTAAAATGCGGCCACCGCGGCCACATTTCAATGGGGGCGAAAGGCAAAGAACACCCATATGCTTATGTTCGGGTGCACGTTAAAGAACCCCAGTTGATGGAAATTAATCCGTAGTCCCACACTACGGCGTGCCTCATAATCATACGGTGGTTTCGACACGTCAAACTCCAGCAATTATATGTTATCGTACTTTCACGCATGCGCTGTCCAGTGGTATCACGTTTGCTAAAATGTAAAAATTAACTTTCATGCCTCTTTATATTGCTTGTTGTATTGATAAGTGCTATAAGTACTGTGTAAAACTAAAAACGCGCGCTCTTGCCAAGAATGTTAACGCCGAAAAAAATTGAATTATTGGTGTAGAGTCTAAGGTGTTCATTAAAACAATACTGTTTTGTGAAGCGGGACTTATTGTATTTATAACAAGCAGATCTTGAGCAAACGTATACAAACAACACGAGACACACGGAAGTGTGCGGCGCATCGCGCACACGCCGAGCCTAGAAAAAAAAGAAAAAAAAAACGCCACACACGTTACTCAACACATATATCAAAAACAATGAGCGCCACTCTTGTGTTGCTCGCATCAGTCCTAGGTACAAGTAATTGCACGCGACTGGCCGAGATCGGTAACAATGGATAGTCTGGTCTGAGGCTGCCGAATGAGCGCGAAAGGGCGGCCGCTCTCCGCAGCACGGAATTACGATGTAACTCGGCGTGCGCATGCCCGCGCGCGCAGGTCACGTGGTTGAGGAGAAAAGTTTCTCCCTTGGCGCTTGCCGCAAGAGTGCGCGACGAGTAAATTGTCCGTAAAGTCACTGGAACGGTAAAAGTACCACGTTCGTTTTCTCTTCGCCGCCGCGCCCTTTCGGTGGCTTCGCCACATAAATGGTCCAGCTCGCTCGCCTCGCTAGTGTATCCTGGCCGCTGAAGCACGGCGCTTTGAAGGGCGATTGTTTCTATAGCCTCAGAAAAGCGTGCAGGAGCATTACGACATCCCGTATCGTTTTTACACTTCATCGCAAGTCTGTCGAGGCATCGAGGAAGGCCTGGTGCTGCGCTTTTGGGTGCAGCAACCGGCGGGAAACGGGCAAAGCCCTCTTTGCTATTCCCAGTGGAAAAAAGAATGCCAAACGACGGGCTGCGTGGCTGCACAGAATACGGCGCAAAAAATTTGTTCCCACGACTGATACCCGCCTTTGTGAGGCAAGCCTTTCATTTAGAAGTCGCGAATGTTGTTTCGGGGAATGTCTGCGTCTCCTCTGCACTTGTGCAGTTTGTTTCGCGTGGTTGCTGCAGGAGGTTCATGTACAGTACAATAACATTGCCGGGCAGCTCTCAATTATGTTTGGCGTAAAACTGACGCCTTTGGGTTCACATATAACGATCAGTGCGCCATGAAACTGACTGCTACAGATTGGTATTGCGTGACGTGACTGTATGACGAACATAAATAACAGTGTGTACCATGAAAATATTGGCACGCATGTTACGTAAGGCACCATTTACATGCCAAGCCCATGGTGCACTCGCGGCTGGTTCGCTGGCTTGATATGCACTAAAGTCGGTATTGCGTGACGTGACTATGACGAACATAAATACCAGGTGAACATGAAAATAATCATACGCATGTCATGTAAGGCATGATTTACACGCCATGCTCAAGGTGCACCCGCGGCCGGTTAGCTGGCTTGACATGCACCAAGACTGGGAGCGTGACGTGACTGTATAATTGTTCCTTTAGTGTCAATCCAGCACATCCCACGCATTGTGGGAATCAATTTAATGCGAAGCAGCCAGCAAAGAGCTGCATATATCGCCTTGTTCGTCTTTGAGGCAGATGTAGTCATTGATGTCATGACATCTAGTTCACTATATATCGCATGTTTGTCATGCGTGCATGCATGTAGAATCTGGTATATACAACTCATGACCTGTAATTTATCTGTAATTTATGTTCGTCACGCACCCACGTCATGCCATACCAAATTTGGTATACATCCAGTTAACAAAACGGCCGGAAGCGCACAAAGACAGTGTAATGTAAACCATGCCGAACATGTCATGCATGTCATGATTCTTACGTTACCACCTGTCATTCATGTTCTTCATACAGTCACCTCGCGCTATACCAGTTTCGGTGTATATCAATCTACCGAACCGGCCGCGAGCGCACCATGAGTGTGGCAAGTAAATGATGCTGTACATGACATACAAGTCAGGATTTTCATGATACCACCTGTCACTAACGTTCGTCATACAGAAATATCTCGTCATATCACTTTTGTTATATATGCATTTCATTAAACGACCGCGAGCGCCCCGACACCATGTAATGTAAATCATGTTTTAGATGGTATGCCTGCACGTTATGACCAGTAACTTATGTTTGCCATACACTCTTGTCACGCCATATCAATTTTGGAGTGTATCAAGCTAGCGAAGCGGTCGGAAGCGCACCATGAGCGTGGCATGCAAATCATGCCTTACATGGCGTACATCTCATTATTTTCATGTTACCACCTGTAGTTTATATTCGCAATACAGCCATGTTATGCAATACCAAATTTGGTATACATCCAATTAACGAAACGACCAGGAGAGCACATAGTCGTAGATAGATAGATAGATAGATAGATAGATAGATAGATAGATAGATAGATAGATAGATAGATAGATAGATAGATAGATAGATAGATAGATAGATACTACGTTCAAACTCGCAGAAGTTTGCTAAGAAATGCTTCGCATTTAATAAATGCCGACAGCCGAGTGCGTAAACGCCGCGCTGTTCGCATTTCTTTATCGCGTTAGTACGCGTGCGTGCGCATGTAGGCAAGTGAAAACTGCGGCTATTTCTTTCCTAATCAGTTAGAGAACAACGGCATGCTTCATTCGGGGCTGCAAAAGCGAACGCAATGCGTAAAACATGCGTTACTCAGCGTGAAATCACCACCGCGCCGCCGCAGTTTCGGCCGCGCTGGACCAAATATGGCGGCGGACAGGACGGTCGCCGTACTTTTCCCGTTTCAGTGACTTTAATCGTCCGCAAAGGAGAAAGTCGCTACTCCGAAGGAGGAACGGAGCCCGTTGCTCCATTCTCGCTCCCTTTTTTTTAGAGTGTAGGCTGCTAGCAGTCCATCGCTCAAAGAACATCTTCCCATGTGCGTGGCAATGGCCCTCGCATGGTGCGATCGTGATCTTCGGCGGCCTCGTTTAGGAGGACGGCTTCCCATTGCTCTGCGAAGCACCACGCTCAGCGAGCCCCCCCCCTCCTTATTATCTAAAACATCGCTAATGACCTCTCAGTCGCACCTTTCGCGTCACTTTTTACTGTGCCGGGTCGTGGCAGCACAAGTTTTTTGACGATAATTTCGACCTAGGTCCGCTGATGTGGCATTCCATGAAATGTTTACTCAGCCCGTCTACCCCGGAAAGGCGGGCATTAATGGCAGGCCTTTTGCGAAGGGCGTCGTCGCTTAATTATCAATTTTGAATTCATAGATGAGCTCGTTTTCCTTCGCCCTCGACAACGGGGGGCGTGCGCTGGTACGAACGCCTAAACTCGTACGAACGCCTAAGGCCAGTGTAATGTAAATTATGCCATACATGATCTGTATATCATGATCTTGTAGCTACCGTCTGTCATTTATGCTCTTCATACAACCACGGCACGCCATGCCGATTTTGGTATGTATGAAATTAACCAAACGGTCGCGACAGCACGGACCGTGTCATTGAAGTCATGCCGTACACGATCTGCATGCCAAGATTTTCGTGTTACGACCTGCCGCTGATGCCCATCATACACTCATGTTACACCATACTAGTTTTGGCACATATTAATTTAAATAGAGGACCACGAGAGCACAAAGCCGTAAATTTTTAGGCGGATAGATAGATAGATAGATAGATAGATAGATAGATAGATAGATAGATAGATAGATAGATAGATAGATAGATAGATAGATACGCTAAGTGTGGCTGATGTTCGCTAAGAAGTACTTGGCACTTAAAATACGGTGATATTTAGGTGCATTGTTAAATTTAAAGTGCACCATTTTCTAATTGCATTCATCAGGATTCATTCGTGATAATAACGCAGGCATTATATTGTGCTCGTTTAAACATTCCAGGTTTGAAACTCGTGCACACACCGTAGAGAGTAATATCGCGGTTGAAGAGCGAATCGCTTCCAGTTCCTGCTGGCGATATGTGAGTACAATCTTTGTGTAGAGTTTCGATTCATTGCACATCGGTAAAGGTTCGCAATCTTGCGCTCTTTTTGTTATCGTTGCTTACTTTCATTAAGGCGAGAATAGTTTTCATACCACAGCCGTTATACGCTAGTTTCAAGCGGATCACTACGTGCGCAGACCAAAGAAACAGTGGCCGCCGTCTCGCCATTGGCCGCAACTCCTGCCCATTGTTTTACGGTAGGGTACTGATGGTGGAATAAAAGCGCTCTGCAGGAAAACTGGTGATGCCGACATTAAAAATAGCACACGCAGCCGAAATTCTGGCTTTGGGAAACATGATGTCGAATATGCGCTTCGGAAAACACGATGCGAAACACCACCCTTAACAAAAGAGAAAACAAAAAACATGGCATTCGCACAACCAGCTTGACCAGTGATTGCAGCTCCCAGTTTGAAGAGATTCTCCCTTCTCAGAATTTTCGGAGAAGCCATCAATCATGTTTTAACCACTGAATGAGAGCCATCACAAGTATGCCACTCCTACGAGCCCGCTTTGCAACTTTAAGCACTGAAAGAGTGCTTCTGCAGGCTCAATTTGATGATTACCTCGTGGGTCAACTATTGAAACTATGCATATATACATGTCATCGCGCCTGAATGTGAAAATGTTTTGTATGGGGTGTTATTTGTACATACCCACGTCACCACTTCTTCTTGTATTTTTTTTTTGCCCGCCGGCCTCGACGCTTCTGATCTGCACTGTCATGGCAATAAATAAATAAGTTATTAAATGACTTAATACAAACTTATTGGACGCTTGAGATTCGCCTTCAAGTGTAGAACGCGATAACGTAATCGGGTCCCGGGCGCATCGCCGTCTCAACTGCTAACCTCGCTTCAGATCTCGGTGCATGCCTCAACCGTGCCATAAGGAAACGAACGACTCTGCGTGTAACATTCGCCGATTCGAAGTGTCCTAGAACGCCTACTGCAAGTACAGTTGTTAGTGCCCGCTACGCCATGTATTTCCTTTGCGAATCAGCGAACAGCCCTTACGCATCCGTAAGGCAACACACGAACTTACGCAGCTGCTCATTTTGTTGATTTTGCAGTGGTGATGATTACATATATCCGAGCGCTTCGTAATGGGCGGGCCTTAAAAAAAGATCCACTCTCGCGCAATTCACATGTTTTGCCGGATGGCGCCATTCTACACTTCTGCCACCCAATATTACATGCGTTAAGAATACTCCTTCCTCAAGATGAATGTAGTGTTTTTTTTTCGAAGCAGTTTCAAGCAATGAGGTAGCTCTGCGATAGAACACCTGCTTGCCACTCATAAGACCTGAGCTCAATTCTCACTCATACTGAAAATTTCTATTATATATTTTATTTCATCTTCCTTGATTTTTCGGCCACGGACAAGATGATGATTTTTCACTGACAACGAACGACGCCGACATCGACACCGGAATTTCTGCGAAAAGTGCACTTCAGCGATATCGCGTTAAAAAGGAAAAGCTACCGAAATGCAAGAATGAGCTGCCTGAGAGTGGCACTCCCACTGAATGTGTTGGTAAACTTCTAAATAACTGAACCCGATGCGCCGGTCTTGTGTGAATGAATTCAGGCCGCGGCGGCCGCATTTCTGACGGCGGCGAAAAAGATTGAGGCCTGTGCACCTACATTTACGTGTATGTTAAAGAACCTAAGGTGGACGAAATTTCCGGAGCCCTCCACTACGGCGTTCCTGATAAACATGTCGAGGTTATGGGAGGTTAAACTCCAGCAATCACTATTATTAATATATGATTATCTATAAGCTATCTGCTTTTTCTTCTCAGTCAATGTAATTATGCTTGCCTTCCATCCCGCGAAAGCTTCCTGCATCTATCGTGGTTTTGCATTGCTTCCGGGATTGGAAGCATTGCAAGCTTTCTGCGCCCCACCTGGTTTCGCATTACCTCGGGGATCGGTACACTCTTATTGCGGTAGCAAATATATGGACAACATCGGCGGGCTGGTGTTGTCGCCTGCACCGTCGCTGTCATGTTGCGTACAGTCGCGCTCAAGATGACTTGCAACACGGGAGCGCGTGGCCTCACGAGTTCAATGACTGCGCACGGCTTCAAATTGATTCATTTGTGTAACTCAATATTATTTTCTTATTTGGGAACATCCCCCAATGCGAGAACAGCGCTTAGTTGTAAAAATAAGGGCTAGTGGAAGGAATGCGAAATCTCTAAACTCGTCAGGCCACGCGCTCACGTGTTGCAAGTCATATTGAGCGCAGGTCTACATTATATATATATATATATATATATATATATATATATATATATACATATATATATATATATATATATATATATATATATATATATATATATATATATATATATATATATATATATATATATATATATATATATATATATATATATATAAAACCAACAAAGAAAAACATATGAGAAAAATTTTTTATCCGAAGCGCATAACCGGGTACTCGAACCTGCGACCCTACTCGAACCAGCAACCTCTCGCTACGCCGCGTGCAGCGTTCGACATCTCTGCCAACCAGCATACGCCATCCAACATACTAATGTCGAGCTATTTATATACACCAGTTACCGCTGGCGGTACGAAGAGCTCGGATGTGCTTTAACGTGTGTTCACTGTCAAACGAAAGATGGCGCGAAGGGCGCGCTTTAAAGATGTTCGCCCCGCTCATGTTTTGCAGGAGTTGGGATGCGCGCTTTCTACCTACACTTTGCCCTAAAGGTCGTGGTCGCCCGTGCTTTCACGCTTATCACGTGAGGGGGCAGGTTTGTACTTCTTGTTCGTTCACCTCAAACTTGGCTTTGAAGCTACAGTCCGCACGAAGAACAGCCTAAACAGGAGCTGGTTGGTGGTGCGTAGTCGACATTTGCAGCACGCTGCTCAAACACAAAGATGCAACACCTGTGGCAGTCGTCAGTTCACGCTCGTCCTGTGCTTACCTGTGCATTTTCCTTGTGCGTCCTTCTTTGTGGTTGCGCAGCGCGATGGACGTGTAGAGCTGTGACAGTTGTTAGTTCGTGCTTGTCCTCTGTGTGTTCTTTTAGTGCGGCCTTTATGCTTGAGCAGCGCGCTGCAAGTTTCCAGCAGCTTGCCATTCTTTGTTGATATTCCAACTTATTTGTATCACATTCACTGCTTCACCCTTGTGGCGAAACTGTGACTTTTGACAGTGCGATATTTGCGCGCGATTAAACAAATACGTGTCATCATCTTACGCCACGTAATATTTACGTCATGATGACGCCACCAAGCCGTAATCGGATCACGTGAGTGTGTTCGATGCCAGTTGACGGTACCATGACACACCCGGAAGAGCGACTGGCAGACCCGGAAGAGCGACGTAAGCAGCCGCGCGCTCTTCCACGGGGGAGGGGAAAAAACAGGCGACGCGCGGGAGACCTGGCGAGCACGGGAGCAGTTGCAACCTATGCGAGTACTGTCCTGTGATGTACACCTAAGGCGAAAGCTGTGTAACCAACGCACATCTCGCACAATGGGGGCAAGTGTCGGGAGAGAGCTTCCGGCGAGAATGATGTGATGTCAACAATCCAGATGTTAGCGGTATATTAGCATATTTTAAGTAAGTTATGAGATAGAATAATGATTACTGTATCTTAGACAACCCTTGCGTTCACCCATTGCATCCCTTTTATATATGCGGTCGGCGTTCGTGTGCCCTTATGTATTCCGTAAGTGAACATTGTTTTTCGCGCGTTGCCGAAACCACGTAGAAAGGAGCGCGTGTTTGAGATCTGTTCTGTCAGTTGCCGCAAGATGATTTACTGTAAACGCTATCTTTTACTAATTGTATGACTCAAACTTTAATTTATGGCAAACTTTAATGTCCACTCTAACATATACAATCCTTAGCGTTATCCATTCCACCACTTTTATATATACTTCAAAAGTTCATGCCGCTTTTTCAACCGCTCGCACCAGAGCATCACATGGTGGTCTAGAAGATAGCAAGGAGAGCCACTAGGTACACGTGCCACTCAAAAACCTGCACCCTAATCCATCGCTTTGATATGTTGCACTCTGCACTCGCACATCGGCGTTCGTGTGCCCTAATGTATTTCTTTGGGTTAACCGTTTGCTTCAAGCGCTGCCGAAGTGAACCTCCAAGGCGACGTAGAAATAGGCGCTGGGGATAGGGTAATGGGGAATAAAAAGAGGAAGAGAGAGGGAAGGAGAGCACTGCACGTGCAAAGGAGTACAACCAGTCACTGAGGCTGGAGCTTCTCTGACCTACGTGACATCAGCTCTCTGACATTCCATTGGGGAATCGCGGCATTTGAAAGGGCCATGGGCGAGCTGTGGTGATTACTGAAGCGCTGAAAACACTGGATCGACAATCTCCAGCAGTTGCAGGGCAGTTCGGGCTGTCGGAGTGTGTAGCTTGTTCAAAAGCATGAGTACCATGACCAGTGAAACACAACAGTGTGACATACTAAGGCGTGCGAATGGCGTGGATTCAATAGCCTGAAATAGAAAATAAAACGCGAATACTATCAACCTCGAGTGCAAGTATCTATCCGACAGCACTGCCTGCAAGAATGCCTGCAGAAAAGGTACAGCGGGAATAGAAAGAAACGCGAACATGCGGCATCTACATTCCTTGCTGTTTCGCATTTATATTCAAGTGGTTGCAGCCTGGATGATTGTTGAAAAGACGACGCCATTCATGAAAAAATTAAAGACCATCTAGCATCTTTTTATTGCCACCACAGATAGAGCGTGATTAAAACAGCGCGCCGCTATGTTCGCGTTTCTTTCCATCCCCTCTGTACCTATGAAAGCCTGCGAGATGCACAAATGCAATTAAACTCCGATGCAAACACGAATTCGTGAGCTTCGTAATAAGCGCGGCCGTTCAGCGCCAGCTTCCCGTATGGATGGATGGATGGATGCTGTTATGTTGGGGGTTCGGAGCCCCGCAGCACAGGAACCACACGAGACAGCGGCTAGCAGGAGACTGCTTTATTGCTTTCTTTTAGAAGCGGACGAGAGGAGGCAGAGGAAGTTACAGCGAGGGCAGAAGACGTAACACGATATGCAGGAGCTGGGGACGAGAGTCTGAGGAAGGCGCCATGCGCGTGAGCGCGTCGGGCAGCACCGGCAAGCGAGGTACAACCTCTGGAGTGGCCGTGTGTCGGTTGATGTGCGCGTACACGACATCCCTTACCCCTTAGATGGGGTCACCGTATCGGTCAGGTGGACGCCGATCACGTTGGGGCCTAGGCGCACTTTGGTGCTGCGCGGACCCGCTGGGTTGGTCATCGCGAGCTTGCGTCGCACAAGTGTCCAGCCTGGCCTCAGCTTCGCTATGCTCGGAGTCGGGCGTTGTGGGCAGATCATGCGGCGGCGGCGCTTCCGCTGGGAGCGAGATCACGTACGGAGCCGGCACTGTGTCTTGTTGATCACTTGTTACTGGTCCGTTCGTTTGATCGTTCCGCGGCGAATCTTCTGTCGGGTAGGCCTCTGCACCTGGCTTTATGTGATCAAGGTGCCGACGAACCGTTCCGCTTCTTGACTTGATTAGCCAAGATCGATGTCCGAGTCTCTTTAACACGGTTCCGCCAACCCAAGCAGGATTCCCTGCAAAGTTGCGGAAAAAGACCGATTGCCCATTTCTATCTTTCTTGGCAACTCAGCAACGCTGTGGTCAGTGGTCACCCTCTCAGCTGGTCGCGGCTGAATGCGTGTCAGTGCCGTTGAGAGCTCGCGGCCGAACATGAGTGCAGCTGGCGTTTTGCCCGTCGTTACTGAAACGGTGGTGTGCTGTTTCAGCTGAAAACGAGCCAGCCTGCACGCAAATGTACCTGACTGATCCTTTGCAAGTGCCTGTTTCGTTTCATACACCATTCTTTCGGCTTGCCCATTCGTGGCCGGATGATAGGGTGCACTTGTGATGTGCGTCACCCGATTCTTCTTCAGAAATTCTTCCATTTCCGCAGAAACAAAGGACGGGCCGTTATCCGTTACCACCCTTTCGGGAATGCCGAAAATTGCGAACAGGTTTCGCAGTTCCTCGATCAGTGTCGGCGACTGTATGTTCCGCATGGTGCGCACTTCGAGCCACTTGCTGTATGCGTCCACTACAATTAGGAGCATCCTTCCCTCCACAGGCCCAGCGAAATCCGCGTGGATTCTGTGCCATGGTGTTGTCGCACGTTTCCACTCGGGAGCTGGTGCTTTAGTTGGAGTTTTCTGGTGCTGGCAGCAGGTTGCACAACTCTTGACCACCCGCTCTATGTCGTTGTCGACACCGGGCCACCAAAAATAGCCTCGAGCGCACGCCTTCATAGCTACCACGCCCCTGTGACCTGCATGTGCTAAGTCGAGCACGTCTTTCCTTGCTTTCTCTGGAACGACCAGTCTGGCACCACGGATCACGCAGCCTTCCTGTAGCGAAAGCTCGTGTCCAAGCTTTGTGAACGCCGAAAATTCCTGCTTGGGCAACCGGCGTAGCTCTCCGTTTGAGACGGCTGTCATCACGCGGGATAACAGTGGGTCATTCCGGGTCAGCTCAGCCAGTTGACGCGGTGACAGCTCGAAACGTGGCGCGGATGCAAGCATAAGCACATCTCCTGGGGAGCATGGCTCATCTACCTGCGCGGGCAGTGGCAGCCTGCTGAGTGCGTCAGCATTTTGGTGCAGGCGTCCAGGCCTGTACACCAAGTCGTAGTCGTATGTGGCCAATTTCAGACACCATCGAGTCATCCTCGGTGACAATATCTGAGGGATTTGCTTCTTTTTCCCCATGATGCCTAGGAGCGGTTGGTGATCCGTTAATACGGTCACGTGCCGGCCAGCGACATATTGGTGAAAGTGGCTGACGCCATAAGCTACCGCAAGGCCCTCTTTATCGAGCTGCGAGTAGTTTTTCTCAGCGGTTCCCAAAGTTCGTGACGCGAATCCAATGGGAGCCTCTCGGCCGAACGCATCCTTTTGAGCGAGAATTGCGCCGATGCCATATGGCGACGCATCCACGGACAGAATGAGAGGCCTTTTTTCGTCATAATGCGCAAGGACTGTCGAAGACCTAATCATCTTCTTAAGCATCTCGAACGCATCCTGGTGTTTTTTCTCCCACTTCCAGGGCGTGTTCTTCTCGAGAAGCCCATACAACTCTGCAGCTACCGTCGCTCTGTTCTCCAAAAAACGATCGTAAAAGGCGAGAAGCCCTAAGAAAGCCTGCAGAGATGTCTTGTCAGTCGGTTTTGGCGCCTCGAGGATCGCCTTTACCTTTTCTTCGGTCGTATGGACACCTTGAGCATCGATTTTATGACCGAGAAATTGGACTGAGCTGATGCCGAAGCGGCATTTCTCTTGCTTGAGTCGCAGACCTTTGTCGCTTAGCCTCGACAGGACTTCCTCTAGACGTTGCGCATGCTCTTTAACGTCCTTCCCGCTGACAATAATGTCGTCAAGGTAGACACTCACCTCCTGAATTCCGGCCAGTGTCGTCTCCATCATCCGCTGGAAGATGGCTGGTGCAGCGGATACTCCAAAAGGGAGGCGATTCACCTTGAACAGTCCTTTGGTGGTGTTGACGGTGAGCAATGCGGCTGTCTCGTCGTCCACTCTTAGCTGCTGATAGGCCTGGTACAGGTCTAACGTCGAAAATGTCGTCCCACCGCGCAACTTTGCGAACACCTCCGCAGTTGTCGGCAGTGGGTACGCCGTCTTCTTGACCACCGCGTTAACTGTGCTCCTGTAATCTCCACAAACGCGAAATGTTCCATCCTTTTTGCGCACCCACACCAAGGGTGTGGCCATTTCGGCGTGTTGCGTCGGCTCCAGGATGCCTTGTTTTTGCAGGCGGTCGAGCTCTTCCTCCATAGGCTCTTGGTAAGCTAGGGGTACTGGACGTGCTTTGCAAAACTTGGGTGTGGCACCTTCTTCCAAGTCCAAGTGAACCAATGGACCCACGTAGCCATCGATACCTTCCTTAAATACATCAGGATGGCGTGCGAGAACCTCCTGGATCTCTTGGCTTGGTTCGGCGACCTGGTTTATTCCGTGCACACGGATGTTCAGTGCTGAGAACCAGTCACGTCCGAGCAGGTTGCACCCAGTCCCTTTCATTACCAGCAGGGGCAGCACGTAGTCCTTTGATTTGAAACGCACACGAACCTGTGCCGAACCGACGGTGTCAAGTTCTTCCCCTGACCAGGTGCGTAAGTCTAGGGGTTCTCTCGAAAGCTTTGGGGCGTTCGATGGCCACGTTTGGTGGTAGGTAGCCTCACTGATGAGGGAACATGCGGCGCCCGTGTCCACTTCGAATTTCAGGGGCCTTCCCTCGACTTTCACGTCAACGAGGAATTTAGGGCAGGGTTGTCGCCCACTCACGGCATGTAGGTCGTAGCACCTATCGGTGTCTTCGAGGTCGTAGCACACAGGTTGGGCGTTAACCATGTGAGTGCCTTGCCGGGCGTTGAGGTTGCCTTCTTTGTTTTTCTTCTTTTTGGAGATGCAGGCGTTCTCGATGTGACCCTTTTTGGAACAAAAACGGCATTGCGCTGTCCTGAACTTGCAGGTGTCAGCCTCGTGCCAGCCGTCGCATCGATAGCAGCGCCGTTGCTGAGCCGAATATTTGCTTTCCTTTTTAGACTGCGAAGTCTTGTGCACCTCCGCGGAGCTCGTCACCCCCTTAAGTCCTCGTTGCTGCTTCGACGCACTTTCGGACGACAGTGCCAAGTCCAACGCGCGTTGAAAAGTCAAGTCTTTCTCCGCGAACAGTCGCTGCTGCAGATGCTCGTCGCGGATGCCGCACACGAACCTGTCGCGAAGCATCACATCTTGGGGCAGCATGGTGGGGTTCGCCAGAACGGCTGCGTGGCCTTCTGCCGGTGGCGTCGATGTAGCAGACGTTGTCGCTGGCACTCCGAAGTTACAGTCAGCTGACAAGCTTCTGAGGGCTGCAACGTAGTTGCTGATCGACTCTTCCGGCCGCTGGTCGCGTCGCTGGAACACGTACCGGCTGTACAACTCAGACGGTCGTGGATCGAAGTGCTTCTGCAGAAGGGCAACTATGTCGGCATAGCCCACCTCTCCAGGAGTCTTCGGTGCGACCAGAGCGCAGGCAGTTTCAAAGGTGTCGGCTCCGCATAGCGTCAGGAGGAGCGCGCGCTTCTTTTCTTCGTCGCAGACGTCGTTCGCCACGAAGTAGAAGTTCAGGCGCTGGATCCAGGATGACCAGTTCTTGCCGCTAAACGGCTCGATGGCGGCCTGCATTCCTCCAGTAGCCATGGGCGTAACCTAGAGAGCTGCGCACTTATAAAATTCCACTTCTCGTCGCCAATGTTATGTTGGGGGTTCGGAGCCCCGCAGCACAGGAACCACACGAGACAGCGGCTAGCAGGAGACTGTTTTATTGCTTTCTTTTAGAAGCGGACGAGAGGAGGCAGAGGAAGTTACAGCGAGGGCAGAAGACGTAACACGATATGCAGGAGCTGGGGACGAGAGTCTGAGGAAGGCGCCATGCGCGTGAGCGCGTCGGGCAGCACCGGCAAGCGAGGCACAACCTCTGGAGTGGCCGTGTGTCGGTTGATGTGCGCGTACACGACAGATGCTATGAGCGTCCCCTTTATAACGGGGCGGTGACATGTCTGCCTCCAGGCTTGAAGGAGGAAAAAAACTTCCTTGTTTCATGTTGTCCTAATGCCTTATCTACATTGATTAAATCTATGTTATTATACCAAAAAATATAAATTCACGGTCCATCTCTCTCCCTCTTAAGGCAGAATGACCTTTTTTTCCCCCAATTATTTATTTTTGTACTTTATCTCTACTTTTCTGCCACCAATACTCTAACCGTCTCTTACTTATTTCTATCGCGGACGTGTTCAGCTTTCCATTGTTGTCCCTAAAACCCAAGGCTTCATGTAGACTCCGTGCCCACACGTATACCTGGGTGAATATCGCCACACTTGCACAGCGCCACCACGCGGCAGCGGCGAGCGGAGGCGGAGCGCACGCTCGACGGCCCGAGGAGCGCGTTCGCCCAGGCACTAAAAAAATAGAGGAGGCGCTGTCCGGATTTACCATGCATCCCGAATGACTCCGCCCTGTTTTGACGTGCTTATCAAACACCGGCCTCCAAGTAAATATTAGAGAGCGTGAATTTGCTGCACGGTAACTCATAATACTCGGCTGCGTTGTATCAAAGGATCGAATTCGTCCCGACCCTGCCAAACTCCGGATGAACTTCCTAAGCCAACGTTCATCAAATATTTGCGCAGTTTCATCGGCCTGTCTTCGTACCTCAGACGCTTGTTTCGCACCATAATTTCATGACAAAGAACCCTTCATACAACGGGCCCCTAGCCTTGTGGTCACCAGGGTCCGACAAGGCGCTCACAAACCTCCGTCGCTTACTGACCTATTTCCCAATTTCGCGCAACAACGACCCGAAAGCCCCCCACGGAAATGCACGTACACGCCAGCAGTGTTGGGCTCAGCGCTGTCCGCGCGCAGCGCAATTCGGAATTTCCTGGTTATGTCGTGGCTTATGGAAGTGGAACGCCTACCAAGGCTCACAGTCATCACACCGTAACGAAAGAAGATTGCTTCGCTATCACCTCGGACCTTACTAAGTTCCAGCTGAATTTCTATGACCACCCATTTGATGTCGTCACACAGACCACGACGCACTTTACTGGCTGTCGTCGTTAAAACATCCCTCATGCCGTCTTGCCCGTTGTGCACTTCCCCTGCAGGACTCGACATCCGCATACTGTCGCGAAGCGGCAACATTCGGAAACCAACGTCCTCTCGCACACTCATGTGGCTGACGACGATGACCGCTGTTAATTATATGAGTTGTTGTTTCTTCCATCCACATTGACATGCGAGCAGCGACGTGACACGCGAACAACTCCTCGATAATAGGCTTGACCTCCAATCCATCGAGACTATCAGCCTCAGAGCGAAGTGCCGTTACGATGAACATTTCGCCATTCGCGACAACCCCCTCTACCGACGAAATTACAGCTCCGACGGCCGCCAGTGGTTGTTCATAGTACTTTGCAGCGTGCGTTCCGACATCTGCGAAGTTTCGTCGCTGATCCACAGGGTGTCCACCCTGTAAGTTTCTAGACTTCCCAGCGCACTCAACAGCGATAAACTGCATGGGAATGTACCTCTACGTCCAAAAGTTTGCGTGCTCTTGCCCCGATTACCAGTGCCGGAAATCGTCATCCCGGCTGTACCCTTTCCTTGCCCCCCGTGGGCCCTTTCGGCGTGTATGCATTGATTTCTAAGGGCCCCTTCCAATGACTGCTAGTGATAACCCCTGGGTCACCAGCTGTGGCAGTTGACCACGTCACGCGAGACCCTGAGACGGCCGCGCTTCCGGCAGCTACAGCGCACGACGTTTCCTCCTTCCCGCTTAGTCGATTTTTCCTGCATCACGGGCCACCCCACGAGCTGCTCAGTGACAGCGGCCGTGTCCTCCTCTCCGAAGTAGTCGGAGCTATTCTTCAAGATTGTCACGTGGTTCCTCGCATGACTACCGCGTACGACCCACAAACCAATAGCCTCACAGAGCTCTTCGACCACACGCCTGGCGACATGCTTTCAATGCACGTCGCCTCCGACTACACAAATTGGGACGCCATTCTGCTTTTCGTCACCTACGCGTACAACACCGCTACTTAGAGCACCTCTGGCTTTTCACCATATTCCCTGCTGTACGATAGACACCCGTCACATACCATCAACACTATTCTACCGTACCGTCCGAATGCCCCTGAGTGTACGCCAATATCTGCACGGTGAGACTTGCCGAAGAGTGCCGCGACTACGCATGGACCTTCGCCTGCAATAACCAAGAGTGCCAGAAGAGCCCTCTCGGCGACGCTACTGCTGTGCTCACCTTCCATCATGGAGATAGCTGTCGGTTCCTGCTACTGCGCATGATCTCTCCTAAAAGTTGCTGCCCAAGTATGAAGGTCCCTTTCTTGTCCTCGAAGACGCATCGCCCGTTAACTATGTGACTGAACCCATCGCATCGTTTTCAAACACGCGCCGTCATTGGCGCGACATTGTCAGCATCGAGCGTCTCAAGCTGTACTATGATTAACGCGTACTGACACGCTACTAGTACACCAGATGGATCCCTTTTTGTCCATGGGGGTTACTGTAGCAATGACTAACGATACTGTGGTCATCCTCTCAAGCACGATCTTGTGGGCCTGTCCCCGTTATGCATTGCTCGTGGACACGCCGCTGGTGCTGGGGGTCCATGAACTGTACCGTTGGATATACATTTATTCGTCGACCATTAAGCCAGTGCCCGATAAATGCCTTTACATTTCTAATATGTCGGAATTTGATGCAGCTTGTCGATATAATGAAGGAGAAGCTTATGCTAATATGTGCAGGACCTGGTCAAAGGCGCGAAGTTCTTACGTCGCGTGAACAGACAGCGGACAGTCGTGTAAATCGTGGGTATATGTCATTATTTCAAAATATTTGTAATAAAAAATGATTTATGGTCCAGGAGTAACCTATACGTGCGGTGATCTTGTTCTGAAATAGTCAAGTGCACGTTGAATGAAACTGAGAAAAAAGGGGTCTCTTGCTGCTTACAATATGGTCCGTCCTGCTCCAACAATTTTTGCCAGTGTTTCTCAGAATTTTGCCACTGCGTCTGCAACAGTTTTCTGCCAGTGTGTTTTGCCACCAAAATACATCAACTCTATATGGCGGCTAAAATCTACACACTCCGCTGTCGCATTCACGCGTAAAATTTGGATTCGGTTCTTATATATCGGAGAATTTCATTTCGGCTTGAATTAGCTCGTAAAAAAGTCCAAATTACAGCAAACAAACGATACAGTAATATTTTGCGACAAAATCAACGCAATATTTGTGTCCTTCTTTGTTTCATAGACGAAATGGCGATGACTACACTTGTAGAACGAGTGGTCCTGCCAGGCGAAATGCACACCATTCTGGACTGTGGGAAGTGTTTTCTTGTTTTTGGAATTATTTTAAGGTCTTCAAAAACGTTTCCGCTCTTCATATTCTTCTTAGCTTGTTTTATCAGCGCCGTGTGTGATCACATTATCTTCAAGAAATAGATCGCTGCCTAACATCTTTATTTAAGTTGTCTTCCATTTCAAGTACACCGTCTTGGAGTGAAATAAGGACATAATACTAGAGCGCGAAAGTAGAAAACAAACACTAAGAGGCAGAGAGAAGTTCGAAAGTGGGCTTCTTACTCTATCTATTCGAGTTTTGCCCTACAACGTTATGTCCTTCGCGGGTGAAGAAAACGGGATGAAGAACAGGTTATGTTCTTCGCCCCCTTTTCTGCGCTTCTTGCCACAATGTTCATGAACCAACTACACCACCAAAGAACCACTATACCGTTTAGTTAGTACCAACTCAGCTGTTGTTATGGTCACGATTGTTGATACAGTGCAGGTTTAATGGATAAGGTTCAGTTTGATTCAAACACGTACAGGATTTGGCTGACGTTTGATTCGAAACTCCTTTTTAAGTCCACGTTGCAGTCAGAAATTGCTCCATTCCGATTAGAATTATTTCAAAAGTGAAAGGTACTTATGCGCGCTTTACGCTCCCGTGAAATTTAACCCAGTTTTGGTTTCTGAATTAGGCTCTTGGAAAAAGAAACGCCCATACAACAAAACTGAGACGTAGGGCTGGAAGGATTTTTCTTTCGCCATCTTGCCGTGATAGTTCCTGAAAATTATTTTACTGACCCATAGATGGATAAAGCTACAGGAGTGTTTGCGATGAGCCGTGCACTTAACCCCTGGGCAATATCACCTAGCTGTATTGTGTCTGGAGGAAATGTGACTGCGGTGAATCCATACATTATTCTAGCAGCGTTTTTCGTCGTGCGAATCGTTTCTTTTTTCGGTTCAGATAATTCGCATAGCTGTCTGACTAATAAAAAAAACTAGAAAATGGCTTGTGCATTGCCTTCAAGAATAGAATGCAATATCGTAATCGGGCCCCGTGTGGATAGCCTTCACATTTGCTGGCCTCCCTTCGGTTTTCGGTGAATGCCTCAACCATGCCGTAAGGAAACGAACGACTCTGCGCGTAACGTTGGTCATTTCAAACTATCCTAGAATGCCTCCTGCAAATGCAGTTCATAACGTAGTGGAATTGTACAGCGCGGAATAAAGGACGAAACACTTAAAGAAGCACACACGAACAGCACTGACTCTCAACTGAAGTTTATTGCATACGACACATGCACAAAGAAAATTATTCTCAGCAAAAGAGAGGCAAAACACGAAGAACCTGAGTCAGTTTACCGTCTGTGCGTGACATTCAGAAATTGAAATTCTTTAGGTGATAGAAGGCTGGCTGATACACTGCTCGATATATGTATTACTGTGGTACGTCTCTAGGATGAGTAATTTGTTCCTGTTACTATGCCTATCTATCACTTCCGTCTTGTTAAGCAGTGGCTTGCATTGATGATGTGTGCAATGAGCCACCGAGATTGATAATCGGTCATTCTTTTCGCATTGGCTCTGGTAATCCGGTAATCTATGTTTTCCGCACCTACCAGACTGACCAATATAACCACTGCCGCATGACAGAGGCATCATATACACCACTTCTGCACCACAACAAATATTGGTGCTTCTGCTTCTACAAGTGTTTCTTCCTGTATTCCGCGCTATACAATTCCATGCGTTATAAATCCAGAACAACTAGACCGACCTTCCGTTTCGTTGTCTGCAAGTACAGTTGTTAAGTGCCCGCTACACCATAATTCTTCCTTTTCCGAACAAGCGAAGGGCTCACTACGCATCCGTAAGTCAATCTAGGCAGCTGCTAACTTTTTTGTTGCTTTTGGAGCTGATGCTGATTGCATATGCCTCAGCGCTTTATAATGGGTGAGATTTTAAAACGCCCACTCGTTGCGCAATTCACATGTTTTCACGCCTCGCGCGATCCTATGCTTCGGCCGCGCATTATTACATGCGTTAAGGAGACTCCTTCCACTACGTGACATTCATATAGTGTATTTTTCTGAAACAGATTCAAGGAACAGGGGGCTGTGTGGTAGAACACCTGCTTACCACGCAGGCGGCCTGTGTTGCATGTGTTGCATTCTCACTCGAGACAAATATTTTTATTACCTATTTTGTTTGCATGTTGCAAGATTTTTCGGTCATGGAGAAGACGATGATTTTTCGCTCAAAACCAACGACATCGACGCCGACACCGGAATTTCTGCGAAACGAGCGCTATAACGCATCGCCTTGTTGACAGCAAGGACCCAACGCTTTGCATCACGTTGACGTCCTTTCTTCTAAAGGAAACAAAACTCCCGAGAACAATGAATTGGAAAAAAAAAGGTTTCTTTGCCAAGGAGCATCTACTGAAAACATGCGCAGCAGGCTTTCAAACACATTCGTTGCAAAAAGCGCTATCTCGAGCCGAGCAGATGTCTTGTGCACGGTGTTGGCGCTGCAATTGGCACACGGGCTGTTCCTTTCAAAATTGAAGGAATGCGGCCGTTTTACAAAAGCAGGCTATGATGAAGTAGCATGCAGTAGTGCGCGACTTCGTCACACTTCACCAAATTGGGTTTCTGCACCAGAATGGAGAGCGGACGCAATTTTGCTGCGAAATGATGTCAATGAAACTCCACACGTGGTCCTGAGATATCAAACCTGGCCTTGGAAAGCCTGGGTAAATTGTTTAATTAAGCGCAAAAAACGCCGTAAATGCTGTAAAAGCTGTAGCACAGTCCTAGATACCTCCATAATTGCGGGTTTTGCTAGCTATCCTCGCACAAACACCACTACTTTCGCGCAATCACCAAACGTCGTAGCTGAATATGCTTACACCGCGAGTATGCCTGATAAGCAACCAATATCTTTATTTACAGCGAAGATGTCTTTGTATACCCTGTGCCATTGACGTCGTAGTAATAGCAGTAATACTTCTTCCCACACGATCATGCACGCCTATGATCGTGTGGGAAAAATTGGGGGACGCTTAAGCTTCGCCTTTAAGAGTTGAACGCGATAGCGATATCCTGCCCCTAGTGCACACTTCGAGTGAGTGAGTCAGAACTTTATTTTGGTCCAAAAGTGGCAGAAGCTGAACGCGACTGGAGGTCCCGCTAGCTCAGCCAGGTGGCTCCACCCAGGAAGGTGCCGGAAGCTGGAGCCTCTCGGCGATGTCCCGGGCCCTCTGGACTGCCAGGAGTTGTTTGTTGAGCTCTATGCTGCGCATGGCAGCCTCCCAGGAGGGTTTGTCCGATAATCCTGACCCCGAATTAAAGGGGCACAGCCAGAGCATGTGTTCGAAATTACAGTGCTCGTGATTACAGTGCTGACAGTGAGGTGAAAAGTCTGGATCGATTCTGTTTAGCATGGCTGGAGTGATGTACGTTTTTGTCTGTAGTTGTCGTAGTGTGACCGCTTGCGCTTTATTGAATTTAGGGTGTGGAGGGGGGAAGAGCCTGCGCCCTAGTTTGTGAGCTGAGGTGATTTCGTGGAACGATATTAATGGATCCTTGAAGTCCATGCATCTCCGTTCCCGTCCCGTCTGAGATGGCCGGTCACCGCCGCGGGTAGCTAGTTCACGCGCTAGCTGGTGAGCCCTCTCGTTAGGGTTGCCGGTTGGGGAGGATGAGATGTCACCCATGTGGGCCGGGAACCATATGATGTGCGTTAGAGGATCTTCCCCTTCGTTAGCCTCAGCAGTCGTCTTATTAACAATGCTTGCGGCTGCGGCGGAGACGAAGCCGGATGAAAATGACCTGATGGCAGTTCGTGAGTCTGAAAAGATGGTGACGTCCCTTCTTCGTTCTTGCAGAGCTACCGCGATAGCCAGTTCCTCGGCTTCGTGAGTGAAGCCGGTGACCACCGTGGCCGCGTTAACTAGTGATCCCTTGGCATTGACGACTGTGACGACATACGCGTCCTTCTTCCAGTATTTGGCTGCATCAACAAAGAGGGCGGTTGAGCTGGAATCGATCTTCCCCAGGATGGCCTCGGCTCTTGCTTTTCTTCGCCCTTCATTGTGTACAGGATGGATGTTCCTGGGGACCGGGTCGACGCATATAGCCCCTCTTATCGCCGAGGAGATCTTGTCTTTCTCGGGAGGCATGAACAGGGGTTGCAGCCCTGCCTCCAGGAGGATCCTGGTGCCTGCTTTTGTGAGGGACAATCGACAAATTTGAGCGGTTCGTTGAGCTTCAAAGAGCTCCGTTGCTGTGTTGTGCAGTCCGAGCTGCAATAGCCGCTCCGTGTTGGTGCTTTTTGGAAGATTAAGAACCCGTTTAACCCCTGTCCTGATAAGGGCATCAATTTTATTGAGCTCCATCTTCTTCAGTTTCAAGAAAGGGGCAGTGTAGATAATGTGGCTGATGAGGAACGCATGGAAGGCTTTCATGAGATTGTCCTCTTTAAGCCCTTTCCTCTTGTTGGCAACTCTGGAGATGACCCTGGTGAAGCTGTGAGTACTTTTCTCGATACGTCTGAGTGCGTCAGTGTTGTTATTGCTGTACTTTCCAATTGTCATGCCAAGAACCTTGATTGAGTCGCAGATGGGGATTGTTTTTCCGCTTTTGGACCGCAGGCAAATAGACGCCCCGTCGAACTCCGGCCCCCGTCTCGGGAAACGCTTGTGGAGGAGGAGTTCGGACTTGCTAGGTGACAGCTGTAGCCCCGTGCTGGCCAGAAAGTCTTCCGTGACGTCGAGTGCCCGTTGTAGGTTTCCCTCCAGCTTGCCAAGACCATATGGCGATGTCGCCCGCGTATATTACGTGGCCGATTCCCGGAACGTCGGTGAGCCGCTTGGATAGGTTGTGCATTGCAATATTAAATAAAAGCGGGGACAACACCGACCCTTGCGGTGTGCCCATGTTACCCAGTGTGTATTCTTTGCTCTTGATTTGGCCAATATGAACTGTAGCCTTTCTATCTGCCAGAAAAGACTTAACAAAGGTGTGAAACTTTTCGCCAAGGCTCAAGTTGGAAATTTCATTCAGAATATGCTCATGCCTGACCGTGTCAAAGGCTTTTGTCAGGTCGAGCGCCAGTATCCCTTTAATGTCCAGAGATGTGCTGTCAATTATGGCACTCTTAATGAGGAGCATGGCGTCTTGTGTGGACAAAGATTTCCGGAAGCCCACCATGTTGTGGCGAAAGAGGCCTTCGTCCTCAATGTGCTCGCTAATTCGGTTATGAATGGCATGTTCAGCTACTTTTCCGAGGCATGAAGTGAGCGATATCGGTCGCAAATTCTCTGCTTGAAGGGACTTTCCCGGTTTGGGTATGAATACGACCTTGGCTGTTCTCCACTCCTCGGGGACTTGGCCATCGGACCACACACTTCGAACACTACGAGTGTTGAACAGAATGCGCGCACTAAGGTGTGTGCCTTATGTAATGGGTAGCATGCTTTAAACCAGGAGAAATGCGCGAGAAACTTTTTCGAAGTTGCGATGCACCCACTACGTGGTCTTAAAGGAATACGCGCAGTAATGTGTGTTCTTTTTGTAATGGGTGGCTGTCTTTAAACCACCAAGTCGTTATGATAGTGACATGGTGTGACGCCCGATGGCAACGTACGCTTGTACCACGCAATACTACTGCGATATTACATCTCGTACTGTGACACCCGTATACAGGACGCGTATTTTTGGGAAGCATGAAAGTTAGTTTCAGTGGAACTCCAAGCAGAGGCATGGCTGTGTGGTTGAACACCTGCTTGCCACGCAGACGGCCTGGGTTCGATTCTCACTCGGACCCAACATTTTTATTATTTATTTTATTTTCAGCTTTTTCGATTTTTCGGTCACGGACAAGATGATGATTTTTCGCTCACAACCAACGGCGCCGACGCCGACGGCGGAATTTCTGCGACACGAGCTCTTTAACGCTATCGCGTTAAAAGTCCGACAGACCGCACACTTTCTAGGAGTCGGTGTCATGCGAATAAATAAGCCAGTAGCAACATATAACGTATTTTTTAATGCTACGAGCTAAGTGAATTGGATGGACGTCTCGATGCACTTTAATTAGATATACGCGTATAGTGGGCTTATTAAACACGTCGGCTACAGTGACGCTTATATTCCGACATAACGTCAGCATGCACTTTAAGGCGTAGACGTTGGTTTTACCGACACGTAGTGCACACTATGGCTCGATAATGTGCATATCAAATGTAGTGGTTCTCGGCGTAATTCCTTCCATTACCGATCCACGGTTTACTATAGATTACGGAGTGATAGCTGTACATATGTAATGTTTATTAGATTAATATCAAAGCGGAAAGCCGATGCAATCGCAACTGACATTGCCCCGGAAAGTCTGTACAGGGTTGTTCCCCGACGCAGTTTCAAGCACTGGCGCGGCGTTGTTACAGAACTTGACTGATACTTGACTGTCACGCAGATTGCCTGGGTTTCATTCTACGTGGAACGATAATCGCTATTCTTTGCGCATATTTGGTTTTTCGCTCACCGACAATGCCCCCGAGGCAGGCGCCACAATTTCTGTGACACGGGTTCCTCAACGCTTTAGCGTTGAGATTTCAAAGACCTTTTAGCTGTAGCTGAGTTCACATAGCCTATAAATTACGTGTGGCGCATACATGCATTCCCATGGCCATCGTAAGCGTTTATGGGGCATACCTTACTTGAAAGGATCTCTTCACGGACGTGACAGCCATGTTCTGTCATTCATATCATGACCGAGTAATCGTGTTTCATATAAACTATGTCCGCCTATGCCAATATTGGTATGTATCGAATAGCGCTGGGCAGTACCCAAGGTACATGTATCCTAGATACTATCTTATACCAGTGTCAAACGAGGCACCGCTGATCGCGATTAAGCCACATCGGGATCACATCTCCTAACAATGATTGGCTCTTTTCCAAATCTTGCTGAACAAAATTAATCACGATCAAACAAATTTTACCCGGATCAGGCCCTATCGCGATCAAAGGTGACCGCGTGACAACGGTAATAAATACTGTTAGGGTATTTTGTATCTGTATCGCGATAAGCCTCGAAAGGGCGTACCTGTGGCTGTGTTTCCGATACATTCACCAATGTATCGTGTATCTTAAGATACATGATACTGCTATAGATAAAAACAACGCCGTGTAGAAGAAAAACGTGGCTGAACTTTGCTTCTCAAGCCGAAACTGCTGCCACTAGGCCACGTGAATAATACTGAAGACTGTGAGTTTTCCTTATCTTCCTGCCAGAGTCCTCCAGCGGAAGCAGGCGACGAGGTCTGCACGTCCGTATTGAAGGAGGAGAGTCAAGTGGTGGAGCTCGAGCGATCTCGAGAAAAACATGCTCGCGAACGTTTACGCGCGGCCAGCTATCTTGATTTATCGATATTTTTTTGTCTTTTATTGCGATAGCAATTATATGGACAGCCTCGGCTGGATTTTGCCGTCGCCGTCGCCGCCGTCATGCACCGTATATGTATAAGTATGTATACACATGTATAAAAGCCCCAAAGAAAAATAATTCAGAAAAATGCTTCCGAAGCGCGGAATCGAACCAGGGACCTCTTGCTCCGCAGCGAGTGGCGCTATCCACTACGCCACGAAACGCAGATCCTCCACGTAGCTAACGGCGAGAGTTATATACACACCCTTTACCGCTGTGCGGACTCAGAGACGGCAGGCGATAATAAGAGTTTCTTCATTACCAGCGAGGTGGCGCTAGAAGCGCGACGGGCGCATTTAAAAGTCGTTGGCGAGCTCGCTCGCTTCTTCTTATATTTGCGCAGGCAGAACCTTGCCCTTCCGCTGTCTGCTCGCGCGGTCTTCTCATGGTGAGGGGAAGAGGAATGTTTCAAGCTTTCACCGTGATGTCCGCGCTCATGTTACGGAGCGTACGAAAGTCACTCGAGCTCAAGGGACGCCGCTAAACGAACAAACAGAAGATGAGCTCGAACTATAAAGTGTCACAGCTCGACACTTGAAGCACGCTAGTTTCCTTCGCTGCTTCGGCCGCCTTTGCAACAGGAGCGCTGTTCAAACTGAGAGTATTCATTGGCGAGCCTCACTTCGTATAGGATTAATTTCTTGCTAACGCATTCATTGCTTCGCCCTTGCGGCGAAACTGTGACTTTTTATTTGAGTCGGTGCCATGACCCTTCCTCGCAAATACTGTACTGTTCTGCGCACTCGAATTCATACAGGGTGTTTCGCGCAATCTATAATTAATTCGTCTGTTTAGTCGTCATAGAAGATTCTCTTGCGTGGTGCGTCGTTACGAACTCTGAATATTGCAAGAATGTAGTTGCTTTGCGTCTCGCGGTTTTTACGCAAAAGCAAGTTGAAAAATCTCGTGGATGTAAGCTTCACTTAACATAACTGATACTGACTTATATGCAAATGAGATGCTAACAATCATCTCACCACCGGCGGCGATGCTAGGTGCAATAGAAGAGGTAGTTATGTAACAGAATATATCTTTCCGTAGTGTGTTTTGTTCTTCCTGCGAAGTTATTCAAGGACATCTTTTACTGCGAAAGCTGTTAAGAGATGACAACAAGGGCCGTTTTTGGCGCCGCCGCCGCCGCTGTCCGTAAGCACTATCGCGCGAAATAAGAAAAATAAACGAAATAAGAAAAAAATATCCAGAATGGAACGAGATTCGAACCTGGGCCCTCTGCGTAGGAGCCGAGTACTCTAACTAAGCGCCATGCCGCTGCTTGAAACTGCTTCATAAAAAGACAATATACAGGCTTCATATCGGGAAGGAACCACAACACAATATGTAATGTAGTGCCGTAGGAGAGTAAAGTAACAACCAGGCGTCACACAACGCGAATCCTCTAACCAGGCGTCACACAATGTGAATTGCGCAACGAGTGGGTTGTTGGATGCTTCCAACCCATTACAAAGGCCTCTGCCATAATTCTTCAGCGTCATCAGCCACAACATCAACAAAGTGCACATAATGCCTTACAGGTGTCAAGCGGGTATCACGGTTCTTTTCTCTGCAGATTGACGAAAAATGGCATAGTGGCTGCTAATCCACTTCCCAAAAATTATGATGATTTTTAGCGTAGTGGGTTCCTCGCAAGTGAACTTCTGTTGGGTGCCAATGAAGCCCATAAGGCTCCCATGATCTATTTCGTCAGGGTCTCAATAAACGAGTGCAGTTATCTCCTCGAAATCTCAATATTATGTTACGCATATTAGAAAATTTGCAGGTAAATATTTACTGGAGTCTGGGTAATATAGACTTACCACGTTTGAATTTTTCACGTCTAGCAAATATTTTATATAAACTTTCTGGATAGTTTTCGGCACCCTACTGTTAAATTGGAGCAATATGAGCCGTTCATTTGTCAAAATATATAAAATTTTAAGGAACGAAAAATGGGGGCTACAAGGCATGTTTTGCACATTTCTCATGGTGCAGACAAAAAGTGTGCACCATACAATAAAACTAATTATAGATTTGAAATCAGCAGACTTAAAACAAGTGTCTTCGAATATTTAAAGAAGGTGTCTTCGAGTAGCATCTCTTTTTAAATGGCAATAGTGTGAGCAGCAGTGGTATCCTGTGACGTTTTGTGTAACTACAATACATGTCAACGAAAACAAGCTTTTTTCGCACGGGTAAGCGGGCTTTCTGATCATTAGGGACCACATTTTAGGGAAATGCGTATTTGCTCATTGCGGTCCTAACTACCCACTTTCATATGTGCGCATGAATTGTAGGTTAAGATGGGCTTTTGTAGTGTTTTTATAGCGCCTGTTATAACCTATTTTTGGCGTTTCTGCCTAAATGCCTAAAATGCCTACAAACGCCTATTTTGATAATCGTGGCATCTACGAACACTATTTAGCCTCAAGTTTCGCTTTCGAGTGCAGTTTGAAACCGTTGTTCTTGTTACCAGCCAACAGTGACTGTTCGGAACACTGTAAACCAAGTTCTCTGGTTCAGCCAACGTCCCGAAACCACCGCGAGCAGCAGCGAAATCTGTCGCGCCAGGGAGTATACGCCGCCGCGTTGACATGGCTCGAGCGGTTATTGTATGCGAAACCGCAAAGAGCAAATGGAGACGGAAAAATGTGGTGTACACGCGGATTTTGTTTTGTTTTTAATTTGCCTTTTATGGCATTCACCGACAGCAGAGTAATCGTCCCTGAGCGATTGGACCCGGCCAAAACGAGGCATCCCTCCTATCTGGACTTTTAACGGTCTGACCATCTGCTCTTGCGCTGCCCTTCTCCGCCATGCGGCAAAGAAGAGGATCCAGATTGTGTTGATTCGACTGTCGACACTCGGCTCACCACGCCACAAAATAAACGGAGAAACCGTGTTCTGCGAAACGTGATGGAGAAAGGACAATTATCCGGCTATGTTCAACGGCTGTCGCCTTTGTGTCATCGTAAACAACAGCATTTTTCGATTTCCTGGTCGCTTGCATTTCTGTAAAAATTTATTGTGCCTATATTTATGAAGTTGGATTTCTCATGGCGTGTTCTGCCTGCATATTTTTCGCGTAAAACGCGTGTTAATAATGCCTAAATATCCGGTATCTAGTCATCGTGAGTGCAAGAAATAAGAGCAATGAAAAAAAGCAAATTACTCACGCAGTAAACTCAAGCACTTAGGCGGAGTGACAGCTTCCCTCACCAGTAGGAGCTTTCTACTCACGGTCGCCAGTGGTTTAGAGTCATATGTGCACGTCTTGAACGACAATTTGTTAGCTTCTAGAAATATTTTATTATGGACAAGGCAGAGTCCGAAGGTTTAATGGAAAAAAAAAACAAAAAGAGCAGAGATTGCCGCACCGCCACAATGTGCTAGCTTATTTCGCTTCCGGGGTAGCGTACAGCACGAAGGTTCACTGTGCGCAAAGCTTGTGTTGAATTCAGGCATTTCGAATAGAAACAATGCCACCTAAACAAACTTTATTTCAGAAGTTAGTGCGTAAAATGCGTAATATACAGAACTGCGTCATGCATATGTATATGCCAATAAAATGAAGATATTAATATCGGGATTCTTCCTGAACAAGTTAAACAGCTGCCTGAACAAAAATGCGGCAAGCAATTTGTATGGATGGATGGAAAAACTTTATTTCGTCAGAAAACAGTTGGGGACGATTCCGTGTTAGATGGCCATCAACCCAAGGTTGACGGCGACCTGTGTGGCCCACTCCACGACCCTTATCTGGACGACTGGGTCTGAGCTGGTCAACACGGCCTCCCACTGCTCGAGAGAGGGATCACGCATAATATCCGCCGGTGGCGGCACCATGCTACATTCCCACAGTATATGGTCATAACTTGCCACTGCCTGGCACCATTTGCATTGTGGCTTAATCTCCTCCGGGTATATTTTGCTCAACACGTATGGGTTGGGAAAAGATCGCGTCTGCAGTTTTCTCCAGACGCATTCCTGCGCCTTGGTCAACCGCTTGTGCGGGGGCGGATAAAGCCTACGCTCTAGTTTATAATGATTGGTGATGTCGTGAAAGGACACCAGCCCATCTCTCGCGGATCTCCCCGGAATGGGCGGCTCACCTGCCCGGCTGACGAAACCTCGAGCATTCAGGTGAGCCGCCTCGTTCCCAGGGTTTCCAGAGTGTGCTGGTACCCAGACAAGTTCTATTTCCCGAATTTCTTGCCCCGCGGCTCGGTGCAGTAGTCGTGCGGCGGTGACCGATATTCTGCCCCTCGCCAGATTTCGAATGGCTCTCATGCTCTCAGCCCAAGTCCGAGCTCTTTGTGGTTCGGGACATGCAAGCAATTTGTAAATCTGATGGCGTTATTTCCATCTCTTTAAAATAATATCCGAAAACCGAGATCTCCAATGTACCCAGCCCCACAGGAAATATAACCTGCGTTAAATGCGTTAACATACATATTTATAAAGAGGTATAGAGGCTGGATATTTCGGAGCCAGCTTGGCTAACACTCATGCGTCGGACGTGTTTTTATATGCAGGGATGGCTGTACATCTGTAGGAAACGTTTGCGCTAGATGCATCCAATGCTTCGCCCCCTATACGAAATGAAAACAGATTTAAAGATCTCATGCTCGAGTACAGAGGCTTAACTTGAGATATTTTGGAGGTTCACGGCAGTTAGCGTTCGCGCGGTTCACATACTTTCTAAAAAAAATAGAGGAGCAGTTACCTATAGGGCACACGACGCCAAATTCCCGCTTTTTACTGATGAGCCCAGACAAGCCTGCAGATCTGAGGAAGCCTAGTAGCGCTTATACGGCCGTCTGCTGCGACGTTAAGTGTGGACGATGGCCTGGATGATGGTCAAGCAGGGATTCCCGTTCATAGGGTTCCCAGTGCTCCGTTTACAAAACTCTCGATGGCGTCAATATCAGAGGTAAGCATGTAGCGTTTCAAAACTTTTCACAACACTGTATTGTGCCCGGCGGTGCTAAAACATTTTAATTCATCCTTTGATTTCGCGTACTAGTTCAGTGGCGAGGTGGCTGACACCTTCCGCATAGTCTGGGCGTGCCATACAGACCCATTCATCTCCCCGAACCTCAAACCGACGAGAGGGGACTGCAGGGCGGTCCTGCTCGGCTGTAAGGACCTCAATGCCCAAAAGGCCCTGGTTCAACGGACGCGGGCGGCGTTGCTTGCCAATGGAACCTTGGAATATGGTCTCTACCTAGTACTGCGAGGGGAGGATGCTAAGGCCCTAAGCCAATAATCTCTCTGTAACCATTTAATGGCCACCACCCGCCACGAGAATAACCTTATTCGGGAGATTTGCAAACTCGGTGTGCATCATGCCCGCTACGCTTTGTGCGCTTCTTCGACTTCCTGCTTGTTGCGAAACTTCAGATACGTGTCGTATGCAGTGAGTTCCATCGGGTTGTTTTCCCTTTAATATGTAGCGACCAAGCGCCGGTGAAGTGCAGGTTAGGAAATATATCGTGCCCTCTGAGAGGCAGTGGTGTCCTCTCTCGGACGGCGTGTCCGAAGCATTTTTAGTGACGTTATGTGAATAATAGCGATTACTTCTTGGTTATTCCTGTTAATTATATTATTTTAGACATTCTTCGTTTAATATAGGCCGGTGTTGAGCATTTCTAGCCATGTTCGAGGCCTGTATTGAGCGCCTAATTGTGAGCGTGACCACGCCAGATGAGACCTATGGATAGACAACAAGCCGGGCCCCTGAAGTGCCACGCACTTAAAATTGGCGCTCGAGCCTGAATCGAGTCCAGACATTCTGCATGATAGTCAAGTATTTTAACACAGAGCTACATCAGTGCTTATACTTTCTTAGCATAAAGGCCCTATCCAAGCGTCATTTCACGGCAACACAAATTGTGGCTTCCATGTTGGCCATCTACATTTATGACAATGTAAAAAACGTTCACTACGAAGTAACAGTTAACCATTGCTCGAATGTGTCAGCGACCACTACTTATTATGTTCACATCATCCAACTGCAGCGTGCATTTCTTTGCGATAATAGTGAAATCGCTTTAATGCGAATGCCCACCTATCGCCGGACCATTAGCTGCCCTTCACTTGCCAGTTTAGTCGATCTGGCTCCCAAGCCAAGGATAGGCGCATTACTAAATTTACCAGATAAATCGGCCTCGTACAATTGACTCGAAGTACGGCATAGCGTGCTATTCGCGACGGCTTCGCATGAAATCGATTCTCACAATGCGTGGGATTTGCTGCAATGTTTTCTGCTTGCATGCTTAACATTAAAAGCCAGAAAGATTTGAGGCTTTATGGCTTGGCTTGGTGAACTGCAGAGAAGAATACACTGCACCATCAAGCTACGGCTTAAGTAGGCGTAAAGTTAGTTTGGGACTATTTCTCCAGAGCGTGAAAAAATAAAGAATGCCGGCGCTTCAGAAAAGGACTTTTGTGCAGCATTAGGCATCACAACATATTTCTCTAGCGGACAAATAATGGTAGGCACGTTTTTCTAGTATGTAATATTTCTGAGCATGGAGTTGTTTTTTAGATGTCGGGATATCCTTGTTGAATAGGGTGATGTCATTGACGCTATTTATTTAGTATGCCTATTGTGTTTCTATTCAGCGACATATGCGTACTTGTTTTTCGACACACAGAAGTCGAAAACATTTGCTGTTTTCACTTAACATCTGCAGCCTGGACAACAGCAGTGCATTCGTTTAGAGCTTGTTACAGTGACATAACTGGTATGAGATGCAATTACAGTTTCATGTGGAGAACATGAAGCCAGCAGACTTATTATTTAATACGCTGAAAGAGCTGTAGTCAGCGATAGAGGACTTGAGGGATGACCGCATGTGGCAACTGTTTTTCAGCTAGAAATGTAATTTTTGCCTGTACTCAGCAGCATATGGGCAGTATTGCGTTGTTACATAACACTTTTCAGACTGCCGGCGCAAGGTCAGATCTAAAACGAATAATCGATGGTGTTGACCGGAAAGGAAAGCGTAGGCTGCAAGGATAGCGAAGGTCAGAGATTTCCTAGAATCAGGAGAACCGACACCTGGAATTGAACCGAGACTATCTCCGTGACACCGTTTTGAAAAACAAGCCAGAATTCACTCCGCTGCAAATACGTCACCACTCAAATTGGACCAGTCGTTTTCGAATGCCCTCTACGACGTGACGACATGCCCTTCATCCTGAAGTGAACATCAAAACTATTGCATAATTTACCTTAGTAATAATCAACAATTAGGCGGAATAAAAAATATCATAACGAGCGACACATGACGGTAAACCATACGCCATTCATTTCATTCAGTCGCGGTTACCTACTTTTTACATATTTTGTCTAGTTGCCTGAAACACCCTGTATACTTATTCACGATTACTTTCAGTTATGGGACCCCCTTGCGATCCCGGAGAAGAAACGATCTGTTAAAAGATTGCACGTTAGTGATTATGTTGCTAACCAACGCTTTGCGCCTGCAGATAAGTAGAATATCGCCCGTTTAACTAATACTCCACTCACCCAGGTAACTCGTCTCACAGACAGACAGACAGACAGACAGACAGACAGACAGACAGACAGACAGACAGACAGACAGACAGACAGACAGACAGACAGACAGACAGACAGACAGACAGACAGACAGACAGACAGACAGACAGACAGACAGACAGACAGACAGACAGACAGACAGACAGACAGACAGACAGACAGACAGACAGACAGACAGACAGACAGACAGACAGACAATGAACTTTATTTGATCCTGAGGAGCTTTCGCGGGAACCCCTATCGGAAATCCGCGGAAGCCGCTGGCCGCGTACAAGTCGGGGCTGGGACACCGTGATGTTCCGCCCTTTCTTGGCCCTCTGGATTGCCTGGATTTGTGCCTGAAGCGAAGGGCTCCGGAGTGCCTATTACGTCTGCTTCGCTGGATAGAGGGCCGTTAGGTAACGCGGGGCATTGCCAAAGCACGTGCGATAAGAAAGAATAAATCTCATTACAGCATGGACAGCTTGAGCCAACATCTGTGGAGATACGAGTGAGAAAGCCACTCGAGGGGAACGAGCCCGTCAGGAGCATTCTAAGTGTAGTTGACTGAGACCTAGCTAACTTCGGGTGAGGAAGAGGATAGGCCCCTCCACTAAGCCGATAGTGAGAGGTGAGTTTCAGTTTTATTCCAGAGTTCGCGACTTGCTCAGCTGACGCCTGGCCAGTACGCAAGCGCGTCGAGATTCCAAGACAGGATCCTCGGGAACAAGAAGGCTTATGTTCGGAATCACCATAACATCTCTGGAAATATTACGTGCGCCTCAAACTACCAGTGTGTTGTCGAATTTCGCTATCATAACAGCCGTCACCACGAGGGCTCGAACTTCTGCGCGCCGTCGAGCTTACCTTCACACAGTGCCATAATACCGGTGCCGCAGGGATACTATTGAACGCGATCAGGGCCCAATGCGGATTGAGTTTGTCGTGAACGTTAGCCAAATCGCCATTAAAATTTACCATGCAGCAGTACCTCCGACTATGTCACGATCAAACCAGTGATCAAATGTGCTTGTGTCAGCCTGTCGGCACTGTCGGGTAGAGTGACCTAGAATACTGGTAGAATACTGCTGCTCCGCGCCGCTGCTGCACCGGAACCGTGGGCTTCCTTCACTCCGGAAGTGAGGGGAAAGCGAGGGGCGTCTGCTACGATCTGGGACTGTTTGAGTTGAGTTTCCTCACAAGGCACCTTAAGTCTATATAACTTCAATATTGGGATGCGGCATTGAGCTTACCCATCATTATGGGTTGCGTTAGTGCTGGGGCAGCAAGAGAATGCAAGAACTCCCGTATCAGACGGCATGAGCGTGGTCTATGGTATTGTGCTAGAGTTCGCAAACGGCGAAGTGAAGAGTCCGACGGAATCCCGTCTGGTCGGGGACAAATATGTTGCAATAAAACAAAAACGCCGATCAAGGTAAAATGCACAAGAAATAAAAAAATACGTCGTCTTTTTTATTTTTGTGTATTTTACCTTGGTCGGCGTTTTTGTTATATTCCATCAGCTTACCTATCTTTAAGCGCTGTCTGAGCGCTGGACCAGCAAGAAAATGCAAAGACTACTGTGTGGAACGGCATCAGTGTGATCTATGTTCCGGCGCTAGAGTTCGGGAACGGTAATATGGTATGAGCAGTGGGCGCGAAAAAACACGCAAAATCAACACGCACATGGGAAGAACGAAAACAAGCTTTTTCGCATGGGTAAGCGGGCAATCTCATCATCCGATACCGAATTTTAGGCAAACGCCTATTTTAGGGAAATGCCTAGAGGTGGCTGCGGGCCCCTGTCAAGTGGCTTGTTTTCAAGCAACTTTTACCCGCAGTCTCCTCCATCGCTGATGAAAATAAAGAAGTTATTATTACTGTTTCTTGCGCTCCTATCACTCCACTTTTATATATGCGCATATATATTAAAGGTTAAGAAGGGCTCCTTTTATCGTGTTTTGATGGCGCCTATTAAAGCCTATTTTCGGCGTTTCAACCTAAATGCCATCAAATACCTATTTTAATAATCGGGGCCTCTATGAACACAATCTAACCTCAAGTTTCGCTTTCGAGTGCAGTCCGTTATTCATGTTACCAAGCAACAGTGACTGTTCGGAACTCTATGGAATTCAACCAAGTTCTCTAGTTCAGCCAACGTCAGGAAAACAACCGCTAGCATCAGTGGAAGCGAACGCGCCACCGAGCATACGCCGCCGCGCTGACATGGCGCGAGCGGTTTGCGTATGCGAAAGCGCAGAGAGCAAAGTAAGACAGAAAAGATGTGGTGTTCACGGAGGTTTTGTTTCGTTTGTAATTTGCTTTTTGAGATGTCAACCGACAGGGGAGGAATAGTCCCTAAGGAATTTGACCCGGGCTATCGGAGGCATCTCGTCTATCTGGTCGTTTAGCGGTCTGGCGATTCTGCTCTGGCGCTGCCCTTCTCAGCCATTTCGTAAGGAAGAAGACCCACATTGTTTTGATTCGACTGTCGACACTCGACTCACCACGCCACATAATACACGAAGAGACCGTGTTCTGCGAAACGTGCGAAAAAAAAAAAAACAATTGCCCGGCTATGCCCAACTGTTGGCGCCATTGTGTCATCGTAAGCAATGGCATTTCTTGATTTCTTGTTGTCTATACAGGTCGCGCACGTCCTTGTTTTGAATGTATTTGAGTTTATATAAAAAATTATTGTGCCCATATTTTCGATGTTTGTGGCCTTGAGCGGTGTTTTGCCTGCACCTATTTGACGCGTAAAAAGCGTTTTTTTGTAATGCCGAAAAATCCGGCCTCTAGTCAACGTGAAAGCAAGAAATAAGAGTAATGAAAGAAAGTAAATTATTCGCCCAGTCATCTCAAAAAATTACGCGCAGTGACAGCTTCGCTCACCATTACGAGCTTTTTACTGACGGTCTCCAGTGGTTTACAGCCATATGCGCACGTCCTTGTTCGACAATTTGTTAGCCTCGACAACTATTTTATATTGAGAGAGCACAGTACGAAGGCTTAAGTGAAACAAGAGTAAGAGCAGAGATGGCCGTACAGCCGCAACATGTTCAATATTTCACTTCTGAGGTGACGTACAGAAACAAGGTTCACAGTGCGCAAAGCTTGCGTTGAATGCAGACATTTGGAAGAAAAGCAATGCCAGGTAAAGAAATTTTATTTCAGAAGTTTGCGCGTAAAAGGCGTAATATAAAAAAAATTCACAGTTTCGCAGCGACGGCGAAGCAATGAATGCGATAGCAACAAATTGGAACGTAACGCGAAGAACGGAAAGCAGCTCGAAATTGCCAGCGCGTCGCTCGAGCCCAAAGGACGCACGAAAAGAACGCACACAGGACGAGCGCGAACTATCATGCGTCAGATCTCGATACTTGAAGCGCACTGCTGAAACATAAAGCAGGAGGCACGAAACGAACGGTATACACATGACGAGCGTGAACTAAACGTCGCAGTTGTTACCTATTTCTCTTTGAACAGCGCACTCCTTTCGCAAACGCGGCCGCTGCAGCGAGCGAAGTTACCTTCGTACGCTCTGTGACTTCAGCGCGGACATCGCGAGGAAAGCACCTCACGCCCGCGCCCCTTCTTTCCTTGAGATAAGCGCACGAAGGCGACCACGCCCTGTAGGGCAAAGAGCATCGGCGTTCGCAGGAGCGGGGCGGCGACCTTTAAAGCCCAGCGCGCTCCTCGCGCCATCTCGCTGGTAATGAACAAACGCTTATAAGCGCCTGCCGTCTCTGAGTCCTGCCAGTGGTAAAGGGTGTGTATATAACGCTCGCGTTAGCTATGTGGACGATCTGCGTTTCGTGGCGTAGTGGCTAGCGCCACGCGCTGCCGAGCGAGAGGTCCCTGGTTCGATTCCGCGCTTCGGAAGCAATTTTCTGAATTATTTTTCTTTGGGGCTTATATATATATATATATATATATATATATATATATATATATATATATATTGTAGCGAAGCGTTCCTACTGAGTAATGGGTCGTCCTCTCGAGCGCCTTCCAGTGGGTCGTTCTCTTCTCTGAGAGCACGCTCCTCGTGCAGAGAGTCGGCCCCGCTTTGACTGTCGCTGCCGTGCGCCGTCGCTGAGTCCCCGTTAATAAACGTCTTGACAATTTGGTGGAGAGTGCTGTGCCCTTTAAACAACTACGGTCCGCATTCGATGCCCTTGGAGCTTCGATCCCGTACCGTGCCTGCTACCATGACTCAAGACGCCGCCCAGCAAACGCCTCCTCTTGCACCGACGCCATGTCCGGGTGTCCGCCGCATCCGCGACCCTCCTATCTTCACCGGCGCGGATGGCACCGACGTCGAGGACCGGCTCGCGATCTACGAGCGTGTGAGCGTCCCCAATAAATGGGACGAGGCAGGCAAACTGAGCAACCTCGTTTTCTACCTGGCGGGTGTGGCAAGTTTATGGTACAACAACCACGCATCCGATTTCGCTACGTGGTCCGCTTTCAAGACCGCCATCAATCGACGTGTTTGGCCGCCCTGCCGTTCGCAAGCTGCAAGCCGAACAGCGGTTACGTGAACGAGCCCAGCAGTCCGGCGAGTCTTCCACGAGCTACATTGAAGACGTGCTCGACTTGTGCAAGAAAGCCAACGCAACCATGTCTGAGGCCGACAAGATCCGGAACGTCATGAAAGGCATCGACGACGATGCCTTCACCATGCTACTCGCCAAAAACCCTCGCACTGTGGCAGAGATCATCACGCTGTGCCAAAGCTACGAGGAGCTACGCCGGCAGCGGCTGATGACGCGTCGACCTCCATCACGCGACGCCGATCTCGCTGGCTTGTCGGCCGTGTCGGACCACTCCGTCTTACTCGCCGAAATCAAGTCATTCGTGCGGGAGGAAATTGCCCGCCAGTTCTCCTTACTGGCCTTCTCTCACCCGCAGGATGTTGTACAGTCGTCGACCACACTGCTGCCTCCCCTACGCCGGGCTATCGAGCAGGAAATCGCGGAGGTTATGCCGGAATACCACCAGCCCCATCCGGCGTCTGCGCCGCTCAGTTACGCACAAGTTGCAGCCAGGCCGCCCCCAGCGCTCCCTGTGGTGCCCCCGCTAACATACGCTGGAGCCGTCACCAGGCCTCAGGCCTTCGAAGCGAGTGTGCCGGCTGCGTACGCCGACATCGTCCATACGCCCCGACTGCAGCCAACCATGCAGTCGTCATATCAGCAGCCGCCCCGTCCCTCGCGTCCTGCCACGTGGATGGGACCTAGCCCGGCAAACCGATGGCGCACTTCCGACAACCGCCCGATCTGCTTTGCGTGCGGTTGCGCCGGTCACGTAGCCCTCTATTGCAACCGCGTGCAGCCGCCTCGAGTCGGATCAGCCGTCACCAACCAGTCCAGCCGCCCGTATTATGACCCGCTGCCGCCTATGTCACCGACGTCACGCCCAGGTCCATCTACCCGTCGGTCACCGTCCCCACGACGCCGCTCACTGTCACCGATGCGGCCTCGTCCGGTCGCACGAGACCAGGAAAACTAGTCGTCGCAGTCCAAGAGGCAAGGGCTGCGACGCTATCGAACAGCCAAAGCCCTCAGCAAAGCCCATCAAACGTAGTAGACGTGTTTGTAGATGGTGTGCGCACATCGGCCCTTGTAGACACTGGAGCTGCCGTTTCCGTTATGGACGCTAAATTTAACCGACTACTACGAAAAGTGACGACGCCACTTTCCGGGCTCTCCCTCCGTACAGCCAGCGCTCACAGTATTCACCCGACAGCGGTGTGCACAGCCCGTGTCATGATTCAGGACGCTCTATACGCCGTCGAATTCATCATAATTTCCTCATGCTCTCACGACGTCATCCTGGGATGGGATTTTCTCGCCCGTCACGCCGCCGTCATTCGTTGCGCACCAGCCGAAATAGAGCTCTCACCATTCTCAGATTTGACGCCGGCGGACAGTCCACCGGCTGCGACCAAGGTACTCGTCAAAGACAACACCACACTTCCTGCAAACTCGTCAACGGCTGTGTCAGTCTGTTGCACCGGTCTCGCCGACGCCGTTGCACTCCTCTCTCCATCTGACCGCGTCTTCACTAGAAAAGGCTTGTTGGTGCCATTTGCGGCCGTGAAAGTCATTCAGGGCGACACCGACATTTTTGTTACGAACCCATCCCCGTACATTGTTAGGTTGGTGCGGGGGGAATGTCCCGGCAGAGCTGAAGCCCTCGAAGACGCACAAGTTATGGACGCACCGGGTGACACGCACTGCGCCAACTCCCATTCGCTCAGTGCTGTTTCCACATCTGATTCGTCACCCGCTGATTTATTTGGTTCCTCGATTGCTGAACACCTTACGTCGGTCGAGCGTTCCCAGCTTCTATGCCTGTTGGAAGAATTTCGTTCTTCGTTCGATGTAGCGCAAACTTCTCTCGGCCGCACGTCTGCTGTCACGCATCGCATCGACACTGGCGCCCACCCACCACTGCGGCAACGTCCATATCGCGTGTCGCCAACAGAGCGTCGTGTAATTACCGAGCAAGTCGAAGACATGCTTCGCCGCGATGTTATTCGACGCTCAAACAGCCCGTGGGCGTCTCCTGTCGTTCTCGTTGCGAAGAAGGACGGCTCTGTGCGGTTCTGTGTGGACTACCGACGACTCAATAAGATCACCCGTAAGGACGTCTATCCCCTACCTCGAATAGACGATGCCATTGACAGCCTGCAAGGAGCAGAGTTCTTTTCATCGCTCGATTTGCGCTCAGGGTACTGGCAAGTCCCCATGGCTGATGACGCTCGACCGAAGACAGCGTTTGTCACACCCGACGGCTTGTACGAATTCAACGTCATGCCGTTTGGGCTGTGCAATGCGCCCGCGACTTTTGAGCGCATGATGGATACCGTTCTGCGCAACTTGAAATGGCACACGTGCCTATGCTACCTCGACGACGTCGTCGTTTTCGCCCCGGACTTCTCAACACACCTTCAACGCCTGCGGCAGGTTTTGACGCGCTGGAGCGACGCCGGGCTACAACTGAATCTCAAGAAGTGCCGATTTGCAGCACGGCAGCTGACGATACTAGGATACGTGGTGTCCAAGGATGGCATCCTACCAGATCCAGCCAAGCTTCGGGCCGTGACAGAGTTCCCCAAACCTACGTCCGTCAAAGAACTGCCCAGTTTCGTAGGACTATGCTCCTACTTTCGGCGCTTCATCCGAAACTTCGCGACTATCATATCACCGCTGACGAAGCTGCTTGGAAGTAACGGGCCCCTCAATTCGTGGTCGTCAGAATGCGACGACGCTTTCGCAAAGCTCCGTCGTTTGTTGACGTCTCCTCCCATTCTACGCCACTACAACCCTACGGCCCCTACAGAGGTACACACGGACGCCAGCGGTGTTGGCCTCGGTGCTGTCCTTGCGCAGCGCAAACCTGGGTTCCCGGAATATGTTGTCGCATATGCAAGTCGTACGCATACTAAAGCCGAGACCAACTACACCGTCACGGAGAAAGAATGCCTGGCAATCATTTGGGCCCTTACAAAGTTCCGACCTTATTTGTATGGTCGCCCATTTGATGTCATCACCGACCATCATGCACTGTGCTGGTTGTCGTCATTGAAGGATCCCTCAGGTCGTCTTGCCCGTTGGGCACTTCGCCTGCAAGACTACGACATCCGCGTGCTGTACCGCAACGGACGTCAGCATGCTGACGCCGACGCCCTGTCGCGCTCTCCCTTGCCTGACGACAATGCCCACAACACAGCGTCTCACTTTGTCGTTTCTTCCATCGATATTCACACCATCGCTACCGAGCAGCGCAAGGATCAATGGATTGCGTCACTGATAGACTTGCTGACTGATCCATCGGCCACACCATCCACTCGCTTGTGGCGTCGTCAAGCCCACCATTTCGCCGTTCGCGACGACCTGCTCCACCGACGCAATTACAGCGGCGACGGCCGCCAGTGGCTACTAGTAATACCCCGCAGTCTGCGTTATGACATATGCGAGTCGTTCCACTCTGATCCGCAGTGTGCACACCCTGGGGTATCGAAAACCTGCCACCGCATTCGCCAACGTTACTTTTGGCGAGGGATGTACCGCTACGTGGAGAAGTTCGTTCGCTCCTGCATCGATTGTCAGCGCCGCAAAACTTCAACGCACCTGTCGCCAGCAGGTCTGCAACCTCTACCTTGCCCTGACCGACCGTTTGGGCGCGTTGGCATCGATTTATATGGGCCACTTCACCTGACGTCCGCTGGTAACCGCTGGGCCATCATCGCTGTAGACCACCTCACGCGATACGCTGAAACTGCTGCCCTCCCTGCGGTTACAGCGAGCGATGTGGCCTCCTTCCTGCTCCACCGATTCATGCTGCGTCACGGTCCACCCCAGGAGCTGCTCAGTGATCGAGGCCGTGTCTTCTTGTCGGAAGTCGTCGAGGCCATTCTCAAAGAGTGCAACGTTGTTCACCGCAAAACTACTGCTTACCACCCGCAGACGAATGGCCTCACCGAACGCTTCAACTGCACGCTAGGCGACATGCTCTCGATGTACGTCGCCGCCGACCACACGAATTGGGATGTCATTCTGCCCTTCGTCACGTACGCCTACAATACCGCTCCTCAGAGCACTACTGGTTTCTCACCATTTTTCTTATTGTATGGCAGGCACCCGTCGCACACCATTGACACAATTCTTCCCTACAAGCCGGATCGATCTGAATGTGCGCCTATTTCTGCCACAGCCAGACTTGCTGAGGAGTGTCGCGAGCTCTCCAAGACCTTTACTACGCATAGCCAAGAGCGGCAGAAAAGAATTCGCGGTGACACCACCAGTTCTGCGTCCACGTTCCTTCCTGCAGCGCTCGTATGGCTCTCGGTCCCTACCACTGCACCTGGCCTCTCTTCCAAACTACTGCCCAAATACGAAGGCCCCTACCGTGTCGTCGAACGCACATCCCCGGTGAACTACCTCATCGAACCCATCGACCCATCCTCGGACATGCGCCGTCGAGGGCGCGACATTGTCAACGTGGCGCGCTTGAAGCCCTACCATGACCCGCTCATACTGACAAGTTGCTAGGTCGCCAGGCGGCTCCCTTTTCGTAGCCGGGGTAATTGTAGCGAAGCGTTCCTACTGAGTAATGGGTGGTCCTCTCGAGCGCCTTCTAGTGGGTCGTTCTCTTCTCTGAGAGCACGCTCCTCGTGCAGAGAGTCGGCCCCGCTTTGACTGTCGCTGCCGTGCGCCGTCGCTGAGTCCCCGTTAATAAACGTCTTGACAATATATATACATATATATATATATATATATATATATATATATATATATATATATATATATATATATATATATATATACTTATACATATACGGCGCAAGACGGCGACGGGGACAGACAAAAACCAGCCGAGACTGTCCATATAATTGCTATCGCAATAAAATGCTTCATGGATATCTCGACGTCATTAAATTTAAGGTATACATATCCGCATATTTGCTGTACAAGTTAAATAGCTGCCTGACAAAAATGCGGTAACCAAATTGCAAATCTGTAGGTCTTATTTCAACCACTTTAGATTATTGTTCGGACATTGAGGTCCCCCATATACTTAGTCTGAAAAGAAATGCGACATGCGATGACATTCATACTTTAGAAACAGGTAGATATACTGCATATTTCAGAGCCAGCTGGGCTAACACTCATGTGTAAGGCTTGTTTATATCTACAGGGACCGCTTTACATCAGTATGAAACGTCTGCGCGAGATGCGTGCACTGCGTCACTGTACGAAATGAAAACAGATTTAAAGCACTCATTTTCGAGTACAGAGGCTTAACATCAGATATTTTGGGTGTTCGCGGTAGTTAGCGTTCGCGGTTCAGACATAAAAGAAATCATACAAGTATTGCCATATAGGGCACGCGACCGCAATTGCCCGCTTTTTACTGATGAGCACAGACAGGCCAACAGATCTCAGGTAGCTTAGTAGCGCTCGTAGGGCCTTGTTATGTGACGTTATGTGTGGACGGCAGTGTAGTCTCCCTTTAAAATCACCAATTCCCCCGCCCGAGTGCAGTGTAGCATACCGGGTACTGCCATCTGTTTAACCTCCCTGCCTTCCATTTCTCTGTCTTTTGCTCAAATAAAAGTTTGTGAGGTGAGTCCTAGAGGTCGTGCGTGTTCTATTTCCACTTTCCTCTTACGTCATTATTATTACGCTCCAATAAAGTGTACGAATTAACACCCGCTCATTGTTTCAGCTCCATTTCCTGATTTATTTCGGTTCAAGGGAGTCAATTTGCCATTTCTGAAAACTTCGCTAATGTGATTAAATTGTGGTCGTCAATTTTCCGTACAATGCTGGCCGCAGTTCGTTTTGCAGTCCCAGTGCATTAGTGCAGTCCCAGTGTCTGTATTCAGTCACTATAACACTGCTGAAAAAGTATTTCTTTCTGCTTCGACACAGCTGATTTAATGTAGCTTTGCTTTATGATCGAGTTAACGCCGCTTTAAGTTAATCTGTCTGTGTCTGTCTGTCTATTACATGACTTTTAAATGGGAAGCACTTCCTAGGGAACCAAAGGCACTTTGACTGCTTCTACCTATATATCTGTCTAGCCGCCTACGCCTGAGAGCTCTCGTGGTCTCCTTCATAGCTTGGTATATAGCGAAATGTGCACGGAACAACATCAGTGCATTGCGAACATCATGCAAAAGTCTCTACATTATTAACGTGAATTTTCTGTCACCTACCTGTGCTACCGAATGTTATAGAAAGCTATATTACCGCTTCGTCTGAGAACATGGCCTCCATATAAATATTCCAGCCGATAGCACTTAGTGCTACTAATGCCACTACTTACGTCTACTGAGGACGGCACGTCTACTTAGGACAGGTAGTAAACCTGGAGGCGAACCATGAGAGTGAAAAAACTTAGAAAAATTTTATATACCTTCCCCAAGAGGAAGAAATACAACAGCTGCATCGGAGCAGAAACCTGGAGACTTACAAGGAGGGTTCAACTTAAATTGAGCACGACGCAGCGAGCGATGGAAAGGAAAATGATAGGTGCAACCTTAAGAGACAGGAAGAGAGAAAAGTGGGTCAGGGAACAAACGAGGGTTAAGGATATCATAGTTGACATCAACAAGAAGAAATGTATATGGGCCGGGCACGTAGCACGTCGGCAGGATTTATTGTGAGCGTTACTATGCCGCATGAGATCTATCGATGAACGACAGGCCGGGCCCCTGATTAGCTACGCACTTAAAATTGCCCATCGAGCCGGAATCGAACCCACACATTATGCATGACAGTCAATTACTTTACCACAGAGCTGCGCCAGTGCTTCGAACTTTTAAGTGCGAATGCACTTTATAAGCGACCCTGAATCCGCCGTCCCATAGCAACGGCGCGAGGAGCGGTGAGGAGCGTCTGTAGCAACGGCGCAGCGACGTCACGCCCCACGTGACTGCGCGCGCTCCGCCCTCCGCTCCGTGGCTGCGCGCGCCCCGCGTATTGCCTGTGGTGATGAAGGCCGGCGGCGAGACGCCGAACGAAAGCGTGCGAAGCGAGCCGAGCACCCCGAAGCCGATCTGGCTCGGGGACGCGCGATGCGTGAGCGAGCGCGGGCCCTCGAATTCGATCGGCCGGACGCGCGCTTCAAGCGAGACTTCCTGGACCGCAGCTTCGGATATAGCTGCGCGGTGTGCGATCGACTGTGGTTCGACGACAACCTGAGCCCCATCTCGGGCGTGCGCAACGCCGCCAACAAGTTGAACGCGCTGCGGGTTCTTTGGAACGAGTTCGGAAGACAGATCATCATCATCAGTAAAAGTGCTTTGCACTTAAAGACGGCCAGACCTCCGTGGGTCGGCTGGCGCGTGCTCTCTCGCTGCCGTCTCCTTCGCTCGGCTCTGCAGTTTAGTCGCGCGCGCCCCCTCATAACATCACCCCGTGCTTCGCACTTCCTCATACTCCCCTTCGGGGAAATGCGGGTTTTTTAGCAAAGAGAATTGTCACAAGGGGGCAACCCAAACTGCAGCTGTCGTGTTGGTCATCTACGTTTGTAAAAATGTTAACAACTTTGACTCAGAAGTTATAGTTAAGCATTGCTAGAATATGTCGACGACCACTACTTATCATATGCACATCACCAAACCGTAGCATGCATTTCCTTACGATATTAGCGCCATCACTTTAATGAAATCGCAACATGAGCCGCCCTTTACGCGCCAGTTCAGTCAACCTGCCTGCCAAGGCAATGATAGGCGCACAACTACTAAAATTACCCGATAAATCGGACCTGCAACGCTTGACTAGGGTGCTAGTCAAGCGTTGCAGGTCAAGCAATAGGGTGCTATTCGCCGAATTCTTCGCATGAAATCGATTCCCACAACGCGTGGGATTTGCCGCACATTTGTTCGGCTTGCATGCATAATTTTACAATCCAGAAAAATTTGAGGCTGTATGGCTTGGCTTAGTGAACTGCACAGAAAAACATATTGGACCAGCATGCAACGTCTTAAGTAGGCGCAGAGTTTATTTTGGAATATTCCTGAAGTGCGCGGACAAAGAATGGGAATCTGCGCTTCAGAAAAAAAGGAACCGTTGTGCACCATTAAGCATGAAAACATATTTCACTAGCGGATAAATGAAATAGGAATGTTTTTCAAGTACGTAATGTTTTTGAGCATTGGGTTGTTTTGAGAAGTCGGAGATTACTTAGTGGAATAGGATGATGTCATTGAATATATTTTTTCTAAGCCTGTTGTGTTGTGTATTCAGCGACATCTGCGTTTTTTTGTTTCTTTTTTTGTTACATAGATGGTGTTTTGAATGCATATCTGCAGCCTCGAAACAGCACTGCGTCCTTGCATAGCTGGTTACAATGTCATAGGTAGCAGACTTTCTGTTTAAGTCACTGAAACAGTTGTCGTCTGTAATAGAGGTCTTGCGAGGTCACCGCATGTGGCAACTATTTTTCAGCCAGAAAAGAAAGTTGTGCATGTACAGAGCGGCCTATAAATAATATTGCGTTGCTTCATGACTCTATTAAGACTGCCGGGACAAAAACGAATGCCGGACATGTAAAACGAATGCATGATGGTGTTGTCCAGAAAGGAAAGCGCCGTCTGTAAGGATAGCGAAGGTCACAAGCTTCTTAGAATCAGCAGAACCGACGCCTGGAATAGAACCGAGACTAGCCCCGTGACACTGTTTTGAAAAATAAGCTCCAATTTATTACCATCACATAAACAATATCGCTTTGTTTGGTGTGCTGGTATATAGCACTCCCGATCCTGCCTAATGCACATCATTGCTCTCTGATTTCCTGACACGGCACTCTGGTTTCAAGCCGTACGCATACTCATCAGGGTGACATATTTTCTTGTACAATAACCGATATATTGGAGGACTTTGCCTGCCCTGAATTTCAAGTCGTTGGGACAGCAAAGAGTTCACTGAAGTGCGGTATATAATTTTACTACATCACATTATTGCCTAAATCACGATGGCTGTAAGCCTCATATAACCATACGCGATTCTATACTTTATTACATCATTTCTTTTTTATTGCAGTTAAGACCAGTCCTTATGGCTTAATACGTGGTGTTTGTATGTGTAATATATGTGTGCGGTAATACCTTCGTTTTGTATGATCGCAAGCGGTGTTCAGTCTTTCGTCGTGTGTCCAATGACCATAGATGGTCGTAACAATGTCGCAGAGGCATGCTTGCCGTGGATGGGAGCGTTGCGATTGCTAGCCTGCGCAGGTCAATATTAGGTTGTATGCGTGTGCGTCCGTCAGCGCAAAGCAGCAGTATGAGCCCGTAGCTGTATCCTGACGTCAGGGTTACGTTGAACACGCGCTCCATTTAATTGCGTTTGTGAGTCGTCTGGATGAGGTCAACTGAAGCTCGAGAGCTGGGAAAACGAAAGATGTTTAACGGCTCTTGTAGAAAACTAAATTACATTGTGACATGCAAATGAAAAGCTAAAGAGTTTAGTGACAAATGACTGCGTCAGCCTCGTTTAGAGACCATAGCCTTTTCTCAATCCGTGCCATCGTTACAACCCTTAGATTTAAAAGATTGTGTGGATTGATAATTCTTGCTGACGGTTCCCAATTAGAGAAAAGGCGCAAACTGCAAGGACGACAAGCCATGAATCCTAACGCTGATGAAATTAAAAAAGTTTACACACTGCGCGGCAAAGTATCTGCGGGCGACGACACCCGCACGCGGTCGGGCATTCACACTGGGAGATGGGGCAATTCGTTTTTTTCTCTGTCAGGTAGAGCAGCAAAAGGAAAACGGTGGCTTAACTGATAGTTTGTAGCGCCTCTCGGTTTTTCGTTGATTTGTCAACCTGCTTGTGTACAAGAATGGCCGCGAGAGAATTTGTGAACTTGTATCATTGTTTTAGTGTAGGCAGTTTAGAGCTTCCATCTTTCACAGCGCCATGGATATCTTGCCTTTCTCAAACTGAGCCACATGCTTCTGTAGATAAATACCGTTTCTAACTCGTGATGAAATTACGTCTACTGCTGAGAAGTCATGTTCTCCCGCGTTCTGATAGGATGTCAGCACCTGCATCCACTATGCACGTATTTGTCCATGATGAATACTTGTAATACGTTCGTCCATAATACCGTTTGTATAGATCCTCTAAGCATCTATGCTCAATGATCATAAAGAGGATTGAATGCGGCTGGTTATACATCCGAGTGCAGCGTCGAAAAATAATACACAACGTTCCGACAGCGGGAATAAGGCTTTTTATTGTACTTGCGTTTTTATGTTGCGAAATTAGCTCCGCACTTGTAGTGAGCTGGGCACATGCTTGTAATATTGACATCAGGGTAATATGGGTAGCAGAGTGAGTGTGCGCAAAGCATAGCTGTTATTTGTCTCCGACTAAGCCAACTGTTCCGAGCTCAGTCGTTGTAATGGTGCCTGGCATAGAATTCGTTGTCCCAACTTTGCTTACGTAGCAGGCGACGAACTACCTCAGTACAAGGCCTAGCTGCTTTTCATGCAATGCGACAAATAAGTGAAGTGATTTTATGAAATTCCGACTCTATGATGTTATTGTTTACGACTGCGAAGCGGTGAATATCAAGAAGCAGTATGCAGACGTTAAAAAGCTGAGATAATGTCACCACAGCCATTCTAATTGTAAAAGTGAACTGTGTGAATTTTTCTGTGTCCTGCGGTCTTGTCCACCGAACCGTAGATTAACTTTTGGGCGAAAATATATAACACGTGCTGAGAGTAGCTAGGCAGAACATGAATGGCTTATTGAAGCTGTTCAGTCTTTCTGTACGTATCCCTTAGTTCAATTATACACAGTGATAAAAAATCCGTTGTAGTGGCTGGGCTATGGTACAAGAGCAACACTGAAAATAATAGGAGCCATAACTGAACGTTAGCGGACTCCTATGTTGGACGAAGAGCAGCCATGGTCGGAATCCATGGTTCCATGTCTTCTTGGTCTGTACCAGGGTTCACAAACTCACTTGAGGCAGAACTTCATAGTCACGAAATTTAGTCGCGTAAGGGCCCTGGCAGTGAATAAGGATAGGGCGGTGGGAGGAGGGAGTAAACAAAATGTCAGATAATGTTGAGGTTTCAATGGCCTTTCCCATAACTCGTATAAGGATCATTTCGAAAGGGCTGTTGGCGTCAGTATTATAGAACCATATTATTACCGGATGTTCGCTTCTCGTCGCCTTCTTTCTTCTCTAGCTCCTGACTTGGCCCGGAAGGGAAATCCGGTATTTCATTTCGTAATAGTTGGTCGTTACACACACATATATGCACAAATAAGTATAAATGCATGAATAGCCTTTCGGCGAGAGCCTGGCCTTTATCAAGACAAAAGGGAGGGGGGGGTAGCTTCATACACAACAAGGGTGAGGGGAATAAAAATCCCACTATCTCCCGCTAAAGAGGACCATGACGCGATGCGAAGCAGCGTTTTGGCATGTAGAGCCAGCGTTTCAGAGGGGGAGTGGAGAGGGGCAGGGGAGAGAAAGAAAGGGGAGAGGGGATTTGGAGATGGGATCTGGAGAGGGGAGAGGGGATGTGGAGAGGGGAGAGCAGAGAGAGGAGGGAGAGAGGGGGTGTGGAGAGGAGGTGTGCGGAGAGGGTTTGCGCATGCGCAGTAAGGGCGGTTACGCCACACACCACCAGCACCGAATTGAACTCCGCCACAAGATTAAAAGAGAGAGGGAGCGAGAGGGGAGAAAAAGATGCTCAGTGGTAGTCTGTCTCGGAGGTCCGAATGCAGTTGCAGGAGAAAGCACGCATTGTAATTTCACACATAGCATACATGGCGACCTTAACTGCGACTCCTCAAACGTTGTCTACCTATCCGAATGTGGTATCTGCGCTAAACAATACATAGGACAAACTGATACACCCTTTCGAATCAGATTCGTCAAGCACCGATCGCATGTGAGCACACAACCTAACCTTCCCCTTTGCGAGCACAGTAAATCAGACGGTCACAGTTTAGATTCCGTTAGAGTGACATCCCTACAAGAAATTTTCCGCTTTCCGAGAGAACGTGAAGAGCGCGAATCATACCTAATATACACATTCAAAACCGCTGAATATGAAACAAATGAACATCGGGATGCTCTTCGGTTTTTACGTGCCTTAAAGCACACATAGTACTAAACGACCCTAACAATGATCAGCAGAATACCCAGCAAATAAGCCAGTGAGAGCCAGTGCTTTCGGTGATCGTACCTGCTGTGTTTTTCACTCTTCCGTATGTGCCGTCTTTTACATTACTCTACCTTGTATTGAATTTTCGGAAAAAACAGTACTCGATTGTTCTAAGCGGATAGTCTCCCTCCCAACTCCTTCCTCCCCCCTCCCAATTTTTTTTGCGATAGAAATTATATGGACACTTTCGGCAGATTTCTGCCGTCGCCATCAACGTTGCCGTCGCCGTCATGTCCAGGATATGTATATGTATGTGTATATATAACAGAGCCACGATGAAAAGTAAAGCACTAGAAAAAATTCGGAAGTACCCAACCGGGGATTGGAACAAGTGACCTCCCGGTCCCCAGCGCGCTGTGTTAGACAATTCAATCACACGCCATGTATGAGCCGGCCAAACAACGGCGAGCTATATATGTTCACCATTTACCGCTGGTGGTACGAGCGTCTCGGTGGAACTTGAGCGTGTTTTCTATCACGCAACGTTCCTACATTTCCTTTCAATTTGAAAACTGCCCTTGAGACTCGCACGACAGTGGCCACTTTCTGTCATGATGTAGAATGAAAAAACAGAACACCGGGCAAACATGTGTCAGAGGCCCCCGTGTGGTAGGATACTCAGAGGGGTCACTCCACGCACCGCAGTTTCCAAGAACAAGAAAGAACTAAGAACGTCTGATTCTCCATTGTAGACACGCAGTCTTGGCCAATCTCCCAGAGTGCGTTGCTCAAGCACAGAGACGTAACAACTGTGACAGTTGCTATTCATGCTCGTCCTATGAATTCCTGGGCGTTCATTTCGGACGTCCTTCTTTGTGCTTTAGCGGCGCGCTGCAAGTATCGAGCTGCTTGTCGTTCTTCGCGTGACATTCCACTGACTTGCTATGGCATTCATTGCTGCGCCCTTGCGGCTAAACTGTCATTTTTTAGATGCGAAGCACCTTATGACGGAGCTCAAACGGTGTGCGGCGTGAGCACCCTTACTGCGCATGCGCGAAGCCTCTGCACAGACATCCTCTCCACTCCCTGCCTCCCCCTCTACCCTCCCTCTCCTCGTTTAGTATAATGGCTTGCGTTGGGTCGTACACACGCTGAGTCACTGCGCCGGCTGCGCCGCTGTCATGAGTTACAACGCCAACGTTGGTGCCAGTTGCAGTAATACCTCAACACCTGCATAGATCGCAGAGCAGCGGGAGGAGCATCGGAAGGCTCGACGCGCCGAAGCGCAACGTTAACGTCGGTCGGAGCCGTATATTCCTTCGGAGGGAATATACGGCTCTGACGTCGGTAAGCGGGCTCCGGCCTAAGGAAGCCCAGCGGAAACGGCAACGTCAGCAGGAAACTACCACAGATGAAACGCGGTCTCGACATGCTGAAACGCAACGGCAGCGTCGGCAAGAAAACCCCGCCGTACGCAACGCCGACGTCGAAGCCAAGCGTTAGCGTCGAGTCAACGCGTCGGCGGCGGACAGACGACGCGAGTGCAACGCTCGTGCAGAACGCCTTGCTAGACAACTGCAACGCCCGCGCTTCGACGGTGCCGACGCCCGGTTCCAGCGCGGATTCCTCGACCAGAGCTTCGGCAACAGCTGCAACATGTGTGACTGACTTTGGTTCGATAACAATCTGACCGAGGCCAGTAGCATTGGCGTTTGTTACCGAGGTCGGTAATGAACGCCAACAGAACGCGATCGTGCAAGTGCTCCGGCTTCGCATCGCGTCATGGTCACCTTTAGCGGGAGATGGTGTAATTTTCTCGCTTCAACGCATTCTTTCCAGCTTTGGACGCGGGTATCGCTTATTAGACAAACGACCAGGACAGTACACCGCGGCAACGGCAGCTCACCGATAGCCACTTTCCGACAACGCATCTCTTGCTGCATCCAGTTTACCCCTGCTTAACCGCGGATCGCCTGTTTTAGGGGCGAAGCTCCTTACACCATCACCTGGCCGGTCGTCGCTCCGTGCGGCGTGTCCCCGCCGTCGCGTCTCCCGTATCATTCAATAGATGGCGCTGTCGCATAGAGATGCATGCAAACTGCAGTTGGATGACGATATACTAGATGGCGCTGTCCCATAGAAATTGAAATTAAAATAAATTAAAAAAATAAAGATAACAAGAAATTTAAAATAAAAGAACAAAAAAACAAAGAAACTTAAAAAATAAAAATAAGAAAAAAAGGAAAAAGATAAACAAACCGGCGTATCGCTTTGATTACTGCTGGGCGAAACCACTGAACATTTCATGGTGTAACCATGCTTGCTTGAGGAGCTTTGCCCAAGCTCTTCATCATTCACCCGCGGATATGCTGTGAATTTTTAGGGGCTAAGCTCCTTAAGGCGGCACCCGTTCGTCCCTCGTAGTCGTAGTAGTGCGTAACGAGTCGTAACGCTAGTACCAGATCTTGACCTCCAAGGTGGTGCCGGTTGGAGATTTTTTCTGTGCGTTGTTGAACAATAAAAAATTCGCAGCGTGCGCGTTAACTAAAAGCCGAATTCTTCTGTCTCTCATTCCCATTAGCAGCCATTGGCATGTTCCAGTAGGAAACGTTAGTAGAAGTAGAAGTGTAAGTGTTAGCTAAAAGCCGACTTCTTCTGTCTCTCATTCCCATTAGCAGCCATTGTTTACCTCCAAGGTAGTGTCTGGTGAGATTTCTTCTGTGCGTGATTAAACAATAAAAATTTTGTTCAAAACGCCGTTGATTGATGAAATAAATCAAAGAAAGACGCCAGATGTTTTCTAAAAGCAAAACGAAAGAACGTCAGATGTTTGTAAAGCAAAACGAAAAGACGCCAGCTGCTTAACGAAAGACGCCAGATGTTTTCTAAAGCAATGGTTTTCTAAACAATGAAAATTCACAGCGTACATGTAAAATTAAAGTGAGCTGCAAGTCGTCATAACTCATCGAACCTTTAGTATAAACGCGCCCGATCTCACGTCGGTGATGATGTACTGGGCAGAATTCACGGAAGATTCACGGTTTACCGATGAACCTCCGCAGCTTCGCCCACTCATCATCATTCACTCCGTGGATATGCTGTGATTTTTTCTCCCCTCTCGCTCCCTCTCACTCTATTCGTTCCCCTCTCCCTTGATGCGTTTATAAGCACGGGAATAAAAACAAAATTTTGTCTTGAGAAAGGTCAGGCTCTACCGAAACGCTGACTGAATAAACGAAGGCTGTTTGAAGTGCCACCTCTCATACTTTTAGTTCTACAGCAAGCAAAAAACGGAACCATTCTTTCAATATATATATATATATATATATATATATATATATATATATATATATTTGAAGTAATGGCTGCGTTTTTGGTTGTTGTAGAAGCATAGGTATCAGAGGTGGCACTTCAAGAAGCCTTCGTTTATTCAGTCAGCGTTTTGGCAGTGGCTGACCTTTCTCAAGACGAAATATTGTTTTTATTCCCTTGCTTATATAGACACCAAATGAGAGCGGAAGAAAGTGAGAGAGAGAGAAGGAGCGGGAGGGGAAAAAGTTTGCTTAGAGGTTATCAGGAGGGAGGACCAGGAGTAACATGCCGCCGCCGACAGCGGAGTGCTTCGCGACAGAGCTTATACTCATGCGTCGGCTATTACTCATTGTCAAACGTCGTCGCTCTATTCTGTCTCGGAGGGCTGGACGAAGAGCCGGCTGAAGTTAAAAACAGCCGGTGTGCGATTCAAACCGGCTGATTGAAAAAGGGGTTAAAGTGGATGCAGCTGAAGACGCGGCATCCAAATGTGGGTGTCGGTGAGTACTGTTGACGCGGCATATTGTCCTTTCGGGCAATGCGGAAAGAGTCTTGCCTACCGTCTTACTTGGCAAGCCTGCTCGTTTGTCTGATTAGCGACGCCCAGTTCAAAAGCGAGAACAAACACGTTGAGTGACATTAGCGACTTCCGGTCAAGGAGCCACTGAAGTAAACAAAAAGAAAAAAAGGTAGGGGCAAGGAAGGAAGGAAGTGGGAGGGCGGGGCTCCGCTTAAAGTGATCGAGTGCTGCTCTCTCCAAGAGCTGCATACTACAACGCCGGGGAAGGTAAATTGCGGCACACATGAATGGATGAAAAGCACTGCAGGTGCGATCACCGAAGGCACCGGCTCGCGCATGCATCTTTGCTTCGTATTTTGCGGGGCTGATGTTAGTGTCATTTAGAGAACTATTTGCGCTTTAAGGCACGTAAGACAGGAAGAGCACCCGGATGTTCATTTATTTCATGTTCAACGGTGTTGAAATTTGCGTATTAAGTACAATTCACGATGTTCACGTTCTCTCTGAGAGCGAAAATTTCCTTGGAGTAGTGTTATTTTAATGGCATCCAAACTGTAACCTTCTGACCTAATATGTTTGGATAGGGGAAGATTCGGTAGTGTGTTCACATTCGAGCGGTGGTTGTTGAATCTCATTCGAAAAGGTCTATCAGTTTGTCCAATGTATTGTTTAGCGCGCATTTGACATTCCAATAGGTAGACAACGTTTGGGGAGTGGCAATTAAGGTCACCATGTATGGTGTGTGTAAAATTACAATGCGTACTTTCAGCTATCGTGGTTGTTTGCATGTGCTTGAACAAATGACATCTACTTTTCCCGCAGAGGTGACAACCAACTTGTCTCCTTCTGTTTGTTTTAGAGTGTACGACACAGTCCCTACCATTTCTCACGCGCCTGTACACCAGCCGCGATGGAATAGTGAAGAGCCTTTTAAGGCAGTCTCTTTCTTCAATGATGCTTTCTATTCGAGGCTTCAATTGAATATCTCCTATCAGGTGGAAAGTTGCCATTCATTATATGTAATATTAGCCGAAAAAAGAGTTTCGAAATTTACTTAATTTAAGTTCTTGAAAACTTCATAACGAATAACGTCGAGACGAGGTGATCGTTTCTTACAAGTATCAGCTGTCGATATTTTTTGGTCATGCCGAAATGGCGTCAATTATGGGATTCGTAATTTCGGCCAACTTAGGCAATCTCAGGGCATTTGGTAGACGACGCGTGAAAATGAAATGTTGAAAAGCTCTATAAGCATACCATAAAGATTCAATTGGCCTGCTTTGCATCAGTTATGTCACCCTTGCTGAAGGGTCGTTTGCTAAGAGTGCGTTCTTTAGCCTAAAAAAAGCCTGTTTAATACCAGATGAAAACTTCAAACGCCACTCCTAACATTGCCGTCGACAAAGGCGATTTTAACACCGACGCACCAAAGTTACTGCATAAAAGCGAGTTTTAGTATAGCGGATAACAGCAAACGCAAGGATTTAGCGTTAGCGTTAGCGTTGCGTGCTCCTAACTGCGCATGAGCAGAACGTAAACGTAGCCCGAGCTCTTACGTGCGAACGCTATTTCTGGAATATAGCGTTCAACGCTAACGCACGCAAGAGATCCCGTACGTAGGGCAAGATGGCGGTGCCTGTTGAAGCGAGAGCCGTCCACTTCGAATCTTTGTAGCCATCGTCCTACATTATTAAACTTATTCATTCCCTAATAATGTTCGTATTTGATTTAGATTTGAGTAATGAGGCTTCGCCAACCGTGTACCGCCGATAAAATAGCTCCGTTTTTGAGATACAAAGTGGATTCGCGCTGTAGAAGGCTTAGCAAGATTTGTTGCAAGGTTCGCTCATGTTTTCTGTAGCAGCGCAGAGATGGCGACGCTGTCTTTAGTCGCCTCTTTCCAAGATACGGCCACAACTCAAGCAGATACATGTCAGGCGTCCTTTCCCTTCATGCCTTTCGCGGCAGTGCATAAATGTGACGCGTGATGCGTCCCAGCTTAAAAAGGCTAAGTAATAGGGGTCTTGAAGAATTCTCGAACGCGGCATGTCGACAGAAACCTATGTGTCAGAAGTCAACACTTCTGCAAACGCGACATGGAGACGCAACAGTGGTGACTTTGGATCAGCTCGACTTGGTGGCGCTTTTGTGGATTCTACAGTGCATTTAGTGTTTTTATGTCTAGATGGCGCTGTATGTGCTTGCGTTAGCGTTAGCGGGAATGCCTTCCGCTCCTTCCGCTGTACTAAAAGACCACCAGTTGACACGCAGCGCGTTCCGTTTTAGCGTTAGCGTTGAGACGCACGCTAACGCTAACGTAAGCGTTTCCCGCTATACTAAAACTCGCTAATTTGACGTGCAGAGCTATCTGGTACATTGATATTCTTCGAATGATACACTCCTGCGTGACGCCACTTAGTCCAAAGTTGTAAACGACTGCGACAAAATCCAACTAGTACTGTCAAGTCGAAATAACAGGAGCCAGCTTCGCTTGCAGTATATCTCGCAATTTTCAGCTAATATTCAATCTCACAATACCTCGACTTACGTCTTGAAGGTACAAACGCCCACAATAAAAAAAACAGCACAATTTATCTGCTGTCCTCATATTGTAGAGTTAGCTACACTTGTCTAGCAGGAGCCGATTTCGTGTGGAGGATCATGAGCCGTGCTGCGCATGCGCGAGGATCAGTGATGTCACACAGCTGGGTCACCGGAGCTGGCATCACACGCGCTCCGACACCGCCACGCGCGGCTCGCCGCTGCTGGTCTGCGCGTTCGGGAGGAGTGGCGTCGTAGGCGCGGCAGACACGCTGGCGCCGGCGCGCACGCAGACTACGCCACCGCCGCGTGCGGCTCGCCGCTGCTGTTCTGCGCCGCATTCGAGAGGAGTGACGTCGTAGCCATAGACACAGTGGCGCCGGCGCGCGCGCAGCTAATCGCCTTCGCTGTGCAGTCGCCGTCTGACACTGCGCTGGGGCTGCTTGATAGCGCCTCTGACTGGCGTTTGCAGGTGGGTAACGCCATGGCGGACAAGAGCGCAAATGCTGCTCGACGGCGCAGAAGAGCCGAGAAGCTTATCTCATGAGATCCCGAAGTAGTTGCCTGGCAGTTAGAGGTTCAGTGTACGAAGAATGAACAGAAGAAGTCTAATAATCCTAGACAATCAGGAAAGCTAAGAATAATCGGCTGAGCCTTTGCTAACGCTACGTATATCCTGGCATAGCCGAGCTAAGTCACTGCAAGATTTTTTTTTACCTCTTTGTTGATACTGGTGATCATAATTAAACGATAGTATCTAGGTGGAACATCAACTTTTGCGACTACCGCTGTACAGCAGCAGCTAAAAGACTTACAATGTTATGAAATTTTGCCGAGCTTAAATTGCAGTAACCACCTGCATAAATGGACTGCACATCTAGCATGACTCATGGGGAGTGTGTGACGACCGCACTAAAAATGCGAGTTTGACCGACACATCAAATTTCTATGACACAGAACTGTGCTCGACAACTTCGGTGCTCTTTGAGCGTCCTTTCTTATGATGGGTCGATGAGGGCATAAAAAATTCGAGCGTGTTGCTAATGTTCGTCAAGCAAACAGGACACTAGAGTTCGGCGCAGTGAAGCTTCTGTGGTGTCTTTATCAATGATTGATTGTATCACATACGCTGCCGTATGCTTGTTGCAAGTAAAGTTTTTTCATAGAATATTAGAGGTAGTTTGCCGCTAGTGTTAGTGGAAGCTGCGAACAAGGTGGTTCAGTCAGCATGCTGATGATGGTCACTACCTCCATTTGCAAAGAAGTTTATCTGTATTACATTAAAAGTATTGTTTGGCGGCCAATCGCAGCGTTTTACTCGTGACAGCTTGTAAAGGCTAGAAGCGTGCAGAAATAGTTATTGCTTTTCTTAGCCTTTAGAAACTGTAGAAATAAGTACTTCAGGAACATATAATCTTTTAGTGTAAGTGTTCGCTCCTGTACTGCTACCTAGACTCATCGTCATTTACAAGTGCGAGAAATATTTCTTCGTCAAGACGTCTATCGCTGTCACTCGGGTGTAATCGCAGTATTAGCAATTTCTAATGCGGAAAGCCGTGCGGTAAAACTAACCAGCAAGTTTTCTGTAGAGAATTGCTCTACTGAAGGCTACTTCAAAAGAAAAATGGCTTAATGGTACGAAGGTAAACGTAGTATAGTGGATATTTACTGCACTGTGCAACATGATGAGCGCTTATAAAGAGCTGAACCACTTGCTTACCGCCCACCCATCTTGAACTGGTACGGCTGTGCATAATTGGGAACGTTGTGGATCAAAAAGTAAATATTACACATATCTGAGGCGCAACATCACTAGGAAAGTATTAGGTGGTGTGTTCTTTTGTTAGAATATACATAGATACGTAATTCAAAAGACCCTAGTATCTTAAGCTGCGCTGAAAATGCGGCTGCGCTGAAAATGCCTATGCGCGCCGACGAACGCCCTCTGCCACGGAGGAAGGAAACCAACTGCACAAGCTCATGTTTCCCGACGTATTGCCAGATGGCGTCCATATCTCACGCAGCGTGACGCAGCGCCTCCTCTATCGTCTTTACACGCCATTTGCAGCGGAGCACGCAGATACGCGGCCAATTTTTTAAGGGTAGGAGGGGGGGGTGCGACCAACCATTATCAGTGTTCATGCCCGTGCTTGTGGTGTGGGTGTAGTGGATTCTGATATATACACATGGAAATTTTAAAGATTTCGGGGCAGGGGTTGAACATTCCTCCGTTCCGCCGATTGACTGCTGGATCCTAATAGGGCCTTGAAATGCTTTTTTTTTGCATATGCTTCTGTAAGTGCACTTCGTCTCTTATCCCTACAGTAATTATTTTGTGTGAGAGTGGTTCACAGACGGAGCCATCGCTGTTGTGCATTTTCGCTGAGCGCAGGCAAACGTATGAATCCACATTTATTTCAATTTCCCTTGTGTTCAATGGCCTGATCATCCAAGCACCACCTTGTCGGCCTGTTGCGTAGCTGGCCACAAGTGAAGGAGGTTTTATGTCCACTTTCTAAAGAGCATTTGACTGATGGGTGGTCACGCTTTTGTGTAGGCATGCTTGGCATGATTCCCATTTGTGGGTATCCTGGAGGTGGAAGGTCCCAGCCGCGCCAGGTTTAAAGAACGGCGACAAGAAAAGGGGGATGTCATAATTGTCTACCAGCTTTATGTTGGTGACGTTGTTCATACATGTACCACTTAATGTCTTAAGAATACATTCGTAGTTCACACCCTTGCTTTCATTTATCAACTTTTCATGTCCTGTTACATTGTTTCTATCAGTGGCGTTAGTATCGACTCAAGGATCCCCGTCTTCCTAAAACAAGAAACGTTATTATCGAATGTAACCTGCATGCTCTGCAGAGACGACTTCTGGAGAGCCGGCATGAAAAGTACACCCCATTTAACGTTCGTCAAATCGAAAGATAAGAGATGTTCACACAAATTGATATGTTCATCATATATTCAGATTCCTTTACCACCGTTTTGCTAGCCTGCTAGAGATAAGAAGCAGTCATTGCTAACCAGTTCTCTAGGTCGTCGATATTTTTCCAGAATACGAGCTGTAGAAGAGCGTAGTAAGGTATATAAAAGTTGTGTTACCTGTAATAGCCCTCGTTAAAAAGTTTCGAGAAATTTAAATACAGCAATATTAGTTTGGCTTTATGGGCGGAAACCATAGTTTAGGCACGATATATTGGGTTGATGGATGAATAAACGTTTATTCAAAGAAGCAGAGTGTTCTTCCTTCGTCTAGGTGGGCGGTTTCGGGCAACTTGGACTATTGTTGACCACTGGAGCTTATTTAACATACGCATACATTTGACGTGGGGTCTAGTCTCATATTTTTCTATCGCACTTTGCAAGCACAGAAATGCGGTCGACGTTGCCGGAAGTCCAACTTTTGTCATCTGCACTAGCAACGCAACATTTTGAACTTCTGTGCTATCATAGAGTAGGTGGTGCTGTACAAATTGGTACGTGTTGCTCTAGAGCTCAATTTGCAGAGTGCGTCAATGTAGATAAGTGATGTCCTGCATTTGCTCTGATCATCCAGCGTCCTAAATATGCATGATGGTATATATTACAGAGGATTAAACAAAAGGCATTCCTACGCATCCTGTTACTGTTTGGAAAAAGAGGATATCACAGTGGTTATTAGATCTACATTTTGTATGCACCTTATTATTGTTCCCACACATTACGACCACTTATAGAGCAATCGCCGTGCTCTCCGTTGTGTACATCTAATTTCTAACAAACGTTCAGATTTCACTGTCAAATTAGGAATGTTATGTCACAGTCGCAGCGCACTTACAGTTCATTGCTCAGATCTAGCGCGAATACTGCATGGACTAAACAAATTCTAGGGAAGGTATTTCGACATAATCATTTCTAGACATGATATACTCTAAATGAGGCAATTTTTTTTCGCATAGAGACCCCCCTGTGTGTTGCATCTGCATAATTTGGACTTGCTGTATTTTTTTCCCAAAACCAGAATTCATATACCAAAACGACCATCATGAAGACGGCATTTTTGGTATTATTCCTTGTCTTCCTCATTTTTGGGTAAGAAAACAATACTTTATTATTGTGTTTCGATCATAATTTTCCATTCTATTGGATGACGTGCTTGTTTTCTAGCCATTTATGTAGGCCTTTACAGTTAGCGTATACCCATATTTACTCTCAGTGGTACATATCTAAACCATGGCTGATGTCTCAGGGATTCGATGAGTGAAGTTTCAGTCTAAAGTTGCAGATGGAGAAATTGCAGAAGCGTTGATGATTGGGACTGTTTGTACATATCACAGTTGGGGCAAATTTTTATTTATTTATTTATTTATTCAAAATGCCTTACAGGCCCATTGAAGGGCATTGAGTAAGGGGGGCATCAGTATTTACAAAACAATAAAGAGGAATACAGACAAAAAGCAAAAAAAGAAAAAGATAACAAACAGCAAGACGGAACAACGTTATACAATGCTAGAGTACAATGAAATCAGGTTATCACGGAATGTTTCACGATTAGGGATGGATACAATGTGATCAGGAAGATCGTTCCAATGTGCAATGGCTCGAGGTAGTGATGATGAGTTAAATGCCTGCGTGTGACCATGAATGCGCATGAAGCTACGTGCGTTGTGGATGCGTCGGGATGTGCGCACAGGAGAATGAAGTGGCAAACAATGAAATTTATCGCTATAAATGTACCTGTGAAACAGACATAAAAGACATAAATTGACTGGCATATAAATATTGTAGCGAAGCGTTCCTACTCAGCAATGGGTCGTCCTCTCGAGCGCCTTCCAGTGGGTCGTTCTCTTCTCTGAGAGCACGCCCCTCGTGCAGAGAGTCGGCCCCGCTTAGACTGTCGCTGTCGTGCGCCGTCGCCGAGTGCCCGTTAATAAACGTCTTGATAATTTGGTGGAGAGTGCTGTGCCCTTTAAACAACTACGGTCTGCATTGGATGCCCTTGGAGCTTCGATCCCGTACCGCGCCTGCTACCATGACTCAAGACGCCGCCCAGCAAACGCCTCCTCTTGCACCGACGCCATGTCCGGGTGTCCCCAGCATCCGCGACCCTCCTATCTTCACCGGCGCGGATGGCACCGACGTCGAGGACTGGCTCGCGATCTACGAGCATGTGAGCGTCCCCAATAAATGGGACGAGGCAGGCAAACTGAGCAACCTCGTTTTCGCTACGTGGTCCGCTTTCAAGACCGCCATCATCGACGTGTTTGGCCGCCCTGCCGTTCGCAAGCTGCAAGCCGAACAGCGTTTACGTGAACGAGCCCAGCAGTCCGGCGAGTCTTTCACGAGCTACAATGAAGACGTGCTCGACTTGTGCAAGAAAGCCAACGCAGCCATGTCTGAAGCCGACAAGATCCGGAACGTCATGAAAGGCATCGACGACGATGCCTTCACCATGCTACTCGCCAAAAACCCTCGCACTGTGGCAGAGGTCATCACACTGTGCCAAAGCCACGAGGAGCTACGCCGGCAGCGGCTGATGAGTCGTCGACCTCCATCACGCGACGCCGATCTCGCTGGCTTGTCGGCCGTGTCGGACCACCCCGTCTTACTCGCCGAGATCAAGTCATTCGTGCGCGAGGAAATTGCCCGCCAGTTCTCCCTACTGGCCTTCTCTCACCCGCAGGATGTTGTACAGCCGTCGACCACACTGCTGCCTCCCATACGCCAGGCTATTGAGCAGGAAATCGCGGAGGTCATGCCGGAATACCACCAGCCCCTCCGGCGTCTGCGCCGCTCAGTTACGCGCAAGTTGCAGCCAGGCCGCCCCCTGTGGTGCCCCCGCTAACATACGCCGGAGCCGTCGCCAGTCCTCAGGCCTTCGAAGCGAGTGCGCCGGCTGCGTACGCCGACATCATCCATACGCCCCGACTGCAGTCGTCATATCAGCAGCCGCCCCGTCCATCGGGTCCTGCCACGTGGATGGGACCTAGCCCGGCAAACCGATGGCGCACTTCCGACAACCGCCCAATCTGCTTTGCGTGCGGTTGCGCCGGTCACGTCGCCCGCTATTGCAACCGCGTGCAGCCACCTCGAGTCGGATCAGCCGTCACCAACCAGTCCAGCCGACCGTATTACGAACCGCTGCCGCCTATGTCACCGACTTCACGCCCAGGTCCATCTAGCCTTCGTTCACCGTGCTCACGACGCGGCTCACTGTCACCGATGGGGCCTCGTCCGGTCGCACGAGACCAGGAAAACTAGTCGTCGCAGTCCAAAAGGCAAGGGCTGCCTTCAGCAAAGCCCATCAAACGTAGTAGACGTGTTTGTAGATGGTGTGCGCACATCGGCCCTTGTAGACAATTGAGCTGCCGTTTCCGTTATGGACGCTAAATTTAGCCGACTACTACGAAAAGTGACGACGCCGCTTTCCGGGCTCTTCCTCCGTACAGCCAGCGCTCACAGTTTTCACCCGACAGCGGTGTGCACAGCGCGTGTCATGATTCAGGATGCTCTGTACGCCGTCGAATTCATCATAATTTCATCATGACCTCACGACGTCATCCTGGGATGGGATTTTCTCGCCCGTCACGCCGCCGTAATTCGTTATGCACCAGCCGAAATAGAGCTCTCACCATTCTCAGATTTGACGCCGGCGGACAGTCCACCGGCTGCGACCACGGTACTCGTCAAAGACAACACCATAGTTCCTGCAAACTCGTCAACGGCTGTGTCCGTCTTTTGCACTGGTCTCGCCGACGCCGTTGCACTCCTTTCTCCATCTGACCGCGTCTTCACTAGAAAAGGCTTGCTGGTGCCATTTGCGACCGTGCAAGTCATTCAGGGTGACACCGACATTTTTGTTACGAACCCATCCCCGTACATTGGTAGGTTGGTGCGAGGGGAATGTCTCGGCAGAGCGGAAGCCCTCGAAGACGCACAAGTTATGGACGCACCGGGTGACACGCACTGCGCCAGCTTCCATTCGCTCAGTGCTGTTTCCACATCTGATTCGTCGCCCGCTGATGTATTTGGTTCCTCGATTGCTGAACACCTTACGTCGGTCGAGCGTTCCCAGCTTCTCTGCCTGTTGGAAGAATTTCGTTCTTTGTTCGATGTAGCGCAAACTTCTCTCGGCCGCACGTCTGCTGTCACGCATCGCATCGACACTGGCGCCCAACCACCACAGCGGCAACGTCCATATCGCGTGTCGCCAACAGAGCGTCGTGTAATTACCGAGCAAGTCGAAGACATGCTTCGCCGCGATGTTATTCGACCCTCAAACAGCCCGTGGGCGTCTCCCGTCATTCTCGTTGCGAAGAAGGACGGCTCTGTGCGGTTCTGTGTGGACTACCGACGACTCAATAAGATCACCCGTGAGGACGTTTATCCGCTACCTCGAATAGACGATGCCATTGGCAGCCTGCAAGGAGCAGAGTTCTTTTCATCGCTCAATTTGCGCTCAGGGTACTGGCAGGTCCCCATGGCTGATGACGCTCGACCAAAGACAGCGTTTGTCACACCCGACGGCTTGTACGAATTCAACGTCATGCCGTTTGGGCTGTGCAATGCGCCCGCGACCTTTGAGCGCATGATGGATACCGTTCTGCGCAACTTGAAATGGCACACGTGCCTGTGGTACCTCGACGACGTCGTCGTTTTCGCCCCGGATTTCTGAACACATCTTCAACGCCTGCGGCAGGTTTTGACGCGCTTGAGCGACGCCGGGCTACAACTGAATCTCAAGAAGTGCCGATTTGCAGCACGGCAGCTGACGATACTAGGATACGTCGTGTCCAAGGACGGCATCCTCCCCGATCCAGCCAAGCTTCGGGCCGTGACAGAGTTCCCCAAACCTGCGTCCGTCAAAGAACTGCGCAGTTTCGTAGGACTATGCTCCAACTTTCGGCGCTTCATCCGAAACTTCGCTACTATCATATCACCGCTGACGAAGCTCCTTGGAAGTAACGGGCCCCTCAATTCGTGGTCGTCGGAGTGCGATGACGCTTTCGCAGAGCTCCATCGTTTGTTGACGTCTGCTCCCATTCTACGCCACTACGACCCTACGGCCTCTACAGAGGTACACACGGACGCCAGCGGTGTTGGCCTCAGTGCTGTCGTTGCGCAGCGCAAGCATGGGTTCCCGGAATATGTCGTCGCATATGCAAGTCGTACGCTTACTAAAGCCGACACCAACTACACCGTCACGGAGAAAGAATGCCTGGCAATCATTTGGGCCCTTACGAAGTTCCGACCTTATTTGTATGGTCGCCCATTTAATGTCGTCACCGGCCATCATGCACTGTGCTGGTTGTCATCATTGAAGGATCCCTCAGGCCGTCTCGCCCATTGGGCACTTCGCCTGCAAGATTACGACATCCGCGTGCTGTACCGCAATCGACGTCAGCATGCTGACGCCGACGCCCTGTCGCGCTCTCCCTTGCCTGACTACAATGCCCACAACTCAGCGTCTCACCTTGTCGTTTCTTCCATCGATATCCACACCATCGCTACCGAGCAGCGCAAGGATCAATGGATTGCCTCACTGATAGACTTGCTGACTGATCCATCGGCCACACCATCCACTCGCTCGTTGCGTCGTCAAGCCCCCCATTTCGCCTTTCGCGACGACCTGCTCCACCGACGCAATTACAACGGCGACGGCCGCCAGTGGCTACTAGTAATACCCCGCAGTCTGCGTTCTGACATATGCGAGTCGTTCCACTCTGATCCGCAGTGTGCACACTCTGGGGTATCGAAAACCTACCACCGCATTCGCCAACGGTACTTTTGGCGAGGGATGTACCGCTATGTGCAGAAGTTCGTTCGCTCCTGCATCGATTGTCAGCGCCGCAAAGCTTCAACGCACCTGTCGCCGGCAGGTCTGCAACCTCTATTTTGCTCTGACCGACAGTTTGGGCGCGTTGACATCGATTTATATAGGCCATTTCCCCTGCGGTCCGCTGGTAACCGCTGGGCCATCGTCGCTGTAGAACACCTCACGCAATACGCTGAAACCAGTGCTGGGCAGTATCGAAGATACATGTATCTTAGATACTATCTTAGATACTCTATGGGTATCTTGTATCTGTATCGCGATACTTCTCGAAAGACGAGTATCTGTATCTGTATTTCCGATACATTCGATAATGTATCGTGTATCTTAAGATACAAGATACTTCTATCGCAACACAACCGTGCGAAACAATAACCGCTGGCCAAGCTCCGCTTCTCAAGCTGGTACCGGTGCCACTAAGCCACCTGATTAAACCTTAGGGCAGTGGCGCAATTTTATTTTTCCGCCAGAGTACCCCAGTGAGGGCAGAAGATGAGGAAGACAAGTGCGCGGACGTCTACGCCCAGCCCACGTACCTTTTGTTTGCTCGATTTCGTTTCTTTTTAGTTTCGCCAATGCCACGACACTTGCTCTTAGCCACTGTCCTGCGCCGCGTCTATCGCGCAAATTCTGATATTGCTACAGGGACGTTATATATACTGAAGATTCTCTTGCGTCTTGCGTCTTGCTCCGTAACGAAATGTGATGCGTGTAAGAATAGGGTTCCTTTGCGTCGCGTGGATTTTACATATCAGCGATTTGAATGATCTGGTGGATGTAAGTTTGACTTGCATGCCTTGAATTAACTTATATGCAAATAAGAATCTAACGTTAGCACCACTGGTACTGATGCTAGATCTAAAAGAGCAAGCGTTTACCTAAAAGAAACTATCTTGGCGTACCGTATTTTTCACTTCTTGCTACATTTATTCAAAGAATTTATGAAATAGTAATTTGATTATTAGCACAAGTGCTTTCTTAGCTGTCATTTTACACCCCTTACATTACTTAAGTCTCTGCACTGTTTTTCCGGTCTGGTCACTGCAGTATGTCTTTTGCAACGCGCTCCCAAAATAAGATCTCTGCTTTATTCTTCTGTCTACTTTATTTCCACTACTGTTTACACATTTACACGTTGCCAAGGCGATTTTGCAAACAAATATAAAATTATGTGGGCGTACCTTCAGTAAACAGTACAAAACATTCTGCTAACCGCTTAGGAAAACAACGAGATTGAGTTTGCATTATAATAATGGAAATCATTAGGAGCCACCTTAAAGATGTTAGGAAGGGGATTCGAGAAACATTGTTTTACTGAATGCTCCGTTTTACTCATGAGTGTCCCAACGAGCCGTTTCAGGCAATTTTTCATAGGCACTGAACTTTATATTGTCTCAACAGGTAAGTTGACGATACCTCATGCTCATAGCTATTAAGGGCGCCCTCTGTATTGTGTTTCTGCACTCATTTAATGTGAATGATACACAACCACCTCTGTATTTTACTTATTTTTTTTCCTGTTTCAGGCTTTCTTAAATATTTTTCGCATTACAAATCTCCACGTAATGGGAGCTATAAGGGGCAATAGCGCGAATAGCGGCGGTGTCCTGCGACGCTTTATGGAAATATGCAATACGTCTGAGACGTTTCTGTGTTGCACATGTTCTCTCGTTGAAGAATAATTGCTAAAAAGATTGTACGTTAGTGAGTATCTCAACAAAGAATCCTTTACGCCAGCAGATAAGTAGAATATGACAATTTATTGCAGTTTTACGTCATCTACGTATCCACCAGGGGTCTCAAACTGAGCTTACAGCCAGCGGGCCGCAGTCGCGAAATTTAGTTGCAAGGGCCGGGACAGTGAAAATGGTGGGAGAGAGTTTGAGCAAAATGACGTTTGAAAGGAAGCCTTTCCCTTATCTCATACATAGGTTATTTATGAAGGAGATTTGGAGTCAGTATTCGAGAAACATCGATAGCGATGTAGAGAATGATTGCTATCTGGACGCGGATTCTGAAATATAGAGTTTTTGTTCCACGGTTATGTTTTATAGCACATGGTGACCACATGTTCCTCACGAAAGGAATGCTTGAGACCAGTCATGTCCGTGCAGTTCACGAGCGCACTTATTTAGAAAATAAAAACAAATGAGACGAAGACGGTGATTTGTGCGGGCCGGGCCGCTAGCGAAATGGCTCAAACCCATGCACCACGCGTCCCCCCCCCCGCCAAGAAAACAAAAAATGTCGCTACCAGCGTTGTTGCTGCTGTACACCTGTCCAGATACACGGTATTGTGCAAGCTGTCTTTTACGGACAAGGTAAAAGTCCACACCGGTATTTGCACCGTCGTGAGAAGGCTTCTTATTGAAGTTATTGTGATTATATGGCAACCTGCTAGATGGTCGGCAAGCTGTGCAAAGCAGGTACCGCTGTCAGCGAAGTGGACAGAGTTGTCCTGTGAAGAAGCTAAAACAAACCCCAATAAGTTGTTTTGGAAGGAAACTAATGTACTTTGAGCAAGAAGGGCAAAACTTTTGAGATACTAACAGACATTTCATTCAAGTGAAACAAAATAGGTCACACTTAAAAAATTTTGAAGCAGACATTTTCGTGCATAGAAGTTTGCTGCTACATTATATGGATCTATAATAACAAATTTGAGAATGTATCGAAGTATCTTAAGATACAATTGCCAAGTATCGTATCGGATACAATTTCTGCAGCAGTATCTTGTATCTGTATCTCCAATACTTTTTGCATGAGTATCTTGTATCGTATCGCGATACAATTTCAAAGTATCTTTGCCCAGCCCTGGCTGAAACTGCTGCCCTCCCTGCGGCTACAGCGAGCGATGTGGCCTCCTTCCTTCTCCACCGATTCATGCTGCGTCACGGTCCACCCCAGGAGCTGCTCAGTGATCGAGGCCGTGTCTTCTTGTCGGAAGTCGTCGAGGCCATTCTCAGAGTGCAACGTTGTTCGCCGCAAAACTACTGCTTACCACCCGCAGACGAATGGCCTCACCGAACGCTTCAACCGCACGCTAGGCGACATGCTCTCGATGCACGTCGCCGCCGACCACACGAATTGGGATGTCATTCTGCGCTTCGTCACGTACGCCTACAATACCGCTCCTCAGAGCACTACTGGTTTCTCACCATTTTTCTTATTGTATGGCAGGCACCCGTCGCACACCATCGACACAGCCCTTCCCTACAAGCCGGATCGATCTGAATGTCCGCCTATTTCTAGCAACAGCTAGACTTGCTGAGGAGTGTCGCGAGCTCTCCAAGACCTTTACTACGCATAACCAAGAGCGGCAGAAAAGCATTCGCGGTGACACCACCAGTTCTGTGCCCACGTTCCTTCCTGGAGCTCTCGTACGGCTCTCGGTCCCTACCACTGCACCTGGCCTCTCTTCCAAACTACTGCCCAAATACGAAGGCCCCTACCGTGTCGTCGAACCCACATCCCCGGTCAACTACCTGATCGAACCCATCGACCCATCTTCGGACATGCGCCGTCGAGGGCGCGACATTCTCAACGTGGCGCGCCTGAAGCCCTACCATGACTCGCTCATAGTGACAAGTTGCTAGGTCGCCAGGCGGCTCCCTTTTCGTAGCCGGGGTAATTGTAGCGAAGCGTTCCTACTGAGTAATGGGTCGTCCTGTCGAGCGCCTTCCAGTGGGTCGTTCTCTTCTCTGAGCGCACGCCCCTCGTGCAGAGAGTCGGCCCCGCTTTGACTGTCGCTGTCGTGCGCCGTCGCCGAGTGCCCGTTAATAAACATCTTGACAATATATATATATATATATATATATATATATATATATATATATATATATATATATATATATATATATATATATATATATATATATATATATATATATATATATACAATATTAAGGAGAACTAACAGACAATAACGCCAAGGAAAGTATAGGGGGTGTTATCTGTAGTATTTAGAATATAAATGTGAAGAAAGTAAAGTGGACGAAAAGACAACTTCTAAATACTACAGATAACACCCCCTATACTTTCCTTGGCGTTATTGTCTGTTAGTTCTCCTTAATATTGTGTCTAACAAAGAAAACGAGCCCTTAAGAGTCATCTGCTTTCCTTCATTCATAGCAAGGGTCTCGTTCTGGCAGACTTGATGCCTTCAGGTAGTATGCGAGGGATTATTGGTCAGCTGCCAGCTGGTAAGAAGTTCACGTGCTACGTGACGCCAGAAAGGCAGAAATAGTGTTCCACACTCGCCGCCATGGCTGCGATTGGCGCTGACTAACACTTTAAGGTTTAAATGCACATATATACCCCATAAAGTGGACGGGAGGATGACCGCCGCCGTAGCTCAGTGGTAGAGCATCGGACGCGTTATTCGAAGGTCGCAGGTGCGGTCCCTGCCGGCGGCAAGTTGTCTTTTCGTCCACTTTACTTTCTTCACATTTATATTCTAAATACTACAGATAACACCCCCTATACTTTCCTTGGCGTTATTGTCTGTTAGTTCTCCTTAATATTGTGTCTAACAAAGAAAACGAGCCATTAAGAGTCATCTTTCCTTCATTCATAGCAAGGGTCTCGTTCTGGCAGACTTGATGCCTTCAGGTAGTATGCGAGGGATTATTGGTCAGCTGCCAGCTCGTAAGAAGTTCACGTGCTACGTGACGCCAGAAAGGCAGAAATAGAGTGTTCCACACTCGCCGCAATGGCTGCGATTGGCTCTGACTAACACTCTAAGGTTTAAATGCACATATATACCCCATAATGTGGACGGGAGGATGACCGCCGCCGTAGCTCAGTGGTAGAGCATCGGACGCGTTATTCGAAGGTCGCAGGTTCGGTCCCTGCCGCCGGCAAGTTGTCTTTTCGTCCACTTTACTTTCTTCACATTTATATTCTAAATACTACAGATAACACCCCCTATACTTTCCTTGGCGTCATTGTCTGTTAGTTCTCCTTAATATTGTGTCTAACAAAGAAAACGAGCCCTTAAGAGTCATCTTCTTTCGTTTATATATATATATATATATATAAATATATATATATATAATATGTATGTATATTCTGGGCGTTTATTAAACACATCTTCGTTCTGTATACCTGTTTATGATCATGTGTCTTCGTCTTCATTGGTTGTGCTACTCCTCTGGAATCTGATCTGAGGCTAAAGCGCGGTCGCTTCACCGTGTCTTTTGGCCTAATAAAGGTCGCGTGAGCTGCTGCGTCACAAGTGGTGGAGGCTGTTCACCGATCCTTCGTCCTATCCCAGCCCGCTCTACGCCCTGGAGCTCCGCTCAGGTCGCCGTCTGCGCCAGGTATCCGGTAACATGCCTCAGGACGACTACACCGGCGCTCCTGCACCTACCTCCAAAGCACTGACTGCCGCGGCATGTCCACCCTGGAACATTAGTGGGCACCAGCATCATCCCACCGCGTTCGCTGTACTTCGAGGTGAAGATGTAGAGAACTCGCTCGACAACTATGACCGAGTGAGTTCAACTAACAACTGAAACTATCTGGTGAAACTTCGCCATGTCTCTTTCTGCCTCACGGGTTTGGCAAAAACATGGTTTTTCAATCATGAGATTGATTTCACGGACTGGACCAATTTCAACCAACAGCTTCGCTAAATTTTTGGCACTCTGGCGGTTCGTTCAGCCCTCGCAAAAAAGACTGTGGACACTTTCAAGCAACAACTTGGCGAACACAGGATGTGTTTGTCCTTTGTCGCCACGTCAACACCTCCATGACCGAATCAGACAGTGTTCCTCATTTACTCAATTGCATCGGTGATATTGCTTTCAATGCGTTGGCCATACAGAAGCCGACAGCAGTCTCCGACATGGTCACCAAGTGCCACGCTGTGAGGAACTCCTGTCTCAACTGTTACAGTCGGACAGCTTAAAAACACCACCACCGCCGATCACTCGTTGCGGGCGATGATTCGGGCTATTAAAGAACAGCAGTCACTTGGCCTCTCTGCAAACCAGCTTCCACCTCACGCTTCCGACACTCTTTTGCGCGACGTTATCAAAGACGAGTTGGCGTCCATGACTGGCCCAGCATATATGGACTATGTGGCACCCGACTCCAGCCAACATACGCACAAGTTACCGCTGGTTCACCAGGCGTCAATAGATCGAGGTCTGCACAATCCACGCCTGTGCACTAGGCTTTGATGACTCCTAGTGCGCCTAGCTAACCCTTTCACCCACCATGACGATCGGCTCATCCAATTTGCTACTACTTCGGATATCGTGGACATATTGCACGCTTTGTCGGAGGCGCCAGCAGGACGAGCATCATGGATACGACGCGTACTAACGGGATGACTGTTCCACTGGGGCAGCTTTCCAACGCCATCCTTACGCTCCGCCTTCGGTTTGCCCTCCATTGCCAGCTGTGGCATCCGAGACGGTACCTACTTACCGCCCTGTCAAATGCCACTCGCCGTCGCCCCTTCGCCGCTCTACATCACCACTTCGACCTGTCTTGTAATTCACCGACCGTCGTTCGGAAAACATAACCGTGCAGCTTTTGGAGGAAAAGCGACATCGAGCGAAAGGACAGAAATTCTTCCAGTGCGTCCGTAAAACATGGTATTGGTTTTAGTAGAAGGTATAAGCGTGGACGTCTTGATAGACACTGGAGCTTGTTTGTCGATTATTCATCGTTCTTTATGTTCTCGTCTCCGGAAAGGCATCACCCCTTACGATGGACTTACACTGCTCGCTGCTCAAGGCGACGCCATTAGACCTTCCGGCATGTGCACCGCTCGCGCTTTTATTGGCGGACTTCTCCATTACATACAATTCGCCGTGCTAAGTTCGTGTGCCCACCAGCTCAAACTAGGATGCGATTTTCTTTTACAGGTGTCCGCTTTCATCTGCGGTAGGGAACGTGTTATTCACATGACCGAGACCGAATATGCGCTCCATGCGGACGACTTGCCATTTCGCTTGCTTGCCGTAGAAGATACCGAGCTACTACGTGGTCATCAGAGAATCGTTGCATTTATGTCTCACGTGATCGACCGTGGTGATGTGCTTGTCCAACCATCTCCACGCTGTCTCGCAAGAGGGATGTCCTCTTCTTCAAGGCTGGTGCTGTTTCACAATGGTTCCGGCCTTCTCTGTGCTACAAATTAGACATCCGAGAAAACTCTCATTCCTAGAAGCACCAGATTGGCTTGCGTGAAGAATCAGAGCATCTTTCTGCTGTTCGGCTCGTTCTGGCGTCCTCTGAACTTCCTTCTGTTGACGTTCCCCATCAATCTCAACTCTTGCTGCAACCATCAGTCTCGACCTTACCTCTTCGCAGACATATGAGTTGCTTGCTTTGCTCCAAAACGACGAAGCTTCATTTGATGCCCATTCATCTTCCTTGGGACAGGCGACCATTATCACGCATTGAATAGAGACTGATAGCACGTATGTCGTACGCCGCCGACCATATTGCATCTCTCCAGCAGAGTGGAAGGTCATTGAAAAAACGTCACCGGTATGCTGCAACAGAAGATGATACATCCTTCCGCGAGTCCTTCGTAATCCCCTGCTGTTTTAGTAAGAGAGAATTACGGCTCTGTGCGATTTCGCGTAGACTTCCGAGCACTTAATAAGATCACCCGCAAGGATGTCTACCGTGTGCCGCACATAGACGATTCCTTGGGTTCACTGCAGGGTGCCGAGTACTTCTCGAGGCTTGATCTGTGCCTGAAAGAAAAGACATCGTTTACACCAGATGGGCTTTACGAATTTATCGTCATGGCATTCGGCATTTGCGGTGCTCCAGCAACATTCGAGCAAATGATTGACACTGTTTTGCGAAGCCTTAAAAGAAAGCCATGCTTTTTCTATTCGGACGATATCCTGATTTTCCCGTCAACCTTCCCTCAGCACTTGCGACGTATGGACGAAGTCATGACGTGCCTTGCAAACGTAGGCCTTCATCTGAACACCAAAAAGTGTCGCTTTGCGAGCAAGGCAGCTAAAATATTAGGCCACGTTGTGAGCAAGGACGGCATTCCTCCTGATCCTGACAAGATTTCGCTATCCTACACTTCCCGCCTCTCGAAAAAGCGAAAACGTGTCGCAGCTTCCTCGGCCTCGCATCCTATTTTCGCCGATTCATTAGAGACTTCGCCTTTGCCCAAGTTGTTCGGATCGAGTGTTATCTTTGTGTGGTGTCCCGAATGTGAATCGGCGTTTGCCCATCTAAAGCAGGCCCTGTGATCCGAACCAGTCCCGCGTCATTTGGATGAAAACGCGCCTACGCTCTTACGCACGGACTGTAGTGGTCACGGTATTGGTGACATTCTCATATAGCAAGACAAGTCTTCACGTGAGAGGGTCGTCGCATACGCAAGCCGTGTACTCACAAACGCCGAAAATAACTATACCATCACCTAGCAGGAGTGCCTAGCCGTCGCTTGGTCTATGCAGAAGTTCTGACCTTAGCTTAACTGCCGCCACTTCAATGGGGAGCCCATCACGCCTTGCGCTGGTTCTCGACACTCAAGAACTTGTCTGGCCGCTGGTTTCTTCGTGCTGTATGAGATCGTACTCGTTTGGTTCAAGTTAATTAATCGCTTATCACTTTTTTTGCCGTGTTCGGAAGGAATCGCTTATGTAATGTACTTGTATTATAGTGTAGTAGAAGAGTAAAGTAACAACCAGTCGTCACACAATGCGAATTGCGTAACGAGTGGGTGGTTTCAATCTTCCCATCCATTACAATTGCTCAGCCATAATTCTTCATCGTCATCAGCCACAGCATCAACAATGTGCAGACTATGCCTTACTTATGTGTAAAGGTACCTCGCTTCTCCGCAGAAGTTTTAAGTTTCAAATTTCAAGTTTATTCAAGAACAATGTTAGTTTACAGAAACGTGTGTACATGATTGGTGATACACAAGGAAGCCGAAATTTAGAAACTGTCAGGGTGGCTCGCATACACGATGTTAACGGGAGCAAAAACAAAATATACATCACTCAGTGGTTACAGCATCTTCAGTAAGAAAAAAATGGTCAGTGCAAAAACAAAAGCAAAAAATAGATATATGTTTATCAAGGCAAGAAAGAAATAGGAACATTGAAGAACAAAAATTCAGAAGTTACAATAGAAAACATAAGGGTGATGTAACATGTAACAATTGTTATCGCTAGAATCAAAAAGCGGTTGCTAAGATGAAGACAGCTGTTGCAAAAAATATTTCTTGACATGGTTTTTGAATGCATGCGCCGTGGTTGATGATTTTATTATGTAAGGAATGCACCTACACAGCTTGCTTCCCGTAAATGTGGCAGGAAATTTACCATTGTTTGTGCGAACTTTAGGCAGAAGACGGTTGTCAAGCTAAGAAAACCTAGTAATGTTATTATTTACAAGTCTTTCTACGACAACTCCATCTGTATGTACATTACCGCGAAAAAGCCTATACGTCACAACTGATAAATTGAGCTCAAAAAGGTGATGAACAGGATGCATATTAAAATTGTATTAAAGTGGCGTTGAAGTTGAGGTGGGTGAAAGATGTGTTACCCCAGGCTGGTATGCAGTACGATAGATGGCTGTGAATAAGTGCGTGATAAAAAGAGTGGTTTATGTGTGGCTGAAAATATGAACGACTTTTGATTATGGCGCGTATTCCAAAGGTTTTCTTGCGAATAAGCGATTGCGCATGAACATTGAATTTCATACGCCTGTTTAGATCTACAGCGATAAATTTTGTACTATCAGACATTGGAATTATAGTCCAGACACACAGATATAGATTTTGAAAGCACAATCGGAAAGGAATGAAATACTATGTTCTTTCGACACCAGGAGCTTATACTATGTTGATCATCGTTAATGTTTCGTTGTAGCTCATCGACATTATTAGTGTAAGTAAAAATAGTGCTCTCATCTGCATATAAGATACGGTCTGTAGCGGTCAAAACATTAGGAAGATCGTTAATAAATAGAAAAAAAGAGCAGCGGACAAAGAATCCAGCCCTGAGGAACAACTTGATGTACTTTCTTAGCTGCTGAAACTTTTCCCTCAATCTGAACAACTTGAGTGCGATTGCATAGATGACAAGCGATGACTTGAAGTGGACGGCCAGTTACGCGATACGATTCTAGTTTATATATAAAAATGTTGTGATTATTTACGTGAAAAACTATCGTTAAATCTCTTAATACACCACCAACTGTAAAGCCTTGGCCGACTGCCACTTTTGGTTTTATCGGTGATAGTTAAAAACACAAGCTCGGTTGAATAGCCAGACCGAAAGCCATACTGTTTAGATGTCAACAGATTAAACTTCTTCAGGTAGGATATTAATCTTGTATGCATAAGACACGATTATTTTGCTGAAAATGAAACAATACAAATGACTAAAAATATGGCAGGTCCCACGCACTGTGGGAATCGATGTAATGCGAAGCAGCCGGCAAAGAGCTGCTACATCGCCTTGTTTGTCTTTCAGACAAGTCAAGTCGTTGATATCTGGAATCTAGTTCACTATATATCGCATGTTTGCCATGTAAGCATGCATGCATGTACAAACAGTAATATACCAAGCTAATGAAGGTTATATTTTGGAATATGCAATGCACGAACTGCCATTTATGTTCATCACACACTCGTGTCATGCCATAGCAATTTTGGCATATATCCAGTTAACAAAACGGCCGGAAGCGCACCATGACAGTGTCAGCTAAATCATACCGCACATGGCATGCATGTCGTGTTTTTCATGTTACCACCTCTCATTTATGTTCACCATACAGTCGCGTCGCGCAATACCAATTTTGGTGTATATAAAGCCAGCTAAACAGCCACGAGTGCGCCATGAGCGTGGCATGTAAATCATGGTGTATATGACTTCCATGTCATGACTTTCATGTTTCCACCTCTGATTTGCGTTCCTAATGCAGTCGCGTCACGCTGTGCCAATTTCGGTGTATATCAAGCGAGCGAAACGGCAGCGATCGGACAATAAGCGTGTCATGTAAATCTTGCCCTAAATTATATGCATATCATGATTTTCAAGCTACCGCGTGTCATTTACGTTTGCCATAGTCACGTCGCGCAATAACAATTTCGGTGTATATAAAGCCAGCTAAACGGCCGCAAGTGGGCCATGAGCGTGTCACGTAAATGATGTCGTGCGTAATATGCATCTCATGATTTCCATGTTACCTCACCTCACTTACTTTCGTCATACACCCGCGTGGCATAATACAAGTTTTGGTGCATATCAAGTGAGAAAAACGGCAGTAATCAGAAAGTGAGTGTCGCATTTAAATCATGCCAAAAATATATGCATATCATGGTTTTTATGTTACCCCCTGTCATTTATGTTCGTCGTACAGTCAAATCGCGCAATACAAGTTTTGGTGTATATCAAGCGCGCGAAACGGCCGCGAGTGCACCATGACCATAACATGAATATCATGTCGTACATGACTTGCATCTCATGATTTTTACGTTTCCACCTCTCATTTACGTTCATCATACAGTCCCGTCTCGCAATACTAACTTACTAACTCTGATGTATATCAAGCGAGCGAAGTGGCCGCGATGGCACCATGAGCGTGGCATGTAAATCATGTCGTACATGAAATGCTTGTCATGATTTTCACGGTTACCACCTGCCATTTATGTTTGTCATACAGTGACGTCGCGCAATACCAATTTTGGTGTATATCAAGATAGCGACACGGCAGCGAGGGCACCATGAGCGTAGCATGTAGATCATGTCGTACATGACAAGCATGTTATGTTTTTCACGTTACCACATCTGATTTATGTTCCTAATACAGTCTCGTCACACACTACCAATTTTGGTATATATCAAGTAAGCGAAATAGCCGCGAGGGCACCATGAGCGTGGCATGTCAATCATGTCGTGCATGACTTGCATATCATGATTTTCATGTTACCACAGCTCACTTACGTTCATCATACAGTCTCTCCCACAATACCAATTTTAGTATATACCAAGTGAGCGAAATGGCCGCGAGGGCACCATGAGCGTGGCATGTAAATCATGTCGTACATGACTTGCACGTCATGATTTTCACGTTACCACCTCCGATTTATGTTCATCATACAGTCTCGTCGCGCACTACCAATTTTGGTATATATGGAACGAGCGAAATGGCCACGAGGGCACCATGAGCGTGGCAGGTAAATCATGTCGTACATGACCTGCACGTCATGATTTTCACGTTACCACACCGTACTTACGTCCATCATACAGCCTCACGCACAATACCAATTTTGGTATATATCAAGTGAGCGAAATGGCCGCGAGGGCACCATGAGCGTGGCATGTAAATCATGTCGTACATGACTTCCGTGCCATAATTTTCATTTTACCACACCTCACTGACGTTCATCATGCAGTCTCGTCGCACAATACCAGTTTTGGCGTATATCACGCAAGCGAATCGGCAGCGATCGGACAATGAGCGTGACATGTAAATCATGTCGTACATGACTTGCATATTATGATTTTCACATTAGCACCTCTGATTTACGCTCATCACAATGTCTCGTCGCGCAATGCCAATTTTCATGTACATAAAGCCAGCGATACGGCCGCGATTTCATATGAGAGTTGCATGTAAATCATGTACATGGCATACATATCATGATTTTCATGTTACCATGTGTCAGTTATATTTGGCATACAGAAATGTCTCGCCATACCAGTTTTGGTATGTATCCATTCATTTAAACAGCCGCGAGCGCCCCGAGACCATGCAATGTAAATCATGCTGGACGTGACATGTGTTTCATGATTTGCACTTTCAGCCTGTCACTTATGTTCGTCATACACTCTTGTCACGCCATACCAATTTTGGCATATATCAAATTCACGAAGCGGACGCAAGAGCCCCAAATCTGTGGCATGTAAATCATGCTGTTCATGACATGCATGTTTGATTTTCATGTTATGACCTACCATTTATGTTCGTAATGCGGTCATGTTGTGTCATACCACGTTTGGTATACATCCCGTTAACGAAACGGCCAGGAGAGCACAAAGCACACAGGTAGATACGCTCAAGCTCGCAGAAGTTCGATAAGAAATGCTTCGCATTTAAAACGGCGTAATGAGTGCTCTCCTACATCACAAATGTTATGATGATTTTTGGAGTAGTGAGTGCTGCGCAAGCGTACTTGTAGTAGTTGCTCCAAGAGTTTGCGAAAGGCTCTAGCTCATTAGCTGCTTATGAAGAGCTGTGCTCATAATGGCTCTTCAGCAATGTTTCAAATAAATTCTGACGAGTCAAGCTCATCAAATGGTGTTTTCCTATTTAAAACATAGATTGCAGCACTGGGTCCGTGACTGAAGCTTTTATTGAATTAGACTCTGCACACTAAACGCCGAAATGCGCGCCTTGCGTATTCTGCGCGTTATAAACGAACATGGCGCAGTGCCGTACTTTGAACGCTACCGCAAGGATCGTAGCCTCATCATCTAGTTTGCATTGAACAATCGAGCAATAGTACCTTTTGTCCACGTGAAGCCAAATGGAACGCATGCTTTCTGGAGTTGCAGAAATTTCCTTCAGATTACCCAGCAAAGTATCGTGTATTACCAGGCCCGACGCCAGGGGAAGGGTCTAGCCTTCCCCACCCTCCCCGCTCCCGAAATTCTGAGGGAGGGGGTGTTTTATTGAAAATAAATAACGAACATATGTGTTTTTCAAGCAAGTGGGCCTTCCCGAAAAAAATTCCTGGCTACGGGTCTGGCTATTACGTACGATAAATCAAGCAATTTTATAAGCCGTAAGGCGTTTTCGCAAGATTTTTTTCTCTTTTGCACATGTTACTGAAGCATTTCACGTCATAAAAAATTCGCAATTTTGAAACAATTTATCGTATGGAGGCGAAAATGTTTGAGGCCCGTGTACTTAGATTTAGGTGCACGTTAAAGAACCCCAGCTGGTCGAAATTTCCGGAGCCCTCCACTACGGCGTCTCTCATAATCATATGGTGGTTTTGGGACGTTAAACCCCAGATATTAATATTATTATTATTATTATTATTATTATTATTATTATTATTATTATTATTATTATTATTATTATTATTATTATTATTATTGAAACAATTTATCGTAATTTAATCGGCACTTAAGGGGCTACAAAGGCCTAAATTCTAGTTTTCGATGTGACTGTGCTGCGCTTAGCATTGTGTGGACTGGCTTGTTAGCAGGCCTGGCTTTGTTATTTTCTGGTCCCTGTCGGAAGCTGCTGCGACGACAGCTGGATCGCCTTTACCTTTCGACGACAGTGTCGCGATGTAACAAAGCGTGACACACATACAAACACTATGACCTCTAGTGTGCGCCAGCGCACTTCATCGAAAAGTCCAGCATTTCCAACCGTTTGCAGTTCGGCCGAGTTTCAAAGCGCTGAACACATCGCCCCCAGCCTGCGAGCCAACGCGTTCCCAGTCAAATGACCCAACTGGCAGTGAATTCTTGCTAATATTCCCAGTGAGATCCAGTGCGAAAAGACGTACTGGTGTACGCGGGAGGCACCAAAACGACACTGCTTTTCTGAATAGGATGAGCAACACATGCAGCATTTAGTGAAGCATGTCATCAGCCGCAATAAAGGCCCAAAAAGTGAGAATTAGCGCCGCGCCACCAGTTCTGAGAAGACTCAATGAACAAAATTTCAAAAGCAGCACTCCGAAGTCGAAACAAAACGCAACAACAAAAGCGCTTTTCAATACCTTTCAACAAAGTGTAATATTCAGACTATACCCTCCCCCCCAGCAATCTCTATTGAATACCTAGAGTGCCTTTTACAAGTGTTGAGGCTTGGGCTAGTTGGTTGGCAATCATACTGGCAGGTTTTTGCAGCGCGCGAACATAGGAAAAAAGGACAGAGTAGGCAGAAAGGGCGCTCTTTCTGTCTTCTCTCTCCTTTTTCCTTTGTACGTGCGCTGCCGAAACCCTCCAGTAGAGTGTGTAGAAAGTAATTTCTCAGCATAATAACCTTGTTCACAGTTGCAGCCAAAACACAGTCCCATATAATAGCCAACAGCACACTTTCCGGATTATACCTCGTGAAAGTATCAACTTTTATTGAGGCGAAAGCCCCAAGTCCCCCGTGAGACGGTAGCCTTGAAAACGCGTGGCGTGTGCTTACAAAAACTGCCGCTACGTTTGGGGGGGGGGGGGGTAGACAGGAAGGCGGAGCTTGTATCTGTCACGCAATCAAGACGTCACAGATCGCCAAAATTTGTGGCGTCGTCCGACGTCATTGCATGGCATCGTCGCTTGGGTAAAGGTGGGCGCATCTGGGTGGCAGTGAACGCCACGTGTGGTGCAAGAAGCTTCGGTGGATGAGTTGAAGGAAGGACACAATCGACTAAAAACGTTCAGGTAATTTCTTACACGGTGGCTCGTTACGTGTAGCAATGAACGTAGTCCTCGTTCGTATAACTTATTGTGGCTCCAAGTGTACAGAAGCCGTTCGCCTTCATGTCTTCGTTGAGCATATCAATAATTATTAGTGTTTAACGTGCCGAAACCACAATATATTTATGAGAGACGCTACTGCAGAGGACCCCGCACATTTCTACCACCTGAAGCTAACGTGCAGCTCAGTCTAAGCACACGGGCCTCTAGCATTTTTGTTCCATTCAAATGAGGCCGTTACGGCCGCGATTCGATGCGGCATTCGGGTCAGCAGACAAGTACCAGAATCGTTGCATCACTGCGGCGGGGTTTCTTCACCATGATACAGATTGTAAATAAAAGAAAAGATTGAGGACTCCTTTCTTTTGTTTGACACAACCTTATTGAAAACCAGCAGGTAATTAAACCAAGGAAGGCAAGGAGGCGTTATTTGCACTCATTTATAGTAAAGTAGTAAATGAGATATACAAGTGAAGAAAGTAAAGGGGATGAAAATACAACTTGCTGCCGCCAGGGTCCGAACCTGCAACCTTCGGATTGCAGGGAAACTTAAAATCGTACAGCTAACGTCCTTCATTGGCATCATTACCTTGTGGTTTTATAAAACAGCGAGTATAAGTCGCTGCACAATTCGTTTGTGCAGGTCGTTTGTAAGATCTTAAAATCTCACTGAAATTATTCATTCGACATACACCCGTTTAGTCGGAAGGAACAACGAATAAAAGGGAGCACGCCAACCACAAAGAAAAAAATTACACCATCCCCTACTCGAGGGAACCATGAGGAGATGCGAAGCACTATTGGAGGCGCATACGAAGTTTCCGTTACGTTCACTGGGCGTTTCCGTTAGTGTGTGAGGTTTGTATTTAGTGTTTGCGTTGCTTTCCGTTAGCGCCGAGTGAACGAGTGGCGCCGACGTTGACGTTACAACTCATCTGAACGGGCGCGAAGCGAGAATGACGGAATCCGATGCGCACGTGCTTATATACACATAAAATGGGGTAGGGAGGAGAGTGGGAGACAGAGTAGGCCCATGCGCGGTGGAGCGCAGATGCCACCACCACTGCCGGACAGAGCCCCGATCATGAATCATATAAAAAACGATGTATTGATGTTTCGGCACCCGGAAACGGAGCCTTGTTCCCAATCACTGTTGCATAATAGCCTTCTTCCCACCAGGCTGCTATGCTTCACCTGCCATTCACTGCTCATCGGCTTTTTACTAACCTATTCACATGCACACATTCCTGCGTTGAGCAATGTCGCCGTTGGCGACGGCGGCTTAACCGAGAGAGCGAACATCCAGCCTGCGGAAATCACGAGCCACTGGCCTCTGACTTCGCTTTCATCCTCCGTTACGCCCGCTGACCCCTCGGTCGGAACACGTGCGCGTGCAGGGCTAGCACGTGCACTGCGGCTGGCTTACATGGTAGTAATAGGGATGTCGGCGTTTCGCTTCGTTTCTGACGCCTGTAATGCACAAAGTTGTGTGCGTAGCACTCGGTCGCTGTCAATAATAATATCTGGGGTTTAACGTCCCAAAACCACGTCCCAAAACCACGCGCTCTCAGTTCCTGTGGCAGAATGTAATGAATGCTACATTGCTACAACTGCTGCAAGGCAAACACACCTGGCGTTGCCCCGACACGAATTCGCATTAGACTGTATTGTAATCAGTGATTTTTAGATGCGAAGTATCTTAAAGGGCCCCTCACCAGGTTTGACAATTTTGAGCTAACGAGCGCAATGCATGCACTGGGCGTTCACGATCACGTCTGCCAAAATTTGCAACGCTACGTGCCGCGGAAATGGGTCAAATTTCAAGGTGAACGCTGCTTGCCCTTCCACTCGCGGGCGCGCGCTTTAGAGAATGAGGGGATGACGTACATGAGAAAATGGCCCTACGTAGATGGTAGTGCTGTGACGTCGCTCCTCTACGTAGACGACTGTGCTCCGACGTCGCCAACAGTAGCACGTGACACTGCGATAATTATTTGACACAACATGTGTAGTTTGTGTAATTTGTTGCTTGTATAGATTAACAAAACTTGAGAGAAATAATAAGACACACAAAGGGAATGTGTGCGTCTTTTAAATTTTTTTTTCGTGAATTGCAGCGAGATGCGGGGCTAATGTGCCTCCCTTTCCCATGCGTTCGTGTCCCCGCGGTTAGCGCATCGTGCAGACGCCAGCCCTGGAAACGAAAGTAATGTTCTGGCGCGTTCGAGCACTCATTATGCTCATTTATTCTACCGCGTCTAAGTAAACGTTAATGCGGCACTGGCTCATGATACCGCCACTCTCGTGCCCGTACAAATGTCTCAACTTTCATACCCGTCCCGCAGAAACAGGCAGTACACCATAGAGAATGCCGACAAAACTCCCACGGCCGCTGCATAACAAAAAAAAAAAAAGGTAGCGTCCGTGCAACGCCGCTCGCGTGCTCGGGCTGGCTCGGGCACGTCATGCGCACGTTACCATGCATGCGCATGACGTGTTCATGCGTATGTGTCAAGTGAAGAGGGCAGGGAAGGGATTTCGCTTGCTAAGGCTACACGGGGCGAGTGGCAAGGGTTTGAAACTCGCCTCCTCTATTCATGGTTTCGCGCCGTTACAAATTATTGTTTTTCTCAGCTCCGAATGGAGCGATTTGAAAAATTCTTGCGGCATACTGCTCTCCATTCGGCACACAACAACTTCCAGCGTCTAACTAAAATTTGCTATGTAGCCTGGTGAGGGGCCCTTTAAGGCGGAGCTCAATCCGGTGGTGGTGGTGTGCGGCGTAGCCACCCTTACTGCGCATGCGCATACCCTCTCCACACACCTCCTCTCCACTCACCCTCTCCCCTCACCCCTTTACCTCGCCCCTTCCCCTCTCCACTTTCCCTCTCCCCTCCCCCTCTCTCCTCATCTTTCCACTCTTCCTGTGAAACGCGGACTAGACATGCCGAATTCCCTCCTGCGCAACTCCGCGATGAGCTCGAGCGCATGCGCGTCCCCTCCGCTTCTCTCTCCTCTCCCACGCTGCCCGCCTCTCGCCCGCCTGTCGACCGCGTTCCCCGCTCGCCCTGTGAGAATTAACGGCCAGGCTAGATGGAAGATACGACGCGCGTAGCGTCCCTCTTCGCGTTCCACGACGCGAGGTCGGTAGCATGCCCAACGAACGCCAACGGAACGCGATCGTGCAAGTGCTCCGGCTTCACATCGCCTCATGGTCCCCTTCAGCGGGAGATGTAATTTTCTGTGCATCGAATTAAATTATAGAACGCCCGTTTTTATTGCGATCGGCCGGCTGACTTGTGCCGTCGCCATCATGTCCCGGGTATATATATATATATATATATATATATATATATATATATATATATATATATATATATATATATATATATATATATATATTGTCAGCATTGTTTATGCGCTTCATCTAACCGGCGTCGCAAAGACATGGTTCTTCAACCATGCGACAGATTTTCCGAATTGGACCTCTTTTACGCTTCAGCTACGCCAGATATTTGCCAACCCGTCTGTGCGCTCCGATATCGCGAAGAAGAGGCTTGCTGGGCGTGTTCAACACACGGGAGAGTCATACACTTCTTACATAGAAGACGTACTCGCCCTCTGCCGTCGCGTCGACAGCTCAATGGCGGAGAACGACCGTGTGCGCCACCTGCTCAAAGGTATAGGGACTGTAGCTTTCAATGCGCTCGTAGTGCAGAACCCCACGACAGTAGCCGATATTGTCGCTACCTGTCAGCGCCTCGATGAGCTTCAGACCGCACGCTTGCAACCTGACATGTCTGACCTGAGGCCAAGCAATGACATAGAGCTGCGTGCATTGATCCGCTCGATCATCCGAGAGGAACTTCATGCACAAGCTTCGCCGTGCCATCTTGAGGTTCGCACGACACCACCTGGTGCCACTCTACGTGAAGTCGTGAGGGAGGAACTTGCTTCCATGACAGGCATGCAAGTCCCGAGCCCGCATCCTGTGCCAACGCCAACATATGCTCAGATTGCTGCTATGACACCACCGCTCCAGCAGACACCACTAGAGGCGCCTGGAGTGCATGGTTCGCTCAACTCCCTCACACCACGAGCGCCGGTCCAGCCTTACAACGCCTGGCGCACTCCTCGGCCGATCTGCTTCTATTGCGGCATCCGTGGCCATATTGCAAGGTTTTGCCGACGCCGTCAGCAAGACGAAAGACGAGGCTACGAGGACTTTGAACGGGATGAGTTTTACACCACTGGACCGCAATATCGTCGCCCATACCAGAACAGCCCACGTCGATCACAGTCTCCGCAGCACTTCGGCTCAGTTGGTAGTTCCCGATTCCCGCGTCGTCGCTCGCTTTCACCGATGCGGCGCTCCTCTTCCCCACTTCGACCTGCTACTTCGACTCTTGATAATCGACTGGAAAACTAAGTAGTGCAGCTTCGGGAGGGAAAGCTGCATCGTTCGCACTATATTAAACTCCTCCGCACCGCCCGTCAAATATATTGTTGGTGTATGTCGAAGGTGTACGGACTGAGGCACTGGTGGACACAGGCGCATCGCTTTCCGTCATCAGTGCAGACTTGTGTTCCCGCTTGAGAAAAGTGAAGACGCCGTACAATGGCCCTCCCCTTCGCTGCGCTGACGGAGTTCTTATTCGGCCTTCCTGTGTTTGTACAGTGCGGGTTTCCATTGATGGCGTCCTTCATCATATTCAGTTTCTTGTGCTGCCCTCGTGCACTCACGCGCTCATCTTGGGTTGGGACTTCCTTTCTTCGGCATCAGCTTTCATATCTTGTCGCCAGCGAGTCATTCATATGACAGACACAGAGTTTTCCGCCGATGACGTTCCTCACAGCTTGCGTTTCGTCACAGCCGCTGATTGTTGTATTTCGCCGGGAAACGAGAATATTATTACGCTGGCTTCTGATACCTTTGTTAATGGTGACGTGTTCATTGCACCATCTGGTCGCTGCAAACCTACGGGGCTTACCATCGCACCTGGTCTTGTGCGGTTTAGCGACGGTAAAGCGTTGGTCGCCGCACTTAACCCAACTTCCTCGCCAGTAATGCTGCCCCAAGGCACTGCTGTGAGTTGCTTCGCTGACACCGAGCCTTTTTCGCTGGTTTCCCTTCGCGCAGAACCACCACCTTTGTCTGCCTCAATTGATACTAAGGCTGCGAGCGCTGCTTTAAATGCTACCATCAATCCCCACCTCACTGCTGAGCAAAAGAGAGACCTTTTAGCCATTCTTCAGAAGCACAGCGTTTCGTTTGACGTACATTCCAAGGTCCTCGGCCGAACTTCCGTCGCAGAGCACCGCACTGAAACGGACGGCAGCTCCATTGTACGCCGTCGCCCATACCGTGTGTCTTCGGCGGAACGGCAAATCATCGAGGACAACGTCGCGGACATGCTCAAACGCGACGTCATCCGCCCTTCGTCCAGCTCTTGGTCATCTCCTGTGGTGTTGGTCCGGAAAAAGGACGGCTCTGTACGATTTTGTGTCGATTACAGAGCCCTTAATAAGATCACGAAAAAAGACGTCTATCCGTTGCCACGAATCGACGATGCCCTCGACTCCCTTCAAGGCGCAGAGTATTTCTCCAGTGTCGACCTCCGGTCCGGGTATTGGCAGATACCTATGCACGAAGCAGACAAAGACAAAACAGCCTTTGCAACGCCGGATGGGCTTTATGAGTTCAACGTAATGCCCTTCGGATTATGCAACGCTCCTGCAACATTCGAGCGCATGATAGACACCGTTTTACGAGGCCTAAAGTGGAGAACCTGTTTATGTTATCTGGATGACATCGTTATTTTTTCCTCCACTTTTTCTCAGCACCTTGAGCGTTTGGACGAAGTTTTAACATGTATTTCGAACGCTGGACTTCAGCTCAATACAAAGAAGTGCCACTTCGCCAGCAAAAGCATTAAAGTACTGGGCCACCTTGTCAGTAAAGATGGCGTTCGACCGGACCCGGACAAGATTGCTGCCGTGATTCGTTTCCCTCGTCCAGAAAATCATAAACATTTGCGAAGTTTCCTTGGCCTGGCGTCTTACTTCCGCCGTTTCATCAGTCACTTTGCTGCCATTGCGGGGCCATTACACAAACTTTTGGCGTCAGGAACAGCCTTCGCTTGGACCGATGACTGCGAGTGTGCATTCCAAGCCCTCAAACGTGCATTAACATCAGACCCCGTCCTTCGTCACTTCGACGAGAGTGCGCCTACTTTTCTGCACACAGATGCAAGCGGCCATGGAATCGGTGCTGTCCTTCTACAGCACGACGACACTTCACAAGAGCGAGTTGTCGCTTATGCCAGTCGTGCACTAACACCTGCGGAGCAGAACTACACTGTAAAAAGTTCACCGTAGTTTTTACGGTGAAAGCACTGGCAGCTGATGCTGCCAGACTTTTACCGTAAAAAAACTGCGACCCGTATTTCAAGTTTACGGCATGCATGCCGTGTATATAATGATATCGTGTAGGAAAAATCTGGCCACTGTTTTTTCACTCCACAATACTTTTACAGTAAAAATAACCACAGCCCGTAAAATCTACGTTGCACCAATTTCGTGTTATCTAGTGTTTAAGCCGTTAAATGTACGGTGGTTACACGGTATATTCATCGTTACACGGTGGCGTGTAAAACACGGTGGTGTGTAAATTCATCGTTAGACAATGCTGTGTAAAACCCCAGCAGCAACATTTTCTCGTGTTGTAGCAGACTGTAAAACATGGAGTGCACTGTGAAACATGCATACCAACATTTTCTGACTTTCTAACCTCTAGGCCGTAATATATGACGTGCCCTGTGAAATGCGTACAACGATATTTTGCTGGTTTTCTAGATTTTGTGGGGTTCGGTGTCTACTCCAAGAAATGGGCCGTTCGTCTACGTCGGGATAACTTAAGAAAACAATTTATTAGTAAGAACTGTAACGTTATGGTAACAGGGGCAAAACACAAAAATTACACCATCTCCCGCTAAAGGGGACCATGAGGCGATGCGAAGCCGGAGCACTTGCACGATCGCGTTCCGTTGGCGTTCGTTGGGCATGCTACCGAACTCGTGTCGTGGAACGCGAAGAGGGACGCTACGCGCGTCGTGTCTTCCATCTAGCGTGGCCGTTAATTCTCACAGGGCGAGCGGGGAACGGCGTCGACAGGCGGGCGAGAGGGGGGCGGCGTAGGAGAGGAGAGAGAAGGGGAGGGGACGCGCATGCGCTCGAGCTCATCGTGGCATTGTGCAGGAGAGAATTTCGGCATGTCTAGCCCGCGTTTCAGAGGAAGAGTGGAAAGGGGGATGAGAGAGGGGAAGTGGAGAGGGGGATGGGAGAGGGAAAGTGGAGAGGGAAAGCGGAGAGGGAAAGTGGAGAGGGGAAATGGGAAGGGGTAGAGGGGTAGGGGATTGGTGAGGGGGAGTGGAGAGGAGGTATGTGGAGAGGGTATGCGCATGCGCAGTGAGGGTGGTCACGCCGCACACCACCACCACCGCCGGATTGAGCTCGACCTTAAGATACTTCGCATCTAATAACAAGATTACTACTAAGTTCGACGCACAACTTGCGCGCCGGTCCCGCTAACCTTGGCCGCGGCGGACCACACGCCGCGCACACACGCACACCTCGAGCAAGTTCACCGAGCACTCCCCCTTGACAGCTCTCCGTGCCCGCTTTAAAGGTGGCCCGCATCTGGGCGCATGCGCAGTGGCCCTCGCTGCTGTGCCTGGTCACCGCCGGTGCTGGCATAGGCGAGGGTGGTGATCTGGTGATTATCGAGGGTTCCCCACACATTCCCCCTCTCCAAAGAAGGCGTCGCCTCACCGCCTCACTTGACGACGTCCTCAGTATTGGCGGTGTCCCACGCAGCAGCTCCGGTCTCGGTCTTAGGCTGTGGCTCGAGCATGGCACCACTGGTCTCATGCTTCGTGCGCTCGACGAAGAGCATTTGTACGCTCACTTCGGTGCGGTGCCAGCGCTGAATGTAGTTGTCCGCTTCCTCGGCGGTGCTTACTGTTCGGAAGCCGAAACTGGGTGCGTTGTCAATAGTGCCGAACTTGGCGGACAGCACCTTATCGCGCTTGCTAAACAGTGCCTTCACGTCGGCTGCTTGCTTGGCTTTGGCCATCCCACTGCCCCACAGGTTGCGCACGGGCTCCTCGTCCGCTGCTGCGTTGAGCCTCGCATTAGTAGACGTGCCGGCAGCCCTTGTCGCTGGCGCCGCTGTCCTCTTGGTAGTGGCATTGCCGGCTTCAGCGGCATCCTTTTTGGCCTTTAAAACAGCTGCAGCTATTTTTGTGGCCATTGTGTCACCGCCGACATCTTCGGCTGCTGCCGACGTATCTGTACCTTCGTTCTTCGTCGAGGCGGCCTGGTCGTCCTCCGCGTCACCGCCGTCCTTGATGTTATTCTCTGGCTCGTAATTCAGCACCATTTCTTGACCGACCGGAGGCGCCGTGTCTTGACGAGAGCCTTGGTCTGGTCTGCCGTCCGGGCTCGAGTCGGAAGCAGTGACAGGTGTCGACGTCGACACACTCGACGTCGCGGCGGCTAGGTACTCCTGCATCTTCGCGGCCACGCCCGTGTTCAAGTCGACGTTGTCGTCGGCCAGCATCACCAAGGCCGGTTTGGCCTCGTCGGTCGTGTCTCCCCCCTCTGTTGCAGCCAAAACGTTCTCTTCCCTGGCGGCCTTCCCGTCGTCTCCCTTTGAGTCGTACTCGCCCTGGTTCATTCCCGCGTCACCGCCGTCGGCATCGTCCTTCTTCGCGACGTCGACCACCTCGACCTCTGGCTCCTCTTGCGCCGGTGTGCTCGGTTGCCCAAACGAGCGCAGCAGCCCTCTTCCAACGCCGATGATTGGGATCGCCACGCCCCTCGCTGCTAGGTAGCTAGCGGACTCGGCGTGTCCCCTCGCCGCGCAGTACACTGCGGAAGCTAAGTCGCGGCGCTCCATCGTCTCCAGCAGCATTTGAAGTGCGGCCTCCATTATTCCTGGAGTAGACGGGGCCGATTTCACGTTGGGCGCCAGTTGTGGGGTTCGGTGTCTACTCCAAGAAGTGGGCCGTTCGTCTACTTCGGGATAACTTAAGAAAACAATTTATTAGTAAGAACTGTAACGTTATGGTAACAGGGGAAAACACAATAACAAGATTACTACTAAGTTCGACGCACAACTTCCGCGCCGGTCCCGCTAACCTTGGCCGCGGCGGACCGCACGCCGCGCACACACGCACACCTCAAGCAAGTTCACCGAGCACTCCCCCTTGACAGCTCTCCGTGCCCGCTTATAAAGGTGGCCCGCATCTGGGCGCATGCGCAGTGGCCCTCGCTGCTGTGCCTGGTCACCGCCGGTGCTGGCATAGGCGAGGGTGGTGATCTGGTGATTATCGAGGGTTCCCCACAATTTGCAGTGCCAAATGAAGACTAACATCCCTTTTGCGTATAGGCAACTGTCTGCCCATACTACTGGAACGTAACTCATGCAGATTTGTCAACTTAGGTGATTTGTAATGTACACAAAAGATATTCTCGATCTTCAACGCCCACGCTATTTCATGGTGTGAAATTCATTCGACCTGATTAACACAGTTGCAGCGCTGCTGTTTTTCTACTATGCAGCCACGTATGTCACTCTGACTAAGCCTAAAAACTGCATGCTTGGATTGGGACACTGCTGTAATATGGGAAGTGTAACTATGCTGTGCAGGAAGACTACGCAGTGGAAATGGGCAATACTCCATACACCTGGATTCTGCATTTGGCATATGTCCATTCCAGGCACAATAAATAACTTTATCATAATCTCTTTGTAACAGTTTGATCTATCTTGTACATTTTTAGGTGTTCAAAAATCTGCAAAAAAGAAAAGAGCGTAAGACAATACAATATACTGCTCTTCGTGGAGACTATATAACACTACCTACGCTGTGACTTTTAGGCTATGGAGGTTTAAATTAGAGTACTCAGGCTGTTAGCATATAATGAGCGGCCACAGCAGAATGCAGCATTGAAATAGTGGAGTGATTTCAGACATAGATCTTCTCACGGCACCTTTATATGAAAGAAGAAATCGGTTATAAAGAGACAGTTGTCTTAGTACCTCAGTCCGTGCTTTACTTCTATCATCAGCTTAAACATGTCTACTCTGAACAAGGCATCTCGAACTTTCCTTCTATTAACCCTTACCTAGTAGTTTCACCAGCCTCAGCGCCCTAGATTTATTAATTTCAGCCTCCCATGTCCTTTTTGTCACCACTACAGCACTTGCTATTGCTTCAAATCCACAGCTTCATCCAAAGTGACGATCTGTTTCTTTCTTTACACTTGATGCACTGCCCATTCATACATTCTATTTAGTTTCAGCAACAACATCATTACTAGTATTTATTTCATAGTTTATTCTGTTCTCTCCGGCCCTTTCATGTTAATCTTTCATTTAATCCCAACCTCATCTATTATCCTGTCCTATATGGGTGAGTAGTGGCAAGCTTTCGTCCTGACAGATACTGGAAAGCCGCGACTATGAGTACCAGCGAAGTGTATTTCACGCGATTCTTAGCTTCTCAATTGTTTCCCTCTTATTGCTTGAGTTAATGGTAACTCCATGGCCAAGCAAATGAACTTATTTATCAGTTCTATTCTTTCACGACTTATGGTTAACTTTACTTTAAAGTGGAGTTGGGCAAAAATAAATGAAATATAAATTAAAAAAAACTGTGCCCTGCCTGCACCACCTAAGTATCGCAGGCCAAAATCGATAAATTAGATAAAAGAACAAAATGTACTAAAATTTCTATTAAAAGAAAAAATACAAAATAAAAAGTAACAGTTTGATCCCACCACCCAGCGAAGCCACCTCCAAGGGCATAATTCTCTAGATTACATACTACGGTTTCTCTTCATCTTGACTTACAACTGTTTTGACACAATGGATCTCCGATGAGCTCGTCTTGACTAACAAGTCTTCCATTCTTTTCTTTTACTCTTGTCTCTCTTGTGTAGGCTTTCCATTCCTCTCTTTGTTGGGTCACTCTGCTGGAGAGATGGGTCCGTGTTGAGCTTGTCCTCCAGTATGTCCTTTTGAGGCCTACTGTAAAACTCGTCAAACTGATAAGTGACTGAACAGGATTTATTTGAATACAGGTTAGTTGTTATGGTTTTCTTTTTCTTTTTTTTATGACTTTTATTTACTACCCCGGCTCCTCCCTAACTCCACCGGCTCTTACAAAGGTATTGAGAGATGATATTAATATCATAACGATATAAAGATGTACTGTATCGGCTTCAAATAACTTCAATACAAGTACATGTAGTATAATTACACAAGTTCAAGAATGTAATATATTATTAACAGATCACAAGAGAGATGCACTGTATCGGCTTCAAATCACATCTATACAAGCACATGTAGTATAATCACACAAAGTCAATCATGTAATAATTGCCAAATTAGCCAGGCCGCGTTGATGGCAAGGATTGATAACAATATGTCCAGTACATATTTGGTCCGTTTGTTTTTCTTATCTTCTTTTTCATTTTCATGTTTTTCTCCCTTCTTTCTTCGTTTTCCTTCTCTTTTTCTTCCCTCTTTCTCTTTCTTTTTTTTTTCTTTTCATTTTCTCTTTTTTTTTCTTTTGTATTATTTTTTGTTCTCTCTCTTTTCGTGTCTTTTTATTATTGTTATTATTTTTAAACATCTTTTTTTTCTTTTTTTCTTTTTCTCTCCCTCTTTTTTTTTTCCCCGAGATTATAAGGGAGATATGAAGTGAAACTATATTTGCTGACATCGTCTTTTTCTCTAGGTAAAGAACCCTTTTTCACGTTTCGTTTAAAAGAGGATATGGCAGATGAATATACGTTAGTCAAAAAAAATGTTTTTTTCTAATTATTAATAGCTTCTCCAGAGGAGGAACATGCCACAAAGTGTGGGTGTATAGCCAGTGGGATTTTTGTTAGGGGCCGATTTCGAGGGAGTTGTTTTAACCGGTTCCTCTCTCATCGATAGCGGTGGGCCCCTACTCGTGAGGATTTCTTCTGGATGTCTTTCATGGATGCATCCTTATGTGGAATTCAGCTGGTAGAGAATTTGGGTGGTATCAGTTGTCCTTCCTCTTGCAACGTGCTGCATCCCTGTTGTGGGAAATATATTGATGGAGCCATTGGCCTCCCTTCCATTTATTTTGTGGGAAGGGCACTCTTCTTTGTTATCCCGGGTGGGAGCCCACAATGGTCTCACTTGAGAATTCTCCCTCTGCGTGTCCACCACCGAAAGCCACCCTCCTCTTACGACGAAATCCCCTCCTGGAGAGAGTAAGTTGGCCGAATGTGGTTGTAATATTTGGCTTTTGTATTGGTACCTGATTTAAATTTTTGCATTTATTTCCTCCACCATTTCCTCCAATATTTTAAGTGCCTTTTCGTTGCTGAACATATGTGTCTTTTTTTCGATCAAGTTGTTTCCAAACTCTACTTTCAATTTGCCTTGGTATTTTTTCGTCAAGGTACACTCAGTTAGATAGTGGTCAAATGATGTGGCCGGTTGCTGGCATGCACATACATTGTTGTTTCTAATTTTGAACCGGTGGAGGTAGTGGGGGAATCGGCCGTGACCGCTTAAGAACTGCGAACTTAAATGGTTCGCGATATATCCTTTCGGTTCACCCACCAATGTGGGGATCCAAGTAAAGATGTAGCTACTAGAATTTTTTCTAATGCTCCAATCGTTAATCCATCTTCTTTTAGCTTGCTTCTCTAATTCTTTTGATACAAAATTTTTTGTGACCGGGATTGATATGAATTCTCCGTATGCCCCCGCTTTGGCTGCCAATTCGTCAGCCAATTCATTTCCGGTAATCCCACTATGTCCTTTAACGTGGGTGAGAATTAGTTTATCATTTATATTTATTTCTTTAATTAACTTTTTGCTTTATCAATTAACGGATTGGCGTTTCCAGAGTTGCTAATAGCTTGTAAAGTGGATAAACTATCTGTAAGTATTTGGTATGTTTTTGTTTTGTCTTGTGTATTAATAAACTCCAATGCTTTAATGATTGCTGAGACTTCCGCTTCAAAGTTATTCGAGTAGTCTGGTAGCTTGAATTGTTTAGTTTCTAGAATCTTGTTATTTGTGTCAATCACCACGTACGCTGCCCCCGTAGCATTCTCCGTACTGGAGCCATCTGTGTATATGTTAATATCAGCGTTAGGGAATACCTCTTTTTGGTATTGGAAACTTAATTTCTCAGCTGGGTGTGTTTTCCATAGATCTGTTTTTGTTGATATGTCTTGTGAGTTAAAAATTACATTCTTTTTTTCCCATTTAAATTGCTTATCGTTATGTAGAATATTGTAGAGTTCTACTTCCTTCTCAATTCTATGTTGGATCGGGGTTATGCTAGCCAGGGCATTTAATGCATTATTTGATACTGTTCTGTAGGACTTTGTGATAGTGATGAGCGGAATTCTTTGAATTGCTTTGAGCTTTTTTTGGGCTACTACCGTGTTCTTATACCAAACTGGTGCTCCGTAAGTAATGATTCTTTCTATGCCTCTCGTGTATATTTTATGTAACTGACTTGATTTTATTCCCCTATTTCTACCCGTAAACTTATTCAGACTCATCGATAGGTTAGACACTTTTTCTTTAAGATATTTTAGGTGTGGGAGGAAGGACATTTTTTCGTCTATGATTACTCCCAGAATTTTTAGCTGGGGTTCCATTTTAATTTTATTCATCCCAAGGCGTAATATGGGTGGACTTCGTTTGTACTTCCCTCGCGTGATTAAATATTTAGTTTTCTCTGTGTTGAATTTTAATTCCTTCCTCTCTCCCCATTCATATACTACTTCTAACGCCTGATTTGCTTTCGTTTGGATTTGCCTTTTTGAAGCTCCTTTTACTATTATTGTGAGATCATCGGCAAAAGCTTGGACATGTACGTCTTCTGGGAACTTGCTTTCTAACAGATCTGCTATTGTGATATTCCATAATAGTGGACTCAACGGTGAACCTTGTGGTGTACCTTTTTCTAATTTATACCTTAAGATTATTTCTCCATTTTTATAGATAATGCTCCTCCCTTGCATAATTGCTAGAATTACTTTTAGGATATTTGCTGGGCATTTCTTATTTATTAGATATTGCGATACAAATTTTTCTTGAATACCATTAAAAGCGTTTTTAATGTCTATAGATATTACCAAAGCTGACTGGTGGTCTAATAATGCTTGGTTGATTTTCTGTTTTATCTTCATTAAAGCGTTGGTTGTTGATGCTGAATGTTTAAATCCGTATTGGTTTTTATTCAAATGTCCCTCTTTATTTAAATGAAAGTACAATCTATCTTTTAGTAATTTCTCCAGTATTTTTCCAAATATCGAATTAATGGCTATGGGTCTAAAATGATTTGGGCTTTTTAATTCTTTATTTTTGGGAATGAGAATTACTTTAGATTCCTTCCATCTGGCTGGAAAAAACCCGTGTTTAATACAAGCGTTGAACAGATTCGTGAAAAATACCCGATATCTGCTGAATAATAGTTGGATTAATTGGGTCCTGATTTCATCTGGTCCCGGTGCCGTGTCAGGCTTTAAGTTCTTTATTACATCCCCTATTTCTTTTGCAGTGAAGTCAACATCGTTATAGGAGTCTTCGACTAATTTATCTCTTTTGCTTACCTTCGGACTAATATTAATTGAGTTTTCCTCAATTGTATACAACTCTTTTAGAATTATTTCTATAGTTTCTTCCAATGTTGTGGTGTAGGTTCCATCCTGTTTTTTCATACTTTTAATGATTACTTTTTGTTTGATTTGCTCTCTCGCTATCTTATAGGCTATATTAAATGGATTTTTGGTACTGATGTTCTGTTCCTTACCAGTTGAACATTAGGTTTTCTTCCAACTCCTTGTTAGGTCCACCCTAGTGCTTCACTTTTTTTGTTTCACCATCATCCTCTGAAGTTGTCTTGTGATTCAAAAAATAAAACGTTATCATTACAAAATTTCAAATCGCTAAATAATTCACTACAAATTTTCACTTAAAAGACTCTCCAATTCCATTTCTCTGATGCCTCCTGTAAGCACACAATGAATACCATTGCATAGGTAGTCGCTCTATACTAGACACTTTTTCAAGGAGAACTTAGCTTGGGGCACAGTCAGAATAGATATTCGACATATGCTTCATCTGCAGTCTAGATGCAAAACGATGACCCCATATTTACATTGCATGGACCACAAAGCATTTTACCTCCTAAACAGGTGACGCAGCTGCTCTCAGGTCACTCCGCATCAACTACTGTCAACTTCTGATGCGTGTAATGAAATGGAAGTAGGTGAACTGAACAAGACTGTGTGAAATTAAATTTATCAGTAAGAGGTAAAAAACTAATGAAGCTAGGGAAGCTACCCAGATGACAAAGTAATCGATGCGCCCATCAGTAATCTGACAGTATAAAAGCCATAAGGAGTATGTCCGAGAACAAAATGGCACAGGCTTACTTAGTTTATCCCTCACGGTTTCTATGTTCCTCTAAGCCAGCATTTCCCTCGCTTTGACTGGACGTGTCTTCATAGCAACATTGACGAGCAAAATAGTTTTAGGCAAGGTTGCATTTGCAACATTGTGCATCCATACAGAACTCCTTGAAAATGCACAATTGGCATCTCCAGCGGAAGCTACTCGGGCATAGAGCGAACCAAGCTGCCCAAAAATTGTGTTTAGATTGTTGGCTTTATTTTTGTACACTTATAAAGCTAGATTTTAGCCAGAAGTTTGAACATGTGAAGTTCATTTGCTGTAGTAGTAGTATGGACAACTGCTATGGCCCGTTGTATTCAATACTTCCACCTCAAGAAAATGCAGTCAGGAATTGTGCTACTCACGTAAACATTCCATTCAGAATCCATGATTTTTTCGTCAAACTGAATATTTTTGGGTTCTCTTTCCTTGCTTTTTTTCTCAGCCTTGCGTCCATGGTCTGGGTTAATACCAAAAGTGCCCTGTGCAAAAGCAGGAAAAAAAAAACAATGCTAAATATTGCAGTAATGAAGCTGCTCATGAGCTTGTACCCAGATTTGTAGTAATTTCCAAAATATATTAAAAAGTTATGCAGGTCCTAAATGTTGAAATTCGGTGCCTCAAGGCTATCCATAAATGTTGTTTATAGAGATATTTCTCCTTAGAAATCACCCAATCTAACATAAATGTTAACCATTCATCCGCAGCAAAGTTTCACTGTACTAGTATTGATTTTATGCTGCAGCACTGACTTAGTGATTTAAGCATCTGCCTCACATGCGGATGGTGCGAGGTTCGATCCCCAGTGCGGCTGGGCGTCCGCCAGTGATGCAATGGGTACAAGCTTCCCTTGGCCTGCTGCTCGGCATATCTGCGGTATATTTGGGAACACTTGGAAAATAGGTCTTATATGTCACATTGAGTTCAGAAACATATCATGAGCCATGGTCCTCTTTGGCCAAGGTTGCTTTTGCACCAATAAATTCTTCGTCATCCGCGGCAGCATTATACTCTTGCCACGTCGCTGACTAGTTACACGCACGCTCACTCGCACCATCTGCCAACTTGAATTTGAGGATGAAAAGACCTTCAGAAGAAGTGCTACAGGATGGTAGGACGTCACATTTGGACGTTAAACCTCCGACACCCCTCAATAAAGGCATAATCATTAATATTAAAAAAAAAGTCGTCTCTTTACTGCAACAGCCTATGAGGTACCATTCAGGGCACGTAGTACATATTTATACACTAATACAACCCCGAGAATGTGGATTATGCGACTATTGTAAAGACCTCATTTTTGTTTCAGCCCACGTTGAGAATTAGCATCGAGGATGAACGAGAAAGTACCGAAGTTGGGTGCTTTAACTATGGAACACTGATTATATCTGGGAGCTCAAAAAAGGCACTCAGGGCAGAAAGTTGGTGGCAAATTAATGCGCCCTGAGATTGTTCTGTTACTAAAAATTGAGTTTTTGTAAGCTAGAAAAGACAAACGTTTAGTCGAAACGTCACTATTACCAGCCATCTCACAGGTGGACTGCAATAATTGTGAATGTGGATCACAGACGGTTGCCAGGCTTTTACTGCCACCTATTTCAAAACAAAAGTCACGGGAACCATCCCCTCATATAAGTAATAAGTTTGAATCAAATCGGAGAGTTTAAATCAAATAGCAGGACAATGTTTTTGAGCAATTCTCACAGTAAACACGTATTTTGCGTTCAGACAAACGTCGTCAAAGTCAGAAAGAGACATAGGTGATTTTCACTGACAATGACCATGTGTCCTTAGAGCGGCGTTAAAGTTCCATCACCATAGGTACAACAGGCTACTATTGGGAGGTGTTTTCAAGAGAAAATCTGTAGGATGCTTGCAGATACAACAGCAAGGACGAGACACCATCTTTGCAGTTCTCTTTACACCACAATAAAGAAACAATGCTTATGTTAGCAGCTTTTTTTCTACAAAAAGGAGATGAAAATGCTCTCCAGAGTGATTTAAATACACACCTTTGAACGAATTCCAAAGTAGACTACAATCTTTCAGCATAACAGACGTGAAAGGAAAAATAACTGGTGAATAACATGCAGAATACTGTAGTGACGTTCTCTAGCCGCTCCCAACATGTGGCGATCAGCAACAAGGCACTCTTCTGGGTTCCACAGGTCGCCACCTAGGGTTAAGAGCACTGACAATGAAATGGCATTCTTAATAGTTCAAGTAGTTTCAGTTTTCATTTCAGCATGTATTGCGCAACTAAATGTCAGAAAAAAAATGAGACTAGTGCTAATGAATTGGGCGTTCTGACACAGCTCCTGTATCATATGCTGATGCAACTGCAACAAAATGATGCTAAGTGGCTTCAAGTATGATTAGTTTTTATTTCAAGAATTTTCGTCACATTTTGGAACTTTGAAGAAACGCAACGTGTATTCCTCTGCTTAGTGTGCTAACAGAGGAGGTCACATTTTGCAATTATACAACCATCCAGTGCTGAAATACAAATGTATTTTGATAATCTAGGTTAAGTACAAAATAAATGAATTATTCAAGTCACAGCTTACAGTTGCAACCATTTTATTTGCTCTGCATGACTTCAACAAACATCTCATCCAATCGACAAGCATCCAACAGTTAGGCATACGGGCATGCAGTTCGGAAAAATCGCCCTGCGAGCTGTCACATTAAAAAGCGTACATTCAAGGCGCAATACATGTAAAAAACGACGCTAATGTCGCAGTTAACAGAATATGTACTAAGCGAAAGATACCATTTGACCTCTCTTTCACGGCAGCCTCGGAAAGTCAACGCGAACCAAGACAGTTCAGAACTCGAAGCCGTAGCGCAGCAAAACGCGCACACGTGGAAACTCAAACCTCCTTCAGCTGCTGCTCCAGAAAAAGCTATTAAACATAACTATACAGCATGAGGCAACAAATATTACAGCACTTCAACGAAGAAAAAAAAAATGCTTCCGCAACTATCACCGTTTCATTCTGCTTTTCGTGATGGAAAGAGCGCGAACTCGACGAAACTGCAGCCTACCAAAAGTGCGCATATGTGGGAACTTCAAAACACCTTACATTGCTGGCACGCAACACGCCGTTCACAATAACTACATACCTGTTGAATGTAGCGAATATTGACGGCGTGCTGTGTGTGGCCACCTTATAACTGTAAAGGCTCTGTTATACTCCGACGTGCGTTCGCGTCAGCCCGCGGCTGCGGGAGTTGGCGACGTCAGGTTCGTCACGTTACGTTGACGCGAAAACAGAGCACTCTATACTCCCACTTCCGCGACGCAGTACGCCGCCTTGACGCATGCGCATTTGAGTGCACTCGGCGTCCCTTCTTCACGAAGAGACGCAGACGGAGTGCAGTCTGGGTAACGTCGCCGGCGCGGAATGCAGCATGTCGCATCTCGCGCCGGCTGCAGCCGGGGCGCGCTGACGGACGCCGGACGCGTCGGTAGCGCCGCGCGTCGGACTATAAAGTGCTGCGCGTTTGTTAGCGTAGCGTCGCTGTGCAGAGCGTGCGCGCGCGTCGACGTTACGCTGGAGTGTATCAGCCCCTTAACTCTCGCAGGTTCATATTCATGCTTTCTTGCACTGGCACACACAAGGAAAATAATCGCGCACTAAGTCGGCGCGTACCCATGCAAGGCGAAGTATACAGCAGTGCATGCGGTGCAAACACAAAGCGAGACGTCTATTCAAGAAAGTCATGAGAGCAAGTGCACAAAATCCAGCCAGTGAAGTCAAATGGCTTTGTGATACTTCCAGAGCACACACATCATTCGCATGCATCACTGCGCGATTAAGTTTTGAGAAAAGATTGCGACGTACCTGCAGCGGGAGTACAATACGTGGCCCAACGGATTCCAAACCAGCGCAGATAGCAGAGCCTTCGAAAATGGCGAGACTGGTGACGCATCGGGCGCCGAGCCGGCTGTTCCTTGCCTTATCTGCGCCGCTCTGCGCATGCCCGGTTTCTCGCGAGTACCGTAACACAAGGTGCGCCGGCGCGCCAAGCAGTCGTCGCAGCGTCCACGCGCGTGCATGAGCGGCGGGGAACGAAAGGCGAGCGCATGACGCCGCTCCTCCTCTTTACTCTTTCCTTTCTTCTCTCCTAAAAGTCAATGCGCATGCGCGCGGCATGGTATACGGTGAGAATACCGTAGTTTACGTTTACGATGGCGACACACGGTCTGTTTTTACAGTGTACTCGATAACAGAGCAGGAATGTCTCGCTGTAGTTTGGGCCATACAAAAATTCCGACCATACCTTTATGGACGCCATTTCACTGTGATTACCGACCAGCACGCTTTATGCTGGTTGTCCTCACTTAAAAATTTGTCTGGGCGCCTCGGTCGCTGGATACTTCGCTTGCAAGAGTACACTTTTGACGTTGTGTACAAGTCGGGCAAACAGCATCAGGATGCCGACGCCCTCTCTCGCTGCCCTCTGCCACTTTCATCTCCGGCCACGCACCCTCCAGGTGCTCATGAGGCTTCATCTTCACCCACGTTATCGCCGCTGGCAGTTGCTGAGTCGTTATCTTCTAACCGCTGCGCTCAGTTTGCCTTGTGTCAACGTGACGACCCCTATTGTAACCGCGTCATCGGATACCTAAGTGGCACGTCTTCTCCACCTAATGCCAGACTACGTCGTCAGCTGAGGCGGTTCAAGCTGGAAGGCAACGTGCTGCATCGCTATATTTACAATACCGATGGACATCGGTGGGTGCCAGTACTTCACCGTTCACTGCGTGCACAAGTTCTCGAAGCACTGCACGATGACCCATCTGCTGGCCACTTGGGGTTTCAGAAGACATACGACCGCGTTAGGAGCCGTTTCTTCTGGCCTGGCCTTTCTACCTTTGTGGCCAAGTATGTCGCTTCTTGCGCACTTTGTCAACGCCGGAAACGACCAACTTCACCTCCTGCTGGCCTGTTACAATCTATCCCATGTCCCGAAACACCATTTGCCATCATCGGAATAGACCTAGTCGGGCCACTTCCCGTAACGCCAGCAGGTCATCGGTGGATTGTGACAGCGGTCGACCACCTCACACGGTACGCAGAGACCGCCCCTCTACGCACTAGTTTTGCGTCAGACGTGGCCGCCTTCTTTTTGGAAGCCATTGTGTTGCGTCATGGTGCACCTCGCGTGCTGCTTAGTGATCGCGGGAAGACCTTTTTGTCCACAATTCTTGAGGAAGTGCTTAAAACTTGTGGGACAGTTCATAAGACGACATCAGCCTACCATCCTTAAACAAATGGTTTAACAGAGCGATTCCATCGGACTCTAATAGACATGATATCAATGTACATCGGACCAAACCACGATAACTGGGACACAATCTTACCCTTCGTGACGTTTGCGCATAACACCTCTGTCCAACGGACTACCGGATATTCACCGTTCTACCTCGTCTATGGTCGCGCGCCCACATTCACCATCGACGCCTCTTTCTTCAATGTAACGACGAAAACCCCTTCAACTACACCAGAACATTTCGTCGTTAGGCTGGATGAATGTAGACAGCGTGCTCGCCTCGACACACAGGCCAGTCAACAAGACCGCAAGCAGCGCTATGACAGCTTTCATCGCGACGTCACCTTCAGTCCTGGAGATGAAGTACTACTTTGGACGCCTGTTCGTACTGCCGGATTGTGTGCCAAGTTTCAATCGCACTTTCTTGGACCATACGTTGTCCGTGAAGAAACATCCCCAGTCAACTACCTTGTCACTCCCATCGAGGTTTCTTCGGACCATCGCTACCGTGCATCTGAAGTAGTTCACATTTCGCGCCTCAAGCCCTTCGTTCGCCGTACCGTTCCCGTCTGAATCGCGGCCGGGCCGGCCGCTCGCGCACGCGGGGAAACTTAGTGTGAGCATTGTTTATGCGCTTCATCTTCTCATATGTACATACTCATCATCACAGCTTGGGTTTGGGTTGTGGGGCTCATACTCGACACAATAAAGAAGTGTCTTGAGCGTCCTAAACGTTGTCTCACAATATATATATATATATATATATATATATATATATGGGAAGAGAAAAGACACAACTAAGCGGTTATCTTAGTTTTATTTATCAACGGTTTCGACCGGAGGCCCGGTCTTCATATATATATATATATATATATATATATATATATATATATATAAGGAACAAAGAAAACTAAAGCATAAGAAAAACATTCTAAAGCACCCGAACGGGGATTTGAACCACAGACCCTTAGCTCCCCAACCCGCTGCATTAGACAACTGAACCATGCCCCATGCATGCGCAGGCGAAATAACGGCGAGCTGTTTATATACACCATTTAGCGCTGGTGTTAAGCAAATCTCGGAGGAGCTTGAGCGTGCTTTCTGTTTCTGTCACGCAACGCTCCTAATTTTATTTCAGTTTGAAAACTGCCTTTGAGACGCGCACGACCGTGGCCCTTTTCTGTAACTACTCGTGATGTGGAAGCAAAAAAAAAAAAAAAACAGCGAGCACACTTGCATGAGACGCCCCCGTGCGACAGGAAATGCACGGTGTCACTCCATGCGCCGCAGTTTAAAAGAAAAAGAAATATCTAAGAGCATCTGATTCTCCATTGTCGACACTTGGAGCGCGTTGCTCAAGCAGAAAGACGCAACAACTGCGACAGCTGTTAGTTCCCGCTTGCCCTGTGGATGCCTGTGCGTTCTTTTTGGGCGTCCTTCTTTGTGCTTCAGCGACGCGCTGCAACTTTCGAGCTGCTTCTCATTCTTCGTGTGACAATCCAACTTCTTCAATCGCATTCATTGCTTCTCCCTTGAGGCGAAACTACAAGAGTATATATCTCATGGAATACATTCTTGGTCTTTTCAGTACTGATTACCAGGTTTCCAGCGGAATTCCGGAAAAGAAAAGTCAGGAAGACAAAACCTGCTACGAGCCTCGATGCTGCGACAATTATGTGAGTACAGAAATGAATTGTGAAATAAGCTCGTCAAAGCTGCCTAAGTACATTCTACGGCATGTTCAACTATTACAGTTGCGAAAAATAACTGCAGTTCTTTAGACACAAGTGTACGACAGCAGTTCCGATGGATGACACAAAGCAACACTAACATGCGCCGCAAGCTACACGGCGAACTGGAAGGAAAGTGAGAAAAAAATTGAAAAACAACAGCAAGAACACAGAAAGGTGCAGAGCAAACTATGACATTTAAATAAGTCTTAGTCTGCTCAAAATACATTTTAGGTTTTCAAAATAGCTTCCTTTTCATGAGCACTACCTGCACACTTGCTTAGATTGACAAGCTTGTCCCCTTTATTGGCGTTATTTTGTGCAAAACCGTGCCCGTGCATAGTTTATGCAGACCCAGCACCTTTGACTTCCATTAAAATTTTTTATGAAATAGATAAAGAAGATTGAAACCAACCACCTATGCTAACCATTGACTCTGGTATTTAAACATTGTTCTTTCTGGCTTGTGTATGGGGAACGTGCACTGAGCTGGTGGCGCCGCTATGCGGGAGTGAACGAAACGAATTGGCGTGCTACGTGCAGCAGCCGCTCCACGAGCCGAGCTGTGTCACGCCGTTGGAGGAGTTTTGCAATGTCGCGCATGAATTGCTGCGCCGTCAACTGCGCTAATAGATATAAGAAATGCCCTCCTGGAACAAAGTTGTTCCGTTTTCCGGGGCGAGAAAGCCTCCTAGACAAGCGGGAACGGTGGATTCGCAGCGTACGGCGTGTGAAGTAAGCGATCCCGTGCATGGTCATGAAGTACACGTTGTAGTTAGTTCGCTGTGAATTCACGCTACACGCAAGTGAACAGGTATTTTTACAGTGCAAACGGAACCGAGTGGCAGCCGGCAAAATGGTCTCGGGTCTGCAGTGTACATTTTGTTGGCGGAAAGTCGTCGACAGATCCAGCTTCTCCCTCGTACGCTCCTGCTGTTATTCCGCCGACGTACCGCAAAACTTCGGCGATAGCGGAAGTTTTGCTGACTCTTCACCGTTGACAAAAGCTACAACTGCTGCTGCATGCTTGCAATGGCCTTCAACACCACCCCTACAGTTGCAGTGAGCTCTGGTGATCAGATATAGTTGCATCAAGCTGGAAAAGAGAATACTCAAGTTACACCCGGCCTCTGGGCGGTGCAATTGAAAAAGCGTTTTTTTTTTGGTGTTGAGAGTCTAAAGTAATTAATGCTGAAAAGTACTCATGCATATTACAGAGCGCGTGCACGTAAAGTTACGTACATAAGCCAACAGTTATCTCGCAGTTCACGGCGATGACCATATTGTCAAATTACTGGACGCCGTCGCTTAGCTGTACGTGCGTTATTGTTACGCGGACCGCAGTTCAGACAATTTCATAGGCACATAAAGGCGAGCATCATTCAGTCATGCTCATTTGCAGGTAAAGAATGTTATTCGTACGCCCTACGTATAAGCAGACAGCGCAGTTCGTAAACGGGAACAGTAAGAAACAAGAGCCGGATGAGTGGCACAATGCATCAGGGACCGCGCGAATTTTAAGTTTTATTACACCTGTATTGCATTTGCCCGTTGACAGCGCTGCGCATGCAAGCGGTGCCGCGCCACGCTGTTTTTATGCTACGTGACGGCTAAGATATCGCTTGCAAAGATGACACGTAACAGATTTACCCAAGCACCCATGCAGCCCGAGCAACGTCCACAAACGGAACTGCAGTATACAAAGCTTCGCACAATTGTTATGGCATCACTAAATGCAACACGGGAGGCGATCGTACGTACTACTTGCGCCGATCGCACTCGATTGCCCTCAAGACAACATCTCGCTACAGCACATGTTTGACGTTAACGTCATCGTTTACTCAGTAATAAGCAGGAAAAATGATGAAAAAGCGTGCGCACAAACCTCGATAATGACGGCATATGCTTCCTGGTTCACGTTGGCCTGTTGCACGCCTCTCCCTTTTATAATACTCTGTCCGACCGTGCTGTCTTCCGTCACGTCAAAAACGCGCCTGCTGCGGCATAAAGTGTGTTCTTTCTCTTCGTTGGAGGCTCTAAAAAACCCTGCGCTGTTTACGTTCTTGAAGCCGGCGCACTTTTATAACACCAGTCGCCATCGTGCACACGCATGTCCACAAAACGCGGGCGCAGCAGGAGAGACGAGATTTCGTAGCACGACACTTGACAACTGAGTGGCCACTCGCGGCGCTGACGGCGCGCTGGCGCACTGCATTGTCGCGCCCCCTGTAGGTGCCGCACGTTTCCCATGTTGTACATACACAAGCCAGGGCGTTCGCAATTTAATATTGTTATTGATCAGTGTACAGTAAAGTACACTCCCAAGGTGGGTGCCGCCTGCGTGAACCTAAGGGTTGATCTTCAGGACCACAATAAAGTACATCATCCCATACTGATGAGGGCACCATGCGGAGCTCCTCCTAAGTTTTTATTATTCCCAACCCAGCAGAGGACATTTTAGGGCCGGGCACCATTTCTGGTAGATGAAAACAAGTACAAGAACATAAAACAAATATTTATCATGTCGCTTTGTTTGCAGTCTTCGTCACGCAATTTAGTAAGCATTTATCACTTATTTATGTGATCTTGTACTATCCGTTATTGTCGGTGCTGCTCAGATTTCTGGAAAAAGCGCCAGGCCTGCGCTGAAACCGCGGCACAGTCACAGCGAAAGCTGGAAGAGCGACGTTTCTAGAGCCCATCGCAAGCTCTCTTGGGGCTACAATACAAGTACACTAGAAAGGTACCCACTACGCCATAAATCACAATTTTTGTGAAGTTGGGAAGCATCTACTAAGCCATTATTTCTCATTCTGCGGAGAAACGAGGCACCAGCTACACGTCTGTACGGCCTTATGTGCACTTTGTTGACGCGACGACTGATGACGATGAAGAATTATGGCTCAGCCCTTTGTAATGGCTTGGAAGCTTTAAACGGCCCACCAGTTATGTAAATGAATTGGGTGACGCCCGCCTGCCATTTCCCTCTCCTGTCATGCTGTATAACATACGTTGACGTGGGAGAGAGACGGGGGGGGGACGAAGAACTTTACTGAGACCCCGAGGAAGAGAAAGAGCAGAGGAAGGCAGGGAGGTTAACCAGAAGTTTGCATCCGGTAGACCCCGAGGAAATGGATCATGTGCTTATGGGCTTCCTTGGCGACCAATACAAGTGCACTTGCGAGGAACCGACTACGCTATAAATCATTGTAATTTTTAGAAGTAGGGCAGCAGGCACTGTGCCATTTTTCGTCATTCTACGGAGACGAAAAATGGCACGAAGACGAAAAAAGGCATGAAGACGAAAAAGCGGCGGACCGCTTTCATATCGACGGATTGTGCGAAGTTCGCTGCGGTTTTAGCGGTCCAAGGAGATGGAAAAGAACTGTCATTTTAGACCCGACATGCTTTGTACATTACCCGCTGGAACGTCGCAGGTTCAAAGCCAAGTCCGAATGGCATAAACACGATCAGCCCATTCGGCGTGATGAAGGTGATTTTCTCTCGATTGCTCGGGTTGGCTTCAATTTGCCAGTACCGCGTCTTCAAGTCCATCGACGAGAAATAAGTTGCGTTGCACAGCTGATCGAAAGTGTTGTCTGTTCGTGGCAGGGGGTACTCATCCATAATTGTAACTTTGCTCAAACGATTGTAATTGACATATTACCGCAACGATTCATCCTCCATGTTCACTCATGCTATAGATGATGCGCACGGACTTGGAGATGGCTGTCCGATTTCATCACGCAGAAAAAAAACCAGCTTACGGACGCGTACACAAGAGGAGAAGACGACAGACACTTCCAGCGAGTGTCTGTCGTCTTCTCCTCTTGTGTACGCGTCCGTAAGCTAGGTTTTTTTTTTTCGTTTCTTCTAGTATGTACCAACAGGCCCAGCAAGAGATTCTATTGGGATATAAGTGGGAAACAAGAAAAGTGGACGAAAAGATAACTTGCCGCTGGCAGGGACCGAGCCTGCGACCTTCGAATAACGCGTCCGATGCTCTACCACTGAGCTGCGGCGGCGGTAATCCAGCGAGTGTCTGTCGTCTTCGCTTGTGTACGCGTCCGTAAGCAGTTTTTTTGTTTGTTTTTTTCGTTTCTTCATATATCCCAATTATTACAAATAACATTCCTATACTTTCTTTGGCATTATTGTCTGTTAGTTCTCAATAATATTGTGTCTAACAAAGAAAAACTAGCCCTTAAAAGCCATCTTATTTCATTCAGATCTGCTGTAGTGACGTGAGTGACCTCCGGACCTCCGCCACAACGTACGTGCCGGCTGTAGTGAAATCAAATATATTCAATTTCCGGCAAAGCATCGGTTGCTACATCACTGGCCCAGTTTCGATCGCTTCCTGGCTATGTGCGTCACAGCCTTGTGTGGTCACGTGACCAAGCCTCCTACACTTCTACGTCACTGCCCAACCTCGGCGCCCAGAAACCGAAACCGAAAGTTGTCCACATCAAAAGACGATATTAAATTATTTAGCGAGAATACATGAATGTTGGTGCGTGCATCATGCTTCCCGGAGCTATAGGAAACGCTTACAGCAAAGAACGCGCTAGCCACAACTTTGGTGGCACCACCCCTCTAAGGAGCGTGGTGCTCGAACACAAAGACGCACGCTGCCAGTGGACACGGACGAAAAAACGAAACGAGGAAAACAACACAGGGTGATGCGCAAACTCACAACTACTTTATTTCGATCATGTACAGCCTTATGTTTCTTCTTTTTCTCCGTGTCCACTGGCAGCGCACTACAAGCATGAAGAAGTACCAACTAGCCCCTGTTGCCGCCTTATTAACAAAGAAGCAAGAACTTTGAAAGTTGTTACTTTTTTGACAGCTAGTTGCCGTTCTTCGCGTGACGTTCCATTTTGTTGCTTTCTATTGATTGCTTCGCCGTTGCGGCGAAACAGTACACAGCAAACGCTTAACTACCTCTGTGAAGACATATTTCACTTTTGTGTTATGCCGATTCCAATGACGGAGGAGTCATTCATGATTTTGTTTTCGGATACGGATTAAGTGACCGCCCCTAGTTGGGGCGGTGTACGGTCGGCGTTGGGGAGATAGCGTCCTGGGGTGCTATGCAGGATGGCCCGAGTTTGGCGAAACTCAGAATCTTTAGGAGCTCTAGCGACACCCGCTTGTGGACGAGCTAACAGTACGAAAAGGTGAAATCCATTCCCCAGCGCACGCTACGTTCCATTTGTTACGACGGAACGCGGTGTCACGTCAAGGTCGGTCAACAAAGTCGTGCAGTGTCTTCAAAAGAGACACTTTCTTTCATTTGTTTGTCATTCCACTGAGTGCAGAAGTGCACCCATGCACGAAAAGTGTCACAAACATTTACTAACGATGTGTTTTTTAGGTTAGAGCTGTTTAAATTCCTACTCAGGTGTTGAATGTCTGCACTAAGTATCCTTTAGAACAATGAGCACCGTGGCCTCTGACATTAGCTCCGGCCGACCGCCGTACAACACCGCGGCCCAAGCTAATCGCGGAGGCCACGTGAGTCATCATCATGGGCGCCCTGTACGTTCTGGCACATTGTCCGGGCCAGCGAATGCGCTCTTCGTCCTCTTATTTATTGTCTGCTCACTCCCCGACAACGTGCGCCCGGCTAATTAGCTAAATGGCTGTGTGGTATGCCTAGCTAATTAAGTGATGACAGGTTATGACCAAGTTCAAGGGCATAGCCAAGGGGGGGCTGGGCGGGTTCATACCTCCCCGAAAGTTTTCAGTTTTGCTTGCGTATATATACACGCACACCTACGAACGCATGCACGAGCATACATAAAGTATGGTTGAACCACCCCCCAAAAAAATTTCTGGCTACGCCCCAGACCAAGTTAATTAAGCCAACTAATGCTAAGGTCCAGCTAATTAAGCCTGATGGCACTGGGGTCATGCTCACTAAGCCATGTAAAGCTAGGACCGAGGTAATTAAGACCATGTTAATTAGCAGGCACTAATTCGGACCTTGCTAATATATTGCTAATTATGGGCGAGCTAATTATGATCATGCTTCTTAGATTCGCGCTAATTAAGAAGTTGCTCATTAAACCTGAACAATTCTTATTTTGCTTTTAATGCATTGTCAAATAATAAACTCATATTCGTTATCATGTTAACTACGGCCTAGCTATTTAATACCATTGTAATTGAAACCGAAATGATGTGACCTTCACTCCAGAGCAGACTGAGTAGACGAGCCACATAAATGGCTGCAAGAAGCTAGGTGATCACAAGTTCTCCGATGGCTCCAGTTTTGCACAAGTAGTGCAAGCGGACCAAATTGTTTTATATGCAAAGAAGCGGATGCATAGCGTCCACCCCAATAAATGCTTGACAGGCACACCGGCACTACGACAGTCACGGGTTCAACTGGGGCCTTTTCAGAATAAATGTTTTTACGCGAGTTCGCGCGTCACTCAGTTATATTGATAGACTCATGCGGCGAAGCTTGGGTCCGCCCACCGAGTCTGCTTTTGCCGAGGTGCAGTGCTCACGCCGGAATGCGAGCGAGTGCCACAATTCATCTATGAGCTTAATCGCACAAACTATGCACACATGCGAAGAACTGAAAGGTGTATACCGTCACGTGTATACGATGTCTGGCATTCAGCTTCACCGCACTGAAGACGTACCTCTCACAGCCATAAAGGAAGCGCCCCTGTTGGCATTTGCGGCGAGAAATGTTACTGTTTACTTGTTTGCGGAGACATTATTTCTACTTCTCCGTTACTGTAGAAAAATCTTCAGGCGTCTGAAGTAAGGGGCAATACCCTGTCCATATTCGAGAGAAGGCACACGAGCAGCACGAGAGTGACGCGTGTGCGCCTTTCTTGCCTTTGGGAGTGGAATCTTCCATGCATTAGGTGGAACGAAAGAACTTGCCCGAAAGAGGAGAAACGCCCCACGAACACGCCTGTGGTAGGCGGGATGTCCAGTTGGCAAAAAGATTACCCGCCATTCACTGTTGATACCCCGGCTGCACTGTTGAAATGACGACTGAGTGACGGCGGTGACGCGGTCGCAAGCGGTGTTTCTTTGAAAACCGGCGCAAATACCACACATGTGTTTGTGACGCCGTGCTCGTACTTGTAGCCGTTCGTATCAACACTGCTATCGTGCGGCTTCCTATCATGATTGCCGTAGTGCGAACTTGTAGCAAACTAGCGTTCCCAAGAAGCTCGGGCCATCCGGCTTAGCGCCCTTGGTGAAGGTGAACTCGCCGGCCTGCGAGGTCTCTACTTAGGTTGCGCGCCATAATAGGCGATGTCCCATGGCTGTTTGTCTTGTTCTGTACGTGGCGCGTTTATGGCGAAGTCACACAGGCCCATCTTGCTGTACTGGCAGCTGCGGTAGATGTGGTAGGCTTCTCCGCAGTGGTGGCAAAGCGGACGGTCATCGGGGAAGCGCCGAGCGTTAGTCTTCCGTGGGGTGTTGCGTTGACCCGCAGCCGGGCGAGATGGCGTCCGAGGTGGCGCTGGTGCCCGTCAACGAAATCGCAGTAGTGCGGCGCTTTGGCGCTTTGGCGCTGTCGTCTTGGCGCGTCTCCCGAAGGTCGTCACTGCTAAGTGCTTTAGCTTCGGCGTAGATCGTTGTCAGTGAGCAGTGGTTGTACTGCGTTGTCCGCATGTCTAGCACTTTTACAATCTTTGCGGCCTCCGAAATTCATTCGTCGAAAGTCTTCGGCGGGTTGCGTACAAGGGCGGCGAGCAGTTCTTTCTTCACTACCTTCATTATGAAGCAAATTTTCTTCTCTATGGAAACGAGTCATCTTCCAAGTGTACGCACTGATGTTGTCGTTTTTACGCTGTACACAGGTTTGAAGCATAGCCATGGCACTCTCTTTACAGATTACACTCGCGAGAGTGTCCACGAATGCTGTGCAAAAGAGGTCCCAAATCGTTAGCGTGGACATACGGTTCAGGCTTCAGCGCTGTCTGCGAGAAAGAAATACACGTGGCGCAGTTTCTCGTAGCATTCCCAGTTGTTGAAAGCGACGACCCGGTCGTACGTCTCCCGCCAGCTTTCTGGGTCTTCGCTTGATAGGCGCCGAAAGTTAGGGGGCTCCCTAGGCTGCTGAATTAGGGTCGACGTCGCCAACACAGAGGCTTTCATCGTAGCTGATGTGGTGGTCATGGCCGAAGTCGTTCTGGTCCTTTCTAGACAAAGCACGTATCCTGGCAGTAGTCCTTGCGGCCCAGGGCTATATTATTTGTTGAAGCAGAGCAAAAAAGAAACAGTCACGCACACATAAAATGACGGAAACACAAGTGCTGGCGCCCTTTTTATGTGTTGCGTGACTGTGTCTATTGTGCGCTGCTTCATCAAATATCAGGACTGAGCAACTAGTAACGCCTATGGTTAGCTCGGCGATCTCTTGGGTTCGACATATTTGCACAGTGCTAAGTGAACAAGGGCGTATGAAAGGACACAACACAGGCGCTGACTTCAACTAAATTTTATTAGCGAAAATACTAGAAATATGTGCACATGATAATACCAGCACACATCGGCACAAACGCACAAACATATTGCATAACAGCCAGATAGGCGATTTCTTCTTTGGTTATGGCAACGGATGGCATGCTTACACAGATGTCACCAAGCTGATGCATTTGATTAGCTTCTATGATTTCCAGTGTGAGCTGCTCACGGCGCCTCGCGACGACGGCGCACTTTTCAAATACCGGTTTGCAACCACAATCTCTACAATGTATGCAGAGATGGCCTTGAACAGCTGTGGTGGCACGATAGTAATGCTCTTTTAAACGCTCGTTCAAGCATCTGCCTGTTTGCCTAACGTATTTGTTACCACAAGACAACGGGATCTAGTACACAACACGCACAGCGCATGCTACGAATTGCCTCTTGTGTTTTGTTATGGAAACGCTCCATTGTGTGGCTTGGGCATTCACGCACTCACAAAGCCCTGACAGTTTTTCCGGAGCTGAGAATACAACCTTAACGTGAACATTTCCCCCCATCTTTTTCAAGTTGTGCGAAATCTTGTGCAGGTAGGGCAGCACCACGACTCGTTTATTATCTATAGCCGCACAACTTGCTGGTGCTTCCCCTCCCTGTTTATAGGTCCTTAGCATTTTTTCTGCTACCGAAACCAGCACAAGCTAAGGAAGGCCAGCACCTGTCAGGCGGGAATCCTGCTCAAGAAAGCTGCATTTCAAATTGTGGCCGCATGATTTTCTAAGAACATTGCTGAAGCAAAGATTCGCAATGCCCCTTTTTACAAGCTTTGAATGACCTGACAGATATGGTAGAAGTGGCTTGCTTCCTCGCGGCTCATACTTCGAGCATAGGTGATCGCTAGAAATGCTTAATCTCAAATGTAAAAACCTTAACGAGGCATGCTGCGGGAGCTCATGCGTCAGGATTAGTGGTGACATGAACTCTTTAAAACCACATAAGACGTTTGAAACAGTAGCTTCAAAGCCCCTGCCGTTACAATCAAAAAGCAAAAAAAAGTCGTCTACAAAACAGAAAACTTTCACAACACAGTCGTTTTGTCAAGGCGGCTAAGAAGTAGTCGGTCGTGATAAGCAAGAAAAAGGTCGCTTAAAACTGGCGGTATGCATGAGCCAATACATAGGCCCCTTTTTTAATGAAACAGCCTTCGTTCGAAGAGGCAAAAGTTGCTCTTATGTAAACACCAAGGAGCTTGAGAAAACCGCTGGCCGACAAAGCCACTTCATTCTGGAAAGCAACTTAGCCAAAGTTGTCAGTGCAATCTTCAACGCACCGTAGTAACCTGTCGTGCGGTGAAGAGCAGTAGAGATCCTTGATCTCTACTGAGCAGGCGGTAAGATCCTTGTCGTTACTTGAAAGAAAGGGTATTATGTCGTTAGAGTCTCTCACCAGGAAAGGGTCGTCGATAGTTAGCAAGTTTAGCTTCTATTGTAAAAGCAATGCAGCAGCTTTCTGCCATGTGCCAATCTCGAATATAATGACCCGTAGCGGCCAGTCAACTATGTGAGTCTTGACTGCGAAGAATAAATCCAAGCTAAGCTTCTTTTGTCAATAGAGCTTGCTAACCAACATCACATCGGCTCATGCATAGCGCCAGTTCTAAGTGACATTTTACTTGCTTATCACGACCGACTACTCAGCCGCCTTGACAAAATGACTGTTGTGAAAGTTTTGCGTTTTGTTGACGGCTTCCTTTTGCTTTTTTGTTGTGGCAACAGGCGCTTTGAAGCTGCTGTTTCAAACGTCTTATGTGATTTTAAAGAGTGCATGTCACCACTAATCCTGACGCTAAGCTGCCGCAGGATGCTTCGTTAAGGTTTTTAGATTTGAGATTAAGCATTTCTAGCGATCACCTATACTAGAACTATGAGCCGCGAGGAAGCAAGCCACTTCTACCATATCTGTCAGCTCATTCAAAGCTTGTAAAAAGGGGCATTGCGAATCTTTGCTTCACAATGCTCTTAGGAAATCATGCGGCCACTCATTGAAATGCAGCTTTCATGAGTAGTCTCTGACAAGTGCCAGCTTTCCTGAGCTTGTGCTGGTTTCGGTAGGAGAAAAAAATGCTAAGGACCATTAAACAGGGGAGGGGGAGCACCAGCAAGCTGTTCCGCTACAGATAATAAACGAGTCACGGTCCTCCCCTACCTGCCCATGATTTCGCACAACTTGAAAAAAATAGGAGAAAAGGTTCACGTCAGGGTACTATTCTCAGCTCCGGAAAAATTTTCAATGCTTTGTAAGCGCGTGAATGCCCAAGCCACACAAAGGAGCGTTTGCATAACAAAACACAAGAGGCAATTCGTAGCATGCGCTGTTGGTGTTGTGTACTTGATCCCGTTGTCTTGTGGTAACAAATACGTTGGCCAAACAGGCAGATGCTTAAACGAGCGTTTAAAAGAGCATTACTATCACGTCACCACAGCTGTTCAAGGCCGTCTCGGCATACATTGCAGAGATTGTGGTTGTAAAGCGGAATTTGAAAAGTGCGCCGTCGTCGCGAGACACCATGAGCAGCTCACGCGGGAAATCATATAAGCTAATCAATTGCATCAGCTTGGTGAACTCTGTGTGAGCATGCCATTCGTTGCCATAACCAAAAAAAAATCACAGCATATCCACGGGGTGAATGATAATAAGTTGGGCGAAGGTCCGGAGCGAATCATCGGTAAACCGTGAAACTCTTCCGAGAAATTCGTCCAGTACATCATATGAAGAGTGTGAAACACCGCGGTGAGGTTATTATCGAACCAAAGTCGATCACACACGTCGCAAATCTGGCCAAACGAATGAGCGAGAAATTCCCGCTCGAACCGCGCGTCGGCCCTTCAATGTGAGACCACTGGCGCCGTTTGGTCGCCGCTTCCCGCGCATGAGCGCCATCAAGGTCTGCCAGGCGCCACGCTCGGTTCGCCGCCGCTTCTCGGGCTCGCCTTTCGGGGTCCAATGCTCGGAGTGCACGTTGCGCCGCGGCGTCAGTGGCACGCACAGTCACGGGATCCGCCAGGCGCCGCACTCGCTTCGCCGCCGCTTCTCGGGCTCGCACCGCGGGATCCTGGCGACGAGCACAAGCCGCCGCGGCCCTCCTTGCCCGCCGCTCCGCTTCGTCCATGCCTCACCAACGATCCGACACGTACGGCAACGATCCAGGAGACTGAGAGAGGCACTCGTTCCCCGCGCACCCAGGCACAGCCCACGCAGCTGCCGATCGGAGAGTAGCGGCACTTCCACCGCCATCTAGTGGCGATTCACACAAGCGCACTATTGCACACACTTCTATTGGACCAACACAGATTGCGTACAGCGCCATCTAGAATATCATCAGTCAACTGCAGTTTGTATTGTATGTACTTCTATGAGACAGCGCCATCTATTATACTTTTCGAGAGATACTGCCAACTGGCGGTTACGGCTGACATGGGACAAGGTTAGACTAAGAGGAGCTACGCCTTTAAAAAGAAATCGCGTATCTGGCTCTTATGCAATGCGTTGGTGCATTTGCGCTGATGTGTGCTAGTGTTACCATGCATATATAGATATATTTCTAGCATTCTCGCTAATAAAATTTAGTTGATGTCAGCGCCTGTGTTGTGTCCTTTCATTGGTCCTCATTCGTTTAGCGCTGTGCAAATATGTCGATTCTAAATCACTATCCAGCCCATGCTGCTGTTCTATGAAGGTCTGTTGAGGTCTGCGGTGTCTTCTTCTGCTTGTGGGCTTCGTTCACCGATTTGCGTAGGCTTCCGTTAAATGAAGCAAAGAGCAACTCCCCCAGATGTCTCGTGGTTGTGACGGTGAAGAAAGCAGGACGCAGTGAGCTAAGATAAAACTCTATTGCGCGAACGTGGGCCCAGCAAAGGTACGAATGTAAGAACAACACTCGCTGCATAGTGGTAACGGCGAGTACGGAGAAATGTCGTCTGTGAAAAGCGTTGTTTTCTACATGCCCTATTGAACCTTCCAGCGTAATCACTGGTACTCGCGATAAGTCTAGGATAAACTTCGCCATTCATGTCCTGCGCGTAATCTTATCACAGCAGCATGAAAAATCGCGATGTTTCTAAACATTGGAGCGGTGCCTGCGACGAGTGGTGACAACAGTTTCTACGGGTGAAACGCGATCACAACGATATTAAAGGAATAGGCCACCGGCTCTCCTAAATGTCAGTTCCTCAGGACTCCAATAAAGTTCTTGTCATATCGCAAGCGCTCATGGCAATATTTACACGAACAATGAAAATAGGAAGAATTAATGTGATTGTGAGTACACGCGGTGACGTTTTCTTCAAGTTTTGTTCATCTGACAGAGCTCAGAGCCGTGAACTCATTTCTATGACCACCGCCGTGGAAATATCATTGTCGAGAACACATTCGTCTGCGTAGATGTCAAGTGTCACCATAAAAAGGGTTCAACATGCCTCTGGTCTTCCTAATACAATGGAGCAATGGAACAAGTAACCATAAGTATTACTTATAGTGGCATCATACTAAAGCTACGTTAGTTTCACGCAGATATACGCAAAGAAATTGCCCTAAAATATAAAGGATGTTCCGGTACGTGTATATTCAAATACATTAAATATTTAAGTATTGTACAGCTTTTTGGGTTCTTTATATAGTCAATTGTGTAGAACAACCTCAAACATTTACTGGTTGCATATTTATCAACGACAAAGACTTGATTTTATTATATGCTACCATTACGTGGCAGCTGATTGAAGACTATGGCGATTTTTTTATTCCATTATTAGGAATTCTTATATGCATCGCGTGTTACTTTGCAAATTTTGAAAATGTACCCACGATAATTTGTCTGAGAAATGTTCAGTTTCATTAGGGCTTGATCACACGTGTTTTAATTACAGACTTGCTCCGTGCATTGGTGCCCTAATAACTGCCAATGTCCGGGTTGGTTCGTTTGGGCAACTCGAAGCCAAAATTGTTACTGGCGTTAATAACTCCTGGTTCCACAAATCCAGCACAATACTTCTGCAATAAAAGCTTTGGAGGTACTTGTTCGCTTCGACTTTTTTTTTCAATTATTGACCCGTCACCTGCCATTACTAAGCCTTACATTTGATACTCTCACGGGGTCGTGACGTTGAAGAAGGTAGCAGTCGGTGTGTCCAAGATGCAACTCTTTATTTGCCCGAACTTGTGGTCGGGAAACGGAAAGTCAAACTACAAGCAATACAAGCTGTAGACTGGTAGCGGCGAGCAGAGCGTCGGCCGTCGATAATTTGAACCACGGCAAGGCGCGTCGGCATTTTTACATGAGGCCACGTATGTACATACATTCGAGCGTTATCGCTTGTGGCGCTTATGTACGAGAACAAACTCAGCTTTTCGCGTTTGTGCGCTCAAGCCTAACGAATTATCCCAAAGTAATCTCGAATGTTCCCAGACATTCTGGTGCGGTTTGCCCAAGGCAGCAGCTACACGTGCAATAGGCCGTTAACAGAAAACATAGAAAGAAAGGAGCGTGGGCGGCTCCATAAACAATAATTTGCAGACAGGCGCCCGCTAATATTTCGTCAAGTCAAAGCTGTAATGTTGGGAATAGTTTCAAAAAGGATGATTGCATGAATTCACCGTAGCTGTTTTTTGTATATAATGATACGCAGTAATACAGGATGTTTTCTTGTAAGTAGCAACTATAGTGGCCCTCCTGCCAAGTCAAGCTTCCTGCTGTCATCGATCTATTCTAACTTCAACAATTATATGCGAAATGCGTAAAAAATACAGGCATGCACAGCATAGCTACAGTCGCTGTTTCCTCCAAAGCTCAGATCACCTAGCGAAATATAGCCACGAAATTAGGAAATAGTGCGTTCATACCAAATGCAAAATAAATGAGTAAACCCGAAATAAAAGCGCCATGAACACAATACTGGTTCGCAGCATAGGACACGAGAACTTCGAGCATAGGTGTTCTGTACAGTTAGCTGTGACGAATTCCATTATTCCGAGCGCGTACGAATAGACAAAAGCCATACGTACCTCTTCAAAAGCTGGTCCTGGTATTTGGTACAAATTCATTGGATCTCAGCCACCCAGCCAACCGGGAGACTGGTAGATATAAAAGGCGCGTTCGTAAAGTCTCCAGAGTCTGTGACCGTGGCGCAGTGGATAGCGTGTCCGGCATCTGTTGTTGTGGACCGAGCGGTCGTGGGTTCGATGCCCGTTGGCGGTACCTTTTTTTCTTTGCCATCTGATTGTGTATATTTTTTCGACGTCATTTCCGTGACGGAAATACGTCACTGGTCTTGGTGGACCTCGGCATAAAACACTTTCGTGTTAAAAATGTTTTTTACATGGCTTTCATTTCCTTCAGTATATTTTCTTCCATTGTGCATATCTTGCACTGTTTGATTTTACACATTTGTATTTAAAATAAAGCTCCTCCTGCTCGAGTTTAATCGCTGGTTTCGAGTATTTGAAAAACAATTACACATTCTCCCCCTACGGGCAAACATAAGGGGATGCGAAAGCATCGCGAATACGGCCGTTGTAGGGAAATATGCGCTTTTCTTGCTGTGTGAGGTCTAAAAGCGAAGTTAGCAGAGAGCACAGCACGTATACGAGGTGTCTCCTAATGTCTGTCTAGATAACGATGGCGCCAGCACTTGCGACCATGCCCTTATCATGCAAGTTCGTAGCTGCTGCTCAAGAGACGCAGCTCCTACTCTCCCATACCCGCCCCTCTTCATTCTTGTTCCCCTAACGAAGGACGCGCGGGGCATTTCCTCTTGGCTTGAGGAGCAATTGATGCCTTTATGCAATTGATGCAATTGAGCCTTTATGGAGGAGGCATTGATTGAGGAGCCATTGATGGCGGTCCGCATTTCTCATAGAGCTTCCCTGATGCGTCGAGTGTGGGCACAAAGGCCATAACCCACGGACAGCTCTTATGGAATCCCACAAGGTGGCAGCAGTGTCCAAGCTGTCCGTCGACCAGAGAATGAATCGGGAATTTTTGTAGACATGCAGCGCCATGCAACTCACGCATGCAGGGCGAGATGCCTGGCCACGATAGCGACTGCGCGCGAAGCTTTCGCTACATCTTTGTTTTCTTGTTTTTTGCTATTTCTTTCCTTAAATGTCACGGTGGCAGTAGCCGATGAATGCGCGTACGAAAGAGGTATTGGTGTTGTACAATTGAGCCGTATCCCTAGGTCAAAATTGCTGAGATGATTTCGTCTTGATGATTATCTGACTGAGAGTACATACATTATAAATTAGAGCATGTCGGTGGTTTGCGTAAAAACTAAACAAAGTTTGGCATGTATGCGTCCGCTGCAGCGGAACAGTGGCTACGGCGCTCGGCTGCTTCCTCGAAAGTGGTGGGTTCGATCCCAGCCACGGCGGTCGTATTTATAGTGAGCTGAAATTGTAAAGGCTCGTGTACTGTGCGATGTCAGGGCACGTTAAACATCACAAGGTGGTAGATATTTTCGGAGTTCGCCAGTACGGCGTGCCTCAAACTAATATTGTGATTTTGGGCCGCGAAACCATATATGTAATTATTAAACACTCACAAGGTCCCTTATGGATTCGCCTAAGACGACAAAAATTTCTTTTTTTCTCAGTCGATATACAGTGATCCTCCCGCGCCCCCCTACGTAAGCTTTCTGCACCTAACGTGATTTTCCTTGGCCTCCATGCTACGCCCACATTTGACCAGGTAACGATACTATTGTATGGCGCCAACACGTCATGTCACGTTACATCGTAGTGACATCGCAATGACGTCACTAATATTGGCGACAAGGGGCGTCATAATGTGGTGATATACGGACGTCATCGTGCGAGGACAATTCTTTGCACCAGTCGTGTTGACGCCGACGGCGGGGGACGCCAAGGCTACCGACGGTCACTTTTTGCGTTTTTTAGAGAGCATCTAAGTCTTTCTTCTTAATTATAACATGCATAATATCGGCGACAGCGTTATTTATACCGGTATTCATAATTTTTCATAGTTGTGAAACTTAGGAACATTTTAGCTAGTGAGCATAATGTCTTTCACACTTCACGGAATAGCTGTGTTGTTTAGGCCAGTTTCCACCCAACCCAAAACAACCCAAAACTCTGAAGTTTACAACCCAAAACCGAAGTAGTTTCAAGTACTGGTATACCAACACTGGTTGCCATGCGGAATACTACCTGTGTTCGATAGCGCTCGAACCTCAATTTGTGTTGGATTTTTTAAGATCACGAGGTTGTTTGTAACGCAGGCCACATTTTTCTTCTGATGAGGTACTTAAGCCTTCGCCGTTACCATTGGTGACCTACTTTATGTCCACTGCAGGAAGAAGGGCTGCTTTCACCGATAATCTCAAGTCTACTCTCTCCTGTGCAAGCTGGTAGCATGATCTTCCCGCAAGTGTCTTAATGTTTTCGTCGCAGCAAACCTCCTACTGCCCTTGTCTGAGTTTTCAAGCGTTGGCATCTATTCCGTGATCACCGGTTATCTTTTCTGCGCATTACATATCCGACATATCCTTACTTGTTTCTTTTAATGACGACAAGGATATCGGCTACCCGTGTTTCTGGTCTGATTTACTCGACTATCTTCCTACCTCAAGGGCATCATGTTACAGGTAACCAAATAGACTGCTGTCTCACCTTGTAATTCACGCTAATCAGATACCTTATGAACATGTTTTTCAAGAATATGTCCTTTCAAAAACACGAACAACAATTTCTGTTCAACACATGCCGCGCGCGTTTAAAACTACTGTGGGTAAATGATGGCTTGTCAATAATAAAAGAACTGATAACTTTGTTTGCTCTTCGCAACAGGTCTGATCAACCCGTTCCATCGAACCGCGTAGTACGATGCTATATCCGTTCTAAAGAATACCCTTACATGTGATGTATGCTATTATTGTCAAGTTATGCTTCCAGAGAGCTTATATAGAGCGGGAGTGCCAAGCAGTATTCATTCACTGAGACATTGAAAATAATGAACAGTGCTTAAGACAAAATTCCGTTATCGGATCTGTGAAGTGTTCGAAGACCAACCGTTAAAAACAACATAAACACAACACTGCAATGCAAAGCAATACCACGTAGCCTTTGAGATTAAACAACCGGCTACACTCGTGTTAGAGGCCTTTAGCAAATGGGAACAAGGGATCACAAGTCACAAAAGAAAGGAGCATATCTCAGGCACCTTGCCTTAATCTTGATTGCACATGGAAGAAACGGCCACATATATATTTCTGCGCATCTGCGAAAAATGAAGCTCCAGTGAATGATAGCACAAGACATCAAAACATGATAGTAAAGCGGAGTGTAACAACCCAGGTGTATTTTTTTCTGAGGCCATAGCCAAGTAAGGTGAAGTGGTCTGCTTTGACGAGAAAAAGGCAGCAACCTACAGGCAAGCGTGCTTGAATTTGACAGGTGTGTATCGTACGTTTTGCCTTGAAGTATGCGTCCTCCATATGCAGCGGAAGCTGTGGCATTTTACAATGAAAATGTGTTATTTAACCTCCCTTCTATTCGCGACAAAGCCACTATATCGTGAATTGCAAAGCAACTCTGCAAGGCAAAGCGCACATGCGTGGCCTTTTAGAATAAAGAAGCCGGTTGCGCCTTGTCTTCGAGGCCGTAACGGACACGGACACTTCTTTATTGTCGCGGAAGATGGCAGCACTCCTCAGGCAAGCTTACTTGAACGCTGAAAGGAGAGCGTTATCTGGCAGACAGTGAGCTAGCCGCGTTACTGCCAATGAATAGACAGTTTTTCGGTTCGTGATCCGCGATACAGCTCGCCGCATTCCGGGCGCGAAGTATGGAAGCGATAACTGCTGCGCGTTATGACCGGCTTATTATTCTTTTCTTATGCTATTTCCTCTGCGGTGCCATGGCTGCGGGCCTTCTTACTAATCTTTTGCAGTCTTAATTTTCCATATAGTCTCACTCATGCGTTGAGTGCAGGCACAGAGTACATGTTTTCGTCTTATACGCCGTCGCAGTTCTTTGGAAACGATGAGTCGGGTGATTGCTTCTTGCATAACCTTACCCAAACGCATTTGAATGGCCACAGGTTTAATAGTGATGGCACACCTGCATTGTCTTCATATTCCGATGCATTAATGCGTAAGTGCTACTTGGCTAGGTCGGCAAAAAAGCGAGCGCGCCGAGTGACCTCTTCATGCAAGCTTGCCTGAAGTAGTAGTAGTACAAACTTTATTGAACTGAAGGGAATTAGGGCGAAGATGGGTGTGTCCCCTAGTCCACTGCTCCACTGGCCTTTGCGCCTCGCTGGGCCTGATCGAGTAGAGCTACTTGGCTCTCCCGATCATTGCTCGCAAGCCAGACCTCCAACTGCCTCTCAAATGGGTTTCTCCCTAGTAAGGGTGAATTGATTTCGGGTGGCCTGAGTGTACACGTCCACGTTATGTGGGTGAGAGATGGCCGTTCCCAGCACCAAGGTCATGTGTCCGGGTACTGCGTTGGGTGGATTTTGTTGAGAATTAACCAATTGGGGTACGTGTTAGTTTGTAACCGGCGCAAGTCCCTAGCCTGCCCGATATCGAGTTTGGGGTGTGGTGGGCAGAAGTTTTGCCTTTCTTTCCTTTGTGCCTCCAGGATGTCGCGTGGGGTGACTGGAGGTTCGTCGAGAGTCTCGATCGGTGCCCGGATACTGATTCCGCGAGCTATACCATCTGCCCTCTCGTTACGCACTAGCCCCGCGTGTGCAGGACACCAAATGATAGCGTGATATTGTTGCATGTGTGTTCCTAAGATTTTCGCAGTAATTTTTGATACAGCTCCGGTCGTGTATTGACGACATGCTGACTGCGAGTCCGAGATGACTAGGGCGTCTTGGGTCTTGTATTCGGCATCTCGTACGGCCAATGCTATTGCTGTTGACTCTGCCATGCTAACTGAGGTGGTTCGTACGGTAGCTGTGATCGTGCTTTTTTGACTTGTGGCTACAATAGTGTATTTGTCTTTGGCTATTCTGCAGGCTTCAGTGTAGTACACGTCCCGATTGTGACCAAACTGCTTTTGCAATGCCCTGGCCCTGGCCTCTCGCCTGCCTGCGTGATATTTTGCACTCATGTTTTTGGGAACGGGAGATGCCTCTATATGTTCTCTGACCTCACGGGGTAGAAGAAGTGTTTGTTCTCCGCAATGTTGCGGTCTCAAGGGATACCCTAGTTTTTGAAGTAAGGCTCTGCCTTGCTCTGTTGAGTTGAGTCTTTACCGCTGCGCGAGAATAACTGACGTTGCGAGCTCTTCAAATGTGTTATGAATCCCCAGGTCTTCAAGTTTTTCAGTGTGTTGCCGAATTTTTGTAGAGTTAGCTACACTGGCCTAGCCCAGCCAGTTTCGCCTGGCTCCTCAAGAGGCGTGCTTCGCATGCGCGAGGATCAGTGATGTCACACAGCTGACGCATCGGAGCCGGCACCTCCCGCGCACTCCGCCGCTGCCGCACGCGACTCGCTGCCGCCGGTCTGAGCTTTCCAAAAGAGTGACGTCGTAGCAGAGGCAGACTTATTGGTGCCGGCGCGCGCGCAGCTATTCGCCTTCGCTGTGCAGTCGCAGTCTGACACTGCGCTGGAGCCGCTAGCGCCTCTGACTGGCGTTTGCCAGTGTGGTATAGCCATGGAGAAGGAGAGCGCAAATGCTGCTCAACGGCGCAGAAGAGCGGAGAAGCTTAACTCATCGGATCCCGAAGCAAAAGAAACATACATGTGACTCATATTATGTATAGCATGTGTGTGTTATTGGAGCAGCAGTAAGCATGATAATCAAGCTAATCTTAGACAATCAGTAAAGCTAAGAAGAATAAGCTAAACCTTTGCTAACGCTACGTTATCCTGGCATACCCGAGCTAAGCCACTGCAACATTTTTTCACTGTGGAACACGTGTTGTCTCAGGAGAACTTGCGTTTGGCCTAGTTGGTGCTTACTGTTTGACATTTCCACCGCACAAAAAAGACGAGGACAGGCGGAGGTACGACGACACGGGCGGTATGTAGCGGAACCGCCCGTGACGCCGTACCTCCCTCTGTCCTCGTCTTTTTTGTGCGGTCAAAATGTCAAACGTGTTGTCGATTCGTTATTGCCTACAGGGGGAATGCAGCCGGCGTGGTAAATCTCAAAGGCCAGGCTTTACTGTAGTGCTTTGTAACCTTGCGTTGTCATTTACTGTAGCTTCGTTTTCGCGCAGACAGAAATAACTGTCGGATCTACGTTAAAATGTCGCATGTGCGACTTGTTCAAGAAGGTGCCTACGTGGAAAGAAAACATATAATACGCGCCCGTTTATTCTACCTGCAAGCAACATTAAGGAAAGATGACTGACGAGGGCTATTTTCTTTTGTAACTTTTGAACAGTTGTTCTCCATTACTTGTGAACAGCTGTTTTCCATTACTTGTGGCCTCTGAAACTTTCGTGGCCCATTGTTTAATCTCAAAGGCCGCGTGTTACTGCTTTGCATTGCGGTTTTGTGTTTTCGTTTTCTTCTAACTATGTTTCCGCGCTGTTTATATATTCGCTTATAGAATTGTGTCTTAAGCGCTATCGATTATATAAAAAGAGGGTTCAACTTAGTTCAACTTAAATTGAGGACGACGCAGCGAGCGATGGAAAGGAAGATGATAGCTGTAACCTTAAGAGACAGGAAGAGAGCAGAGTGGGTCAGGGAACAAACGGGGGTTAAGGATATCATAGTTGAAATCAAGAAGAAGAAATGGATATGGGCCGGGCACGTAGCACGTCGGCAGGATAACCGGTGGTCATTACGGGTAAATGACTGGATTCCAAGAGTTTGCAAACGCGTGAGGGGGAGACAGCAAATTAGGTGGGTAGTTGATATTAAGAAGTTCATAGGTATAACGTGGCAGCAGAAAGGACAGGGCCGGGTTGATTGGCGGAACATGGGAGAGGCCTTTGCCCTGCAGTGAGCGTAGACAGGCTGATGATGATGATGATTATTATTATTTCAAATGTCTCGGTGATTGAATAAGATGTGGTACTCCCGGTGGATGGAACCGCTGTGGAAACCTACCTGCATACTAATATTACACATCACGATTAGTGGTATCACGAGTAGTGGCATCACGAGTAGCACATCGGCTGACACGAAAAGAAAGCTTGGAACTAATGTTTGTTTTTTAAGCTTGCTTGTTGTTTGCATGCAAATAATTAGAAAACTGGCTATTAAGTGCATCATGGGAGAGGTGCGACGTAGCGAGAAAGTAGCTATGGCACAAACCTGAAGTTTTCGCCGCCAGACGGGTCGTGGAGTTATTACTTTGGCGCAAAGTAGCCACTAGCGTCCACTCAGGACGGCCATTCACTCACGGCACAGGTATGGTGTCCACCACAAAGCGAACTAAGGGAAAGGGATGCGAAAGTGAGGCGCCCGATGACGCTTAGCGTTCCACTCTTAAAGCTGAAGCTGAAGCGTCGTTCGAGTTTTTCCCAAAGTGATCTAATATTATTCTTAAGCGTCTTTCAAGTTTTTCACAAACTTACAAAATATAATTCTTACGTGTCTTTTGAAGTTTTCACAAACTAATCAGATTTCAAGTAAAGATTAGCGGATAATCTAATGAATACTTCACATCCATGACTGAAAGCCCCCCTCAAAGAAGTGCCTTCGAGTACTTACCAGCGCTGCTCAAGGAATCAACGTTTCTTTGCCCAAGAGATGAAGATGAGGTAATAGGAGTATTTAAGAGCTTTAAAATGTCTAAGAGTGAGGATTTAAGTGGTCTAAACATGGAACTGATTAAACATGTTATTGATCTATTTAGCCCATGGCTGACCCACAGCGTCCGGCGCCTGTCCTCGTGTATGCCTGTCTTCGTTTGTGTATCGTGCCCGTTGCGCAGAGTTTAATCATGAACCCATACCAACTCGCCCAACTATCAGTGTTACTACACATTACAACCTTTCCTTAAAACTGGCCTTTTCCCACAGAATATGAAGAATGCTAAGGGGACGGTAATGTGTAAAAATGGCGACAAAAATTCTAGCTAATTACAGGCTCATTTCAATCATCCCGCTCTTCTCCAAAGGACTTGAAAAAATTATTCATGTTAGACTATTGAAATTCTTGACAAACATTCCTTTATAACTGAATCACATTATGGTTTTAGGTCAGGTTTTTCAACCGAAAGCGCCCTTCTGTTCCAAAAAGAATTGATTACCGAAAATATTGAAACCAAAAAATTCACACTGGGGATATATTTAGATATGCGGAAGGCCTTCGACAAAATTTTCCTAATAGTGTCTTGTGGTTAACGAGATTCTATTCGGAAAATGGCAGTGTAATGGAGTTTGTGGTGTAGCCCCCGATCTAATCCAAAGCTATCTAACAAACAGACAACAGTGTGTATCAATAAGCAGATCAATCTCTTCTGTGCAAGCTGTTATTTGTGGTGTTCGCTAAGGAAGCACACAGCGACCGCTTTTGTTTTTTTATATTTATAAATGATATTGTACATGTTGACCCTTCAGCCCCCTACGTAATCTATGCAGATGACACAGGCCTATTTTTTCAAGTACAAGAAGAAATCACCTCCTGAATGTCGCTACGTCAACATTACAAAAATATACACCTGACTCTTAAGCATTATTTACTTTTAAAATACTCCAAAACTAAGGCTGTTCTTTTTTGCTCCATATCCCCACTTAATGAGCTCACTAGGTCTTAAAATCTTATGTTAAATAACGGCAAAATCGAATTCTCTTCTACTGCGAAATCATTAGGCGTTGTTTTACATGAACATATAAAATGGGATTACCATACGCAACTTTTATACAACAAACTTTCCAAGGTCTTAGGCATATTGAGAAAATGTCAGTGTATATTGCCTGTCCCTCAAAAGCTATTGATATTTAATGCGCTCTTTACATCACATCTGCGTTATAGGAACTTAACTTGGGGTATTTGAACAATGCAATCAGTAAGTGATGTTATCAAACATAAAAAGGCAGTGCGTTCTGTTGCAAACATTCCTTTTAACACCCACACTTCACAAGTATTCGTTAAATACAAACTAATCGAATTAAACCCATTCTACGAGTACTCCTTATTATTATCGTTTAGACCTGATCGTATGAAATGTCGCGGTTATATGCGCAGTTTAGCTAATTTACACTAAATTCTTCTACGCGCGCAAACCAACACACTGAACATTGGTATGTTCCAAGGCTGCGCACTAACTATGGTTTTGAGGCATTGTGTTAATGATTGCCAAATACACTAAATGATTTCAAAATTACTTGTGAAAATGTACGTGTCCTCTCTAATACTCAGACGTCGCAGTTGACACGCCTTTTGTGCCTTGAAGACTTGGCGAACCGATCACATCGGAGGCATAAAAAATCTCACGATGTGTCCCCACAAGCGAAGATGATGAACACCGTGTGTTGATGATAATGTACATATGACGAAGTGCCTGATAAATTCCCACAGTAATTCACCTCCTAATCTTGAGATTGTTCAGTGCCTTCGATCTGATCGGTTCGCCAAGTCTTCAAGGCACATTAACGGTGTGTCAAGTGCGACCTCACAAGTGGTGGAGGCTGCTCATCAGTTCCCCGTCCACTACTTGCCCGCTGTAGCTGCTGGAGCTCCGTTCAGGTCACCGTTTCTGCCCGTTGCCCACCAGCATGCAGCAGGAGGAACCCTCAGGCACTTCTTCCTCTACCATCTCCGCTACGACTGCCGCATCATGCCGCATCATGGATCTCATACATGCCGCATCATGGATGCGGACTGCCGCATCATGGATAGTCAGCGGGCTCCATCGTGATCCCCATCTATTTGCTCGACTTTTCTATGAAGATGAGGATGACTGGCTAGACCAATACGACATAGTGAGTACTGCGAACCATCGGGACGATCCGCACAAGCTCCGCCACGTCTCCTTCTACCTCACAGGCGTGGCGAAAACTTAGTTTTTCTACCAGCAGATCGAGTTTCTCGACTGGAGCACTTTCAAAGAGCATCTCCGACAAGTGTTTAGTACTCCGGCAGTACGATCTGCGCTCGCGAAGATGACACTTAACACTCGCAAATAAGAACTCGGTAAGTCTTATACCTCGTATATAGAGGATGTCTTCTCTCTCTGTAGACGTGTGAACGCTTTCATGACTGAGTCAGACAAAATGCGTCATCTCCTGCAAGGCATCCGGACTGTTGCTTCAATGACTTGGCCATAAAGGACCCCACTACCACCGCTGATATTGCAGCTACGTGCTAGCGTCTAGACGAGCTCGAATCGGCAGAGTTGCAGCCGGACACCCCTCATAACAACCCCACTGCCGATCCCTCGTTGCGCTATGGTCCGCGCGATCATACGAGAACTGCAGTCGCTCGGCTTTTCAACAGGTTCGGTTCCTTCTCCCGCCTCCAGTACCAGTTTGCGCGAAGTGTTTAAGGATGAGTTGGCGGCTATAACTGGTGCTGGGTATACAGACCGTCTTGTCTCGAGGCCACAACCAACATACGCGAAAGTCGCCGCAGTTACCACAGCCGTCCTTCCATCGATTTCACCGAAGCCGATGCCAGCCCACCTGGCTTCAATATCTCCCAGCGCACACAACCAGCCTTACTATCCATCATGGCGACCGACGCAACCTATCTGCTACTACTGTGGATATTGTGAACCCCTCGCACGTTTCTGTCGCAAGCGTCAGCGAGACGAGCGTCGCGGATTTGACACTTACGAACGGGACGACTTTTCCTCTGGGTCCACTTTCCAGCGCCGTCCTTATGCTACGCTTGCCGGCCGCTATCCTTCTCGAGCCGGCTCCTAGCTTCACGAGCCGGCTCCTAGTCCGAGACGGCTCCTAGCTACAGTCCCGCCAGGCGCCACTCGCCGTCACCGCTTCGTCGCTCTGCTTTACCACTACGACCGGCCTCTCACATCGCCGACCGTCACGTGGCAAACAAAATTAGGCAGCTTTTGAAGGAAAGGCTGCATTTTGCGAAATGCGAGATGTTCCTCCAGCGCGTCCCCATAGTATCATCTCTATTTTGGTAGAAGTCATACAAGTGGAAGCAATAATAGACACTGCTGCTAGTTTGTCAGTTATTCACCCTGGTTTGTGTTCACGTCTTCGAAAATTTACTCCCTACAATGGACCTACGCTGTTTCCTGTTCAATGGCTGTGTCGCCATTCGACCTTCCGCCATGTGCGCTGTTCGTGTCTCTATTGATGGACTTCTGCATTATGTACCATTCGCAGGTATTAGTTCGTGTACCTAGCACCTCCACCACGTGTGACGTAGCAGTTGACACGCCTTTAATGTGTCTTGAAGACTTGGTGACCCGGTCACATCGGAGGCACAGAAAACTCTAAGATGTGTTCCCACAAGCGAAGATGATGAAGAACATCATGTGATGATTATAATGTACATATGATCAAGTGCTTGATAAATGCCCACAATACTCTTATTTTAAATATGCTTTGTTGAATATGTCCGTAGTAATATTACTCTTTGTATAATGTTTTCCCAGTGTAAAGCATGTTGATTGCTTGTTTGAATTGCCTTAAAATTTATTTTGCTATTGTCGTCTCGATGCCACAGTGAACCTGGGGACGTGGAGCATTGTCAAGCTGTTTCATGCAGGTTTTTTTTCCTGTCCCAACCACACACTGCAAAAGTGTATGTGGTAAAATAAGCTCAGCTGAACTCAAGGAGAACATGAATGTTATAAATGCAACCATTTCGCACGAAAATATTGGTAAAATTTTATTTCCATACACGAAAGCACGGTAGCCCAATCGCAAATTAGCATGGCACATCGCTTTGATTCTGCAGTTTTACAGTTTATTCTGAGTAATACGAAACTTTACTTCAAAACAATTTCACTTGCGTCTGCCCATCCTGCCCCCATGAACTCCCAGAACTTCCTGAACCCCAAGAGCTGCTGCGGCCCGAGCTTCCTCCGAACGGGTAGCTAGACCCGCCGTAACTACCGCTGGTCGATCCACCGAGTCCACCGTTGGAACTTCTACCATAGCTACCTCCGGGAGTTCCCCAGCTGTAGTAGTAACTTGGCTGCTGCCTCCAGTATAAGAAACTTCCACCATTTACTGGCTGGCTTCTACTAGACTGCGTACCGCCAAAAGGAAGTCCACCATAGTAGCCACCGAGGTATCCCTTTCGCCTCAGGTACGTCAAAAAACTGCATCTGATCCCGCTTCTTTTGTACTTCCTGTAAAGGCGCAGCACTCTGCTTGGCGAGAGACCAGTGACGCGGCACAGCAATCTCAGGTAGGGACTGCCGTAACCACCCAGACTACCATATCCACTTAGTCCTCCCAGCTGTCCAAAACTACCGAATTGGCTAGGAAGCCCAGTAACACCTCCACCTTGACCGCCAAGTCCTCCCAAAAACCCGCTTGTTCCCGAGACACTGCTCAAACTGACATAACTACCACTTCCTCTTGATCCACTACTCAGATCGTAATAGCCGTCGCTATCGTCACCCAACTGGCTAAAACTGCCGCCAAATCCGCTTTGCGGACCGCTGCTACCACCCAGGCTGCCAAAGCTCCCCAGGCTTCTGTAGCTTCCACCAAATCCGGAACCGCCATTTTGGCTACTCCAGCTCGATGGACTACTGCTGCCGTAGGAGCTGCTGTGGTCGTAAGTGCTATCGTAGTCGCTTGCTCCGTCTCCGCTGAGGCCTCCATTTCCTCCAAGCACAGGTAATCTATAGAGTACGCCTGAAGGACCTTGACTGCCGAGATTGCCCGAGGTGAACCACGTGGCCGGTGAACCTACTCTGCGCGGACCCCACTGTTGACTGACCCCAGGTTGACTGACTCCAAACTGTTCAGGAAGCAACCTCCATGCACTGACTGGAGAACTCCATGGCCTCCAGTAACCGAGAGGGCTGTTTCCGTACCAGCCACCGTTATTTCCCCACAAGCTGCCGCTTCCGCTTGGCAAAACAACGGGATAAATAACGACCCTCGGAACTCCGTAGGAGCTGCCATAACTGTTGCCCCAGAATCCACCGTTTCCGCCAAATCCGTTCAATCCGCTTCCGATACCATATCCGCCACCAAAGCCGCTCCCGAAGCCGCTCAGTCCACTTCCGCTTCCAAATCCGCTGCCTAAAACACTGCCGTATCCGCCCCCGAAGCCACTCCCGAAGCCGCTCAGCCCACTTCCGCTTCCGACTCCACTGCCATATCCGCCACCGAAGCCGCTGCCGAAGTCACTCCCGAAGCCGTAATAGTTGTCTCCAAACCATCCTGCGATGACTTGCTGGCCTGAAAATAGGGTTTTCAAATAAAAAAATCAGTTTATCTACGAATATTGTAAGATAGAGAATAATTGTACATTTTTAATCGGATGCGTTGGTTTTAATGTTTACAATCGTTAGTTACTCGTTTCTTTGTTTATAGCAAAGCGATGATGTGGAATATCGCGATATGCAAGCTCGAACAGAATTTTTTGCGCCTAATCAGGCTTACGCGTACGCAACGGTTTTTTAAATATAAATTTCCTTGAATGTCTATTGGTGGCCACGGTAAGATTGTGTAGATACGCTGATGTCTATACTTCCATACGTTGTAGAGATCCATGTAACGTTCTTGCGGTGTTGCAATCTACACAAGTACTTTTTTATATTCTGAGAAGCACGTCATAAATAAAGTCAACCAACACCTTTGAGAACTCGAAAGAGAAAAAGTGGGGACGCAGTATCGGGTTAATCACCCACAGAGGGTACTTGAGTCGTACTGTGCATTTTTGCAGATTCTGAACACATTATGGGTCACCGAAATCATATAATGGAATACACACGTGATATCCACTGAAGTGCTAGAATACTTACGTGTTTCACTCCATTATCATAGAAATATTGGATGCTCCTGCTGTTTAATATTACCGTCATGCACGATCATAATTTGTACTGAGTGGTCCGCCTCGGCCATTAGCTGTTGTTGAACACTAGATATCGAATATAAGGCACCATAGCTAGGGTGGAATTTCTGCGAGAAATACCCATCTGTAGGCCTGTTGATGACACCGTTGAGTTTAAGAGGCTGGTGCTGAATGTGAGTGCTCCCAAAGGCGAATACTCGCTCTAAGATTTGAACGTAGGATGAAATTAGCTGTGGTTGCTTCATACCTGGCAAGGAAATCAATGGTGGTATCTGTGAAAGGGAGCTATGTATGTTCGAGAAATGGTCTGTCTAGTCTAGAAAAGATACAATATGACACGCTGTTAGTAGAGCTACAGACATAAACCGATGAGAGCATTAGAAGTTTTCACTTTTCTCGGTTTGATGAAAGATTGTTTTTGCTGAACAAGGTCCAAGGCATTCACGTAAATAATTGCCCGGCAGGCATCAGTGCTGTATGCGAATCTTTAAGCGTCAGTTGTGGTGCGCGCTGGGAGTTTTCGGGAGTTTTCACTATAGTCTCGAGCTCGCCAATTTCATCGCGGACCTCAACGTCGTGCTACGTTCCTGGCCGCGCAGTGCAAATAATGTCCTATTTTAAGCTACTGTGTTACAATGTTATGCTGTTATGCCTGCCAGCATTCTTTGGTACATGTGGCGCAGCGTGGGACATCAAGGTCACTACCGCCGAAGATCCCGCAAAGAATTTAGTTGAACGCGATCGTACGGTAAATTCCGGCTCGCGACTATACTCGTGGTGACACTACCGGCGCACTCGGTGTATCGAGTGCGCCGGAGCCCACGATAACGAAGTGCAATGCCACATAAGCAGGGTGCGGCGAATGGAATATTGCGTATAACGTGTCCTAACTGCCCTATAGCATCGATGGAAGTGCTCTATGCATCAATATGGTGATTAGCCGCCCATGGTAATACGAACGTAGTCTTATGTACACACCGCACAAACGGGTTACTGATTTGACACAAGGTACCAGCGCTGACTTCTGACATAGGTGTATTCCTTAAACACGTAATATGTAGATGGAGATGGTAGAAAGCGAAAATACAGAAAACGCGTGACAAACATAAAAAAGTAATGAATAAAGGTGACAAGCGTGTGAGGAGGTGTTAATTTGGCATATTTGCGATTTACTTGACAATTAAATCGATGAGCACTCAACTGACGCATGAAAGGCCGATGTACTTGAAATAAACCTTCGTCAGTAGTCAGCTCCTATATGAAGTGTGTCCCTTAACTTCATCTGTCCCTCCTTTCTGCGCTATTTATATACATAACTGTGTGTTCAAGGTATAGTGTCCTTCTAGCTCCTTGTGACACGTTGTTAAGCTTTGCGTTGCACACTGCGATGAACTACACGGAAACAACGAACCAACTAAGGAAATAAAACGCGACTGTTTCGCATGATTGGCGAAGCATTAGCAGGCGTAGGAAGGTTTAGCTTGGCGCTTGCACTGTCGTGGCGGTGTCCCAAATGTACGTGGGTGAAATGTGCTGGCGTAAGGCTGACTTGTCATGAACATATTTTGGCATAGCTCATGTACGCCCTTTTGAAGGCAGATGTGCTGTGCTCTGCTTCTATTGATGCCGCCTTCTTATTAACCGCGGGAATATGAAAACCGATGGCGAAAACACACCCATTGAGCATCGCCCTTCAATGCCTTTTCAAGACGGAAGGTCACGGAACATGTATGCTTGAAGAGATGAAGAAATGTTTGAACAGAGAATGTCGCTGGAGCGAATGTCTGGACAAGAGGCCTCCGTCACCGTGGCGGGTGCCGCCATCACGAAGACTTATTCACTGGTCGAAACACTGGCGGCAAACATTCGCTATACGGCGGTTTCTCATCACCAAATATTATAACTTCATCGCTTTGCGCATCCCCTTCACAAACTATGGGCACGGGAAAACTCAAGGTATTGCATACGCTTTCTATGGTTCTTAACATTTCATTCTTACCCAACAACAATTTACTTTTCAGTATTTTTGAGAAATTGTGGTAATTATGCAGTAAAATAATGGCTATTGATATGTGTTCAAGCAAAGACCAATTTCAGCAAGCGCTGTGTTGAATTTCGATTCGGATTCAGGAGGGTGGTCTCATATGCTGCGTGATGCGGTCGAAGTTCAGCAAGAACACGAAGCGATGGATTTTCTAACAATAATTTCTGCCGTTGTGTAAAAATGCTCGTAATATAAGCAATGCGCTCTGAATTTACCAATCCGGAAAACTAATGATCAGGGCTCGCTAACATTATTTCGCAATCCTTGAAAAACACACCTGTTTATGGGAAGTAGTTGCGTTTGGTACGTGCTGCGCAGTTTATGACATAAAGTTCATCGGTCACAGAACTGTTCTTTAAGGAACACGAGTCATGGGGCGCCTCCTCAAGTGCGGTTGAAGCAGACGCGTGTTATTTTCATACGGACCAGCCTTCTTCGACAATTTTAACGATAAGTTTAGTTCAGCATAGTGATGGTGCAATCTTTGAAAAACGCTGTATGCTCTATGTGAATACGGAGTGCTAGATATACGAAATGAATAATGTTGGCGGCAGTGACATAGGGACTTAAAGTGGAGTTAGGCAAAATAATAAAAAACTGAATATAAAAGACAAAGAATTGTATGTGCCCTTGCCTTCACCGTCTAAGTATCACAGGCTGGCTGCAGTGACAGAGAAATCGTTGTCGTGACGGAGTTCCCGTTAGGTATAGAGTAATGAAAGTTGCGCGAGTGCACTAGATATCAATAAAACTGTCGTCAAACTTACTTAGCAGGCTGACGACCAGCGCACTCAGGCTTATGGACTTCATGGTGCGGCTGCTTGGCTGCACGAATCTGTCTGACCTGGTTAGGCACGACGGACCTTTTTATACAAATTTTAGAAGTTAGTTTCCCGAATAATTTTAGAAGCAGTTTCGACGGAATCGTTTCGACCTTGCCTCACGACATAGTCTGCAGTTGGAACTAACATCTGAAGAAAAAAAAAGTACTCTTTTTTCGTGGCAGGATACAAATAGATTGTTGGGTTCTAAGTGAGCGTTATTATACGCATCGGCCTTGCATATCTCTCAAGCCCCTAAGAGATTGACCTGTCACTATCCCAGAAAACTTGCGCTGCCAGCCAGAATGACAGCATCGTCCTTTGTTTTAGCTGGGCACACCTGTGTCTATCCTAGAAATAGAGCCATTTTGACTCTGAATAGTAGAAAGAAATCACTGTGTCCGGCTTGTTCTATCTTGTCTTGTCTAAATTTCAACGAAACAACCAAAATGGATGGCCTTCAAATTATTACTCCGCTACATCGCGCATGGAAAATCAGTTTAAATGATTACAACGTCTCAGCAAAAGCTTTTTTCGCTCTCTTAAGCGATAGTCATTCTTTCGGGATATTAATTATATGAATGCTGGTTTGCAACGCCGACAAAGATTTTCGGTATCACCTAATTGTAAACTATCGTACATGAATGAAATCGTTGTTGAGAATAGATATGGCATATTGCTCCTCTCCAATCCTATTACTAGTTTGTATAACAATAATATATCTTATGATTTTTTGTATACCTGTTGTGAAAGCAAGCGAGGGATAACCTGTTTTTATCCTAGTTGTTATTATCTCAATACTATATGCATAATACTACATTAATGTATGTTAAGTTATGGACAAATCGCGGCGTCAAAGAACCGTAACTTCGGAGTTGCGCGCTCATCTTTTCCTCGCTTGTACAATGTGTAAATGCATTGTAAATCAGCTTTGCGCCTCTGTCTGCCTTGGCGTAACAACATCCTACAGTACATCAGGATTCTATCACCTGAAATTCGCAAGTAAGACTGTTCGTAAAATTGACGATATTCAAGCAGCACTAACCAATCCATGATACGCTACAACTTTGCGAAATATATACTTTCGTTCTTAATACTTAACTTATTCACTTAAAACCCACGTAGCAAGTGTCCCAGTATAACCGTTAACCACCTAAATTTCGTTGAAGTGTATACTTAAATCGAACTACATGAGACCTTTGTACCAGGCCCGTAGGCATGATTGTTTTACGGGAGGGCGGAGGCGCACTTGCTGAAAACCTTGTCTATTTGAGAAAAACACCTATTTTAGCTTTTTTATTTGTGTAGAAACATCTACTTCACCAAAGGCTACGAGCCTGCTTTGTACACTTCGTCCTTATTTTCTAGGGCTGCCGTGGCCTACAGAGCACCCGCCTTTTTCAGCTGACCGGTGCAAATCATAGCCTCTAAACTACAGGAAATGCTGCACTAAGAAATTTAGACGTCAGTGAATGCACTGCTGAATAAATTGATGTTTGTGCAAATTAACGAGTGGATGCAGGCTAACAAGGGGCTCAATACAAAATATTTTACGCTATGCTTAACAGTTCTCGAATTGCCGCGCTGCCTTTTTGTTTTTCTGTGCGTACTCTGAACATTCAAGTCTTTAGACCTTCAAACGCACTATGTGAACGTTTGAAATGTTGTGTAACTACAACATGGTGGCTGCTTAAGAATGTTGAGCATAAGGGCGGCAATGCCTCTTTCTCACTTTAGTCGTGCCTACTTTTTCAAAGCGTTCAAGACGAGTAGTGAGCACACGGAGCCTTGCTTGTGCTACATTTGGCTATGCGCCGCCGCACTCTGGACGAGATTACGAAAATGCGGAGCGCACTCGTGATCCGAGCCAGCCAACGGCTGTCCGAGCCGAACGTGCAGCCGATCGCTAGAGCAGTTGGATGAGCACACATGTCACCACTTCTTCTGTTGCGAAGAGACGAGGCGTGGGAGTCACGTGTTTAGGTGTAAGAGGTCAAATTGAGAGCGCTCCGAGTTGCAGCGTGGGGCTCCGAAAGTACCAGCCGAACGTATTCAGAGCACTCGATTTCGACCACCCAAATGTGCGCGGATCGCCAGAGCTCTCTGGAAGTGCTAGAAAACAACCAGTCGAATGTACCATTACTATGTAGGCGTGTAAATGGACCCGATGCAGCTAAACCAGTGAAATTGCGTAACGAACAAAAGGAAGCAAGTATGTTATATCGCATTATACAGCGCTGTACAGTTCCGAACAACAATTCCAAAAATAATTCAATATGGCCGTCTCTGCTTCGACAGACATTGCTGCATCCAACACCGTGACCGCTTTTCGAATCTTTTTGAGGCTAGTTTTGGCACGCATAGAAACGCAAGGAGGAAACAAGAAGTACATGTACTCGGCCCAGTTGGCTTGGTAGTGCGGCATCAAACCATAGCCCGTAATCGGTGCTACCTCATCACGCCGGTGTTAAGAAGCGCCCTGTGGGTACCATATGCTTGGTTTTATCCTGTAGGAACTGTCTTGCTTGCTGCACGCTCGTGCCAAGGTGTGTACTCTCGAGTCGGTAGAACGGTATATGCATTGTAGAAGCGCAACAATAAACTGTATATGTTTTGAAAATTATTTAGTCTCTGGGCACATGAATTATGTTCTAATACAGCGCGGCTCGCTTAGCTTGTGACCAGCAAAAGCAACAAGTATCGAGGAGCACGGTGGCTGTAGTTTTACTTGCCATTATTCTTGTGCTTCGTGTTTATGGTGCGTCGCTAATAGAAAAGAATTGCAGCCCTGTATGTTGTAGTTTGTTTGCACATATACATTTATGTTGAAATATTCAGTCCCTATAAGTGAACAGTAAATTTGTAATGGTAAACATTCTGTAACACCGACTGTTCAAGCCGGAGCCAACTAAATGTATCGTCCCACCAACTCAGCATGTACTGCATGTTTTTGCTTTATTTATGGGTCCTCATAACAAACGTGAGGTGTTTTTTTTTCTAAAGAGCCAAATTTACTATAAGCGGAACTTACGAAAACCCAGTTGTTTGCTACTGAAATCGCATCAACAATTATTTGTCGCGTGTTCATGTCACCAAAATACCTCAAACCTATATTGCAATTAAAATCTATCTAACCAGCTGTCGGCCGAATCCAGGAGAAAATTTCAGTTTGAATTTTATAAATTGCAAAACTTCATTTGAGCTTCATTTACCAATGCAAAAGTGAAATAAATGAAAGCGAATCAAGTGTATTCCAGTAATTTGCTACAAAATCAACGTCATTCTTCTTAGCAATTTGCATGTTTGGGCTAGTTGTAAATCCATTGATACTACAATAGCGCGCACTCCAGAGACAAGGGAGACATTCTTCCTTTGGTCTGTGCCGCCCTTCGTTGCATGCTCGTAAGGGCGATGACTAGACTTGTGAAACGAGTGGTCCTTCCTGGCAACAGGCGCAGCATTCTGGACTGCCGGCATCGTCTCTTGGCTTCGACATCTACTGAAGGCTTCTAAAAATGCAACAGCTCTGCTTTTTCGTCTTAGATTCTTCTCAACTAGTTTTATGCCGCACCGTTTCGGATGACTGCATTTTCTTCTTCAAGGAATAGATTGATGCCCAGTAGCTACATTTCCGTTGTCATCGAATTCAAATATAGCGCCTTGGAACAAAAGAAGGGCATGATAACGTAGCGCGAAACTCGGAAAAAAGGGTTCTGATGGGTGCGCTAGTTGTTCCACGGATATTGTGGCAGGACAGCGCAAAGAAGTCTGCTCAGGACACAGCAGCGTTGTTTCTTGCGTATTCACTGTTCCGTGTGCTTTTTTTTTTACATTCTGCTAGAATGTTCGTAAAGAAACGCTAATAGTGGAGATGAACAAAAATCAGGAAGGAACAACGGGCACCGAAAAAGAAGTCGATAGGACGAAGCCGGCTCCAGCGTCATGCTGTCGCCTCCTTTTTCTGTGTCCGTTATTAAATGCGAGGCATTTCTTAGCGAAACTTTGGCACTTTGAGCGTTTCTATCTATCTATCTATCTATCTATCTATCTATCTATCTATCTATCTATCTATCTATCTATCTATCTATCTATCTATCTATCTATCTATCTATCTATCTATCTATCTATCTATCTATCTATCTATCTATCTATCTATCTATCTATCTATCTATCTATCTATCTATCTATCTATCTATCTATCTATCTATCTATCTATCTATCTATCTATCTATCTATCTATCTATCTATCTATCTATCCGCCTAAGTGTGGGTGCTCTCATGATCACCTGCTTAACTTGGTGTAGACCATAATCGGCAATGGAGGGTAAGAGGGTTTGACTGATCGTCAAACCATCAGTCGAGGGTGGGCGTGGAAGTACCGCAGTGATGCAGCCGCATCAATCGCCATTCTGCTTTATCGTGCAGGTTTTGATAGCCGCCTTGGCGTGCAACCAGCAAAACAGCGCAAGTGCCGTGCAACCGCCGCCCCAATGTGACAGCTCGTCTCTCGCCGGACTGCTTGCGTTGCCCTCGGCGTCTTGCAAAGCTTCTGCTTCCGTTCTTCAAGAATCCCTGCATGTGCTCACACCAGCCTGGTCTTCCACATCACCGTACGCATCACAGGAGCGCCTCTTAAGCACCTGGAAAGCTCTGCCTCCGCTCAGTGGGCGTGGAAGTACCGCAGTGATGCAGCCTCATCAATCGCCATTCTGCTTTATCGTGCAGGTTTTGATAGCCGCCTTGGCGTGCAACAAGCAAAACAGCGCAAGTGCCGTGCAACCACCGCCCCAATGTGACAGCTCGTCTCTCGCCGGACTGCTTGCGTTGCCATCGGCGTCTTGCAAAGCTTCTGATTCCGTTCTTCAAGAATCCCTGCATGTGCTCACACCAGCCTGGTCTTCCACATCGCCGTACGCATCATAGGAGCGCCTCTTAAGCACCTGGAAACCTCTGCCGCCGCTCAGTGGGCGTGGAAGTACCGCAGTGATGCAGCCGCATCAATCGCCATTCTGCTTTATCGTGCAGGTGGGTTGCCCCGTTCCGCTGTACTGTAAAAGGTCCAGCGATCGTTGTTTGCTAGTACTTCCATGCCCACAAGTGTTGTTCTCTCTTGGTTGCGAGTGTGTACATGTAGCGGGGTTATTGTTTCTAGCGGGTGATGTGGAATTGAATCCTGGGCCGCCGAAGGAGGAAACAAGCAAAGAGCACAAACAACTTCTTTCTTTGATAAAATCCCTTCATAAAAACGTTGACACGAAGCACAGCGAGGTTATGGCTTCGCTTAACGCCGTCAAGGAAGCGCAGAGTTCACTTGAAGAAAAAATTTGCGACATTCACAGCAGACTTTCCCTGGTAGAGGACAGTATGCGCTTGAGCGGTGAAAACGCGAGTGTGGGCGTAGCGCCAAAACTGGCAGCGTGGAGCGAACGTCTCAACGAACTAGAAGATCGCTCCCGCCGCGATAATCTGATATTACACAGCATTGAAGACACTGCAGCCGAAACATGGACCCAGCGTGAAAAAAAAGTATGCAATATCCTTAATACAGAGTTAAAGCTAAATCTGGGTGACGATGACGAACGTATATCTCGCGCTCACAGGTTAGGGAAGTACGCGCCAGGCAAATGCCGACCCGTCATAATTAAATTCGCATCTTCCAAGCTACGCGAGAGCATCTTGGTCGCTAGAGCCAAGCTCAAGGCTTGTGGCGTATCGGTTAACGAAGACTTCTGTGCGACTACGAGAAGTGTGCGTAAAAAGCTTTTTGAATATGGAAAAGCTAGCAAACAGCAGTTTTCAGTACGTTACAACAGACTATATATAAACAAAAAGTGCTTCGTGTACTCGCGAACAACCGATAGCATCTGTGTACTGGAATCCGACAGAGATGAAAGTGGGAACGATTCTTCGTCTGCTTCTACGTCTGCAGGTAGAGGCCCTTGCTTATCCTAGCCCAAACATCAAATGTTATGAGTCTTGTGACCCCTGCTCTGGCTGGCACATCCTTTCTACTATCAAATGTCAGAATCATAATCAATAAGCGAGACACATTATCGAGTGTCATTGACTCGTGCTGCGCTGACGTCGTGGCGCTCACCGAAACATGGCTTTCCTCCGATGTAGGCAGTGGTGAACTATTTGACTGCGACAAAAAGTATACAATCTATCGCTGTGATCGTAGTAGCGGAAAAGGGGGAGGTGCTCTTATAGCGGTAGCCGATAACCTAGAGTCACACATGATACAGGTGAATTCTTGCTTAGAACTTGTTTGTGCAAATATCCATTTACACCATCAGAGTGCTCTATTTAGTGTGTGCTATAGGCCGCCCAACGCGGCGCCTGACTTTTGTAACGAATTGCATGACGCGTTGAATTCACTAGTTGTACAATTTCCGCATTCTCACCTGTTTCTTTTTGGGAGACTTTAACTTTCCTAACATTGATTGGTCAGGTACCAGTCCTACTATCACAGAGGCGACAGCGGAGAATAAATCATTCGTTAATTTATATTTAGATTTCAATTGAACTCAAATGGTCACCGAACCAACTAGAAGAGCCGTTACGTCTGCTAAAGTACTGGATTTAATCCTGACTACGACACCAAACTTACTGAACTCACTGACTTGTTTTCCTGGTGTTAGTGACCACTGCTGCTTGCAATTTACATTAAATATTCACATTTCACCCCGAACTAAGGTTACCAAGATCATAAGAAACTACAAAAAAGGGGACTATGCTGCAATAAATACGGAACTTGACCAGTTTATTGATAGCTATATGCCTGGTTTTTTTTACCGATCAGTCGAGCAAAATTGGTGTCGTTTTAGAGACAAAATTGCCTCATTGGTCGACAGGCATGTGCCGCTTCACGTTATATAAAAAAAGCAGCGATCGCCATGGTTCACAGCAAACCTGAAAAGGCTTCTTAATAGGAAAAAACCTCTTCCGCTCGGCTAAGCTCGACAGCAGTGTTTTTCGCTGGCAGGCTTATCGCGAAGTTCTTTCCGCGTAGCGCTTTTCTATCGAAAATGCCAGGCATGACTATTTCAACACTACGCTTCCTTCGTTGTTGTCTACTAACCCGTCGAAATTTTGGAAAACTGTCAACCCAATAAAACAAACTGTCATATCACTTACTGATCCTAATAGCCGCGCGATGCGCAACGAAGAATGCTGTTCTGTTCTTAACAACGTCTTTTCGCAATGTTTTTCAGATTCATGTGCTGTTTCAGTGCCGCAGGTTTATCACAGCGGGATTTTTCCAATGAATTACATAACTATAGAATTTAAAGGAATTATTAACTTAATCCGGCGTCTTAAGCAGTCTTCTAATGAGATAAACGCGAAATTTCTGAAGAACACTGAAGTGTACTGTTCCATTGTATTGTCGCACATTTTTAAGCAGTCTCTCCAGTGTGGCACTTTTCCAACTGACTGTAAGGTGGGGAACGTTATTCCCGTCTTTAAATCCGGAAACCAACACTCTCCCCTGAACTACCGAACAATTTCTTTAACGAGTATTCCCTGTAAGATGCTCGAGCACATAATCTACTCTAATTCATGGCATTTCTAGAAACCAACGCATTCTTCAGCAAGTTCCAACACGGATATCGTAAGCATCATTCCTGCGAAACTCAGCTTCTATCTTTTACACATGACGTCATCTCAGCACTAGATAATAAAATACTGGTTGATTGCATTTTTTTAGATTTCGCGAAAGCCTTTGATAAAGCCTCACACCAATTACTACTGCTTAAGCTTAGCACACTGAATATCGACCCCAACACTCTGAAATGGATTGAATGCTTTCTTACTAACCGCACTCAGTATGCCACCGCTAATAATTGTTCTTCAAACCCCTGTGCAGTTAGATCTGGCGTACCGCAAGGTTCCGTTTTAGGTCCTTTACTCTTTTTAGTTTACGTAAATGACCTAGCAAGAAACATTATGTCCTCCATAAAACTATTTGCAGACGACTGCGTTTTGTACCGCAGAATAACTAACGAAGATGACAACTTACTTCTTCAAGATGATCTTTAATCGCGTCTCTGACTGGTGCAATACGTGGCTGATGAACCTTAACGTTACAAAGTGTGAAAGCATGACAATGACACGTTCTTCCATCACTCCGAAACTTTTCGACTACACGTTAAATGGAACTAGATTAGAGCAGGTTAGTAGCTACAAATACCTTGGCGTTTACACAACAAATGACCTATCGTGGCATTCTCACATTACCTACATTATCAACAACGCTAACCGTTCTCTTGGTTACCTCCGCAGAAACTTTCGCCAAGCACCATCACACCTTAAATTACAGTTTTACCACACAATAGTCCGACCAAAACTCGAGTACGCGTCTGCGATATGGGACCCAAATCAATCAACATTAATTGAAGCCTTAGAAGCTGTCCAAAACCGATCTTCATTCATAACCACTATGCTCGTACTGCCAGTGTGACCTTAATGAAATCTACTCTTCAGCTCCCTGATCTCGTCACTAGAAGAACAATTTTCCGTCTGTCGCTCTTTCATAAAATTTTCTTTCATAATCAAGAACATCGAGAGGAATTAATCCCAGGACCTGCTTACCTCTCATCCCGTGTTGACCACCCGAATAAAGTAGCCATTCCTTTCTGCCGCACAAACCATTTTTTGCCAATCTTTTCTTCCGAAAACGAGCAGGGACTGGAACCGCCTTCCCTCTTCCATTGCTGCCACTAAGGACCAAGGGCTGTTCAAGTCCGCAGTGTCGAGACACATTATGGTGTAACTGCGCACTATTGTTTTTCGTTTTTTGTTGTTATTGTTTTTTTTTCTTATTTAACTACTGCTATTTGTTGTATTTCCTTGACTGTTGCTTTTATTTTTGCCACGTTCATATTGTACCCACCCCCTCTGTAACACCCTCTGGGTCTTGAGGGTATACTAATAAATAAATAAATAAATAAATAAATAAATAAATAAATAAATAAATAAAAAAATAATATGACTGTCAGGTCATGCAGATCCAGCTTTCGTGGACACATAACAGCCAGTGCCCCTGGCTGCCGCGGCGTGAAGCTAGAGCGTTTTCAATGGAACTAGCGAGTTTTTCCCGAATAATTAAGTGTAGAGGGTGAATGTTGAAAAACTCTGACAAAGCGCTTCTGGGAACCTAAACGCACGATATGACTGCAGTGATCATGTTGCAGTAAGCGTCAATATCGTTCCCAGGGCAGTTAAAGATTGTACAATGGGAGTGTATGGAAACGGCAAAAAATGTGGCCTGTTTTTCGAGACCACAACGGTCACTGTGGTAAAAATAAGCAAGTTATGTTAATGGCCAGGACATCACATGTAGGCCTGACGCTCAGCTTTCGTTTGAAGTCATTCTGAACTTGCCGCAATTGGCATAACATTGTTCCCTAACGCGTTTTTTGAAACGCAGTCCTTCAAATGCTTGTGGTAAATTGATAAACCCTTGCTTACCCTCGGCGACAAGGCGTCGTCTGTGGCCGAAAATTCGATGAAAGCGGTGTACATGAAATCTTGCGCAATGGATAAGTTGCAATACGTAGTAAAGCTTTGTTGCTAGGAAAGAATTGCAAGCTTCAGCTCTCCCAAATATCGAAAGTTGATGGGGAACAAATCTCTGAGACATTCGTTCAAGCTTAGGAACGCGCTCCTTCCAGTAATGCGCACTGAATCTATAAGCGTCTATTGGTACACCGAGGTACTTTGACGGGATTCGTAGCCAAATAATCCCTGCGAACTGACTCGGCGCGGTACCCCACAAGCCAAAATATAGCCCTAAACTCTTAGAGGCATTTAAACAACCTCCTGATACAACGCCGAATTTTTCCATTGTAGTTACCACATTTTATACACTTGGTTTATCTTGCAAAAGAAAGGCACATCGTCTGCATAACTAATACTTTAAATTCATTGCCTAATATACTGAAGCCGCGAATACAACTGGACTGTATTATGCTTAAGCACAGCGGCTCTTGATCAAGTGCAAATAGAAGTGGTGACTTCGGGTATCTCTGTTTTAGAGAAGAGCAAATAGAAATAGGTTTCGAGAGTTGACCGTTAACAATGAGACGAGTTATCATTAAATATAACAAAGTTTAACGCCTTTAAGCACAACTGTGTCAACATTGGCATGCCCAAGAAAGTAAAAACGAACGAATGACTAACACGATCAAAGGCATTTGCAAGGCCTACCTGTAGCATAGCAAGCTATTTTTGATAACCATAGCCCAACTGAAGAACTGTAGGAGGAACGTGTATATTGATTTGTATAGATCGGCCCCTAATTCCACATGTATGATGAGACCAAACGAGAATGGACATCGCAAATTGCAACCCATTTGATAATACTTTCGCGGACATTGGGTAGTCCACATTTGACAGCGATATTGGCCTGTAACCATCGACGGAGCGAAGTTTTTCCTTTTCAGGGGTTTTTGGTATTAAAACAGTGTGGCTTTTGTAAAAAATCACAGCATATCCACGGAGTGAATGATGATGAGTGGGCGAAGCTGCGGAGGTTCATCGGTAAACCGTGAATCTTCCGTGAATTCTGCCCAGTACATCATCACCGACGTGAGATCGGGCGCGCTTATACTAAAGGTTCGATGAGTTATGACGACTTGCAGCTCACTTTAATTTTACATGTACGCTGTGAATTTTCATTGTTTAGAGAACCATTGCTTTAGAAAATATCTGGCGTCTTTCGTTAAGCAGCTGGCGTCTTTTCGTTTTGCTTTAGAAACATCTGGCGTTCTTTCGTTTTGCTTTTACAAAACATCTGGCGTCTTTCGTTGGTTTATTTCATCAATCAACGGCGTTTTGAACAAAATTTTTATTGTTTAATCACGCACAGGAGAAATCTCACCAGGCACTACCTTGGAGGTAAAGAATGGCTGCTAATGGGAATGAGAGACAGAAGTCGGCTTTTAGATAACGCTGCGAATTTTTTATTGTTCAACAACGCACAGGAAAAATCTCCCACCGGCACCACCTTGGAGGTAAAAGCGTAAGACTGGTTACGCACTACGACTGCTACGACTACGACTACGACTACGAGGGACGAACGGGTGCCGCCTTAAGGAGCTTCGCCCCTAAAAGATCGCGGACGTTTCTCGATGTCATAACTTATTTGTAAAATATCCAGCGATATGGAAGAAAGCGTTTTTTTGCTACTTTCATATGGTCTTCGACTTTTCAGCCCATGCGTCGTGACATTTCCAGGCCAGTTAGTGAGGGTGGGTTGGGATTAGGACATCTTTATCTATGACAAGCAGTTTCACGGTTCATCTTTTTTCGAGACAATTTCCATCCCGTTTTCCGTTCATTCTCACAGGTTACACCTGTTGATTGCTTGCCAGACTTAGTTGTTTCATCAAACGTCTCCGAACGCCCGTGTTTGTAGGGATGCATGCAGGAAGTTTACCTCGCAGTTCCGTTTCTTAAAGCTCGCGTTTCCATGTAATACCTGTACACAGTCTCGCGCAAGGTACTATATAACAACGTTACTAGAACAAACTCAGTTTAAAAGCTCCGCCGGAGAGGCGGTCCGCGTGGCGGTCGTGAGAACTAGTGGCGCTGCAGTCACGTCTAGCTCCCGCGGCTGGCGCAGGCAACATGTACGGTGGCGCTTGTTGTGATGACCCTACGCCATTCAAGCTTTGCATCGCAAAGATAGAAAGCTTACTGCGGAATGCAAGGTCTGTGACGTTCATTTTGAGAGTGACGACATTGTAAAGCACTATCGTCGTGTCATTGCGGCACAAGAAGTTTGATCCCACGTGGAAAGTGGGAACTCGCGCCAGGTGCCGTGCCGCGCTTGTTCCCAGCACTTCCACCCCACATTTCAAAGCCAAAATGTTCGGGGTTTAGGCGCAAATCCCCCCAAAACGCACGGCGTCCCGCGAAAGCCCAGTGCCCAATTTGGAGGAGCCGCTAGAAATAGAACAGCAAAACGAAAGGCAGGCGATTGCATATATCCGCTACCGAGAATGAGAGTTGCATCACACTGACATTCGATCAGTTGTCAGCTGTCGCTATGCCTTCAAAGCAGTGGATTTTCGAGAGATTTTACGCCGAGGTATTGAACAAGATGTGCGGAATATTTTACACTCGCCTACTCGGGAACGGGCTGCTCAGCGCAAAAATTTGACACGGTACACACAGAAAAGACGAGGACCAGCGCTGGTCCTCGTCTTTTCTATGTGTACCGTGTCAAATTTTTTGCGCTGAGCAGTTTAATAATGGAATACCAACTAGCCCAATCCCACACATTGCTTCGGGAAGGGAGACTTACTTGTGCAAAAGATAATTGTAGTTGACGAGCAGTTTAGCTACGTAGTGAACGGCTACAGCACGAAACGCAAACGGCTGTCGTACAGTGTAAAGTGCTGCGGGCATGGAACATCTGCTCGGTGAAGTTGAAAAACTGAAGTTGAATACTGACGACTCTTCTAGCGACAGAGTACGCGCGAATAACTGCTCGGTGCTCACATCACGGCCGATCTGTTCGAATTGTTTAAGGCAGCGTAGAAGGATGCGACGTAAAAAGATGAGACACCGAAAATACAACTATCCGCTGAAAAAATTGCTCAGAGAAGACATCTATTCGATGTAATCGCACACTGAGATTTCATTTACCGAGTTCTCGTAAAATTTTCCGATTTTGGGTCAGTATCCCTTTAGCCGTCGCGAAAACGTGTCTTGTAAACATTGCAAAGCATTGGTGATGTTTTTCGAGAAAGTTTTTTTCAGTAAATTGTAGAAACATGAGTACTGTTTTAATATACTCGCGGACAACTTTTCTTGGCGAAGAAGGGAAGGCTACGGGGGCGGAGCTACTGCACATGTACTGCTACGCGAAGTAGTCCGGTTTGGCGCGCGTTTCGAATTTAGTTTTGGCTTGTGAACCTTCCGTACCTCCTGTGACGGCCATTTCATTATTCGAGCGGCCGTCACAGGCTTACACAGCCATTTGTCAGTGAAATTCGTCACAAGCTCCCTCGGCGAGTCGTCGGGAAAGCTGTAGGGCGACAAGCGCTCACCTGAAGACGAAGGCGCCATTTTGACTGTGAGGTGCACGTAAAAGGTGCGACGTTTTCACAGGTGCAAAAACGCGAAATGACGCTGCCTAAATTAAAACAAATGTAAATGTCTCCTTGGTGCGCGCTGACCCCCTCTTCAAACAGCGCCCCGTAGAAAATAAAGCAATGTTGTTGTTTTTATTCTCACGCAGAAAACACGGACGCAATTGTTGGACTATAATCTTCAGCGGTAGCACACGCGTAGTTCTGCTCTCTAGCCTTCTCTTCATTGCCAAGAAAAGTTGTCCGCGAGTATAGAACAGTTTTGTATCTCGAGTAAGTACGCTTCTTTGTGCACTATAAAGGCTTTTACAAATGTGTTGGGTTGTTCTTGGTCTAGATAAGACGGCAGCGGCTAAAGTTGTGGTAGTAGTTATAAAAATTACCCTGAAAACCTTCATTCGCTTAGAAACACCTATGCTTGGAATTTAAGCGCAATGTAGACAGCTCAAATATTGTCAGAGGGTCGTGACGTCGACGAAGGCAGCCGTCAGCAGCTCCGAGATGATCTCTTTATTTGGCCGCACTTGTGGCCGGGAAACTGAAAGTCAAACTACAGCAATACACCGATAGCGGCGAACAGAGCGTCGACCGTCTATCAACTGACAAGCAGTCAAGCGCGTCGGCTTTTATACAGGCGCTATCGAACTTTCCAGCGATATCGCTGGTGGCGGCGGTATCTCTCGACAAAGCTGGAACATTCGCGTGCAGCGCGCAATCTTACCAAAACGATCTATTACAATCGCGAAGCTTCTCGAACACTGCTTCGCAGACAGCGTCGAGCGTTGATAACCGTTCTTGCTGGTCAAAGCCGAATACGTCAAAATAAAACAAGTGGGCGTGACAATATAGACCGAACATCGATTCTTAGCCAATCAATGAACAACGTACGCAGGCCAATGCATACAGACGACCTTATGCATATCCACCTAAGCATCCACCTAACTAGTACAACAAGAAAGTTGCCGCGCAGTTGCCGCGAGCAACTGCGCGGCGCACCGCAGCGTTATGCCGTGGCAGCAGACGACGCGCCGATGGTGGCGCAAGACGGAACTGCAGCGCCGCTAGTTCTCGCGACCGCCGTTCGGACCACCCTCCTCAGCTGGCGGAGATACGGAGCTTTGAAGCTGAGTTTGTTCTAGTAACGTTGCTATATAAGGATTTACTAACTATGCTCTTCCCGCCGCCGTTGTACCGTTCAATGTACTCCGATCTTTCAGGTCACGATGTATTAAACGTGTGCGCAAAATGTATACCTAATCCTCCTAATTCAGAAACATTCTTCTCTAAAGTCCACTCTGAAACACTACCCGTAAACACATGGTTAAAAAGAAAAGGTGTTTTTTGTCTTCTATTAACTGCTATTTACGTGATGTGCCGGAAACAATAGAACACTGTTTTGTTAGCTGCAAAGCCGCCTTTCTGTTCTAAGATGTCCTTCAGCGAGCACTGAAGTAAAGTTTTGTCATTAATTATCACACCATACGTTATCTTATACCAACATCGCTTGATGAAGTGCCATATGATATGTTTTTCCTCATGGGTATCCACAGCTTATGGAAGACACGTATGCAAGGCTAAACGCAGAACCCCCCGTTTCTTCAAACATACATTTCATTCGAATGGCTACTTACCTAAAGGACATCTGTGACGACCTGGACTTTAGACCAGGCTGGTACCCCCTCTTGGTGAAGTGCTCGGCCTCAGCACATTTCCTGTATAACACGATGTGAAGGACTCTCACTGTTCTCCTCCACGTCGTGTTGGCCATCGAGTGTGTCCTTAGTAACGCTTGAGCGCTTATTGTCGCTATGTGATTGTACTTTCGTTTGCTTTATTTGTGCTCTTATTGCACATTCTAATATTCAGTGTAATAAATGCCATAAAAGAAAGAAAAGGTAAAAAAAAATCGCCCATGGCCGAGTGAGCTAATCGCTCACGTTCAGAGCGCGCATCACTGCACCGTCATAGGTTCGATTCCTGGCGTCGGATCACCAGTTTCTATTTTTTCAGCCCGTGACTTAGTTCCGCAGCTTCCCACAAGATGTCGCCGCCGAAACAAAACAAAAGAGCTTTCGTTTCGTTTGTTGACTGTATTCTTGAGCTGCCGTTTCTTTTCCTCTTCATTTTATGACTTTTTAGTGCATGTTTAAACACTCCACGCGTATCAGATCGTTGAGATCTACAGTTTTAATTCTTACATTATTCTATTATAAACGCCCTAAGGAACAGAACGCCCGATCAAGTTATGGTGAACAAATCTCTTTCGAACTTTCGTACGCGTATTGTGGTGGAAACTTATTTCCCCGTTGTCATGATTTCGTGATGATCTTCGCAGGTACCTACAATTCAGCAACGTACACGAAACGAACTAAGCTTAGAAAAGCAAGGCATAGTAATGAAATGACAAAGTTAGACGCTTTTGCAGTTGCTTTTTACATTAGGGCTAACACAAGTCTCTGTGGTAATCTTAACGAAAGAAGGGGAATTGTTCGAGGGGATCTTTTCTTTGTCAGGCGCAACTAATGAAACCAACAGATAATTAGGCCAAGCAAAGAATAGGAAATTGTATGTTTTTGTTTTTTCAACAGCAGCGCAGTGATTTCGCCCTAACTTCAAAGAATTCGAAATCGCTATCTCGACAGGCATCAGCGGACGGTTCGTATACCTTTCTACATGGTGCGCATTCAACGCGAAGAGACAGTGCGCAATCCCTTTTCCTACCAGGAGTGGCTGTGTTCTGTTACAGCACCATTTTGCAGAGCAACGCGAGACTGGATCTAGAAGCTTTACTTCATTTGTTGCTATCGCACTCATTTCATCACCCTTGTGGTGAAACTGGAATTTTTATTCACTTGTTGTCATTACCTATCATCCTACGTGAACAGGAAAAATTTCCCCACTTCCCCGAAGGGAATCGTGAGGAAATGCGAATGCATTTCTTGCGCCGAGAGTACACGGCGTAGTGATTTTATTGGCATAAAGCTGGACACATCGACGCGCTCAAGTGTCTGCCTTTTGGGCGCCTCTTTCAACGAACACTTCCTACGTGCGTTCGTAATCACCCCAGGGATGTTGCCACCATCTTCAATCCAGCACAAACCCATTTAGAACGCGCTGTTTTCAGGCTGTGCCAAGGCAGCACAAACGCTACAAACGCGTTTCAAACGCACTGCATTGAGGCGGTGTGGGGGGGGGGGATTCTTAAAAGGAAGAAGGAAATGAAAATGGAAATTGGGTGTGGAGTGCACGATAACTGTCTCTCGAGTGAGGACACCTCAACCGATACACTCACGGGGGATTGGGGATTAAAGGGACAGTGGGAGTGAAAAGAGTATGGTAAAAGAAGAAAAAGAAAGGTATGAGTGGAAAAAAAACAGTGAGGGGATGCGGGGGGGAGGGGCAGGAGAACGGGCGTCCGAGTCACCGTGGTGAGCGGCTAGAAAATTCGTTCGACTAGGCCGGCATCCCCGAGAAAAACGAGTAGGGCCGCAAAGGCTGATCGGCGACGGTGCACGTGGCCGGTGGGATGGAGAAAGTCTTGTAGGGTCGCACACGGCAGTCCGACGAGGCGGTACTTCATGGCGAGCCGCTTCCGCGCAGTGTTGAGAGAAGGACAGTCAAACAATAGGTGGCACAGGGTTTCGATCGCGCCGCAATCGGTGCAGTTCGGTGCAGCGGCGCCGCGAAGACGTTGCCTGCGTTCCGCGGGCCACACAGAACCGGTCCTCAGGGCAAGAAGATGCGCGCGCTCGCGGCGAGTGAAACCAGTGGCTGGGATGGGAGGAGGGGGGGTGTCCGGAGGCGACCCGTGCGTCAGGATGCTCGCGCACTAGCTCCCGGCGAAGGTTGTTGCGTGCCGAGTCTAACGAGCTGGCGTAATCCGTCAGCGAAGTCTCGACGGAGTGTGCTCGTTTTGCGAGTTCGTCTGCAGCCTCGTTGCCCGCGATGCCGACGTGTGAAGGGAGCCACTGAAGGACCACATCACAGCCTCGTTCCTGGAGGGCCAGCAGGCTGAGAGCGGCACGCTGAGCAAGAAGGGGCCTCGTTCCTCCCTCGCGAGCTGGCGGAGGGCAGGTTTCGAGTCGCAGAAGATTGCTGCGCTCGTGACGGCCGGCGAATTGCGCAGGAGGTCTGCAGCCAGCTGGAGCCCGACTAGCTCAGCTGTTGTTGAGGATGCACAGTATCGCAAGCGGCACTGTCGTTCCGAGCTGAGCTGAGGGGCTATGCAGGCGGCCGTGGCTGAGCGATCCTGCAGGACGGACCCATCGGTGAACACCTGCGTCCTCCCGGCCAGGTCCTCATACATCCGCGCCGCGGCCTCCTGAGCAATGGCACTGATGGGGGTGTGGCGTTTGGATCGAATGCCCGGCAGGTGCGAGTTCACTCGAAGGGGCACTCGACGGTGAGGGGGTGGCCAGCGCGAAAGGCGTGCGGGGTCGTCAGCCACAACACCGTCGTACACGACGATAAGTTGGCTGACACGTGAGTTTGGCACAGCACGTAACCGCGAGAGGAGGGGACCTGCATCAGGCGCTCGGTGGAGACGCTGCAAGTGGCACAATGCGCGCAGGTCCGCCGTGAGCGACGCAGGCCACGCACGAGCCTCCGCGAGGGTCTCGGCCACACGAGAGCCACGAGGCATTCCGTGACACATGCGGTGGTCCTGGTTCCGTGACTTGGCGGTGGTCCTGGTCGATCAGTCGCCACTGTGGCGCCTGGAGTTTGCAGATCGGCAGTGCGTAGTGGATGGCAGTGGGAGCCATCGCCTCGTAGATGGTGCAGGCGAAGGCAGCGGGGCAGCCGTTGCCGCCTGCGAGTAGTTGGCGCACGGCCGATTCCACGCGACGCGTCGTCTGTCGTACACGTCGCACCGCCGGGAACCATCGGAGGCGATTGTCTATCGTCAGGCCGAGGTAGCGACGTTGCTACTCCAAACTATTGGTGCACCATCCAGCTGAAGGCACGGAAGACGTCGTCGGGCTTCAGCACGAGGGTGGACGACGAGGGCCTCGGTTTTCGGCGCCGAGATCGCGAGTCCGATGTTTCTCACGAAGGCGGCCACACATTGGAGGGCCTAATGCATGCAAGCGCGCACCACCGAGCACTTTCGGGTCGGACCACGCACATACAATGCGACGTCATCAGCGTACACCACTGCGCGAACAGGGAACACAGCCGTTTCTGGTAGGCACTTGCCGAGCGGCGCGAGTACCAGAATAAACAAAAACGGGCTGAGGACGCTGCCTTGTGGGACGCCACAGCTGACAGATCGCGGCGCACTTGTCGCCCCGCCCACGCGCACAGTAAACGTTCGGTCAGTGAGGAAGGCCTGAACGTAGTTCAAGAGTTTGCCCTCAACACCGAGCGCGCGCACAGCACTGAGGATAGACGAGTGGGGGAGCGAGTCGAACGCCGACTTTATGTCAAGGAGAAGTAGGATGGCCATTTCTCCATCGTGAAGGGCCTGCTCGAGGGTGCTCACGACTGCAGCAATGCAGTCGATGGTCGCGCGATGTGGCCGGAATCCACACTGCTCTGGTGGGAAAGCGTTGCGCACCTCCGCGATCCACTGTAGCCGGTAAAGAGCCATCTCCTCCATAGTTTTGCCCGCCACAGAAGTGAGAGAGATGGGCCTGTATGACGTCACCGATCGCGGCGGTTTGGCTTGTTTGAGGACAGGGATCACAGTCGCGGAACGCCATTCTTCCGGGAGGACAGCACTGGAGAAAACTCTGTTGAATGCATCCAACAAGAGTGGGCGCTGGGAGGCATCCAGGTTTCTCAACAGCTGATGAGTGATTTTGTCCGCTCCAGGGGCGCTGCGCTTGCGCTTTCTGAGGAGAACCCGTTCCAGTTCGTAGAGGGAGAAGTCCTCCTTGCAGAGAGAGCGAATGTCAGCTGAGGTGATGGGATCCCCGGGAGGGAGCGGGGGTGCGGCGTTTGTCGTGACACCGCCAGCGCTCCCCGCTCTAGGAGGGGAAGGAGGCGCGAAAGAGGCGGCAAGCAGTTCAGCAAGCTCCCTTTCAGTGATGCCCTGCGCAACGGCTATGGCGAGCAATGGGTAGCGCGACACTTTCGGGTTTATCAGGACGCGCATGATGTGCCAGCCGCGGCGACGTCCTCGTGGATCACTCAGAGAGGAACAGACGCCCGTCCAGTTGCGGTCGCGTAGCCGCTGGGCGTGCCGCCGGCACACAGCGTCGAGTCGGTTGTACTCTGTCCATGCGCCGGGGACCGAGGAGCGCAGCGCCCGCCGCTGTGCTCGTTGGCGCACTGCGCGGAGGTTGAGCAGTTTGATGTCAGGGCAGGGCGTGCCGGCGGGAACAACACAGCGCGTTGTGGCACGCTCAGCACAGTCCGCGATGCGCGAAAAGAAATCATCACTGTTCTGCACGCTCGCGCACAGGTCACGGAAAAGTGGCCACCGTACAACACTGTATTCACGAACAGCACCACGGCTGGGGTGGCACCGGAGAAGTGTGATCGGGTAGTGATCAGAACCAGCAGTGTCAGCGTGGCGTTTCCACTCGTAGGAGCAGCGTTCTGACACCAGCGCCAGGTCAATCACTGTCGAGGCCGCACTGCGACGGATGAAGGTGGGTTCCCCGGAGTTGAAGATGGTTCCCGGAGTTGAAGGTGGGTTCCCCGGCGCAGGGAGGAGAGAGAGCGAACGGCGAGAGAAGGACCGCCGAAGCACTGCACCTACCCTCTCCTACACTCTCTCAACACACGGAGCTCCCGCGATGCGAGCGCCCTCACACGCCAGAGCGCGCTCCTCCTCTCCACTCACTCTCCGCTACTCCGCCCGCACCACGTGCTCCGGTTGCTAGGGGCGAGGATCAGCGCGCGCGCCCGCAGCTGCTGCTATGGGAGAGGGAGTGAGAGCGGAGAGGCGCGCGGACAACGGCGGACGCCTGACATAGCCCGACTAAGAAATGCATTCGCATTTAAAAAGACCAGCGTGCCTTCTTCCTTTAACATCATACAGCACTGTGCGCTGCATCGGATAGGTGCATGTGATATGACGTGTGTGGATGAAATCTTTGGGGAAGTCCAGGGACTGGTGCTGTCAGTTACAAAACAAAAATCCTGTGATTCAGCAGCTTTTAGCACGCACTCGTAGACGACGTCAACGTACAGCAGTAAGATGCCAATTAAACACCTATAAATAAAAATGTGCGCAGCTTGTACTAGTTGCGCAAGGCTGAAACCGACAGCGGAGCTTGTGTTCGACCTAGCTGCTTCTAAGGTTTCCCTAGTGATGCCAAGCTTTTGCTAGAGGTGTAAAGTTATGCTTGTAGTACTAGGATATGGGCAGGCTTGGATATTCTATTCTTTTCATGTTTCGGTCGGTTCCTCACGCTACGCACTTCTTACATGATTCTGAAGGGAAGTGTCACGTCACTAGTAGTTACGTGATGTAATTTTAGTCCCGTGAGAGAGAAAGTACAAGTTTTGTAGAGTTCACTGCAGACGCTGAGGATGCTGGGCGCCAGCCGGCTGTTCCTACGTTTTTGGCGGAAACATGTCACGTCAGTAGTACCGTGATTTTACAGTATTTTAGTCGGGTGACTAATTACGTGAAGTTACGTGATTTTTAGTCACGTGACTAGTTGTTACGTGTTGTTACGTGATTGTAGTCACGTAAGTAGATGTTTTGTGATGTTACACGATTTTAGTCACGCGAGAATTGCAGGCCTGGCGTTCAAAAAATTGCAGTTACAAGAAACAACCACCCATCATCAATATCACATATTTAATGATCGCGAGAAATTCACTTTCGTTGCACGAAAGAGCAAACGAAGCTGAACTCATGCATTTTTATCACGTTTCTACAAATTATTTCTGGCATTTTTCGTATGCTTTATTTGCTGTTTTTTTTCTTTCCTGTTCAAAAGCGCATTTTATTGCTGTAAGCTCGAAAGTATAGCCAATCGTAAGTTCAGCCCTGTGTGTGTATTCCAATGTCGTCCTCGTTTCGTACTCTGTGAAATATCGAATTGTGGTGTACAGCGTCTTTTCAAACAGAAAGCAGCTCTTTTAACTTTTGCATTCCGCTCCTGCTCTTTGGAAGGTGAGGACACTTGCAAGGAGCGACCCCCCACCCCTCGCGCCCATGATTTACGCCACTGCAGAGACTTCAAGCTGTACGCGGTCTAAGACATGTAAAATGACAAGATCAGCAACGTCACAGTGGAAGACTGGAACAAAAATATTAGGCACGTAATGAACCGTGAAGCAAAGTTCAGACATGACAGTTGTGAAAGTGATTAAATTCAGCCCATCGTTATCCAAATGGGTGAAGGATAAACTAGAGAGAGCGACTCCATCTCTAAGCTATCTGGCATTGAGCCACCCCAAGAGGACAAACGTTTTTTTATCAGTGAGAAGAGGCGATTCCATCAACCTGGCGCCGAGATCGCTGGCACCTGCTTTTGCAATCGGATCAGCATCGACAATATATCGTGCGTAATCTCTCGTGCGTTTCTGAAGAAACTGCTCAATCATAATACAAGGGTAGGTAACCGCAGTCGCTGCACGTGCCCGCTGCGCTAACAGTCTTTCTGCTTCAGCTCCCTTGACCTGTCTGTCTGGCAGTGTACACTTTCCCGCACAAAAATATGAAGGGATAAGCTACATCTTGTGCACAAGCTTGAAAATGACACTGGTGCTTCATTACGCATCTACTACCTTCGTTATGACAAGGATCGGTAGCCTCACAAAACTGTATTCATTTATGTGGAGAAAAAAAAATTCGGCAGATCCCAGGTACCATGGGAGTCGATGTTGTGCGAAACATGCGGCGGGAAGATGACTGTGGTGTAATTTTGTTACTGAGCAAAGCGTTACAAAATGCCGATAAAGATTTGTACAAGTTTTATACGCACACATATATGTTGAAGAACCGCATATAGGTTATATAACCAGTTGCTTACAGCTGGGTAACGCTGCCAATGGCAACGTGGGTATTACCAACACCAGAAGTGGTAAGCTGATATGTTGCGCTTATACTTGTCTCTTATGATGGAGAACGCACACACTTTTCAGGAACCGTGTGCATGCGTGGAAGAGGTTCTTGAGAGTTCTTGAACAAGGTCATCATCACCGTGATCAATGAGCCCCCGCAGCTCGTCATGACTTGTTATCGGATCCGGTCGTGATGACGGTGACGAAGGGTCCATGTGTAGTAAAGTATGAGGTAGTACAGATGTTGGAAATTGCGAATGCCTCGGTCATTTCGTCGACAAATGTTCTGTCGATATAGGCCGTCGAGGTTGGTAGACCTGGATATGCTACGTAGACCAACATCAGTGGATGGCGCTTGTCGCAATCGTAGAATACTTGGGAGTATGTGGCCTACGTAGCCTAGTCTACAAAGCGGCTGTCAATCAATCTGGCATCATCCTCGGTCAGCATGAGGCCGTCGCCAGCCTCGCAGGAAATGAAGAGGACACTGCGTCGTTCTGGCGGACTAAGTGCAGTTTACTGTGCAATGATGTCAATATCATACGTAACTTTCAATAATATATTCTTCCGGGGTCGAGAAATGCTACAATATAGCTTGCTGAATCTTAGGAATACAAATGTAATGTTTATTAGAATGCTATAAAAGCGGAGCCAACACTGGAACCACAGCCGTTAATCTGATATGACGCCTGTATCGCAGGAGTATACACCTCGTAGGAGTATCATGTAGTGTTTATTGCTTTCTTGTAAAAGTAGATAGGAAGCACCAAAACTACAATGACGTTGCACCGAATTTCGCCTGCATAGGCTGTTTTTCGAAACCAGTTTATAGACCTGGCGTGGCTCTGTGGTAGAATACCTGATTGCCACGCAGAATGCTTGGGTTCGATTCCTGCTGGGATCCTAATTTTCATTCTTTGCATTCGTCGGGTCAACGCTGCCGATGTCGGTTTTTGTTAACGTTCTCGCATTCAATGTCTGTTCTCGCGGTTCCTGGGCAGATATACACTGTCAATCACCTGTGGTGCGTGCCTGTGCACCGCGGCCCATGGTAAACGGGTATGTGCCACACGTGTCTGAAAAAAAGGGTGTGACTATGTACGCGAAATGATTTTCACGTTACTCATGTCATGACTCGACATCATATTCGTCAAATCCTCTTACCCTCCCATGCCAGTTTCGGTCTACGCCAAGTTAAGGGGCGATCTCGAGAACACGCAGACGTAGGCGGCTAGACAGATAGATAGATAGATAGATAGATAGATAGATAGATAGATAGATACGTAGATAGAAGCACTCAAATTGCCAAAGGTGCGCTAAGAAATGCTTCGCATTTAAAAATTCGGCACATCCTACGCGTTGCGCGAATCGGTTTCATGCGAAGCAGACAGCAAGTACTTCTATGCTGCATTTATTGGCTTTGAGAGAATCGCTACGAGGTGGATCGGCGTGTTTTTGTAAGTGTAGTAGCTGTGTGCACATCGTGGGCTTACCAGGCACGTCAGCAACACTGGCGTTTTAGGAGTAAGTTATGGTGCGACGTAAAGTCAGCCCTCACGTTACAGTACATACGTCAGTATTATCGAAAATAGGGACACTTTATGCTGCAGTCATGTGAATATCACACGTCACGTTCGTTAATGTATCCTACCAGGGTCGGGCGATGCTTGAATATGCTGAGTCTTAGAAATACAGATGTATTGTTTATTAGGCGTAGTTGTCCGCAGCTGCAGCCGGTGTACGTAACCGCTATCCCGCAAATCTCGCAAAACGAGAAAAAAACAAAATCCAGGATAGAGCGGGATCCGATCCCGAGCCGTTTGCATGGCCGTCGAGTGTTCTACCACTGAGCCACGTTTTTTGTTTTTGCTTTGGTACCTGTTATTAGACATGCGCATAAACTGGTAGCACATAAAAGTAAATACAAGTTGTGTCAGTCCTACACTCACAGATGTAGAGGGAGTACTGCAACAGTACAGCGACTGTATCACTGTCGCTAGAGTTCTTTAACGCGGTGGGGGAGAGTGGAGAGTTAGCCGCAGAACATGATCTTTGCTTGAAGGCAGAGTAAAAGAGACCGCGAACTCTCTGCTACTCAAATAGAGTTCCCAATCCACGGAACTCCCGCCCCGATGTACCGTGAACAGGGTCGGGAACACCCTCACAAGCAGACGGAGTACAAACTAGCGCGAGCTTCTGGCCGACGCCACACAGCGATATATAACTGTCTCTTAACCATAATCCTCCGAGCGTAGACGCCACAGATGTCACTTTAATATGCAAGTTAATAGGATAGCTTTCAGTAATAACAAAAGAATGTGGGATCTTCAGCCTCTGCTTTCTGAAACGCCAACAGAAGCAGCTTCGAAGCCTCGAACATCGGCAACTTCTAACGCATCGCCAACTTAGTTGGCGACACAAGCTAATTGCCACTGGAATTAGGTAGACACTAAAGCATTATTGCAAGAAAAAAAGAGCCGTGAAAAAAAAAAAAAAAACGTTTGCCAGGAGGAATTGAACCTGCCACCTTCCGATTCTCAGCCGCAGTCTCTACCACTACGCCACGCTCCAACGCAGCACTATCGCAATAAAAAGACTAGTGAAGACAGAGCTCACCGCTTCGCTTCATCTTTACGGGTCGCATACTGAAGATAGAAATGATCTTCAATTACAAGTAAAATTCGCTTCTTCATAACACACAAACAGCTGCTGTCCACGAATGACATTGAATACACGTATCGTCTCGCGCAATCGACGATACACCAGTACATCGGCCGTGTCAGTGTACTGATCTGCATCTCAATCGATAGGTGCAACTATATACGTAACCGATCGCAAACACCAAATTGAACGTGCAAGTATGCCATCATGTTAGTTCAACAACGCGTACTAATTGACAAGTGTGTGTCAGCGAAGTGCCGGCGAGTGCGCCCGGCGGCTTTCGGTGGCTGCCGAAGTGCGTTTGCTGAAAGCGCGTCGTAACGATGTCCATCGCTTTTTGTACGGGCACCGTACGCAAGAAAAAGTGGTTCATTCAGGCTAACCCATACTAAAGCAATACTGTACACTCACACTTACACGTCGGAATTGTGTATCCTTAAACCCAGAAACGCCGACAGCATGTACACTCGGACTCGGCAGGTGCGCTAGGCCCACCTTTGAGTCTGTTATTTGGAATTTACTAATGAAAACAGTGTTGAATATTATGCTGCATTATAGTAAAAGGTCGATGTGCCAGCAGTATCCCGATAGATCATTAGATACTTACACGTGTTCCGTCTTATGTGCTCTTTAAATACGCACAGCAGAGCTGTTGCCACTGGCACTAGGAGGGGTGCAAAACATCATGGATATATATACCGGTTACTCCGGGTGAATGGTTGTGTGCAGCGCCAGTTGTGCATATGTTCAGTGTTGCTATATGTTGTGTGCGGATGTGAGTTCTGTGTATGTGTGAGGTAAACTTCAGGCATTCCAGCAAGGTTCACTGTTACATTGTAGAAACCTCACGACGGTTTGCTTTTTTCCCTCTTTTTTAGACGTTAGCCCTAGCAGCAAGAGTGATTCTACTCTTGTAGGGAGTTCATGCACTCTAGCCCAACCATCACTGTAAAACTCTGCGAGGGAGTAGCGTCATTCCAGCCGAGAGTGTATGTACTCCATTTCAAAAGCGTGACTTTACTCTGGCGAGGGAGCTTGTTCCCTCTGGTTCAGCCAGAGTACCAGAACTCTGTCGAGAGAGTGTGCCTACTCTGTGCAGCAGAGAGTTCCGAGCACTCTTGAAAAGGGAGTGAAATATGGGACAAGCGTTTACTCTCGCAAAGCTAGTTGCTAGCACTTTCTTGCTGCGGTGAGTGTACAGGAGAGACACAAGTCAAAAATTCATTGAGAGCTCTCAAGGATTCTACCCTCGACAACCACTCAGTTACAAACTCCTGAGCTTTCTGGAGTTCCACCTACTTGGACATACAGTCTCGTAAATACATTCGTGCGGACCGTGCATCTGGATCACAATAAAACACCGCCATACGAGCCCGTCATTAACCTAAATGAAAAGGCAATTCCTCCTAATCATTTACTGGCAGAAATCTTATACCATGTGCATGTAATGGTAAATCCTTCTTTATCGTCTTTTGAAGTACATTCCAAAAATAACCTCCTTCTCAGGAGTGTAAGAAAACGTGGTCCATAGTTTCTGTTTTTCACAGGTCAGGCAATCTGGCCCCCAAGCTCGCACTTCCATGGCAGCTTGAGGAAAGTCGACGCACAGCCGTGACCACGGCCAGGTAGGCGTCCGGAGCACACCTTAGCTCGCCGTCGCTGCAGCTCGGGAGAAAAAGTCCAATAATGTGGTGAAAAAAGCAGGTCCCACCTTGAAGAAGGATATCGACAGAGTCCCGGTAACTTGCTGGAGAAGACGGTGCAAAAACTACAAAGATAGTTTGCAAAAACACTGTGAAAACATTTACGAAGGACGGAGCTGACGTGAAACGCGTCCGCTCCCTTCGGCGCTTGTAGCGTCTCCCCAGCACAGAGTGGCTGCTCACCAATGGCTAGGTAGGTGGTGAGTGGAAGCAAAGAATAACACGCGCACCCACGGTGGAATCTATGACCAGGTTGACGTCATCGCTTGATTTTAAAAAGCGAGGTAAAGGGCATTGGAACCTTACCTGCTGTTAGAAGTACTCATGCTTGATTGATGATGATAGTCAGTAAGAGTGGCCGACGTTTCTAGAATTTTTTTCTCGTTTCAATTTTTCTTATTTCGCGCGATAGTGATAATAGACACCGGCGGCGGCGCACAACTGCCCCACTGCTGTTGTGATCTGATAAAAGCTTTCGCTGTAAAAAAATTGCGGGCAGTGTTCATTAAGTCGCGCAAAGCTTAGCAGAGCGAAACAAGGGCCCGTCGCTGCTCGTACGCCCCGTCGACCGACACGCCTACCTACGACATACGCGGCTCCCTCCTCTGGAGTACGAAGCAAGGCTATGCACCATAGATCGGAAGTTGTGCGCGACGTCTCCACCGGTGGGCGGTGCTTAGCTCCCGCGCACGCACGACTTGACCAGGTGGTGCCGTATTTTGTAGCTAGACGGCGCGATGCTTGATTCCTATTTCTTTCTATCTCTTTCTCTCTCTGTACTTCGTTCTTTCTTTTTCGTTGATGTTCTCTCTGCGCTCTTTCTTTTGTGCGTTTCTTTCTCTCTAGTTATCGCCTTCTCATTCTTTCTGTGCTACGCTGTACACTCTCCCCTCCCCCTTTCCCTCCTCACCATCACATCTATTGTACTCACGCTCACTTTCCTTTCCCACCCTCTTGCTACGATATACTATACGAGCCTGTGCTATGCTCTGCTAGCGTGCCTGGTTAGCCAACTCGTTAGGACGCTCGCCTTCGGATCGAAGGTACTCAGGTTCGAATCCAACTTCGTAAAGATGTTATTTTTCGGCAAGATTTCTCCCCTCATTCTTTATATCTTTCTTTCCGTCTCTCTATTTGATTCTAGCTCTGTACGCGTTCTCTGGGTTATGACAGGCCACGCCCTAGCTGTAAGTAGCGAGATTTACCCAAATTATGTGGCACATACCCTTAAGATGATGATAGTTTTCTGCGATCGACTTACAAAGAACGATTTGCTAAACAGCTTTGGTGTGAAAACTACTTATTCATTAAGCAGAGGCAGGCAACCGCAGTTGTTTTATTGCACGACGCATGTCCATCCCGGTAAGAACTTGTCTGCCTGTGTTCTCTTGACCTTTCGTTCAGGAATTTTACTGTCTGGCCTATGTACGGTCGGCGCAGATGGCTTGAGTGGAGCCGAAGTTCAGTGAAGCAATGGTTATTGAGAGAGCAAAAGAAAAAAAAGCGGAGAGAGAAGTAATAGAGGCGTATTGCATAATACAAAGGAGCGATGACGGCGGCAGCACGGTTTCACGATCACTTCATCATAAAGAGCTAAGCTTTCTCAGCAGCACCTTGTGGGTGTTTAATTGCTAAGAATAAACTGTAAGGCGCACGCACGTGAGCATGTGCATTGGTTGTGCTATAAAATATTTTTTTCCACTGTGGAATAAAATTACTTCTAAGTTGGCGCCCGTCGTGTTGCCTTGTGCTGTGTGTCCTAGTTCAGCTAGCGCCAAAAAATTTCCCGAGTTCATGAAGCCTTTCGTTGGTTATGTCATTGTGTCTTGGCAGTCTTTCGCTGACTATGCTGAAATTTTCATGAGTTTTTTTACATTGACTCTGCCTTTACATATTTGGGGCCTTTTCGTTTATTATGAACAGGAGCTGCGTGTGTCCAGCAAGGCACCTCTTCTCGAGGCATCTCGCTCCAGGCGAGAAGCAAGGATATCCAGCCTACAAAATGTTCGCAAAAGAAAATAGTAGATTCCTCGTGTAAGCATACAGGTGTTTCATGAAAGGTGTCCGAAATCCTCAAAAATCAGTGAAAGGGATATTTGTTTGACGCCTTGGCCATTTCTTCTGTAGCCGCAGGCATATTATAATGGCCGAAGGCATCACTTGGGGCCGAAATTAAGAAGGTAAATTAAAGTAACCTTGTAATTAGTGGAGTTAGGCGGTTATGTAAAATTGGACAATTGAATTCCTCCATGCAAAGAACCTGTTGCATACTTGATATTTCTTAAAAGCGGCCTCTAGTAATAATTGCGATGTAATGAAATTCACCAAAATTCTGCGGCCAAAGCGAAACCGAAACGCGGAAGAGTGCTACTGCCATATTACTCTGAGGCGACCAGGGGCCCCCATTCTGGACATTGCCAAATTCCGCCATGTTGTCGAATTCCGCTATTGGTTAAGCATGATTGGCCTGGGCGCGTGCTACGGCCTATTCAATTGTGTTAAAATGCCGCCATTACGAAATTTAGGAAAATGGCGGAATTTGACATTGTCCTGGATAGCACACCGGAAAGAGTGAGCGCCATACACATGTGATCGTTGTCGTGAAAAAAGACGTCATTCTGGTCGTCGTCATGTTGCGCTCATAGGTGCTTCGGTTTCGGTTTTGCCGTTGAACATGGTTAAATTTCAATGTGCCAAATATTTACTCGAGGTCGCTTTTTCTGTATAGTAAAGCTGCGATTGGTTATTCGTATGAAGAACCCCAATTCTCCCACTTGACATAACCACCTGACTCCCCTAATAAAAGGTTAAACTATTTAGCTTTCCTAATTACTGTCCCAAATGATGTCCTTAACCATTTTAAGGTGCTTGCCGCTACAGAAAAAAATGCATTTCTGAAGGCAGCGTCCAAATTTCGAATTTTCCTGATTTTCGAGGATATTGGACGCATTTCTTGAAACACCCGATATAGACATATATGATTGCAGCTTTGAAAAGAACATTCTGCGATTAGGCGTTGGCAGCTTTGTCGTACATTGTAAAACATGCAGCAGACACTAATGACACGTGACTGCCGTACTATATTAAGATGCGCGGAAAGGGTGGCATCCGCTGACGTACATGAACGATCTCCTCTTACAGGCGTCCGGTTGCTGAGACTTAGCAGCGCTGGCGAAAAAAATATCGCGAATGAATAATGGCGGCACACAAACATAACCGCACGATGAAATGACATAGTGCTTCAAACGTGCTTTCAAGACCTCAGAATGGCCCCTGAGTCGAGCTTTGGGCCTCTGCTGCCGCGCAATTGTCTGTGGGAACGCCCGCAGTATATAAATGATCACGTCACATTTTCTCTGTGCTGTTCTTCAATTCGCAGAACATGGCAAGCTTGACAAAATGATGGTTTACTTATATTTCCCCCTTTTCCCGATTACAAAGAAAATAAAATGATGAAGGCGCATATCTATTTTGATACAATGTAGAAAGAATGACTCTGGAAAGTTGTCAATATCTTTTTGCAAGACTTCCTTCCTACTTGGTACGATGCAAAGTATTTTTACCTCGTGCAATGCCTCCACTTTTTACTGTATAATTTCTTAATGAATGTTGACGCAACTGTTGAGTACATGGGTGGCGGGGCCGTTGTCACGCAATCCACTTTCGAAAAACTTTCACAGACTTTCGAAATGGACACGACGCATTTACCTTTGACATGGCGACTATCTCTAAAGCTTCATAAATTCCGAACCCCTTTTTACTTCTTGCGAGAGCTCAGTGACGTAATGAGTGACGCACTCCTCGAAAATTGCCTAATGGCCCCACGAAGTCGTCACCGTATATTAGCTGCGAATTAGTGGCTGTGACACTTCATTTATTGAAGAAACAAATCAGGCACCCAAGGTAGAGAATTGTATTTATGGCCACTCACGCTTCTTTTTGTATTTTTATGTAACCGGTCGTGTAACGGATGTATAAGCTTTGCCTTGCGCAAACCGCGCCCTGATGTCTGCCAACCTTTCATATTATTTTAGGAATCTTCTGGTAAGCTTGAGCGCACAACGCGAACAGTCGAATTTATTCTGGAACTAACCCGGCTACCAACGATAACGCTGGCCCCGCCACGGTGGTCTAGTGGTTATGGCACTCGACTGCTGACCCGAAGGTCGCGGGATCAAATCCCGGCCGCGGCGGCTGCATTTTCGATGGAGGCGAAAATGTTTGAGGCCCGTATACTTAGATTTAGGTGCACGTTAAAGAACCCCAGGTGGTCAAAATTTCCGGAGCCCTCCACTACGGCGTCTGTCATAATCATATCGTGGTTTTGGGACGTTAAACCCCAAATATTATTATTATTATTAACGATAACGCTGGAACCTTCGATGCCATATGTATAAAATGCCGACGCGCTTTACTGCTAATCAGAATACTTGACGGCTGAGGACTGTTCTTGCGGCCATCAGTGTAGAGCATTATACTTGTACTTTGACTTTTCATTTGCCTGGCACAAGTGGCACTTTTCATTTTCCGTGGCTTGAACTCAAAATGGTCTTGCCGGTAATTTTGTATCGATGCATGAAAATGTCGTGCTGGTGTCTCTTGCACGGAAATTGACCGTACCTTTTCAAGTGTCGACTTTCTGTACTCCGAAACTAGCGAATGGACTGCAGAAGTTTTTGTTATATTGTAGCTTCTAACATAGGCGTGCGCAGGGTTCCCCATTAGGGGGGCGGGGCAAAGGTTTATCGCACCGCCCCCCTCCACCCTACGAAGTCAATGTATGGGGCAGATTTTGCGCCCCCCCCTCCTAGGTGTATAGAAGGGTCAATGTACTGGGCAGATTTTGCGCCCCCCCTCTTAGGTGATTAGGTAAGGTGGCCGCGCCCCCTCCCTCCTCTGTGCGCACGCCTATGGCTTCCAAAGGGCATTAGAGAATTGGAGACATCAAAAGCAATCTTGTACATTTGACTGTTTCAGCACCAAAAACATTTAAACAGTACCAATTCCAATAAAATTTCCTACTTGTATTTGTACATTTCCTTCTCAGTATTGTACAACCAAGCAACATTTATTCTTCTGAGGGGTGCGATGAAACGTGGGCTTCGACGACAATGGGCTGGCATAGCACCTTGTCATACCCATCTACACGAAAACCGCTCTTTCAGGGTGGTCCATATTCTAGATGTGGAACCTTACGAACGCGAAACTCTGGAATCTACTTCGAGTGTTTGTGGAACGCTGAAACTCGTAACAAGCTCCATGTAATCAAGTGCCACTTAGGAATCGCGATATCACCATAGTGAGCTGAAGCAATATCCTACACTTCAAGACTTCAAGAGTATTCGCACATTACATGCACGAAATTTCTTCCTAACCTGCAATAAATCTTCGAATTATCATACGTGTGTGCACATGGTAACATTTCTCTATATCTTCATCGACTTTTCTTGCGAATAACCAAACATACTCCCCAAAGTGGCAACGAAGAAAAAAGTCACAGTTTCGCCGCAACGTCGAAGCAATGAATGCGATAGCAAGAAACTAATGCTATACGAAGTGAGGCTCGTCAATAGATACTCTCAGTTTGAACAGCACTCCTGCTGCAAAGGCGGCCGAAGCAGCGAAGGAAACTAGCGTGCCTCAAGTGTCGAGCTGTGACACTTGATAGTTCGCGCTCATCATCTGTGTGTTCGTTTAGCGGCGTCTCTTGAGCTCGAGTGACTTTCGTATGCTCCGTAACATGAGCGCGGACACCACGGCGAAACCCTCTTCCCCTCACCACCAGAAAACCGCGCGAGCAGACAGCGGAAGGGCAAGGTTCTCCCTGCGCAAATATAAGAAGAAGCGAGCGAGCTCGCCGACGACTTTAAATGCGCCCGTCGCGCTCCTAGCGCCATCTCGATGGCAATGAAGAAACGCTTACAAGCGCCTGCTGTCTCTGAGTGCGTCCAACGGTATAGGGTGTGCATATAACGCTCGCCATTAGCTACGTGGAGGATCTGCGTTTCGTGGCGGAGTGGTTAGCGCCACTCGCTGCGGAGCAAGAGGTCCGTGGTTCGATTCCGCGCATATATACAATGCATTACGGCGGCGACGGCGACGGCAAAATCCAGCCGAGAATGTCCATATAATTGCTATCGCAATAAAATAATTTATGACGTTTCGAGACCACAATGGGTCTCTTGTTGACATACAAGCGTAACAAGCTGGGCCGTGCCTTTATATGCGTTGCAGATGGCGCAGTGATCCGGTGTAAGTATTGGGCATATTTCCACGTGTCAGATCAATAGTATAAGTCGTCGACTGGGTTAGTAGTGATTCCAAAAGAAGGCGGGATGACAGGGATTTTTCGGTGCCGATGACAGCCGCTGAATTCCAAATGTTGCGACCCGTGTTAAGATGATGTTCAGCTAGTGCGTTGGCGGCAGCATGTCCCTTAGATATGTCATTTCGGTGCTGCTTGATACGCCGCTTGAAGTTGCTTGTTTATGTTATGTATGATGCGCGGGAGTCTTCACATAGGATCTCATATACCACTCCATGGTGGCGTTCACTTTCCAATGGATCTTTAACGCGGACAAGCTGGCTTCTTAATTTGTGCGAGGGCACGTGTGCGACTAGCTCTTGAAAATTCTTGCAAGGATTTCGCTTACGCCTGGATCATATGGAATCGGTGTAGTTTTCTTGCTATCGCTTGGTTTGTTTCGAGGAGGTTCTCTGGAGCGGAGTTCCGGCTGACGTAGTAGTTGGCGAGGATAGCCGTTGCCTGTGAGGTCATGTTTTACTTTAGCGTATTCCCGCCTTCGCGCTGATTCGTCTGAGCAAAGACGGAGCGCATGCATGAAAAGGGGTGCTGCCACAAAGCATTTGTGACCTACAAAATGCGCCGAGGCAAAGCTGAGGTACCTGCCCGAATGTGTGGGCTTTCTATGCACCGTTCTAGAACAACCGTCGCAAGAGAGCTGAATAAAGACGTTGAGGAATGCAGTTGGTCCGTTGCTCGCTTCGTCTACCGTGAATTAAATAGACCGTTCAATAGAGTTCAGGTGGTCCAGGAATGGTTGCACTTCTAAGTTGTAGATTACGCAGAAGCAGTCTTGGGAAGGTACTCAAGGTAGCCAAAGCTTTGCTCTCGATGAATTCCAAGGCCAGGTTTGCACATGTCACGGAAACGGAAGCGCCCATGGCTCTTCCAAAAGCTTGTCTGTAATAGTTCCTGTTAAACGCAAAGTAAGTGTTAATAAACAGAAATGCAGAAGATGATAGAGATCTTCAACCTCGAACGGCGTTCTTGAAGGCAGGGACTTATCTTTCTGGAGTACTTGTCTGCAACATTCCACTGCGAAATCTACAGGTACTGACACGAACGTCGATTTCACGTCGAAGGAAACCAACCGGTCTTCGTCGTCCAAAAAATTTCTTTTAAAATTTCGGCAAAACGTGCTGAATCATTAACAAAAGAACTGTGCCCGACGAGTGGTCGTAACACCTGATGCAGATAGTTTGATAACTGCTGGAGCGGGGATTGCGTAGAGGTATATTGAGCTTGTGTACCTTCCGTACACCGTATATTGCTGGGGCAGACGCGTTGTGGCACAGGAGGTGAAAATATACCTTCTTCTTTTCGGGAGGGACAAACTTGAAAACCTTAGTACGAAGTTTTTGAACCTCAGACTGTACCTTCTTGTTCGGATTACGGTTCAACTTGGCGAAGGTGGTCGTATCTTGTAGCAGAGTTGGCATCTTTTTCCTGTAGTCGTCCTTGTCTCGTAAAACCGTAGTGTCGCAGTGTATTCGTCGCAGTGTATTCGCTGCGCAGGAATCAAATTGATTTAGATCAGTGCGGACGAAATTTTCAAGTCCAAAGTGGGCCCTTCCTTTGCAATGCTAGAACGCACTGTAACATGGTACTATCACCCTACATCGTCTGTTTTTCCAATATTGACAAGTTTCTTTTTCCAATGGCAGGTTGAATAATTTTATGAGTGCTTTCCTTGGCTATGCCATTGTTTCTTGCCAGTCTTTCCGCAAGATTTCGCAAAGTTTTGACGAGTTTTTTCATTGACAGTGCGCCGTTACACAATTGGGGCTTTTTTGGCTCCACCATTTGTTATGAAAACGCGTTTTTATGCATGCAATAAAATGCCTCTTCCCCAGGCTTGTGTCTCCAGGTAAGAGACAAGGATATCCAGCCAATAAAATGCCTTCAAAAGGAAGTAGTCTATACTGAATGTAAACATACACAGATATATAATGGCAGCTACTAAAATAATACTTTCACGTAGAGGCGCTTACATCTTCTTCGCACATCATCAGATAAAACAGGCATTATTTACGTGCGAGTGTACTCCGTTATTAGGACGTGCCGAAAAAGGTAGCGTTAGCCCACCCACATGCACAATCTGTCATTACTGGATGCCATTTAAATGTGAGCTTGCTGCCGCTTAACATTGTTGTCAAAACATTTGACGCATGATTAATGTTGGAGCACGAGAATAACAGCGCGAGAGAGGCACAGGTGGCTTCACACGTCCTTTTAAGAGCATGGAACGACCTCCGAGTCAAGCTCTACGCCTCTGCTGCCGTGCAACTGCCCCAGGAAATGCCTGCAGTATATAAACGATCATGTGACAATCCATCGTGGCTTTTTTCAATGCACAGCACATTGAAAGTAAGACACGATATTGGTCTAAATATACCTCGTTACTTTCGCTATTGCAATAAAAACAAGATCAGGAATGCATATGCCTATTTTAATGCGCATAAAAAGAATGGCTCCAGAAAGTCTTGGATTGCCTTCTCGCTACATATCTCCTTACTTCAAGAGGAAGTAACTGAAGCACAAAAGTTCATAAAATAAGCAAAATAATAAATAGTCGTGTACACAGGGCAGGCACGCGGTGGATATCTTGAATACGACTGCGCAGACTTTGAAAAAAAAAAACACCCGACACATTTCCCTTTGAAGTGGCAACTGTCTGTAAAGCGTCGAAGAATGTCATACATCCGTTATTCGTCATAGCTAAATAGCGCAAATTGAACACTCCTGCATGCATTAAAGTAATAGCGAGTGTAAAGAGATGGGTCACGCCACGGTGGTCTTGTGGCTATGGAGATTGACTGCTGACCCAAAGGTCACAGGATCGACCGAATTTCGTGGATCGGTACCATTTCGATTGAGGTCAAATGGAGTTGCCCGTGTGCTTAGATTGTAATGCACGTTAAAAAACTCCAGGTGGTCGAAATTTCTGGAGCCTCCCCCCCCCCCCCCACCACTATGGCACTTCTCTTACTCATATCCTCGTATTGGCACGTAAACGCCCTGCAATCATTGGTATGATTTTAATGAGATTGTAGTAGGGTACTGCGCTCTTCGGAACGGGAGAGACTGAGGCTGAATATTTGTCCCACTTAAGTAAAAGGGTTCGGCAGCTGGCAAGCGAAACGGTTGGTGCTTAGGTGTTGGAATTGCCGGCTCGCAGCCTCCTTTCTCTCAGCTCTGCGGGCCAAACCACCACCACCGTCTCGAACGCTGCGAGCATATGGTTTCAAATAAGGTGACCTGTCCGCACTTTTCTGGCACCGCTACCGATAGGGTGACTGCGCAAGATATCTGAGCATGTCACCATAAACATAATACAAGCCGAAGCAAGCATGCGTGGTAAAAAAAGGTGACTGTTCTATTGGCTGCTAATGATAAGTATTTTATACTAGGCAGTATTAGTTTGCACATAACGGTATCAATAATAATTGCTGGGGTTTAACGTCCCAAAACCACGATATGATTATGACAGACGCGGTAGTGAAGGGCTCCGAAAATTTCAACCACCTGGGGTTGTTTAACGTGCACCTAAATCTAAGTACACGGGCCTCCAACATTTTGGCAGATAACGATATCGTATTCCATATAATTACAAAGTTGATCAATATTAGTGACCGTGAGCCGTACACCTTGAAGAATACGACTCATGTTGAAGGGCGAAGCTGGTCTGCGGCCAGTGCTCTGACAGCCCAGGACCAGAGAGGAGGTGCAGTAAATAATAAAGAAGAAAGTAAATATTAAAGTAAGCATTAAAGAGTTGCAACAACGACGTACTACCTGAGGACACCAAGAATAGCGATTGTTGAGCACTCCTGTCGAGTTGAGGATCCGCTACTGAAGCAAAGTAGTTGCCGGGCGGTGATGAAGAAAGGACTGGGAGTGGCCATAGCATCGACGTAACCACATACGCGCATACCTACGTCATTTGAGACTCGAAATAAAACCTTATTCACGTATGAATACAAACGGTCTACAATCGATAAATATTTTCACTGGTATGGTGAACAAATGTAAACCGGCGAAACATGTTAATTTCCGAAATATGATAGAGGAATTTGCCCTCCATTGTGCGTAGCGAGGCCCATGACCATAAATGCGATATTGCCACGGATGTTGCGAATAAAGGCTACCCATAAAAATACGATCAATGCTTTCTCCATGCAGCATGGGGCGGCGACCAAAATGCTTTTAGATATGTACGGAACATTACTGTTCCGTTGATACCTGTTATTGGTTATTTCGAGGGGGTACTCAAAAATTCATGGCTTTGTACAAAAAGTTTATAATCGCAGCTTTGAAATTAAACTGTTATTCAAAGTAATCCCTCATCACACAGACACCCTTTCTACTTTATTAATCTTTTTTAGTGCACTACAAAAGCATGCGATTGATCTTCGATCCAGCTTTCAGCTGCATGTTTGACATCAACAATATCGTCAGAATGATGCTCCTTCAAGTTTTTTCTTCGAATGAAAAAAACACGTGGTAGTTCGATGGCGCCAGATCTAATGAAAGGAGCTGGTGGGTCTGTTAGCAACCCAGGGTCTTCAATTTTGCAGTCACAACTTTGGACGAGTGCGAATGCTCATTTTTTCCTGTTCAAGCTTTTCGGCACCCACTTTGCTGAAAACTTGCGCATGTGTAGGAAATTGGCACCGGTGGAACCCACACGTTCTGGCAGATTCCCAGGAAATCGCCTCTCCTTCTGGCATATATTCGCTTATCATCATGAATTAGCTTATAGACAGCATAGCTAGTTTCCGGAACACTCGATGCTGTTGGGCGGCGAGTGCGCGGTTCATATTCAATGGGTTAATGCCCTTTCTTGAAACCAGTCAGCCAGCATTTGAGTGTGCTGTAGGAAGGACACTTCGCCCTTAATGTATCTGACATTTCAGTCTGAATGTCTTTGTAGAATACTTCCTGGTGAAACAACTTGATGACGCCTGAATGAAAGAAGGTGACTTTTTCAAGGGCTCGTTTTTCTTTGTTAGACACAATATTAATGAGAACTAACAGACAATAATGCCAAGGAAAGTATAGGGGTTCTATTTGTAGTAATTAGGATATAAATCTGAAGGAAGTAAAGTGGACGAAAAGGTAACTTGCCGCAGGCAGGGACCGAACATGCGACCTTCGAATAAAGCGTACGATGCTCTACCACTAAGCTACGGCGGCGGTCATCCTCCCGTCCTTTTTGGGGTATATTTGTGCATTTAAAGCTAGGAGTGCATGTCAGCGCCGATCGCAGCCATGTTGGGGAGTGTGGAAAACTTTTTCTTGTGCCTGTTGGGGTCACGTAACACGTGATCTTTTTACGAACCGGGAGCTGACCATAACCCCTTGCATACTACCTGAAGGCATCAAGTCTGCCAGAACGAGACCCTCGCTATGAATGAAGGAAAGAAGGTGGCTTTTCAAGGGCTGGTTTTTCTTTGTTAGACACAACATTAATGAGAACTAACAGACAATAATGCCAAGGAAAGTATATAGGGGTTGTTATTTGTAGTAATTAGTATATAAATCTGAAGAAAGTAAAGTGGACGAAAAGATAACTTGCCGCAGGCAGGGACCGAACCTGCGACCTTCGAATAACGCGTCCGATGCTCTACCACTTAGCTACGGCGGCGGTCATCCTCCCGTCCACTTTTGGGGTATATTTGTGCATTTAAAGCTAGGAGTGTTAGTCAGCGCTGATCGCAGCCATGGCGGCGAGTGTGGAACACTCTTTCTTGGTAACTTCCGCTACAAGAAACGTCTTTATACCTCTTCTATCTTACGTTCCGTGAAAATCTAACGCTAAGATCACACACATCGATATTTGTACATTGAGTTAACAATTTATTAAGCTTTTATGCGGTTATACGTCTGCGTTTCTATTCTGAGCGAAACGTGACAAAGCCAGAGAAGTTTCAGCGCACCCTCCCATTTAGCTTTGCTTGCCCATGGGTAGTGTTGGCTAAATAAAGCCTAATATATGCTCGTATTGCCTAATGTTCACTAATGTTGGTACTGAGAGATTCTTGTATGCAGTGCTTACGTTCTATATGACAGTGCCCAATTATATTTTTACCCGATATTAACTGAAATAGGAAATGGACATTCGAAAATCACCGTGGGTTTCTGTTCGGATCAAACACTTAATACAATCAAATGTTGAGGGCATATGAGAGGGTTGATCAAGTATATTTGGAAGTACAAAATGGTAAATCATAATTGACCATGACATAGTAGGCTGTGCGTGGCCTTCCCTTCTTTTTTCATGGATACAATAATTTCTGGCTTGGCACTTTTTCACTGTTAGAATCCCATTAAATCCACTGCCAATGAGGCCACGGAAGGCACAGTGGACAATATGTGTAGTATATAAAAGGTAATGTAGTAATTATGACATAATTCGAAGAAAACTGAAGTACATCGAAGAAATACTTGCCACCGATAGGCTTTGAGGTAAAAATATAATATAATACTTTACCAGCGGTAAATTCGCGATATATTCGGTCGTTGTGCTATGGTAATCTTGATCAAAAATTTATTGTATGGCATTAGAGTAGCCCCAGCAGGACATTAGAATGTTAGCTCAATGACGCAGTGTTCACTCTGTATATTCTTATAACAGCTACTAAGTTCCTATACATTGATCACACTTGCGCATTGTGAGACGTCAGCAAACAGAACTTCATATTTATATGCACTTCCGTTCGACTGTGGAGAAACTACTATTTTGGCGTTCGCAGGATGCACTAGCTCGAACCCCGGCGTATTTTCTGTGAGTAACAGCCACCTATTTTAAAGGTTGTGTTTCTGGTTTCTGCGAACACTAACTTCAATAACTAAAGTGGAAACCAAATATGATCACGCTCGTACATCTCATGTGATATCGAAGTAGGTGGTACCTAATTCCTTGTTTTGGTGCTCGCAGCACGGCATGTTAGTATAATCGATTTGTTTCGAATTGATATCGCTGAAGTCTCGTCCATAATCCCGTGATACGTCAGCACCTGCTGTATGTATATTCACGGTTATTTTAAAATGCACGTTAGCCAGCACAAACTTGTTGAAATTTCGCGGTAGCTGCTCCTTCTCAGAAACAGTGAATTTCAGTCACAGATCGGAATTTCCATGACGGAGATGCACCCTGCTCCTCGCATGACTGGCGGGAACCCCAAGGAGCATCCTTTGAGCATTTATGGGGGGGGCAAATGTTGGTCCTATATATATATATATATATATATATATATATATATATATATATATATATATATATATATATATATAATAGGCGATTGCGTCAAGCGTGCCTGCATTCAAGGTCGGGGAAGGCGTGCCGATTGTGGGCACGCGTGACGGGTCTTCAAAAGGAACGAGGGCTTCAGAAGGAACGCACCTCTCGGTGGGGAGATCTCTCGAAATAGGGGCGTCTTCTACCTCGTCGTGGTCGTCGGGTGCAGGAATGGATGCTCATGTGACCGAATCCTAGATAGAAGGAGTGGTAGCCTGGGAACTGAGGTCTTGGTCAAGAGAGGGCTGCGGGCCGGGTGGTACCGCTCGCTGCCACGGAGGGGAAACCTGGCACTCGCGGCCCCCCGGAAGCGGGCGGTTAGTTTCGCCATAGCAGGCGACCACCGCAGCGCGGAGGTCGTCGTAGGAGCACATGCTGGAGGTCGACGCGGCTGCAGGATGTATATAGGTGATTCTGTTCAGGAATAAGAAGTGGGGTTTGGTGTGCACGATAACTGCCTCTCGAAGAGATCGCCTCAACCGGTACACACACGGGAAAGGGGATGAAAAGGAGACAGAGAGGAGGAAAGACACAAAACGAGAGCTTGCGGGAAGGTAGGACGAGGGTGGAACTATACTACATGGCGTGTTGGTTTTAAAGCCGCTCGCCGAGGCCGGCAGCGTCGATGCAGGAGAGAAGGGCGGCAATGGCACACAGCTCAACCGAGAGGGTGTTGAGCAGGAGAGCGTGGATCAGTGTCTGCGCCTTGACGCCATTCAGCACGAGAATGGCATCGAGCCGCATAAACCACGCTCGGCGGTAGGCCGGGTGGAACGGCGGCACTGGCGGTCAGAGTCACGGAAGCATTGCAGCGGGCAGCTCGGCGAGGGGTGGGCTCTTCGGGTCACCACTGTAGCGAAAGAGGCGAGAGACATGAGATGACGTGACTGCGTCAAGTCGGCCGATGTGGCCGTGCCGTTGTCTCGCCATTTTTTTCAGAAGGCTAATCAAGCATCGAGCTCTAGACATAACCTGAGCGAGAGGCGCGGCACCTTGACTGGAAAATGATGATGATGATGAAGAGCAAGGATGATGGCGCTACAATCTCATAGCATAGCACAGCCACTCTTCTGTCTCTCTCTTCGACCATTTACTTGGAGCGAAGCTCCTTAAAGATGCGAAGCGGTAACTCCAGGAGGGTGATTCTCGCTCTCATTGGCTAGTTCGATGCAGACGTCACCGCTCCGTATAACATCGCTTTCTGAGGAATTCTAGGGACGGTGCAGCGTCAACCACGAGAGAAATCAAGAGCTCGATTATTCCCTATGAGGCGATGCCAAGTTTTCCCAGTTTACCTACAGTTCCTGCCGATCCCGCAACAAGTGAGCCTCGCGTTCCCGTCTCCCGAGTTAGCGGAGAGCGATTCTTTTCTCCTGTCGGACGCTCTCGATGGACGGCAGCGAAAGTGCCGGGACGCGCGCTAGCACCTCCACGAGACTTGACAAGATGTGCACTTTATGCGACAAGGCTTTTTTAAATGCGAGCAATTTAAAAAGGCACATAAAAATGTCCATGGAGAAGAGGCCTTGGCAACAGCAAAAACAAAGGAGTGCGGTGAAGGAAGGACTATCGCGTGCGACTTGTGTCCAAAGTACTTTTCGAAGCGTCTAGATCTGTCTGTGCATCATCAGATGCACTACCTTAGACATTTTCTATTGCACTGCGCTACTAGTACTCACGTCTGTAAAAAATACATATATCGCACATGTCCGCATCTGCCAATAACTTAGACCTAGCACGAGCAAGCGGAATAGCACACACTGAGACAGACGGAGCAAGCAAGACAAGACATGCTCTCGTGTCGACTTGCTTACACCGTCCCTGCCTCGGTGTGAGCTATTCCGCTTGCGTTATGTATGTACACGAACAAGCCCAAGCTACTCTTCTTGCGTACAAACATTTCTACGGGACACTTAAAATGTGTGCAGCTTCATGCAATACATGAAGGAAAACAAATTCGGCAGATCCTACGTACCGTAGGAATCGTAATGCGAAGCGTGCGCAGGAAGCTGACTGTCACAATTTATCACATTGAGCGAAACGTCATGGAATAACGCTAGACAAATGTGCAAATGGTATACGCACATACATATCTTGAAGAGTCGCACATGTGTGATATAACTAGCTGCTTGCAGTTGCTTAACGATGCCAATAGAAATATAGGTGTTACCGACACGAGACGCAGCAAGCTGATATGTAGTGCTTATATTCCTCAATACTGGATAGTGCAAATTCGAATAGGACAGTGAAGGAACAGAGATGCACAGGACAGGCGCTACTCGCAACTAAGTTTTATTCAGAAAAGTGTCCCTGGATATATACACAGCCGAGTGGCGCGGACAGGCGCACTGCACGTACGTTACAGTCACAGTTGCAGTTGTTATAGTTGCGTTACTGTTGTTATACTCAACTTATCCGTTATGACGGAGAAGGCACGCAGGGTTTACGAACCCATGTGGATGTGTAGAAGGGGTTCTTGGCAGTTCTTCAATAAGGTCATCATCGCCTCGATCAGTGAGCGCCAGCAGCTAGACAGGACTTGCTATCGGATCCGTTCGTGATCGCGGCTACGAACGGTCTAAGTGTAGTGAAGTGCGAGGTATAGTACAGCTGGTGGAAACCGCGGATGGCTTTTACGAAGAAGTGATCTATGATACACCTCCTGTCCTGGACGTGGCATCGAGGTCTTGTGATGCCCTGTCCACATCGAAGCCGTCTTTCATGGCTGTCTAAAAAGCAGGCGTTGTTGGGTTTTGATAAATCAGTGGTGATGTCACCGGTAGTTATGAGGGACATGGTCCTGTCGGCAGAGTTATTGTAGGAAGCATTGACCCCAGTTTTTCAGGGGTGCTCTGTCTTCAGCTGCCTAACTTTGCTTGCGTCGGCCGCTGTGGTGTAGTGGTTACGGTGCTCGGCTGCTGACCTGAAGGTCACGGGTTCGATCCCGGCAGCGGCGGTCGTATTTCGATGGAGGCGAAATGCTAGAGGCCCGTGTACTGTACGATGTCAGTGCACGTTAAAGAATACCAGATGGTCAAAATTTCCGGATCTCTTTACTACGGCGTCTCTTATATTCACATCGTGGTTTTGGGACGTAAAACCCCAACAATTATTATTATCACTTTCGTTCCGTGTCAATGTGTATGCTCCCGGTTACTGCGTTGATTGAAACCCTGTTATTACCTGTGGCACATGCCCGCATAACATGAACTCTGGTACGCGGGTATGTGCCATACGTGACTGAGGGAAAGGGTTTCATGACGTACGCGACAGGTATTTTGTGTTATTCATGTCATCACCAATGAATCGCGTTCGTCATACACTGATCCTATGCTATGCAAATTTTGGTGTATTACAACCTATGGAGGCGACCGGGAGAGCGCCCAGACGTAGGCGGCTAGATAGATAGATAGATAGATAGATAGATAGATACGTAGATAGAAACGCCCAAAGTGCCTGAGGTTCGCTAAGAAATGCTTCGCATTTAAAAACGCAAAACACTTCTCAAACCATTCACGGAAACTACATGGAGTCAGCACACATTACACCAATGAAAATGCCTCAACCTAGCTGTTGCCAGCACATTTGGTTCATAGGCGCTTTCTCAACATTTAGCACTTCACATTGCGTTTTCACACCTCACTTGCCTGTATTTCTTTTCCCAAGAGTCGGTTTCGGTGCTAATGAAGACGTGCTTGAAACGGCCGGCCACGTTTTAAGTGGTAACGAATTAACGCAACTTTACTAGCTCGGAAGCTGTGGACACACGCCCACCCCGTTCATGCCTCTCACACACACCCATAACGCACCACGCGATTGTACTACGTGTTCCGCGTGTTCGGAGGTTGTACCTAAACCGTCCCTAGACACACTCTCTGCTCCTAGGTGAAGATGTACCTAGATGAGCTATCGCTTTGATCACGTGACTTTATACCCACGTGACCTGAGGATCGTTCTCCCGCATTTACCGCATCGCCTTAAAGATACCCTCACGAGGCCACAAAGCAAATTTTAGTTAGACGCTGGAAGTTGTTTTGTGCCGAATGAAAAGCAGTATGCCGCAAGAATTTTTCAAATCGGTCCATTCCGAGCTGAGAAAAGCAATAATTTGTAGCGGCGCGAAACCATGATGTGATGAGGCGAGTTTAAAACCCTTGCGACTCGCCCCGGGTAGCCTTCGCAAGCCAAATCCCTTCCCTGCCCTTTTCACTTCACACATACGCATGAACACGTCATGCGCATGCATGGTCACGTGCGCATGACGTGCCCGAGCCAGCCCGAGCACGCGAGCGGCGTTGCACGGCCGCTACCTATTTTTTAAAAGACGATAGTCTTTCTTGGGATACTTAAACGGAGAAATTTTGGTCTGTCTGTCAGTCTTTCTGTTTGTCGGCACGTCACTCGATTCATCCACTCGACCAAAAAGTTGAACCACTTGCCCAAGGGCCAGCCATCTTGAACGGCTGACTAGGTTCATACTTGTGTACATTGTCGATCAAAAAGCAAACATTACGCATATCTAAGGCGCAACATCACTAGGTAAGTATTAGGTGGTGTGTTCCTTTAATGGAAAATACATACATACGTAATTCTAAAGACCCTAGTTTCTTAAGCTGCGCTCGAAATGCGACTGCTCTGACACTTGACTTCCTCCGTGCCCTCTGCACGAGCTCATTGTTGTGTTTCGGTTTCGGTTCTGTATTGCACTGTACGAATGCCATGGGGCTCCGCTCTGGCATTCCTATTTTATTCAGGCGACGTGTAAATAAAAGATTGCGTGAAGAGTACTCGTTGAGTGCGGACGTTTCTTCTGCATTGGCGCTTCGCGCCAAACCGCGTGTTCGGGCTGGCTGGCGTCCCCGCCGGTTGCGTTGGTCACCGCCGGTCTTCGCCTGCTGCTGCGCCGCGACTACCAGCCCGCAACACAGCACTCACGTTTCCCGATGTATTGCCAGGTGTCGTCCATATCTCACTCAGCGCCTCTTCTATCGTCTTTAGACGACATTTTCAGCGAAGCACGCAGATACGCGGCCAATTTTTTATGTAGCGGCCGTGGGCGTTGTGTCGGCGTTCTCTGTGGTCTACTGCCTGTTTTTGCGGGACGGGCATGAAAGTTGCGACATTTGTACGGGCACGAGAGTGGCGGCAGGGTTGCCACTGACTTTCGAGTAAATGTCGCCAAAAAACGAGCAGAAAGTCGCCAAAAGTCGCCATTTTTTTAGAAATTTCGCCAAAAAAGTCGCCATTCTAGATGTGTGCGGCATACCCTAGTAATAGGAATTTTCACTGATGTATAGCCCCGTAGAATACAGTGCCATTCAAAGCCCTTAAAGTATCTTGACATTTCTCAATACCAGGCGCATCGCCCCTTCACCATGGGAGTGCTTGGTGCACCTGGTTCTCCGACTAGCCGCAAGATGTGCGCGGAGACGCAAATATGAAACGATAAAACGCTCATGACATCCTTCCATTCCTGTCCGCTCGTTTCAAAGGTAAAAGTGTGGTAAACCTTGGGCGAAAGCCGCGAAGGCGTTGTTTGTAGACAGCTTTACATCCCCTCATATGAAAAAAAAAGGATTAACAGGTTTATTGAAAGTAGTAAGACAGAATTCTTACAGGTATCGTTCATTAGTGAGTCTTATACCTTTCAGTGTGAACTAATATGATACCGGACGCCACTGTCCCTTTCATATATAATCACTTATGTCTACCCACGTCAATCCAGTGCGTTATAATTGAACAGGTAGACATTGTAAAATGTTATATAGCAATTGTTTTCATTGCACGCGCTCACCGAGAACAGTAGAAAATGCCTGAATAAATAATTTTTTATTGCACGAACACCCGCGTATCCGCCCATCTTCGCTATACGAGCTCGATTAGGGGATACCGCAGCGGTGAATAGGTCGCTAAGCTATTCAGAATAGTTGGAGCTTTGGCGGAACAAGTGGCCGGAACACACGACCAACCCGTCATCTAGCCCCTTCAGAAGCGAAACTTTAGCGAAGCTCTGAAGCATTTAGATGAATCTAGATGAATTGAGTTAGAAGCATCTAGATGAATTGAGGAGATACACACGAGTTACAGGACGGACATACAGAACGGCGCGTAATGTGCACCTCAAAACCCAGAAAAATACAGAGAATGGTGCCGCTCATTCGTTGAGAAGGCACTGAGCTCAGTGGAGACCTAAGCTGAAAATCGCCAAAAATTCGCCATGTCGCCATTCATAATTTTAGGTCGCCACGGGCCTCTCAAATTCGCCAATTTGGCGAAAAGTAGCCACCATTGGCAACCCTGAGTGGCGGTATCATGAGCCAGTGCCGCGCTAACGTTTGGTTGGACGCGGCACAATAAATGAGCATAATGAGTACTCGAACGCGCCGGAACATTACTTTCGTTTCCAGGGCTGGCGTCTACTAGATGCGCTAGTCGCAGGTGCACGAACGCATGCGAAACGGAGGCATATAAGCCCTCATCCCGCTGCAATTCACGGAAAAAAAAATGAAAAAGACGCACATATTCCCTTTGTGTGTCTCTTATTTCTCTCAAGTTTTATTCATCTATTCAAGCAACAGATTACACAAACAACACATGTCGTGTGAAATAATTATCGCAGTGTCACGTGCTACTGTTGGCGACGTCAGAGCACCGTTGTCTACGTAGAGGAGCGACGTCACAGCACTACCATCTACGTAGGGCCATTCCCTCATGTACGTCATCCCCTCATTCTGTGTGCGCGCGCCCGCGAGAGGAAGGGCTAGCAGCATTCAGCTTAAAATTTGACCCTTTTCCGTGGCGCGTAGCGTTGCAAATTTTGGCAGACGTGATCGTGAACGCCCAGTTATTGCATTGCGCTCGTCAGCTCACAATTTTGAAACCTGGTGAGGGGCCCTTTAAGCCGGCACTGCTTCGCGACATGAAAGCTCCCTTCTCCTAAGCAGTGGCACTGGCCGGTGATTTTAAGAGGAAATGTTTATTCCTTGAGGGGTTTGGTTCTAGCGCACCAACAATTTGAGGTGAAAGGAAATAAGCTCAGTGCACAACTGAATAAAATGGTTGTACTATTCAGTTTCACCACCATTATCGTGGATTGTTAATTGAGAACCATCATTCTACGGGCGCTTTGTCGAAGGTAGTCGCAGGCGGTCTCCCCACCCGGCGCCTGCGCAGAAAGACGAAACGCTGTGCGGGCCGAACGCCGCGCGCGGCGTTCCGTCGCCGCCGTCGAAGGTCCCCGCCGCATCACCAGTCGCACCCCTCTCCCTGCGCTGCGCGCGCCACATACTCACTTTCTCAGTTGTTTGCGCCACCGAGCGCAGCAAATGCTCTCCCCACCCGCTCCCTACCCTACGGCCTTCATGAAAGCCAGCAGCGAGATCAGGCGCATAGTCGTTTGTATCCCATTTCTAAGGAGCTTCGATCATTGGTTGTATTCGTGCATAGAACGACTGCTAGTTTTCTTTCCCCAATGCAGGGTAGTAAACCGGGGACGTGGGTCTGCTTAACCTCTCCGCCTCTCCTTGCTACTCTCTCTTTTTCTCATATTGTAATAGAGCAAAGGTGTGAGAAAAGTAAGTGATGTTGAGAAACAGTATCTACATATGCCATCCATTCCAGATTGCGTGGAACGAAGTGAAAGTGGCGTAAATGAAGATGGACACACAAAGACAAGGCAGAAAATGAGAGTTGTTGACTTTGCCAGAAAGTTTATCTAAAGCATTATGATCGTAGGAAGTGGCTAACCAAATGTCTTTCTCGCTGTTATATCTCAAGCCGGAACATCCATAGTTTCGTCAAAATGTTGTAAGCGGACGTAAACGACCAGATCAGAGCGGTCGTTAAGAAGGTTGAAAAAAATGTAACATTTAAATTCACAAAATTACGTTGCACTTGGCGTGCTAAATGGATTTCATTGTGCCGAAACCAACAGTAAGGCAGCGCGTACTGGGCTACAGAAGGATAATTTTCAATACTTCATATTCAGTAGCACGAACTCTGCATTTAAGACCGCATTGCAAAGCAGCGGGCCTGTTGGGGCGGGCCTGTTCAGCGGGCCTGTTCTAACCTCAGCTTTGCTGAGGTTAGAAGGTCAAGCTTGACTGCCACGTCTCATTGGCTGAAGTTGGATAAACCGGTCATATAGGGTGTTTAAACATTGAGTCCGTAAGTGCAAGTGAACACGTAATGTACTCTCTGTGCGCATACGCCTGCTCTCAGAAACGGTCCTGAACGTACGTGACGTTAGACTTTGCGTAGTATTGAACTAAAATACATGCCACATCCTTTTGACTGCTGCAGCATTTAAATAACTGCTTTAATATATATTGATTTCGAATATATTAAAAAATTCACATATAATAGGAAGTACAAAACAGCAATAAACGTCAACTGTCTTCGACACGTTTATTTCCTTGGAAAGGTTTTGCTCAATGAAAAGCGTTGTTGTGTTCGTAGCGCGCCTAGTTATTTGCTCAAATCAACCCTGAAAACTCTACTAAGTTAATAAAAGGTACTCAATCTATTTCACTGTACCTTTTTTCTTAACAACGTACCTAATATGGGAACCTATTCATGTAAATGTAAAATTTTAATTGCCATCTTCTTTTTTCTCTAGAAACAGATTTGTCGTAAAGATGGCAAATATCCGGACCATATCTTGGTTATTGTGTGTTGCATTCTGCATTGTGGGGTAAGGAAAGAGCTTAGTTGACTTTCAAGTTGTGCCTTTAAAATTAACCGTGTTTTTATACTGCTTTCACCAACGCTGGTGTCAGCCTTTATTATTATTAAAATTATTAAAATTACAGATATTTGCACGTGTTGTCATTCCTCTAGAATTTTCAGTTCATTCGCTCAAAACCGTTCATGCTAGTTTGTTTTCTAATAGATACTTTTTACCTGATCAACCTCTTGAACAGTGTCAGCAATGGCTCTGTGAATAATATTCTCGACGTTAAAGGGCAGCATTTGTAGGCTGATAGCTGTAAGGCTAGCAAAAAGACGATGCGAGCCAGCACATATTGTGAGGTCTTATAATGTAATAGGTGGGACGTCACTGACCTGCCATTGCGCAGTTTGTTAACTGCGTCAGGCACTTTTAATATTGTGTGACAAGGGCCGGCATTTGCTTCATGTGGAAACTAGAGTAAAAACGTACGACTACTGCGCATTCATGACTCTGCGTAGAGAACACACTCAGAAGGAGGCTGGTTTAGAATAACTCTGACTAAGTTGCAACGAGTGAAGCCGAGAGCATCCATAATACTGAAGACAGAAGTGGATCTGTCTCAGGCAGGATCAGGACTGCGCTGGATGGAACGCGCCGTGGCTTGGTCAGAATACATGGCTTAAAGGAGTACTGACACGATTTTGAAGTGCAGCAAAACGGATGTTTTTGGTTTCCTTGACATGTAGTGTTAACGCTCTCCCCACACCGCATCCGGGAAACACGTATAAATATTTAGGTTGATTTTAAAGCTTTCATCTCCCAGCATCTGCAAGGCAGCTTCACCGCATGGAGAGCCCTATGACGTTTCAAGTCAGCTCACTTAGTTCGCGAAGTCTGGGTTCTGCATGCAGCCTAAATCACAGAAATCGCTGTCGGAGGCACTGGACGACAGTTCACTCATCATGAACCACGTTCCACTGACAGCAAAGGACAGCAGGTGCATATTTCGTGGGTTGCAGTCTGCCCGTGACGTCACGGGCAGACTTGACACGTCACTATGAAGCCGCCCTCTTGAAACCGAAACCGAAACTGCTGGTTGAAAGAAGCGGTATTAAAAATATATGCAATGGATCGCCAGGCACCACGACACGCTTTTTAGGGTTCTGGACACCCGTGCTTTCGTTTAGAGCAACAACCCGAAAAATTTTAAAATTCATGTCAGTACTCCTTTAATTAGTGCATATGTTGGACATTTCTTTTAAGCTTGAAGAGTTATTGCTGTAAAGATGAGCGACTAAGGTCAGGAGTGACTGTCAAAAAAAAAGCGAAATAATATTTTCCCTCTCATAGGGCGCAGTTCAAAATACTAGCAGCAATGTTGGTTATGAAACATTTGGATAAATGGCGTTAAGGTTTCTCTAAAAAATACCAGGCCTTCGCGGAACACGCAGCTGCAAATAAAGATGAGCGACCTTTTTAGTGTCCCTTGTAAACTCTCCTTGGGTGACTACGCCAAGTACAGTGGCGAGGTATCCACTACGCCATTATTCAACATGATGCTCCAAAGCATTACGTGCACCTTACTGATGCTGTGGCTGATGATGATAAAAATTATGGCTGAGCCCTTTTATGAATGGGTAGGGTTAAGCCGCTCACTCATTATGAACTTCGCATTGTGTGACCAGTGGTGTTAATTTACACTTCTACCACTCTATATTAAGTATGTTGACTTGATTCCATGCCCGACATAATGCTTGTATAGGGTCTTTTTACGAATCAGCTTACAGGACCGGCGTGGCTCTGTGGTAGAATACTCGGGTGCCACGCAGAGGCCACGGATTCTACGTAACGCGCATGCTCATTTTAGTCACACAGGAGCCCCACGTTTGCGAACTCTTCCACGCAAGGAAAACTAAAACAGTTTATGAAAGCGAAAGCCTTATCAAAGCCACTACTTATTGAGCGGCCGTGACCTCATACTCGTACGTCGCTTGCGAGCTTTCCCCTAATCGAAAAGCCTGCGTCCACTCGTAATCGCTGAAGAATTCAGGTGACCAACTGCACGCTTCCTGCCTCGAGGTGCGCGAACTGCGTTCATTTTGTCTTTATGGCGTTCACGTGACTACAAAAATAAAAAGCGGAGTTCGTGTGATAAAACGTTCACGGTAAGAGCCAGACCGCATAGCGTGTCTCTTCTAGTAGTCTTAATCGAGGATATAAGTGAAGCTGTGAGAATTTGTGGCTCAACTGTACAAAGAGAGACGTGTTATTTCACAGTAAGGATGCAATATTTTGCTAAATGGCAGCGTTCAATTATTTCAGATGCCAAAGTCATCCACTCGATGAAACAACCAATTTGACTGTTGAAGAACGAATCGCTTCCAGTACTTGCTGGAGATATGTGAGTATTAGGGTCAGACCAGTGTTCCAGATTATAAACCTCGATATCAGAAATTTCGCAGTGCAACTAGGGCTATATACTGCTTTCTGCTTACATTAAATGCATGCCGTGGTTTGTGGAGTTAAGGAAGTATATTTTTTGGACCGAATGGTGGTCAGTGTATTTTTAGCAACTTTTTTTTGCATCAGAGAAAACTAAGACATGAGGGATAACTATCTGTTTTGAATATCACTCATGGGATCACTCATGTCATTACACCACTCATATTCCATTAGGCCGCAAGAAGCCCGCGCAAGTTCATACGGCTAGTCGATTCAGTTATGCAGTGTTTGTGCATGTGTTACGAATGAATCCGTTTGCGTGCATGACGAGAAGCTTGCTCATCTTATATGGGCCTCGTATATTTTTGCTATCTTCATGAAAGCGTCAATAAATTAACAGCATACTCCAGCATATAGCTTTGAACCAACGTCGTCGTTTGCCCTGTCACGTCGTAAAGTACTGCGTGGACAAGCTGTATGGGAAATTCGGTTTGTGCGATACCATTGTATGTACGTTCTGACATATTGTTGGCTTCCTGTGTGGGTACTTGCTGTTAGATGAACAGTTGGACAACAGATTGCGTAACAAAGTGAAGTCGCCTGTCGTCGGTGCAATCTCATAAGTGGCATAGACTCTCGGCCCTACGTAGGTAGTACATATAGGTGGCAGTGAGGCCGCACCAAGTACTTCCCATGAAACCACTACCGACCGCGAGGCTTCCAAACAGCGTTAGCGGCATGTGGATGTTTAATCAAAGTTGAGCCCTTTATGCACCACATCAAGCATGAGTCCAATATTTGAACCGGCGACGGCTCGAAGATGGCTGGAGATATAACGCTTGCAAAGCAACTGATCACGTCCGAAAGTTATGCTTGTCTCGGTTCTGCAAATACTATTACACTGGCAGCGGCTGCTGCAGCTTCGGTCTTGGCACGCTTGCCAGTTTAGTAAGGCACTGTATAACTGTATAACGTGCGAATATGGCCTCTCTTTGCTACGGTGTTTCAGCAGGCAACTTTGCCTTTGCTCGAAGTTTTGCAGCCTGCCGTCCAGTTACACCAACCTGTCCCCGCTCTGATCCGCAGGCGCAGACGGCCCAGTCGGCGCGCCATTCATGGAGATACTCAGCGACCGAGTGCCTGCGAAGCATGTGTTATAGATTCCGTTGACAACCGAGACGTCGTTATTAAGAACGGAGCTGCGTAAGCCCGAAGTCCGGGGTCGTAGACACCAAACTTGACGGACATGCGCCACACAAAGCGGGCACGTGCCAAGCAGATCCTATCATATGATAGCTACCTATAGTGTATATAGCAAAGGAGTTGGGAAAGGGAAGTGAGGGTAAGGAGGAATAACAGGAGGAGTGGATTCTTTGAATCAATGCATAGTCTTGTGCAGTATAGATAAGCAAGACGATGGGAAGGGAAAGTGAGAGTGAGGGGGACTGATGTAAGGGTGAGGAGGCGGGAAAGAAGGCGGTGAGAGAGTAGACCATAGTGTAATCATGTACAGCGTAGCACAGAAAGGGGTCGAAAATAGATGTGAGGACAAGGGGGAGTGATATTGGAGTTGCGATGAAGGCAAAGGGGAGAGACGGCGATATAGAATGAAAAGAGAAGGGAGGCTCAAAAGGAGTCGTGTGATGGTCTGAAGGAGGGAAAAAACATGGAGGGCAATATTGAAAAAGATAAAGAAATGAAAAAAAGAGAAATAAAATGGAGGGAATGTAGATAGCGAAAAATATACAACGAAAGTATTAGGAAAAGAAGAATAAGAAGAAAGCTGAAGTAAGAACGCAATAGGAGTTGCCAGGTTGTGGTTCTTGCTTTCTAGCTCCGTTATTTGCTCAGATTGCACAGACGTGGAACCGGATTTATATTTTGTTGTGGAGTCGAAGTTGTTCACGACTGTACATGCAGAGGGTTGCAGCTCAACTCTTCGAAAGCGCTTCCCCCGCCAGCGAAGCGGTGCGTTCGACGAAATAAGCAGGCAAGGCAGTGCTTCGAAGGAGGTTAACACATAATCACCTATAGCGGCATTGATACAAGCTGCGTCACTGCATTTATGGTGCGAATGATCTGATGATTTTGTAACCTGAACGCTGATAAACTTTCCAACACCGTTTCATGGTCTCCTTAAAGCATGTGCTAATGAAGAGTTGATTTATTTGTTTTAAACTTATTTTCTTTCAGGATCTCAATCCCTTCTTTTATTTTCGAACAGCTTACAGCGATATGCATAGGAGCACGAAGAAAGTTAAGCTAGCGACACGTGATATCCACGGAGTGGATGATGATGAGTGGGCGAAGCTGCGGAGGTTCATTGGTAAACCGTGAATATTCCGTGAATTCTGCCCAGTACATCATCACCGACGTGAGATCGGGCGCGTTTATACTAAAGGTTCGATGAGTTATGACGACTTGCAGCTCACTTTAATTTTACATGTACGCTGTGAATTTTCATTGTTTAGAAAGCCATTGCTATAGAAAACATCTGGCGTCTTTCGTTAAGCAGCTGGCGTCTTTTCGTTTTGCTTTAGAAACATCTGGCGTTCTTTCGTTTTGCTTTTAGAAAACATCTGGCGTCTTTCGTTGGTTTATTTCATCAATCAACGGCGTTTTGAACAAAATTTTTATTGTTTAATCACGCACAGGAGAAATCTCACCAGGCACTACCTTGGAGGTAAACAATGGCTGCTAATGGGAATGAGAGACAGAAGAAGTCGGCTTTTAGCTAACACTTACACTTCTACTTCTACTAACGTTTCCTACTGGAACATGCCAATGGCTGCTAATGGGGAATGAGAGACAGAAGAATTCGGCTTTTAGTTAACGCGCAAGCTGCGAATTTTTTATTGTTCAACAACGCACAGGAAAAATCTCCCACCGGCACCACCTTGGAGGTCAAGATCTGATACTGGCGTTACGACTGGTTACGCACTACGACTACGAGGGACGAACGGGTGCCGCTTTAAGGAGCTTCGCCCCTAAAACGAACCATTACCAACAAGCTCAGGCTTCCTTTCTAGTGCAGTCCCTATTTTTGATATGTTTCATTCCGACTCGCGGGCTTCCGCCAGTGTTTTGGCTTCGTAAAGGTAGAAAAGCATAAAAAATCACAGCATATCCACGGAGTGAATGATGATGAGTGGGCGAAGCTGCGGAGGTTCATCGGTAACCGTGAATCTTCCGTGAATTCTGCCCAGTACATCATCACCGACGTGAGATCGGGCGCGTTTATACTAAAGCTTCGATGAGTTATGACGACTTGCAGCTCACTTTAATTTTACATGTACGCTGTGAATTTTCATTGTTTAGAAAACCATTGCTTTAGAAAACATCTGGCGTCTTTCGTTAAGCAGCTGGAGTCTTTTCGTTTTGCTTTAGAAACATCTGGCGTCTTTCGTTAAGCAGCTGGCGTCTTTTCGTTTTGCTTTAGAAACATCTGGCGTTCTTTCGTATTGCTTTTAGAAAACATCTGGCGTCTTTCGTTGGTTTATTTCATCAATCAACGGCGTTTTGAACAAAATTTTTATTGTTTAATCACGCACAGGAGAAATCTCACCAGGCACTACCTTGGAGGTAAACAATGGCTACTAATGGGAATGAGAGACAGAAGTCGGCTTTTAGCTAACACTTACACTTCTACTTCTACTAACGTTTCCTACTGGAACATGCCAATGGCTGCTAATGGGGAATGAGAGACAGAAGAATTCGGCTTTTAGTTAACGCGCACGCTGCGAATTTTTTATTGTTCAACAACGCACAGGAAAAACCTCCCACGGGCACCACCTTGGAGGTCAAGATCTGGTACTAGCGTTACGACTGGTTACGCACTACGACTACGAGGGACGAACGGGTGCCGCTTTAAGGAGCTTCGCCCCTAAAACGAACCATTACCAACAAGCTCAGGCTTCCTTTCTAGTGCAGTCCCTATTTTTGATATGTTTCATCCCGACTCGCGGGCTTCCGCCAGTGTTTTGGTTTCGTAAAGGTAGAAAAGCATAAAAAATCACAGCATATCCAGGGAGTGAAAGATTATGAGTGGGCGAAGCTGCGGAGGTTCATCGGTAAACCGTGAATCTTCCGTGAATTCTGCCCAGTACATCATCACCGACGTGAGATCGGGCGCGTTTATACTAAAGGTTCGATGAGTTATGACGACTTGCAGCTCACTTTAATCTTACATGTACACTGTGAATTTTCATTGTTTAGAAAACCATTGCTTTAGAAAACATCTGGCGTCTTTCGTTAAGCAGCTGGCGTCTTTTCGTTTTGCTTGAGAAATATCTGGCGTTCTTTCGTATTGCTTTTAGAAAACATCTGGCGTCTTTCGTTGGTTTATTTCATCAATCAACGGCGTTTTGAACGAAATTTTTATTGTTTAATCACGCACAGGAGAAATCTCACCAGGCACTACCTTGGAGGTAAACAATGGCTGCTAATGGGAATGAGAGACAGAAGAAGTCGGCTTTTAGCTAACACTTACACTTGTACTTCTACTAACGTTTCCTACTGGAACATGCCAATGGCTGCTAATGGGGAATGAGAGACAGAAGAATTCGGCGTTTAGTTAACGCGCACGCTGCGAATTTTTTATTGCTCAACAACGCACAGGAAAAATCTCCCAGCGGCACCACCTTGGAGGTCAAGATCTGGTACTAGCGTTACGACTGGTTACGCACTACGACTACGACAACTACGAGGGACGAACGGGTGCCGCTTTAAGGAGCTTCGCCCCTAAAATATTCCGGGAGTTCTACGCACTGTGCGAATCTATGCAAGGCCAAACAGTCAGCGAGGAACTACATTCACCGCATTGTTTTGTTGTGAGAAAAATCAAGGCCTTCTTCTCAACCCATGAAATTCACTATCGCGTGTTTGCTATGCCAGCACGTATGCCCATTCGCTTTACAGCAAGCTAATGAAACTTATATTCGGCTAAATACCAGAATAACGTGTCATTTTTTTGCCATACATACTTCATGCAAAGTGTGTTATGTATCAAGCTAATGGCATGGCCGCGAGAGCACCAAGACCGTGTCATGTATGTCAGGGTGTACATCACACGGTATTCATGTTGTGACCTGTCAGTCATGTTCACGACACACTCATGGAATGTCATTCCACATATAGTACATATCAAAGTAAAGATATCGCCCCGAGAGCAACAAGACCTTGTCATATGAAATGTGACGTACATGACATTAATGACATAATTTTTATGCTGTGACTCATTCTTTATGTTTGGAAACACTCATGTTCAAACATGTCTTTTTTTTATATATATCAAGCTATTGAAATGACCATGAGAATACAAAGACGCAACCGTGCCGATGGATCAACATGCACATTCAAGGAGGAGAAAGAGGAAGGAAAGGCAGGAAGATTAACCAGACGCGCGTCCGGTTTGCTATCCTACGCTGGGGGAAGGGGATTAAGGGAGAGAAAGAAGGGAGATAGAAAGAAGGGAGCATACAAAAAAAGTAACAATACACGCGAGCCTAAAGAACACAGCTGCGTTCCATAGTACTGGACTCAGGATCTCATACGTTCCGCTGTAGAGAGTCGTGTCATGGTGCCTACTGAAGGCTTGCAAGTACTGGACATAGAACATCCAGTACTTGTTGCACGGACTGAGCGTAGGGCGATTTCAGCTTGCCGACGAACACGCGGAGTGTGTCCAACAGTGACTGAAGCACTATGATGGTTGGTTTGTCTTCTTCAGGCAACTGGTCAGTCGGAGATTCAGTGCGCACTGTTGCCGATGTGCAGTGTGAATCTGCATGTCGCTGCGACTTCGGCGACGCAGGCCAAGCTGCGTCAGTAGTGTCCATGCCTTCATTGTCGTGCTGGTTTGCACCGGCCGTCGATGATCTCTGTGACTGTGGCTTCGGCAATGGAGGCCAAGTGGAATCTCCAGAAACTGTGCGTTTTACTGCAGTTCGTTTCGTGCCGGCCGCGAAGGGTCTGGGTGACAAGGGAGTTGGTGAAGCAGGGCGTTCAAGGGGCGCTGCAGATGCACAAGCATTGGTTTTCTTGGATGTACGTCGGCGCCGATTTCGCCGCTTTGTGACTGTTTCGGCAGCCTCGCGATGCGATGTATGGTTCCTTGCCATTTGTTTCAACACAGCAATTTCTCTTTTCATTTTTGGGCACTGTTTTGAGGAAGCTTCGTGAGGTCCATTACAATTGGAACACTTGAGAACATTGACTATACAAGTGTCCGCAGAATGGGTTTCAGCGCAGCGAGAACATACTCGCTCATTTTCGCATACGCCTCTCACGTGACCTAGCTTCATGCAGTTGTGACATTGCAGTGGCTTCGGCACAAAAGGTCTCACAGGGTGTCGGAAGTGACCCACCTTTACGTACGAAGGTAGAGAGTTGCCTTGAAAATCTATTTTCACGCAGCGTGAGGTACCCAAACGAGTAACTTTAGCGATAACGCTAGCTTCATTAGCTGGCTTGACAAGGGCAGACAAGTCGGAGCTGGGTATGGTAGCGTCAACGTCGTAGATGACGCCGGCGACGATGTTGGAGCCCATAGGGATGTAGGAGCGGACGTTGATTCCATCCAGCTCTGTGACGTTGCGTAGTACGTTCAGAGCGGCAGCATGCGAAACATCAATCGCCATGACATTCTTACGCGGGTTCACTCTGATGTCGATGATTTCATTTGGCACCAGTCTCTCGAGCAGAGCCGAAATATGCACATTCAAATTCTTCGTTTCACCAACGAAGTGTTTACCAAGAAAATGGTTCCGGTTTACATTACAAAACACACTAACAGTGCTTGATGCTTACATTGTTGGTCGTAATTCACCTGGATGCTTACTTAAAAATGCATACAAGATAAGGGAGCTCCCTTATACGTTTCTGAATTTTGTGTTAGCATAATTATCACTGTGATTAACAGAAATCAGGCCCTTTACTTTTCCTTCTCCTTCATCGTATGTAGAGTGTTTTGGCACCGGAATAAGCGGAGCTTTGAGGATACAGGCGATCGTTACTGTTCAGTCACGTTCATCATAAAGTTGATGTACTACCTACCTGACTCCTGCTGTTCATCCATATGTCTCTGTGTGTCTACTATGTGCCTTTCAGGCTGTGCCCAAAGTGTCCAGTGTATTGTCCTAAATAAGTGGCAGCCGGTGATGTGGCACCCATTGTGCCTTTCTGCGTGTACCTAGAACTTCTGTCCCTTCATCATCTGGCGCATTTGAATGGAAGCTGACTGGTAACTGCATTCACACCGTGAATGCCCGTACCCCAGCTACAAATTTGGAAAAAGATGTACTGTGTTGTCTTTGCTAAGTATGCTTATGTTCATTCCCCCTGGTGATTTGGGGTGCGGTGCGTACTTATCTATATATATATATATATATATATATATATATATATATATATATATATATATGGAATAGGGGTAGAAGTGAAGGGGGAAGAAGTTTGAATAAAATGGCGGACGACACCCGTCTGATTGAAGCCATGTCCTTTATGTGTTAGTTACTAGAAGGAACGCTACATTTTGGCGCCGCTGTCAGCTTGCGAAGACCCCAAGTGTGGGTTGCCTTTTTCATCGACGAGGCGTCATTGGAGCCTCTTGTTTTCACACGGTACCAAGTCCACGGTGAGCCAACGATGGACATTCCTTGCGAAGTTAGCTCGAGCGGACTGATTGACATGGTACTACGAGAAGCCTCGATGAGCCGTCAAGCCCTCGTGCAAACAAGATCGGTGAAAGTGAATCTGCAGCTCCAGACACTGAGCGAACTGATTCTGGAACCCATTCGCCATGGCACCTTCAAGCAGGAAACGGTACCCATGGAGTTACTTAAAGCATACCTAGAAATGAAAAAGGTGTGGCTGAAAAAGGAGTTGCAAGAAATGTTGGAGGCTGGTATTATCCGCGCTGCTGTGTCTCCATTTGCTTCACCCATAACTATTGCCCTCAAAGAAGATGGAACGTTTAGACTGTGCACAGATTACCGGGCTCTTAACCACCAAACAGAGTTGATACCTTATCCAATGCAATTGTTTTTCAAGATTACACCTTTGCAAGGGGTTTTGGCAACTCCAACTCAAGGAAGAAACGGTAAAGTACACCGAATTTATGACCCCTTTTGACCTATTTGAGTACAACCGCCTACCAATTGGTCGGAAAAATTCTCCGGCATGGTTCGAGGAAATTAATACTGATACTCTGAAACCTTATTTGGGTGTATTCTGCAACGCCTACATTCATGATATCATCGTGTATTCAAAGACAAAAGAGGAGCACCGGGGTCATCTTTCAAAAGTACTTCAAGCTTTCAGTCTTTGTCAACTCAAAGTCAATTTCAAGAAAAGTGCTTTCTTTGAAGACCAAGTTGTATATTTCGAAAGGGTGTTTGACGGACGTACTAAAAGCACGAAACGGGAATCAGTAGAAAGAATTTCTCAGCTGTCAAAACCTGTGATGTGCGCTCTCTGGGTGTTTTCCTTGGCGTCGCAGGACACTTCAGGGTGTTTATCAAAGACTACGCACTGAACACACGGTGCCTCACATATTTAACTCACGCACCCTTCCAGTGAAATGAGGAGCGCGAAGCTGTCTATTGTGAGCTTGTAAAGCTAGTATCGTCGGGTCCCATCCTGCGCATACCGGACTTTTCTCTGGCTTTCGTACTGAATACGCGACCGGTGCAGTTTTGTATCAGAAACCATCAAAACAGGCCGATCCAACGAATACGTGGTGGGATACTACAGCTACACGTTGAAACCAGCTGAACCTAATTAATCTACTACATAAAAGGAAGCGCTGGCAGTCTTAAAAGCAGTTCAGTATTTCGGAACCTACCATGAAGGGGCTGGGTTCATGCTATTCACGGACCATCACGCGTTGACACAACTTTTGAATGTGGCACAGCCAAGAGCATGCATTATTCGACGGGTCAACAATCAGCAACAATTTGATTTCACCGTTTCGCACCATCCTGGCCCGCTTCTAACCGATGCTGATGCACTGTCTAGATTGCTTGTTCATGGGACCATTAAAAATCCAGAAATGCTCGATCATATTAAGCTATGGGAATGTGCAGAAGATCTGCAGTTTATTAATGGAAAGTACCATGTACCATCCACCCTGATTCAAAACATTCTTAATCTCTACCATGGCACCCCTGGATCAGGTGGACCTGATGGCTTCTGGCGCACATACAAAAAATTGCTTATGAGGTTCACATGGCCAGGTATGAAACAAGGACGTCACTAATTACATCTGGACACCATCTTTGCCATCTAAACAAAGTGAAGTACAAGCAGTCCACATATGTTATGACGAACCCCGAATATTGAAAAGTACTGTTGAAGTGGTTCATCTAGACTTTGCAGAACTTAAGAAGAATGGGAAGGAGTCATGTGAACGCAAGCTTTTCTGCTTTTTATTGACGAATGTACAAGAACAATCGTGGCTAAAGCTGGGAAAGAAGATGCGAACAACGTCGCCAATCTACTCAAAGATGCGTGTTTTAAGCACACCAAGACACTCTGCGATAACGGTCCTGCTTTCCGTAGTGTCAAGCTAGCAAGATGGGCTAATGACCAAGGAATACTTATTAAGTATTCTTCTCCGTATCACCCTGCAGTGAACGGATTAGCAGAACGGGCAATACGGGACATCAAACAGTTTTAGAAGATGTATCCAGACATTCGCGGAGGCTGGAAGTGCTGCCTTGAAGCCACTGTGAAGCACCATAAGCGATGATACACCACGGGTTTAGGCTACAGTCCTCATTTTGCTACATACGGAACAGCACCCATACTACCTGCAGATCATGACGTAGGCCTCCTAGAAAAACTTCAACTTACTGAGGCAGAGAAAAGTGCCGAAGGTCAAGAAGCATACAAGCGCCGGATGAAGAGGAATTTTCACAAAAGGCACAACAGTGACATGCCATGCATCTTGCCTGGAGAATATGTTCTTGTGAGAAAAGGAGTTACACCTACAAATGCTAAATATTACGGACCGTTCCAAGTTGTCAAGACAGCATCACAACGAGGGATATTGAAGAACGCGTGGTACACTGCAGCCTCGGGGTCAAAGAGAGTGTGCTTTCATTGGCAACGTATTTGTGTATTGCTTCCAGGCCACTGTGGCATCGACGGCAACGAACATGCCGCTAATTCTGCAAAGAATGCTCATGAAGGTGGCGTGCAGGAAGACATACCATTACGACGAACCGATGCAGCAACAAAGATTCGCTCTCTCGCACGTGATCTAACGCGTTCAATGTGGAATGCGTCCGGTTTTCTGCATACCCGCCTTCACCGCCTGGATCCATCACTTCAACTTCAAATTCCGTCCGGACTATCCCGATCCGAAACAACAGTCCTCTGCCGCCTGTGGCTTGGAGTGTTTTTCATGAACAGCTTTGCTTACCGAATCTGAATGGCCGGCAGTGCTGCATGTACTCACTGTGGCAGCGAGGAAGCCATTGCGCACGTCCTGTGTTATTGCCCTCACTACAGCTCCCAAAGACAACAGCTCCCAGCAACGCTAGCACGCCTAGATGACCAGCCGCTTTCTGAACAATCAATTTTGGAGTGCCGGAACGTTCTAGCTTCCAACCAGAAAGCGACGAAGGCGCTGCTGAAGTTTCGCCGCTCAACTGACCTCGCTAAACGTCTAGGATGCTCCCGTGCTTGAGTGTGTGTGCGTTTTTTTATTCCATTTTCCTTCCTTACCTTTCTATCCCCCTTACCCGTTCCGCAGTGCAGGGTAGCAAACCGAAAAACTTCTGGTTGACCTCCCTGCCTTTCACTTAACCTTTCTCTCTCGCTCTATCACACCAGGAGGTGTAATCAAAGAAGTCAGGAAGAGTGAAGCGGTCTGCAATAAACGCACGGAAGATGATGACGTGGAATAGGGGTAGAAGTCTGAATAAAATGGCGGACGACACTCGTCTAATTGAAGCCATGCCTTTTACGTGTTAGTTCCTTGAAGTAACGCTGAATATATATATATATATATATATATATATATATATATATATATATATATATATATATATATATATATATATATATATATATATATATATATGTGTGTCCATTTTTATTTCTTTCAATTTAAGTGGGAATCATTACACTGCAGTTAAGAAACCACAAATAATGTACCCTATGCATTCTTTGGGTTAAATTAGTTGTCGGTCGGTTTCATAACTATATATATATATGAAAGAAAACTAGTCACAGTGAAAAACATAACATTTATTCTGAGCTTTCGGCCGGGGACCGGCCTTTATCAAAGAATGCATTCGTACATGGCGTACGGGTTTGAGTACAGATTTTGTCAATACATAGATGTAGACACACCATCGTGATTCGTTGGACTATGACATGGGAGGGGCCGGAACAACAACAACAACAGCAAACAAATCCCAGGGAGAGAGCGACACGCATACAAGATGACACACACAGCATTGCACTGTGTGTGTCATCTTATATATATATATATATATATATGTGTGTGTGTGTGTGTGTGTGTGTGTGTGTGTGTGTGTGTGTGTGTGTGTGTGTGTGTGTAATAATAAGCGATAGCCATTCAACTTTATGCTTATTTCTTGCAGAAATGTGGCAAGGAGAAAGGCGGAAATATATACTATTGCCCACCTCATTGCCGTTGCAATGGTCCCAGAATAATTTTTATCCAACCGCGAGAGTGGTGCTACTGAAGACGATTCAGCAAATCAATTTGTTATAAAAATAAACGATGACCAGGTAGTGTTACTTAGCGGCAGTGACACTGGTGTTAAAAATGTAAATAGAAGAAGTTCTTTAAACTCAATGCAATTACAAATATTTACGTGCAAGTTAGAAGTTCGACCAACGCGAGCACGTATCATAGGTGACTCATACAGTCAATCGATCAGCTACCAGCACTTTTCTCATGGTATACCTGGAGAAGCTTCTGCGCCTTACTACCTACTGCAAAACTTCGGGCTATTCTCTGCGCTGGCATGCGCCCATCGCCAATGACGACTGTAGGGCGTCGTCCTTTGCGAGATACATGAATCAGTAGACGGTAGACGAGAATCAGTGAACATTCAATTCGAGTGAATTTCATGCCTTTATTTCACAAGGACAATGTTTTGCTGTCCTTAGCTGAAGCTGAAAGGACGTAATGTCGCCGGCTGAGAGAACTTCCAGTGATGACAACTCTCTGTGGAATGTACAGCTTCGGTAAACTTTGAGAGGCCTATATTTAAACTTATGAATTGTGTGAGCACACGCAGACCACAAGGACCTCGCTGTTGCCCGTCATCCATCTCCATTGTATGAAAACGGAGTGAACGCAGGTCAGCGCAAACACGCGCACGTCTTACTCCTACGGAATCCGGCCATGTGACAGCTGGCATGTCCGAAACAATAGGACCCGGCGCAGTGCTCCATCTTCTTGATGGTTGCCTGCCCTCTGAGCCTCAGACGCAGATGGTTGCACGACATGAACATCTAGGAAAAGACGTGCATCAGAATGAACTATAATAAAATTGTGAGGTGTCATAATGCTATTTAATATCAGGCAGTTAGTGTGAATATTGTCACACGTGTCGCATGCTGCCACATGTACATTGCCACATGTGTCGTGCGCCCACGTGACGAACGTTTTTCACGACCGTAATTAGCTTATTACGTAGCGATCTATGGATGACAGTGGACAGAAGGATGTTCTGCTTTCTATTGCACGTTATATTTGGTTGATATACATTATTTTGCTGTGGGAATAATAAAAAATGCACATGAACGTACTTTGCGAGGTGACTAAGAGCTCTTTTTATTATAAAATTGAAATCTTGTTACTCATCATGCAGAGTACCTTGACAGTGTAGCTGCTGCTATGATTTTAGAAATGCCAGCGCTACTTTATGCTCTAACAAGAAAAGAATATTCTCTTAGACACAGTTCTGCTACGACTGATGTTAGCAGTACAGTCAAGTAATCAACAAATAATGACACGTTGATAGTAAAGGCATTTGGGCGTGAATATCACAGAATTACGAAGAAATACGAGAAAAAAAAAACATTGTCAGCCACACAGCTTCCGGTGAAACCAAGAATGACATGCGTAACACAAAGCGATTGCAAGACAGCAGTAAAGGGGATAGAACAAACAGGGTAAGAAGCACATCTTGTTCGCATTAAGCGAAACAAATAAATCTTAGGGGGTCTAGTTATGCAGAGCTGGCAAGCGGTGGTCAGGTAAAGAACAGAATGAATACCAAGAGGTATTTCTCTTATTTAACTTTAACTCGCCTCGTTCTTGCTCCTACTCACCCTCACTTACCTTTCCCACCAAATTGCTACACTACAATACACATGGCTACAGTAGGCTTTCTTTCTCTGTGTTTCTTTTTAGGGGCGAAGCTCCTTATAGCGGCACCCGTTCGTCCCTCGTAGCGTAGTATGTAACCAGTCTTACGCTTTGACCTGCAAGGTGGTGCCGGTGGGAGATTTTTCCTGTGCGTTGTTGAACAATAAAAAATTCGCAGCGTTAGCTAAAAGCCGACTTATTCTGTCTCTCATTCCCATTAGCAGCCATTCTTTACCTCCAAGGCAGTGCCTGGTGAGATTTCTCCTGTGCGTGATTAAACAATAAAAATTTCGTTCAAAACGCCGTTGATTGATGAAATAAACCAACAAAAGACGCCAGATGTTTTGTAAAAGCAAAACGAAAGAACGCCAGATGTTTCTAAAGCAAAACGAAAAGACGCCAGCTGCTTAACGAAAGACGCCAGATGTTTTCTAAGCAATGGTTTTCTAAACAATGAAAATTCACAGCGTACATGTAAAATTAAAGTGCGCTGCAAGTCGTCATAACTAATCGAACCTTTAGTATAAACGCGCCCGATCTCACGTCGGTGATGATGTACTGGGCAGAATTCACGGAAGATTCACGGTTTACCGATGAACCTCCGCAGCTTCGAGCACTCATCATCATTCACTCCGTAGATATGCTGTTTTTTTTTGTTCACCTCTTTATTTCTCTTTCGTTCTCTCTCTTTTTCCTCGTTCTCTCGCCCATAACAAAGCGATCATCTGTTCACATAAATGCGTGTTCTGCGAAAGTGCCTGGATAACCGAGAGGTTATGACGCTCGCCTAGCCATGCATCACTGGAACGTCTAGCCATGCGTCTAGCCATGCATAACGTCTAGCCATAAATCACTGGAACGCACTACCAAGGGAAATCGATCATTGATCATGACGCTTGAAGATATTCAGCTTGAAGATTTTCTTGAACGTATGACTTGCCTATATATGTGTGTATGTGCATGCATGTATGCATACGTTTTATCTTTTTTATTTTACAAATTGACGTCCTCATCTGAATTTTCATTTTATAATTGCAGTGTTCTTTTTTTCTCTCTCTCTCTGTTGCAGCCTTGATTACGTAACTTTGTTTCACTTTTCACTTTTTATTTTTATGTTGGCAATCTTCTTTGCACACTTGTTTATGGAGCTGTGTCTTACTTTATTCACACTTTTCATAGTATTTACGAATGTTGTTACTTGCAGTTTTGTTTGTATCGCTGTGTGAAGCCCCCCTATGTAATGCCCCAATGGGCCTTTAGGGTATATACCAGCCAGTATTGACTAATCTTGACTATCGTCACTGAGAGATTCTGCTACATGCAGTACTTACGTTCTATCTAGCAATTTCCAAGAAATTTATTTTTAGCCAAATTTGTTTGAGAGCAGAAGTTGACGTTCGAAAATCACCGTGATTTTATGTTCGCTTGAAACACTCAATATAATTGAATGCGGAGGGCAGTGTCGAGGCTTGCTGAAGTATAGTTGGAAGAATAAGATGTGAAGCATAATTGGTCGTTGCACAATAGGGTGTGCATAGCTTTCCTTTCCTATTTTTTTGGATAGAATAATTTATTGCTTAGCGCACACAAGTGCTCCCCTACCATTATCAAAGGTATCGCATCCTAGGAATCATCACATATTAAATATAGAACTGGCAATGCTAGGCTTATCATCGATCTATTTTAACCGGCTTCGACACGGGATAAATCTCTTACCTGATCTATTTCACTGCAGCATAGAACCAAAAACAAATTATGGCTACTAATGAGATGTGCTATTTTCACCGTACACCAGCGTTGCCAATGATGCGATTGTATTATTTGCGTGCAAATTCTGGTATATATTGACGCTTTGTCTACGCTAGTTTACTGCTTCAATTAGCCTTATCAGTTCACTGTTTCTACTGAGTTTATAAGTAGTTGGTTATGTGGAGTCGTGAAACATAAAGTGAGTTTAAATACATATTTCTGATACAAGGCGTTACCAATCGCATTTTTTGTTGCTTGCATTATAACAGTGAATTTCAGAATTGTTGAATGACATTGCCTGACTTGGTTTGCACGCAAACGTAATTTTTTTGCACGCGTTTACTTAGTTCGAAACGTTGCGCTTACTAGATTCTAGAAATATTGTGTGCCATGTTTGTAGATCGCAAAGCGTTATTTGGCTAAACACATCAAGCGAACTGTAATAGCCTAATAAAGGGTACTAAACGCATTATACAATTGTTTTTTTTTTCTGAACAAGATGTTTTTCTAATTATGACAACATATGTATGCATCTTTATAAATATGATTCCTCTACTTTTCCTTTAAAACTATAGTTGTTGTAAAGAAGGCAAAGATGAAGAAATTACATCTAATAATTTGCGTTGCCGTCTGCATATTGAGGTAAGAAAATAAGATATTTATGTTTCATGTGTTCAAGCTATGTCTTTAAATTGCAGCTGATTGTTTGATTACTCGTTTTCCCAGCAGTGATGTTAGTCTATTAAATTGTGATTGGGGTGATTATTCGCGCATAACATAATTCTTCATGCATTTTTAACTCATTCGCTCACGGAAATCCAAAATGCTCCAATGATTCATAATACCTGTTTTACCTGAGCCAGAACCTTAACAGTGTAAGCAATGGCTCCATGAAAAATATCTCCGTCGTTACAGATCAGCAGGCACATGTAGGCTAATAGCTTTAACACCAGCTATATGACGATGCGGATAATGTGGATAGACAGGGAGCTTAACCAGAGAATAAATATCCGGATTACTACCCTCCACTGAATAAGACGTAAGAGACAGAAGAGTCAGGGCAATACAAATGAGAGAAGGAAGAGGCTATGTAGAAGCAGACACGCATGCGCGCACGCACGCGTACACACACACACAAACACACACACACACACACACACGCACGCACACACACACACACACACACACACACACACACACACACACACACACACACACACACACACACACACACACACACACACACACACACACACACATACACATACACATATACATATACAGGAACGTCATAAACGTTACACGAGGCGTGTGAAATGACACGGTGAACATCTGCCCGTGCAGGGTTCCATCCTGCAAATAGTACATGTGAAAAGTGTTTCTGAATTTCGTTTCCTACTGATCGCGCTTGGCCTCAACATAACCTGCAATCTCTCGAGCTCGGCAGCGCAATGCATATCTTCTGAGCTGCCATGCCAAAGCTCCCACCTCAACTTTCACTTCCAAATCGACGCGTAACGTTTGTTTGCAAATATGCAAGCGTTCTAATACAGACAGTGAAACATTTCAGATGCGAAAGTCGGCCGCAAGACAAAGTAATAAATGGCAGAGTTGAAGAGCGAATCGCTAGCGAGACCTGCTGGAAATATGTGAGTAACAAAATTAGGACAAATATCAAAATAATCAAAATTCATACAACAAAGTACGGACTACAAGAAAGAAGTACTTACTTTATGCTCTATTTAAATGAATGCAGTGTGCACGTTATTACCAAGTATTAGCTGCATGATCATCAGTACACATAAGCAGTCGCAAAGTCAAAACAAAGCTAGCGTTTGCCAACCTTGGCGGAATCTTTTGTCTCGAAAAGAGGAGGAATATTGCCGGCGTATCTGAAGATGTCGCACAGTTGGTTTTATTGCGATATAAATTACATGAACACTCCAGGCAATTTTTTACCATCGCCGTCAGCGTCACCTTGACGTTCGTTGTAAAGTCGACGAGCGATAACACCGCCCGCTTGCCGCATCCTCAGTGTGCCAGGGAAAGCGTGAAAGAGTAGCGGAATACCATGGCTCAAGTGGAGAGAAAACGCCCTGGGTTTCTTTCCTCGCGTGGAAGGTCCTTGTTGGGAAGAGCGGAGGTGGGGGATGCCGTAGGGGCGCCGCATGGCTCCAGCAGAAACTGCGTGCTTTAAGCGGTAACACGTGGACCTCTCTTTGCGGGGTCACAAGACGGCTCAGACATTTGTATCCTCCGTGTTCTCACCGCTAAGTTTTCAGCGGAACAGTTTATACTCGCCGTGAGTCCGTACATCGTTCGGACTGACGTAAATCCCAGAGGGGCGACAAATTCCTGAAAATGCTCGGATAATTTTACCATGATCGAAATGCATGACCAATACCTTGTGAAAACAAACCAATAGCCGACCAATAGCTAATCCGTAATAGAAAAATAACCAATACATCAAAGAAAATACCTAGACGACCTTAACCTGACCCAAGAAATGCATGGCCGATACATTATAATAACTAATCAATACCTAAATAATAAGTTATCAACAAGTGACAAAGCCTAGAAAACCACTGGTCATGCGCACCCTATCCTTATGTATAGTATGGTATAGCAAGGGTTGGGAAAAGAAAGTGAAGGTGAGGAGGAAGGAAAGGAGGAGGGCAACTTGAATAGCTCAGCTGCTTCCTGAGTCTTAGCACCGCTAGTGCGAAGGTTCTCATCTTTTTTTATTGAAGGGGTCACCAGCAAGAAAGCCGCGTCTGTCGGTACACTAGCCGAATTTTTTTACGCTAGCTGTTTGTTTAGTCGCCTCAGGTTGGGTGCTAAAGGTGTTAGCTGCTAGGCTTACATTGTATACCATTCCAGTTTGTTCCTAATACATTTATTGATGTGCCCTTCCTGCGAAGAGGGCATTATTCGTCTTTGAGGTCTAGTTTTTCACCAAGATCGCCGGGAACAATATACAAAATCTTTGATGCGACGTGCGTAGCCCAGTTGCTATACGCACATCTTATCGACACAAAGGTACAGTCGCACGGATTTCTTCGAAAACAAAAGCAATTTTCGGTGCACGAATGTTTACTGTTTAGTCACCTTCTCGTGAAATGTTCCCGAGCTATACAACGCCTTGTTAATGAGACCTCGTTAACCATGAGTCAGGTAGCTCCCGAACTTTTCGAGTGAAAGTGACCAAACAGTAAGCCTTCGCGTGCTTCATCAATGCCCCACATAGGCCAGAGGCGACACACTGGTCATGTAAAAGTATCACATTACATGAATAACGCCAGCAGGATTTGGCATGACACGGCCAATGCTCAGGTACCGTGACTCTGGAAAATGAGCGTACGCAAAGCGTCTCTTGATACCCTGTCAAGCCCACTCAGTGTTGTGTGCGTGGCATTCTTCTGCCTGTTTGTTGCTAACAAGTGCGCTAAAATAATAAATTGAATTACCAACATGCACAAGCATACGTACTACCAAGTGTTATTCAAAGGACTGTGACGGTGCGCCCGCACCGCATCGCCGTTGTTTCATTGCAAAGTTGACCTCGTTTTCGTAAGGAGTGCTTATTAAATGCATGAAATTCATGAACTCACGTGCGTTCACTAAGGACGCTATGCGGAGCAGGGCGCAAGCGATGCTCTACTAGAAGTTATTGTAAGTAAACAAGTAATGTTAAACACGGCAAGAACATATCAGCTTCAAGCACAACTACGCGCTTTTTCCGAGAAATCCACAGTCATTTAATTTGGGGGGACAGGTCAAGGAGGAGCTGGATCGGAAATAGATAGTTAGGCTCCTCTAATTCGCTTACAAAAACAATTTTATGTGAAGTCCAGGCGCAGATATATATACTGCCTAGCACACAATCGTGCAGGTCTAAGTTGGTTTACTGGAGATGCCTTCAAACCAGCATTTGCACCAGCCCGGTACCTTTTAACCGCATTTTTCAGCACTCATACCCTGAGGACAAATTTATGTTGAGACAATTAAAATTATGTGATACAACATGACAAGGCTAAGAGTCTAATATGGCGGCGCCAAAACCCATCCGTAACGGATGTATAATTGTCGGGGTTTTACGCTTCAAAACTGCGATATGGTTGCAAGAGACGGCGTAGAGGAGGGCGCTGGAATTGTGGCCATCAGGGGCCGAATTCACAAAGCTCACTTACGAGCAAATTGTCGCGTAAGAGAAATTTTGTCGCGTAAGTCGATTCACGAAGCGAAAAAAACGTCGTAAGAGCCGTCGTTATCACATCGGCCACTGCGGTAAAGCGCGCTGCGACTGTCAAGGAGCATGCCAGCGATGGTGATGCAGCTGCTACATTTGGTGACGTCACTGAAAAAGGCTCGTAGGTGGATTCACGAAGCAAAAAAATTGCGCAGAAACAGCGTGGCTACGAGAAAATCCCAAGAGTGGTCCGGACCACTCTTACGAACAATATGGCTGTTTAGAACGTGCAAGTGCGGCGGGTAGCTGGGTGCCGCGGCTGATTTTAAGCTAATTCACGGCCATGTAAGGCTACTTGATGATTGCTGGTACGTTTTAATTTATTTCGGCGCTTTGAGTTTCGTGTGTTCTTTCGCTTGTACGCTATGGACAGTATTGGCACTCGCAGTCGTCCAATAACCTGAGACTCGCAGTAATTAAAGAAGCCTATTGGGTGTCAATGGCGAAAAAGTATGCATGCAAAGGCTTGTGATTGGATTAAAACCAAAGTTCTACATGAAAGGTCGATGAAATCGAAAGCGGCGCGGTATTTGGTCAACATTTTTTTTGTTATGTTGTTGTGTTGCGTCCTACTTCCTCCAATGAGACGTCCAACTTATGATGATGTACGCAGCATTGGTCGAAATTACCACCAAAGAGGTTCAGAGGAGCACATCAGGTGCACGTTATTGGAAATAAAATTGAGCGGAGCATTTCAGTTAGCCGTTATTAAAGCCTAATATGTGATTCCATAACTTGTCTAGTTGGATTGGCTTTAACTGACCAATAGGCACGATCTCCGAAATGCAGCTGTCGCTATGCACTTTGGGCGCATCCAGAGCGACCTTGTACATTGCAAATCACAGCATATTATAGATGTGCGTAATTATGCATCAAATCACAAACAAATCGAGCTTTTCGACCTTCATTGTTCGGAAACCGAAACGGAACGCGTTTATATGGCAAGTAGTCAGAAAGAAATGGCTCCAGTAATTTGAAATGACACCAAAACTATGTGCGAATGCTCACGATTCTCGAGTATAAACAAGCCTTTGCCGAATTCATGTCCCTTTGATTATTAACTGCCATTTAACTTGGCGTGAGAATATTAATTAAAGGTGGCTTAACCCACTCATATATGTGTTTTGTTCTCAGAAGCGTCAGCGCGACCTGGAAATCATCGCGTAGACAAGGCGAAACCCCCGCTGCAGGCTCCTATCGTAGCAGACGACAAACGCTAGCAGACGACGGCTTGGGCGAGAGGCGCAGCTTGTGATTGGTTGGGAAGCAGTACTCTCCACATCAGGTCATCTTATGAAGTTGACAAAACACTTCTTTCATCGCGCGCTCCTGTCGTGTTCGTCATATCTTCCCCCTGGCACATAAGAGAAATTTTTATCTCGCCGTGAAAAACGCGCAAGAGCTTTTTGTGAGCTCTCTTAGCGCTTGCCTCTGCTGCGCAGTTCGCGAAAACAACATGGCGCCGTAAACTGTGTGTGTCGGTGCCGATTTTCGCAAACGCTAGGGTTCCTTCAGCGTTCAACTGGATGTGCTGTGAATACCGCTGCTTTTTCGGTGCGCGCAAGCCGTGTGAAGACCGACGGCAGTATCTCTTGGTGTGCGGTGAAGCGTAGCGAAGCCTGTGCCTCGGTGTGTTTATGAAGCGGGGATCGGCGCCTGTGTACCGACGGTAACTAGCACTCGAGGAGCCTGCAGTGCGTGTTTGAGTGTTGGTAACAGTTCGTTTGCATCGTTTCCAGTGTCTCAGTAAGGTGCAGTGCGGCATTTCGAATTGACAACATTTCGGCACGTTACTTGAGTGATTCCGTGCTCGCACGGTAACGCATGAACTACGACTACGCTCTGTATTTGGTTCTTGCTTCGCCACGGGTTAGCCCATGCGCTTCTATTTTCTTGTAAGCAGTCCAGGCAAATGCAGTGTTCGGGAGTGAAACGATGTGCGTTGTGAACAGTGGTGCTGTGTTGACATTTCCAAGACTTGTGAAGAGGCCGTGCCCGTGTGACAGAAGATTAAAAGCGTTGATAACCGTGTTTCGCCCTACGAAGTTGCGATGGTGCTTTATGAGGGCTTTAAGGATTTGGCGCTGGGCTTGGCGCTTTCTTTTTTAACTCGTTTCTTCTCCTTGTTGTGATAACTGTAATCCGAACGTCATAGCGTGTCGAACCGAAGTCGCGCGCCGAGACATTCTGCTGTAAATGTGGCTGCTTTGGCAGTACGCCTTGACTGTTCTCCGGTGAAAACTCGGACTTGTACCTGGCAGCGAAAGCACGTGGACGTCACGCTTCGCTTCGGACAGAACACACTTCTCACTGGTGCCTTGCCTTGGATGAAGTCGTAGACCAGCACCGGCTAACTACAGGTTTTCGAGTCCATCTGTCCTGTCGTTTTGCACGGCACTGGAGCCTTGACTACAGCGGCCCACGGCGATTGGTCACGCTTCACCAGTGGACGTACACGTCTTGCTAGCCTTGCATTTCTACGTCAACGGCAGCTTCCAGTCCACAGACGTGTTTTGCCTGTGGCTGCAGAGCACATTCGATTCCCGATGACGCTGACGGCTGCTAATATCGTTGTGCCATCGGTGAGTTGAACTTGCGAAACTAATTTCGTTGTTATTCGTGTAGCGCTATAACGTACGTTTGTAAGTTTTTCATCCCAGCAGATGTAATGTCACCCCATGTTAAGTTCCAGTACGAAAAATGTACTACTACCGCTTTGTATATACGTATATATGGCCAATATACATATATTCGAATATGAGCAAGTACACCAGCAGTGTTTATGATTTGGGTTAAGCTGGTTATTATCTGGTTATTAAGAGGAGCCTGCCTGTTTACCACGCTTGATAGTTGAGAGAAAAATATTTGATGCGAATGTATTCTCTAAGAGCCATGTAGCACTTCTTCAGGGATTCCCTTTATATTGCAAAATTACTTGTATAGAAGATTACTGCTGTGGCAGCACTATACTTTACCAGGACATATATATCTTACGGTACGTAAAGCATACATGGGGCTTCAGTTTGTTGCAGATTGAATATGGCATATTTGATAGCTTTGACTAAGTGATAGTTTTTGTGCTACTGCCAAATATGTATTAAGAGCGCTTTCAATGATGGTTTTTTAATATATCCTGTTTGGCCTCTTCACAGATCGCAGACTTTCGTAAGGTCCTGGAATCCATCGATTGCAAGCACTGGCAAATCAAGCCACCTTATGACTTGGAGCACATGTACAGAAATAGGAAGGACTTGTGCTCCCTAAATGTACAAGTCTTTTGCAACGGTAGGGGTGTCATCATCCAGCCGACCTCAAAGGGCCTGGAAGCACGCATGGCAGCCTCATCTGGATGGACTGTGCTCTGCCTGGGGGCTTCAAGGGCAGAAAACTGTCTAATGGCTGGTTGCTAGGTTAGTTTTTTTTAAAGTACAGATGGTACAGTAAACACCGGCTAATGTACACACCTTCATAACCCAAACATTGTTAGTAACAGTGGATGCTTGTATTATTTTCACACATCAATGCTAATTGGACACTTAAGGAGAAGCAAACTATGATGGAATTGACAATGTCGCAAGTGTAAAGTCTGCAGCTTATGAATTTTACTTCATACATGTGAGACTGGAAAGTTGTGCTTTTGAAATAGCACAATACTTTTATTGCTTATTGAGCTTTTGTGCTTGTGACGCACTCACTGGAAATAGCAAGTGGGTGAAAATCGCCTGGCTGTTCGCAACATGCAGGGAGAAAGAGCTCAGGCAACACAGGAGCAGTAAATGCGCATTTTTTTAAAAAGCTCATCTTTTTTTCAATGTTGTTGCATATGTTGCATTTCCGTCGTACATGTTCTGAGCACAATTGCATAGTCGCACGGTTATTTCTACAAATCGTATTTGACCTGAACACACGCTTGTTGATCTCTGAAGGTGACTCTCCCTATGCCTGAGAGCCATGGCTGCTCACCCTTCTGTCCGTGGCTGGCCCAGCTAAGCAGCAGTGCAGTGCAGCCCCCACCCATGCAAGAAATGTCATACAGTGCACCTTTGGTGTTCTGAGCAGGGCACAGCATATCCGTCCGGCATGGCATTGACAGCAGTAGTGATGATGGTGAGTGTTTGTGGAAACCATAAGAGCCTATTAACATGCATTTGTGGATTATGAGTGCGTTTGTTGCTCACAATCATTTCTCCTAATCAAGTGCATTTATTTTTCAAAGTGTACTTTTGGTAGGAAAAACGGCTTTGAGAAACAAAAACATACATAATCTGCAAGTGCTTTGTGCTTTCTAGTATTCAAAATTGTTCCTGCACACTGTATGATGACGTGGCTATATTGGATAACGTTAAAGTGATGAACAATAGCTGTTGTCTTGTAACATAGCAATACATGAGTACACTCTAAGAAAAAATAGAGTATTTTTTAGTATTTCTGCCACACAACAATAACGTAATCTTGCTTGCTCGGGTTTTCTTGTTTGAAAACCTGGCTCTTGGCACTTTCCTATCAAGAATGCTGTCACTCTAATGATGCGCGGAGGTAACGCGAGGAAAGTACGTGCTGGTAACAAATCGTGGTGGCAACGCGAGGAAAGTACGTGAGATGGATGACGATTGTAGTTGTGGGGTGGCAATTCTCCCCAAATACTTCATTTTTTCTTAGAGTGTAGCACAGTGAACTCATTTGTGGTCGGCTTCTTGAACCTAGTGTAAAGTCGAAATAGAAGATACTTTATTGGCTTATGTCTCACTATTAGGCAGAAGTTTGTTGCCTTCAAAATGAACATCGTAGTTATACATTTATATCATAAAATATTTTTTCAAAGACTTCATTGTTGGTGGCTCTATGTTCAGACCTTTTTTGTTTTTAATATTTCTTAATACTTGTCATCGGCTTCTGAAAATATGAGAGCTGGAGTTTCTAGCACATATCACTTGTCCAGTTTTACACATAGCACGGTTGTAACAATCATCTGCATTTTTCTATGTTCCAGCAGTACCACGGCATCAGGTGCCTCACTGTCATCTAATTGTACAGTGTATCTCGGACAAAACGCACAAGGCCAACAAGTAGACAGCGACTACCAGTGACTGTCCTGCTGTTCAATGTGCACGTCAACAGACAGAATGCATTGTGATATCTGGAACAGTTTGAATTGTATGGTGAGAATCTGCACAGCTGCAGTTTAATTGTTGAGCGGTGCATCATTCAGCAATTCCTTGCACTTGAGGATTCAAATTTAAATAAATTCTACATTTAATATACAAAACCTTGACATTAATGTACAGCACACTGTAGTAGTAGTGTGTAAATTAATTTCGGCTACCTTGAATTCTTAACATGCTCGTAAATCAAAGTGCATGTGTGTCTCTGCATTTCACTGCCATTAGAAACAGCAGCCATGGTCGGCAACCAAAACCGTGTTTTCATGTTTGGTAGTGCAAGAATGAAACCATTGAAGCGGGTAATTTTGCACTTGGTCGATATAGTCGTTCAGGATACGCGCATTAGTATAGCACAAATGATGTTCTGTTTATATAAGCTCTGGAAAGTCCTTCTCCACGGATTATTTAGATGCAAGGGGAGCGTCACTATTCCTAGCACGTCCCAACAGGCTTAAGCACCTGTGTAATGTTATCCCGTCGCCTGTCTGTCCTCTTCAACAGTCACCCTCTCTGCGTGTACTGTGTAAGTTTAAATTTTTTTCATATAGTGTTTGTTGCCATAGGTTTCTCCATTATGTAATTGTATACTCTGCAAATAGTTTACCATCTATGCAGTTTTGCTCATTTTACTGCTGAAAGTATTTATTGCTTTTTGTAGGGTGATTATAGCATGTATTTACTTATGCCTTTTGTTGCGTCTGTACAATGGTTTAGCCTGAAGAAGGCTGTTGGTATACTCTGATCTTGAAACTGGCGACTTCAAACAAATTTCTAGGCTGATAACCATTACTACTATCATCAGATAAGCTGTGATTGCTCCATGAAAATGTATTTACGATTCTGTAAACTGTGCCAGGTAAATGTTCTTAAATTATTTTATTGTGGTCCATGTTTTATGCGCCTGAAACATAATTACTTCATCGTGGTACATTATAAAATGTTATTCTGCACATTTCTGCTGATAAACATTGCAGCTGAGGCCAGCAGCAAGATATACATGCAAGGCAATGAAGCTTCACATCACATGCCTTGTCCAGAAGTGAATTGAAATTTTTTTTCGAGCGGAATGAGAGACTGCTATACAGCAGTCTCTCAATGTGCACACTTCTAAACCTTTTTAAGGAGTGTTTTCAGGAGAAGCAATACGGTCTCGACAACAGCATTTTTTGTACCGAGGAGCTTAGTAACAGCGAATTGTTTTATTTATGTATTGGTCCAGAATTTGTCCGACCTGTGCCAATTTTTCAGCCCACGTCACCTAACATGGCTTGTTATAGTGTTGTCAATGTGCCCGACTATGTAAATAAACTATGTGTCATATTGCAGACATGTACCAAAATGTGATGCATTGCACTTTTCCTTGGCATCACATTGTCAGGGGCTCTTTTCTTATATATCGTCATGGGCTGCCGCCCACCAAATGTATAAAAATTGCTTGTGAGTGGGCAGCAGCAGGAACTATGCATCAAATTGTTCCAGGAGGGTTCGAGAAATGCCGAGTTGGCACATAAAATTGGTGAGAGATTTCTCTCGTACGTTACTGCCTTGAAACCTCATGTGCTCAAGACTGAGTGTATCAGCATTGTTGTTTTATAGCAGTTCATCCTATTAACTACACCTCAACGTATGTATGTATGTATGTATGTATGTATGTATGTATGTATGTATGTATGTATGTATGTATGTATGTATGTATGTATGTATGTATGTATGTATGTATGTATGTATGTATGTATGTATGTATGTATGTATGTATGTATGTATGTATGTATGTATGTATGTATGTATGTATGTATGTATGTATGTATGTATGTGTATGCATGTATCTTAAACAAAAACTTACGTTATTTTGTTTACTGTAACTTTTATAAGAATTTTGCTATTCGCTTTCTAGTTCTCCTTTTTCAATCTCATTTTCATTTCTCAAGTATGTTTCCTACTGTGCAAAAATGAATGTAACCTTACATAAAATGTGTGCATTCAAACAAGATGTTTCATTTTCCAACGTACAGTTCTGAGCAAGAAGTCGAAAACTATGCAACCAACCAGCAAAAATAAGTTTATAGGACAGTTCCTCCGTGTAACATTGCTTCTACAGATTGCGTTTGTCGAATATGTAGAATAGAGTAGTCGACTTCAAACCAGCATAACCAAGCTTTCGCTCGTGGCTGTACATACTTTTACATATGTGAGTGGTATTTCTACGTATTGTCATACCTGTTGCCAATTACTATTTAGGGCACAAAACTAGTCAAGCTGAATACGCCAATTTTTGTCTGTCCACCTGTCATCTATACTTTAACTGCTGTTGATAAAGAATAAACTCGGGTTTAAAATTTTCAAGTACACACAAAGGGAAGAGTAGCCCTTAATGACGCAAATGAATTTGCCGTAATTTTTTCGCAGGCCTACTGCTTTGCCCTCACCTCAGAACTCGATAGCCTGCTGGAGTACTTTAGAGCCATCGACAGAGGCATTACACGGAGCTGCGCAAGACGACAGAGACCGAGATAGAAAACACATCACTGTGTGTGTGTCTTTTCTCTCTATTCCTGTCGTTTTGCGCTGCTGCGTGGAATGAATGCCACCCAACTAGCACGGAAACATGTCCCGACAAAGGCAGTCATCTTGGCCGCAAGCAGTTTGGCCGCCGCGTGTCTATTGATGTTCTTGAAAACACCGTGATGTCTGACCGGCGCTAGAATAGCCAGAGTCGTGAAAAGTAATGCCCAGGTATGATAATTGGGTTTCGGGACTGGGCGCTCTTGCGATAGTAGTGGTTAGAGAAAAAAAAGGTACTCTTATTTCTGTGATCCGTGAGGGAGCACGGCGCAGCGTTTTTGGGTCTAAAGGGGAGTGAAAGAAGAGAGCGGAAAGGCCACGTTATCAAAAAAAGAGTGCCCGAAACGCATAACCTCAGGCATTGCTATCTGTTTTTCCATAAAAAAAAATACGTGAGTGCTTGGCGACACTGCGAATCGAACCCAGTACCTCCCGCATTGCAGCCGGACGCTGTAACGACTCGACCACCACTGCAGTGTTTCGCAAGGGAGCTTGCCACTGTCACACTTACTTCATTGTATATATATTATCTTTCCCTCGAAAGACACCTAATGCAAAATGTCCGGCGAAAGTCGATCAAAAGAGAAAAAAAAAAAACTCGGGATTCGAGTGCATTTGCCTAAGGTGACTCGAAGGTTAAAGCCATTACGTGTGGTTATATTACCGTGCACTTTGTATCGAGTGCGACGTCACTAATCAACTATCGCTAATTGACTGTCACTAATGTCACTTTCACTAATTGAATATTCCATTTGTTTCGATTATCGTCATTTAAATAAACTTTCACTAAACAAATCACTGCTCACTTAATTTGCTTCGATTCTTATATATAAGCACAATCACACTTTCGCTCGCTTTTCTATGGCTTTCGCTCCCATAGACGTTAGTAAGTAACGCGACCGCCGTCTCTTTTTTTTTCTTTTTGTTAATCGTGCAAACGCGCAGCACGCGCGCCCTGTGAATCCATGCAGGCGCACGTGTAGTGATGTCACTTCAGGCCGAGACAACTGAACGCCACTTCTTTTATGTTTGCTCACGCAAACTCCGCAAGGACAAGTGACTGCGCCGTGTTTTCTGAAAAACATTAGCTCGCAGAAACCTCCCGACGAATCTTCCTCGTTTTACGCGTTCACATACCTAAGCGTACGCGATCGCTCTGGCATTCCGGCCCTGTCAAAATGCTGCGGTTAATTGAACTTGCGGCATTACGCGCATCATGCCTTTGTTACTGCTGCTTTATATTTCTGTACAAACGTTCTCCGTAGGCTCAAAAGCCGCTCCTATGTCTTGTACTGAGATCTTTGTAAGAAATGCAACATTTTACGTCTAGCTACAGAACACCCTAATGGCAACCACCATACCGTGCTCGAACATGCCTAATTAGTTGAGTGGCAGCGCAGCTTCATGAAAATGTAACTAAACTGGTTGTGGTAAACAAGGGGGGGGGGAACGTTTCGCTCACACCTTCAAACCTTCAATGTTTCAATTTATGCGTGGTTTATAGATGCGGTGCATCTGGAGCGTTGTTCGCCTGCACTTGACGAGATAGCACACGGACTATTAACGCCATCGAGCAACTAGATTTTGGTTAGCTATGGTCATCCATGAAACGCGAGCACTTGGCTTCGCGCAAGACCCCAGGACGTCTGCTGCAACGCGTAAGCGCTGTAGCAGGCGCCCGGAACTGGCAGCTGAGATACAGCGAAAATCAGGCGAAAATACATTCGCTATCATCGTATACCCTCGATGCTAGACGCTTCGCGTGCTGCCTTGCTATCACCTGCGCGCACTTCTTTCTTTCCTTGTCGTTTCATCGGCTTTCGCGTTGCCTCCTTTCCCTCAAAAGTGGCGAGTAAGTTAAATTCGTACCATTGCTATCGTATTCCCTCGAGATACGAGAATTCGTGGCTAAGAAATTGCGCAGGCAAGAGAAAGCTTTGTGAATTCGGCGCCAGGAGTTGTTTAAGGTGCAGTGAAATTTCACTGTACACTGGCCTCTATCATTTCGCCTCGGTGGAAATGCGAACGCCGTGGCTGGAATCGGACTCGCGACTTTGCGGTCAGCAGTCGAGCACCGTAAGCGCTACGCCACCGCAGCAGACCTATCCGTAAAGTAGCCATTGACCTCATGGAGATAGTGGCTGTGCTATGTAAGCATTCGAATTTTCAAGCATGTGGGAAAAATGTGCGGCAGTGCATTCCTTTTGACTGATCTTTATAACAACTACCGGCTAATGCAATGAATATATATATATATATATATATATATATATAGATAGATAGATAGATAGATAGATAGATAGATAGATAGATAGATAGATAGAGAGAGAGAGAGAGAAATGTAATGCGGAAAGGCAGGGAGGTTAACCAGAAAACATATCTGGTTTGCTACCCTGCTATATATATATATATATATATATATATATATATATATATATATATAGTCATTGCATATATATATATATATATATAGTCATTGCATTAGCCGGTAGTGGTTATAAAGATCAGTCAAAAGAATATATAATATATATATAGTGAGGTGGATGCTCCGTGAGTAACAGTAACAACGGAAGTCTTTATTTCGACAGTCTCGGCCAGAGCCTGTCCTTCATCAGGAATGAGTGTACATGTTGCTTGGACTCATATTTATACAGTCTTGTATAAAAAACGAGAAAGGAAGGAAGAAAGACATACAGAGAGGAGAAGAAAAGGCGGGGGGGGGGAGAAAAATAAAAATAAAAACAAAACCAAGAGCCGCAGAAATTTCCAGGGGCCACTGCGCCGTTCAAGTGGTGTCGTCATTGCTTATACCTTTGGAAGCTCGCGTTCTGTGTGTGTTAGGGCGGCGGTACCTTTAATTTAGACGGCGTGTATGAATAGCCGCCCACGGGAAAGGCTGGTGTTTGTGGAAGTGCACATACATCGACTTACTCGCTTACCAAGTATTCCTCTCGCCCCCTCCTCCTTTTGCTACTGACAGCCACCATTCAGTTGTCGGAGGCCTTGACTGGACGACAGTGGTGGGGCCTTGTAGTCTTGAATACAGCCGACTACATACAAGAAGCATACCGTCAACTAAATGATTTAAAGTTTTACGCACGCCTCCCAGGGTATCCGACAGACGAATATGCGTGTATCGTAGCAAGAGAACTGAAGAAACTGTTGGACGCAGGAAGAATAACACCCACTGAGGACAAACTAATGCGACCAGCACACCCTCGTCCAGGTCGCTTCTACATACTCCCAAAAATTCATAAACACGGCCAGCCAGTTCGACCAATCATATCATATCAGGTACAGTAACCGAACCCATATCGGGGTACGTGGAGAAGTTAATAATCCACATTACTTGCACTCTCCAGCCGTATGTAATAGACACCACACATTTTCTTCCATATATGCAGACCTGTGCGTGCCGAAAAATTCATTCTTAGTTACCCTTCATGTGTCCTCGTTGTATACAAACATCCCTCACGATGATGGCATAGCAGCATTAAAAACCTTGTACACACACCATAGACAACCTGACACCCCAGATTTCCCTGCTATCGCAAGTTCGACGAGGATGGTCTTGGAATTGAACTCATTAGAATTCAACCAGGAGTACTTGCGACAAATTAGCAGAACCGCTGTGGGTACTAAACGGGCACCAAAGTATGCTAACATTTTTACGGGAAAGCTAGAATCCGAATTGCTGTGCCAGACCACTTTGAAACCACTCCTATACAGAAGATACATAGACGACATTTTTCTCATTTGGACCCACAGCGAATACGAACTGCTAAGCTTTATCGACACTTACAATGCTGTGCATCCAAACGTACACTTCACACACATCTGTTCGCAAGTAACCCTAAATTTTCTTGACGTTACCATAACGACAGAAGATGACAAACTTTCCACAACCCTCTACCGCAAACCAACGAATCAACAACAATACCTCCATTACCAAAGTGAGCACCCGCGCCACCGTAAAAATAGCATTCCATACAGCCAAGCCTACCGTTTTAAGCGAATTTGCTCAAGAGACGCTGATTTTAATACGAGCTCACAGAGGCTTAAACTGATGCTGGATAAACAGAAATACCCTCCCCATGTAATCGACGACGTTTCAAAAAGCTAGAAAACTGAAGCGTGATGACGTTCTTATGAAGCGGCCACCACAGCACAAACTGCAAGAGACAAACCTGTGTTTAACGTACAGCACGAACTCCCCCAATGTAAACAAAATCTTTAAACAACATTACAACATACTTGAACAAAGTCTACGTCTGAAACGCACATTTTCATGCGCCCCTGGCATCGTTTACCGACGATCGAGAAAGCTCAAAGACAAACTTGTAAACTCCCAAATCAACACTTCAACTCCTAATAATTCGTGCCGACCATGTCTAAAGCCTCGATGTCTTGTATGTAAGGCAATGCGAGAGACAAGCAAGGTAACCAGCGCACAATCCAAGTTTTGCATTAACATACGAGGAAAGCTCACATGCGATTCCTCTAATGTGGTATATCTACTCGAATGCAACGTGTCAGCATGCAATACATCGGACAAACAGAAATACCATTTAGGATTCGCTTTAATAATCACGGAGCCCACGTAAAATCAGCCCCAAATCTATCTCTATCGAAACATCTTAACCTTCCCGGCCATTCATTTGACAAATTATCAGTTGCACTCTTAGAAACAGGATTTAAATCAAACCGGGAACGTGAACAACGCGAGTCATACCTCAAACACCCGTTTAACACCCTCGAAAAGGCATAAATGAGAACCCGGGTACACTTGCAGCAATTAAAGCGCTGTAAAGTAATAATAAACATAACAATTGAAGAGTTCGCGGCAGTGTAACTGTGACGGTGACTGGACAGTTAGAAATATCTTTAAATATCTTTTATTGTCACTACTCTCTCTGAGGAACTACTGTCGTCTATTTCCATCTCTATCTGACTAACCGACCAATGGTTTTAAACATGACATGTCTAAGAGCCACCGCGTACACAAGCAAGAACCCCCCAACGCAGAATTCCTGAACGAACTGGTAATTACATTAAACGCCCGTTTGCTTCTTCTTGCGGCAATGCGCCCGTTCGCTTCTCCTTGCGGCAACGCGCGGTGTCCCCCTCGAAGCGAGACGTCGCCGTAGTAATGAGGTATATCTACACTTAAAGAACCTTTTCTGCCCGCGCCGCAACACCGGAGCTGCGGGACCGTCCTGTTAAGGAACAATATGCGAAGGGAGGGAACTATATAGACGAAAGATTCCAACCGATTGCCCTACCACTGTCGTCCAGTCAAGGCCACCGCCAACTGAATGGTGACTGTCGGTAGATAAAAAAGAGGCGGCGAGACGAATACTTCGTAAGCGAGTAAGTCGTTCTACGTGCACTTCCACAAACACCAGCCTTTCCCGTGGGCGGCTATTCATACACGCCGTCTACATTAAAGGTACCGCCAGCCTAACACACAGAGAACGCAATGCTTCCAAAGATATAAGCAATGACGACGCCACTTGCACGGCGCAGTGGCCCCTGGAAATTTCTCCGGCTCATGCTTTTGTTTTTCTTTTTCTCCCCCCCCCCTTTTTCTTCTCTCTCTGTCTTTCTTGCTTCCTTTCTCGTTTTTTGTGCAAGACTGTATAAATATGAGTGCAAGCAACATGTACATTCATTCCTGATGAAGGCCAGGCTCTGGCCGAGACTGTCGAAATAAAGACTTCCGTTGTTACTGTTACTCACGGAGGATCCACTTCACTGTTTTCAACGCGAAGGCCACTTTCGCCAGCATGCCTGCCTATATATATATATATATATATATATATATATATATATATATTCTGCCAAAATGGCAGAAAAAAGAGTGTTCCACACTCGCCGCCATGGCTGCGACTGGCGCTGACTGACACTCCTAAGTTTCAATCCACATATATACCCTATAAAGTGGACGTTCTTCACATTTATATTCTAATTACTACAAATAACACCCCCTATACTTTCCTTGGCATTTCTGTCTGTTAGTTCTCATTAATATTGTGTCTAACAAAGAAAAACGAGCCCTTAAGAGTAAACTTCTTTCCTTCATATATATATATATATATATATATATATATACATATGTGTGTGTGTGTGTGTGTGTGTGTGTGTGTGTGTGCGTGCGCGTGTGTGTGTGTGTGTGTATGTGTGTGTGTGCGTGGTAGCTGTGTAATTGTGCTGTTGATTTTTTTCCAGAAATGCGAGAATGGATACCGCTGCCCAAATCACTGCTACGGTTGTAGCGGCAGAGTCTATTTTTTAAAACCTCGCGCACACTGCGTCTGAATACTACGCTCAACAAATCGATTCTTTATTCAAATAAAGAATGGAGACGCAAGGTTGCAATGTCTGCATTACTTCCACAATTAAAAAACGTAGATGTTGGCAGCGAATCCATGTAATGCAAAACGGTTAAAAATTATAGCGAACACATTACAAGTCCAACATACGCAGCTGCGTTTCATCGGCTTCAATGATGCGCATGTCATGTGATCAGCAGCAAGCCTTGTTTTCGCAGTAGGACGCTGTTGAAACTCCTGCGCCTGACAGCTTAGTGCAGGAACTCCGCCACTCGGTCCTTGCGCGTTTCGCCGGTTCATCGGAGTGCATTCGAAAGTTATGTGTGCCACGAGCTAAATAAAGATTATCGTTCGCTAGAAGAGAGTTATTGGAAACTGAACAGTCACACACTTTCATGTGTTGACTTTATAACAAAAAAATTGCAACGTGGTTAAACTATGCTTAGGTCTGTACTACCAACATATTCTTGCGATAGTTCACACGGGGTCTAAGTGCGATGAGTAGATCACCTCGGAAGTCGGAAACAGGTAATCGACCATTCGCTTAGTCTCGTAATATATGGAATAAATAAATGCAGAAAAATATGATTATCATGTATAATCTTGTAATGGCCGCAGGATTTACCCCGAGATTTGAGGTGAAGAGAATTTTTAATGCGGCAGCGTTAAGGAGCTAGTTTCGCAGAAGCTATATTGTCAGCCTCGGTGGTTGTGAGCGAAAAGTCAGCGTTGTACGTGCGCGAAAATGCGATATATATGCAAAAAATTTGCACCATCTCCGACTAAATGAAACCATGAGCGGAAGCGAAGCAGCACTGGGGGTGCACACCAAGTTTCCGTTTATGTTCACTCGGCGTTTCCGTTAGTGCGTGCAGTTCGTATTTAGTGTGTGTTATCATTACGTAGCGAGCCCTGCGCAGCTGCTGCTCCACGACGATATCGATCTCGGCAGAGATAGGAGTGCTGCTGCAACTGGCGCCGACGTTGACGTTACAACTCATGTGAACGGCAGCGAAGTTAGAATGACGAAAGCCGACCGAGCTCACACGCTTATATGCACATGGAATGGGGAAGGGAGAGGAGAGAGTGGGTTACAGGCTGTGTTTGCCTGCAGCACGGCTGCATCACGTGAGAGGAGAGGCTGCAACACGGCTGCAGCGCGGGGAATGAGAGGAGAAAAAGCGACCAAACACCTGCGTAAAGGAGGAGAGTGGGAGAGAGAGTAGGCGCATGCGCAGTTTAGCGCGGATGCCACCGCATCAAGCTCCCTCATAAGATGCTTTGCATATAAAAAAATGACAAAGCTTCCACTTGGCCGCGCAAGACTTGATAACAGCGAATCTGACGATCCAAGTAGGAGGCTTTACGGCTAATGCTAGGTCACTTGGTTAAGGCTAGGTTCCAAACTAGGTTTAAGCAATGCTATTTTTTATGGCTGTTGGATCGACCACCTTTCTTCATGTCAGCCGCTTTCTTGTAAGGTAGGTGGGTCGTATCGCCGCCGCTGCTCTTCGCAAGCAGAGCCTCTTGATAGGAGCATGTTCTTCAGCTGCACGGTTCTTCCTCGGACGACCCATGGCCTCACGCTGCCTCAGGAAGACCAGGCGCGGCTTTTTATAGCGATATCGAAGATATGCACATGCGCGGTAGGTCTTTTTATGACGTGTTTATTGACGTAAATGATTGCTAGGCAACTCTCTTATTTAAGCTTGTCGCTTTTATACTTAGTCATTTCGGTAGCATCGACTCGACTCCTCGGCAGCTGATGCTATGGAGCCGCATGCGTGGATTGGCATAACGTCACGTCAGCTGTCGCGGTTGCTAGGCGCGGCTTTCCCGTTACCGAGCGCGGCTTGGCTGCGGCTTCTCCGTTGCTACTGCTTCGGTCAATGCGTGGCTTCGCATGTCGTCAAACCAGCTGACGCGGCAGCGAGGCGAGGCCTGGTGGTGCGCAGCTGTGGCGTCGGTGGTTGTTTGGCAGCGGCGCGGCGAGGTTTCTTCGCGGAACAGCCATTTTTATGCCGTGCCTAACCGCTTCGTTTTTAATAAATCAATAATAAAGTACTTGGCGGACGCTTGAGCTTTGCCTTACAGAGTGGAGTGCGACAGCATAATTGGTCCCCAGTGCATCGCCTTCTGAAGCGGTCTGTGCGAGTAACATTGGCCGTTTCAAACCACCCTGGGGTGCCTGGTTGGAACACAGTTACTAAGTGCCCACTGCACCCTAATTCTTCCTTTTGCGAATTGACGAAGCGCCCACTACGTGTCCGTAACGCTGCACGCACACCTGAGCAGCTACATACTTTACTGGCGCTGCCTCTGATAATGATTAATCATACGTGAGCGGTTTGTAATCGATGGTCAATTAAACACCAGCTCGTTGATCATTTCACATGTTTCGACCACTGATCTCCAATAGATTTGCTGGATGGCGCGTTGCTGCTGTCACGGCCGGGCGCGCGCACGGCCACCAGAAGTTCAAGGGCTCGTCCCGGAAGTGGGTCGTGTGCTGCGCTTCTCAGCCGCCGATTAGCTTTTTTTTATTTGCGACATAGAATTGCCCTTAAGGCATAATATTTGTTATGTATATATCTGTTAAATGTGCGCCGTTAGGCCGGTGTTGTGTATGAAGTGAAGAAGCGTCTTGTGGAATGTGTTGTCATGTATCCATCGGTCATAACTGTTTCTGTCACTGTAGCGGAGACCAGCGTGCAGGAGATGACGGGACCGTTCCGACTGTAATCCTTGGCATGTCCATATAAGGTGGTATGCATCTGCTTGCACCACTGGAACAGAACAGTATGGGCATGTAGCACCAACTGGTAAATGCGACCAGTTCCATGTTGAGATAACAGCTGGTGTAAGGGCCACCCTTGCCGGAAGCCTCCTAAGCACGACTTCCTCCGCCCTTGTAAGGTGAAGGGGTAGAGAGCAGACACATGGTGGGATAAGAGCGCGTGTGTTCTGCCGGTGAACATTTTTACCGGCACGGAGTGTACTTAGGGGTTCGCGTTCATTTTGGCTTGTAGTTCACACCTCATTGCATTTTAAGACGTGATTTTCTTCCAGACCACAAATACTATGCTACAGAAACATGCGACGTTATTTTATGAAGCAGAATTTAGCACAGAAATGAAGGAAAATGTATCTTGTGTCATGGTTTTAGCGGACAAGACGCAGCTCGAATGGGATTCACGCTGGTGAGCGGACACTACGAGCGGTGTAAATATGCACGTCTTGCAATAAATTATTAGTCGTATAATAACTTAGCCGACAATCAACCAGCGCTCACGAAAAGATGATAAGCGAGTTCGATAACAATGCGAAAGAAGCTGACCGGTATAGAAGTTTCGGTTATGGGGCTGCTGCACGCTTAAAATAAAAATAATCTGCAGTGACTGCGCTGCTTGCTCCTCGTATAAATTAAAAAAAACGAATACGGTAGAAACCTTCGCAGTACTGTCAGCAAAAGTACGCAAATATATACATAACCAGGGCGTAGTGAAAGTGCTACCCAAGGTAAGGTTTGTGCAATGATTAATAATATCTGGGTGTTACGAGCCCAAAATACGGTATAGTAATGAATAACGCTTACATAAGCGCTCCGAATAAGTTCGACCACCAGGGATTCTCTCACATGCACCGACATCGCGCAGTACGCGGAGCTCTAACATTTCACATTCATCGAATGCGACCGCCGAGGCCGGGATGGAACCCGCGGATTTCGGGTGGGCAGCTGAGCACCGTAGCCACAGAGCTACCACGGCGACACTTTTGCTCTAGAGGAAAATCTTGTGGCTTGATAAACACATACATTGCTAGTTTTGAGGGACAATAACCCAGTCTGCACATTGGTGCCCATTGGAAACCGACATTTTCTACTTTCATTCGCCAAGTGGTTACAGCTTTTATCTACAATTTAACAAATGCTGTACAGTTTAAGGTACAACAAGCAGGCGTTTTTGGCGAAATGCGAACGACACCGACCCAAACGTTGCAGCAGCTACGCTTGCACGGCGGCCATTTGCCCAACTTCCGGGACGAGTGCTCTAACTTCCGATGACCGTGCGCCGGAGAGCTCGAAGCAGCAGCCAGCAAACCTAGTGTAGATCAGTGGTTTCGACGGCTGGTGCGATTCTGCGTTCTGCCATGCAACCAAATGCGTTAAGGAGAGCCCTCCCACTGCAAGACATTCACGTAAAATATTGTCACGGGGTCGTGACGTGGACGCGGCAGCAGTCGCCTTGTTCAAGACTAAACTTTTTATTTGGGCGAACCTGTGCCCGGTAAACGACAAAGCCAAACTACAAGCGACACATGCTTGCACTGATAGCGGCGAACAGAGCGTCAGCCGTCGATAATCTGCTCTGCGGCAAGGCGCATCTGCATTTATACATGCGACATCGAACACTCCAGCCTGGATAGTAAAACCACTAGGAGGCAACATAACACAGAGAGCCGGCGTGATGACTGAGCAGAAGCCTGCGGGTTCATTCTATGCTGACCATATTGCCTTCTTTGAGAACAGCCGAGATGATATTGACACGCCTGTATAGATAAAAGAGAATGACAATGAAGAGGTTTTAGAGACTGGCTAGTGGGGCAGTAGGTTTCGGAAAGAAAGACGAAGAAGACGTTTGGCTGTACGAGTCAGGTAAACTCAGCTGTCTGGTCGGCTCAAAATTGTAATTAATATAATTATCCTTCATAGGCTATATTACCTTTTGTAATTAGATTGCTCTGTATCTTCGCGTTTTTTTTCTACTTTAGTAATAGGGAGGTTAAAAAAACTACCGTAATTATCATCCGTGGCTACAATAATTTTTCTTGGCCAATCCCCCAGAGTGGGTATGTGCCAGAATTAGTAGGCTCCAACCAACCAAAAACTGCTTTTGAACACGCTGTCTCGCTGTTCCAAGTTGTGATTGTCCTTTTTCGCGTTGCACCGCGACAAAATACTGCGGCTGGCGGGTATATGCAAGTGGGAAGGTGCAGCTCCAGAATTAGCATATAGTGTAACAAAATGTGCATTAAAAATATTTAATGATCAGGTGTTGTCAACGCCAGGAAATACCGAGGGTAACATAGCAGAAGTACGCCGGAGTGTGGGGCAAACGAGAGTGATAGATCCGCGGAGATGCTCGAAAAAACCACGGTATCAAAGGGAAAGCAGAATGCTGCAATACCATTATTGCTTACAGATTTATGGAAAGGTTTAATGATTTTGGAGCCCACATTTGAGAATTCAGTCGTGTGCATGAAGTCAGAGGTGGAGTCAGGACGGGACGTGGATCAAAGGACTGTGTGACGCCTCGTGTTGGGCGCTCATGGGAATGCGACAAATGAGGCTGTCAATAATGGTATGGGTTGGACAACTTTTGATGTGAAAGAAACTCAGGGAAAAAAGGGGGTTCGGAGAGAGGCTAAGGAACATAGACAGTAGATGGGCAGAGAAGGATGAGGGAAAGGAGGAGGGAAAGAGGTATATAAAGGGGCCGAAAAGGAAGTGAGAGTGAGAGGAAAGATGAGGGGAGAGTGTAAAGCGCGTAAAGCATAGCATAACCTTGAATAGTATCCGCCTCGTGCGCTGCTGCTTTCAGTGGTACTGGTGGCGCCACCAACGGCGGACGGTGGCGATAGGTGGATCTGCGCGGCTCAGAGAAGCCGTGGGTAAAGCGCCTGTTACTCTCCGTTTTTCTATTCATGTTTCATTCTGGTTTGATATTTGTACTGCCGACGCTGCTCCACTAGACAACCATGCCGTCTGTTACGTCCATTGTTCTATATTATTTGCTTTAAAATGACAGGCCCGTTTTTTAATGCGTGCGCGCGATGCACTGCGTACGTTTCTTACGTGCATGTGTCCAAGTTGTTTGCGTGATCTGTTAACACAGATGAAATAAAAATTGTTGCAGTACAAAACAGCATTCTTGTTTTATTGAACACCCCAAACAGTACAACAATGACTATTACGGCTGTATGCCTGCTTAAGAAACGCACAAAAGACACGCGATTTTATCTTCGCCCAACACTCGTAGCACTCAACTAGGCCAAGAAAACCAAAATCTAACTTGCTGAACGTTTTAACAGCCGTCACACAGCTGCATAATAATGCGTGAAAGTACTGTAGCAAATGACCAACAAACATTCACACAGCGTTTCTTTTTTTGTTCACAGACCGTATTAACATATGAGGAAGTTCTAACTGCATTGCAATCACATATTTCGGAATATCTAATCACTTTCACCATTGAAGCCACAATCCTCTAACACATGCGCTTTAAATTGAGCATGGCATTACTGAGACTTATATAGGAAATGCGCACGCGTGGCATTACTCAGATTTATATAGGAAATGCGCACGTGTGCAATGTATCTCGTATGCTAGATTCTCCTTTGGTACGTGCAGCTCAAAATAAAATGCGATTCTAGAAGTAATGTTCGTGGAGTAGCGAGCATATAGCAGAGCAACTACTTACAGCATCACTTACCTTTGCCAAAACGGTATTCCAATTGCAATTCAATATTAACCGACGCAACAACGATAACAAGACGCTTGTTGCACACAGGCGTACCAGGTTGACGCTCGAGGCCAAGCGCGGTATTTTAAGTGTAGCACAATCGTTCGCGTACAGTACGCTAGAATATTCTGGCACAATGTCGTCAAGCTTGCAGTCACTTCAGCGGTTCCCACGATGTAGCACCAGTTGACGTCCTCGCGTCATCAAACTTCTACGACGCCGAGAACTACGCACACAGCTGACTTGGAAAAACGCGGTCTTGCAGGAGGCCATCTTGTCCCGCAACCAACGGACAAAAGTACACAACTGAGGCGTCTGAAACATTGCCGTTGATGAGATGGCAGCTGAACGAAATCAGGGCTCGTCGTCCGACGTGTGGCCACCGCCTTAACACAATATTAACGTTGCAACGTTCAAGGAAGACGCGACGAGCCCAGCCGGTCTTGTCGGGTACGCTACAGCACAGTGCACAGCGCGCGCTCTCACGGCCACCGAAAGAAATAAAAGAAAGTGGAGCGAGGAGTTAGCTTGGAGCATGGCCAGTCGGTGGAAGCAAGAGGACGTGTTGCGTCGTCGGTGTGGCGTATTGTCGAGAGATGGCGCTAGTTTGTTTTTGCGCAACGAAATCGCAAACTTGATTCAAAATGCGTGGGATCCTATGGGGGGTTGGGAGAGGGCACAACCGCCTTAGCCGAGCGGTGGCGCCACCATACCGGTGCACGAGGCGGATAGCGCGGCAAGTGGGTGGGAAAGGGAAGTGATAATGAGGTATAGAGGTGTGCGAATATTGAATTTTTCAACCGAATTCAATACGAATCGAATAGCAATGACATCGAATCAAATACGAATACAAATCGAATACTATTTGAATACCATTCGAATAGTAAGGCGGTCACTTTCAAAGCAGCCCTAGAATGGTAATGTCACCATTTTCGATACAGCCCGAGAATTCCACATTTTATTTGAGACATGTAACTCACAAGCTTTAACAAAGGAACATACGATTACTTTTAACTGAGAAAAAAGACAATCATGTAAACAGAGGCAAAATCGTATACAGCTGCAACAAGAGCCTTATAAATATTTTGTAACTGAAGGTTGAAATACAGCATTGGCTACAGAGATGGCACTTTATCAACAGCTTTTAAATAAAATGGTTTTAACAACACTAGCAGCTTATAAATAAATATTAAACAAATTCATTAGCCAACACCATCATCAATATCACGATGAAAACTTAGAGGACGCTAGTTTCGCTTTCAAGAGCAGAACGCAATAGCCTAATCGGACCATGTTTGTATCGCGTTCCCAATCGTTAGCCTGGCTTCGATTCTCAGTGGACGCCTAAGCCATGCAGCAAGAAAAGCCAAAGTGTGGTGCTCGGTAATTAACAGATTGCTTACACAACAGTTTCACATGGTAACAACTCAATGAAAAAATTTGGCGCATCCCACGTAGCGTGGGAGTGGAAGTCATGCGAAGCATGCGGCGGGATGGTGACAGTGGCGTAATTTTTTACTGATCGAAACGTTACAAAATGACGCTAAAGATTTGTATAAATTTTGCACACATATATTTTGAAGAGCCGCATATGTATTATATAGCAGTTGTTTACAGTTGGGTACCGCTGCCAGCGGCGATGGGGGTATTGCCAACACCATAAGCGCTAAGCTGATATGTAGTGCTTATAGTTGCCCCTTATGATGGAGAACGCACGCACGTTTTACGAACCCATTACATGTCTGGAAGAAGTTCTTGACAGTTCATGAAAAAGGCCATCATCAACTTGATCAGTGAGCACCAGGAGCTGGTCATGACTTAATTGTTATCGGATCAGGTCGTGATCGCGGTGACGAGGGGCCATGTGTAGTGAAGTATGAGGCATAGTAGAGCTGTTGGAAATCGTGGATGCCTCGGTCATTTCGTCGACAAGTTGTCTGTAGATAGAGCCGGCGTCATGTCGGAACCAGAAGTCCCCTTCGCGTTGGTGAGGTATAAGCCGTCGAGGCTGGTAGGCCTGGACAGTGCTACGTAGACCAACATCAGTGGATAACGCTTGCATTCGTAGATTACCTGGGCGTATGTGGCCTACATAGCCAAGTCTACAAAGCGGCTGTCAATCAATTTGGCAGCATCCTCGGTCAGCATGAGGCCATCGCCCATCCTCGTAAGAAATAAAGAGGGCACTGCGTCGTTCTGGCAGACTAAGTGCAGATTACGGTGCAGTGATGTGAATGTCATATGTAACCTTCGTTAATGTATTCCTCCGAGGTCGAGCAATGCTTCAATATAGCTTGATGAATCATAGGAATACAAATGTAATGTTTATTAGACTGCCATAAAAGCGGAGCCAACACTGGAACCACAAACGTTAATCTGATATGACGCCTGTATCGAAAGAGTACACATCGTAGAAATATCATGTAGTGTTCATTGCTTTCTTGTAAAATTAGATATCAAGTAGCACAACCACAATTGACGTTGCACCGATATTACGCCTGCTTAGGCTGTTTTTCCAAACCAGTTTATTTACATGGCATGGCTCTGTGGTACCATACCTGATTGCCACGCAGAATGCTTGGGTTCTATTCCTGCTGGGATCCTGATTTTCATTCTTTCTATTAGTCGATTCAACGCTACCGAAGTCGGTTTTTCTTAACGTTCTTGCATTTAAGTTACAAATGTTTGTTCTCGCTATTCGTGGGTAGATATAATCTGTCAATCACCTGCGGCGTACACCCGTACACCGCGGCTCGTGGTAAACGGGTATGTGCCACACTTGTCTGGAGGATAAGGTTTGACGATGTACGCGACAGGATTTTCACGTTATTCATGTGATGAACCGGCAGTCATATTCGTCAAATCCTCTTACCCTCTCATGCAAATTTTGGCATACACCAAGTTAAGAAGGCGATCATGAGAGCACCCAGACGTAGGCGGCTCTATTGATGGATAGATAGATTGATAGATAGCTACGTACACAGAAACGCTCAAAGTGCCAAAGTTTCGATAAGAAATGCTTCGCATTTAAAAAAACTTCAATACAAAAGTTTTAGCGCTTGCTCAGAAATATCAGATTTTTTCACCTATGCTAACTCCATTGGTTAATTTTTTCAGCCTTTCGTTAGGGCACACGAATTTAACAAAATTCAATGCAGTTAATTCATCGACAAAGTTGTAGTTAGTGCGGAGCAGTGGTTCGCCTGCCATTCGGCGAAGCTGGTGTTCCCATCCTCCTTTCCCTCTTCGTCACTCTCCCATTACTCCTCCTCACTTTGACATCCCTTTCCGAGTAAGGGTGAGAAGGTTTCTTTTTTTCTCCTTCCTTGCTATACTACACTTGACACGGCTATGCTTTTACTTCCTCTAATCCTTTCCTCCTCCTCACTTCCCTTTCCCACCCCGTTCCATATTATACTGAGAGAGTGTAAAGCATAACTATGCCATTCCTTACCCTCTCCCACTCATCTCCACCATCCTCATCCTCACCTGCCTTCCTACCATTTGCTATACGGCACTATTCATGGCTATGCGATGATTTACCATCATCCTCCCCATTCTCGTAGCACTCCTCCTTACACTCACTTCTCTTTCCCACCCACTTGCTATGATATAAAATAGATGGCTATGCTATGAGTTGCCCTCTGCGCTCCCCCTTTTCGTTCTCCTCGCCGTCATCTCGGGTTTCCATTCCCTCGCTATACTTACTATACATGGCTAAGCTGTCCTAGGAACTGCTGGCACCGATCGTTACGCCAAGCCACGGCACGAGACATGAGTCGACGACAGCCCAAGTTCCCAAAGTGCTCCGCACCTAAATATACCACATGACTGACGCCCTTAATCGCGGCGCCTTTAATGCACTAAAATGTAAGTTGAACGAATTATCAAAGGCTGCTCCGCGACGTGATGTCCACTAAACAGGGTATCGGGAACTGTCATATGGTCGTCAAGCGAGAGCAACAGTGTCCCGCTTTACGGAACTAAATTACTCAACAAAAAAGTAACAGCAACTGGCAAATGTAACAAGAGACCGTAGGCAGCATTTCATGCCACATAGGCATCGTTTCGTTTATTTTCGCACCAACGAAGAGCCAGAATGGAGGATGCCAGGGTGATAATGTGGTGAACGTCGTTCACTCACACGTGGCAGCCGCATCTTAGTCGAAAATTCCTTTGTATAAAACGAAAGTGTTGTAGGTGGCGTCAACCAAGACTTCATTGACATTATTTCCGTCCCAGATGTGAAGTCGGTAAAATGCACATGAACGTAATGAAAAAAAAAACTAAAATTTCCGTCTATTTAGATCACCTGAGAGTCGAAGCCGCCTCATCTCGGTCCGCAACGATAGGCGACGGTCGCTCTACTCACTGTACTATCGACGCTCCTGCGTGAGGCTTCGCAAACGCGCCTCAAATCTCGCACATCTCCCTTTAACACTGACCTTTCTTGGCGCGGTACGTGTCGCCATCTGGGATCGGTGAAGCGAAGTACTGCACAATGGCACTAACGGGCACCGATAGGGATCGCTTCGGTAGTTTCAGCTTTAGGTGCAGTGAGAGAAACGCCAGCGGAAAGCGGAACGCCTTCCTGAGTTCGCGGCTCAAGCTACGAAATCTGTCTCTCGCGTTGCTGAAGCACTCTATGGTATACGCATGAGCACAGGCGTAGGTTGTCCTATTACTGGGGAGAGCGCACTTTGGCCGTTCTCTTCTCAAATGAAGACTCTTTGAATGAATGTATATCGAGTACCGGTATTATGTGATCGTTGATGCTATCTTTGCGCGGCATTCAGCATATGGTGTGTCCAAGTGTATGTTAGCTATTTCAGCTACCACAAGGGTTAACTCATCAACTTCCGCGTTAGTCCTCGGGATGGAGATCACTCCATAGGCGTCAACGTTGGTTCATCCACGTCAAACAGTGCTGCAGCTCCCAAACACGAATAGACATTTTACGAGGTCTCGTATATCATTGTACATTAAACACTTGACTGTGAAGACACGGTTCACTTTCGTGTTATTCCGATTGTTATGACGGATGAATCAACTAGGTTTTTTTACAGCTCTTATGAGATGACAACAAGGGCCGTGTTTGGTGCCGTAGTTGTCCGCCGCCGCCGGTGTCCGTAACCAGTATCACACGAAATAAGAAAAATTACACCATCTCCCGCAAAATGGAACCATGTGTGGACGCGAAGCAGCCGGGAGATGATTGGCTTGAGCGGGAGATGCTGTAATTTTTTTGGGAGCTGGCTCACCAGATTCTTAAGCTGGGGCGAAGTGCCGCCGTAAGCTGCATCCATTCATTAAAAGCGTCGCGGAACGCGAAGAGAAACGCGAGGCGCGTCGTGCCTTCCCTCTAGCGTGGTCATTAATTCTCACAGGGTGAGCGTGGAACGTGGTTGACAGGTGCGCGAGAGAGGGGCCGCATTGAGGCGAGAGAGGGGGAGAGGACGCGCATGCGCTGGCGCTGATTGCGGCGTTGCGCAGGAGATAATGAGGCCCGCGAGGGGGGTGGAGCATCGGAGGGCGAGAATGAGGCGCGCGAGAGCGGGGGAGCGTAGGAGAGGAAAGAAGAGAAAGCACGCGCATGCGCAGTGGAGCGCGGACGCTACCGCCGGACACAGCCCCGAACAAAAAAACGCCAGGCCTGCGCTAAAACCGCAGCACAGTCACAGCGAAAGCTGGAAGAGCGGCGTTTCTAGAGCCCGTTTTAAGCTCTCTTGGGGCGACAATACAAGTACACTAGAAAGGTAAACACTACGCCATAAATCGCAAGTTGGGAAGCACCTACTAAGCCATTATTCGTCATTCTGCGGAGAAGCGAGGCACGAGCTACACGTCTGTAAGGCATTATGTGCACTTTGTTGACGCGACGACTGATGACGATGAAGAATTATGGCTCAGCCCTTTGTAATGGGTTGGAAGCTTTAAACGGCCCATCAGTTACGTAATTTGCATTGGGTGACGCCCGGTCGCTATTTCCTTCTCCCGTCATGCTGTATACCATACGTTGACGTGGGAGAGAGACCGGGGGGGGCGAAGAACTTCACTGAGACTCCGAGGAAATGGATCATGCGCTTATGGGCTTCCTTGGCAAACAATACAAGTTCACTTGCGAGGAACCCACTACGCTATAAATCATTGTAATTTTACTGAGACCCGGAGAAAGTGGATCATGCGCTGATGGGCTTCCTTGGCAACCAATACAAGTCCACTTGCGAGGAACCCACTACGCTATAAATCATTGTAATTTTTGAGAAGTAGGGCAGCGGGTACTGTGCCATTTTTCGTAATTCTACGGAAAGCCGTGGTACCTGCTAAACGCATGTAGGGCATTATGCGCACTTTGTTGATGCTGTGCCTGATGACGATGAAGAATTATAGTGGAGCCTTTTGTAATGGGTTGGAAGCATTCAACAACCTACTCGTTGCGCAATTCGCATTGTGTGACGCCTGGTTACAGAATTCGCGTTGTGCGACGCTTGGTGCTTATTTTACTATTCAACCACGCTGTATTGCATATGCTAGTGTGGTTCCTTCCCGACATGAAGCCTGTATAGGACCTTTTTGCAAAGCAGTTTCAAGCACCGGCATGGCTCAGAGCAGTACAATGATACACCACCAGCTGTTAGCTGACTACATGTTAAAACTTTGGCATGTGTAACAACGACTCCACTCTGGGAACCCACTCCGGTACATCCATCTGCACTTCCTACTGTTCCCTGGTTTACGATTAGTGTATGAAAATACTTTGTGAGGCAATAAAGAAAAAAAAAACCGGCATGGCTCAGAGGTTGAATACTGGGCTCCCACGCAGAGGGCCCAGGTTCGAACCTCGTTCCATCCTGGAAATTTTTTCTTATTTCATTTTTTTTTATTTCGAGCGATGCTGGTTACGGACACCGGCGGCGGCGGCGGCAGACAACTACGGCGCCAAAAACGGCCGGTGAAATGATCTCATAACAGCTTTCGCTGTAAAAGCTGCTTCGCATCTAAAACATTCCAGGATGGAACGGAGTTCGAACCTGGGCCCTCTGCGTTGGAGCCCAGTATTCTACCTGAGAGCCATGTCGGTGCTTGAAACTGCTATGCAAAAAGACCCTATAAAGGCTTCATGTCGGGAAGGAACCACACTTACATATGTTATGTAGCGGGGTAGAAGAGCAAAATGACAACCAGGCGTCACACAGTGCGATTTCTGTAACCAGGCGTCACACAATGTGACAGGCGCAACTAGTGGGTTGTTTAATGCTTTCAACTCATCGCAAAGGGCTCTGGCATAATTCTTCATCGTCATCACCCACAGCATCAACGAAGTGCACATAATGCCTTACAGGTGTTTAGCGAATACCACGGTTTTCGTTTATTCGTTTCGTTTATTAGTACCTCAAGGGTCCCGAGGGACATTACATGAGAGTTGGGCAAGAAAACCTGATTCTCCGCAGAATGACGAAAAAACGCACAATGGCTGCTTCCCTACTTCACAAGAATTAGGATTTACAGCGTAGTAGGTTACTCGCAAGTGCACTTGTATTGGTTATTTCCCTCTCTCTCTTTCTCACGTTAACGTATGTTATATAGTGTGGTGGGTAGAGTGAAATATCGACCGGGGATCACACAATGCGAATTACGTGACCAGTGGGTCGCTTAAAGCTTCCTTCCAAATACAAAGCGTTCAGCCATATTCTTCATAGTCATCAGCCGTCGCATCAACAAATTGCACATGATGTCTTACAGATGGTACCTCGCCTCTCCACAGAATCACGAATAATAGCATAGTTGGTGCTTCCCAACTTCACAAAAATTATGATTTGTGGCGTAGTGGGTACGTTACTAGTGTACTTGTCCCAAGAGATTTTATACCAGGCTTTAGAAATGCTGCCCTTCCACGTTTCGCTGTGACTGCGGAGCTTTGCGCGCAGGCCTGATGTTTGTTTTAAACGGTAAGCCCTTACCATCACTTTTAGTCAACTACAGTCACTGATAGCCTGCTTAATTAAAATCTGTGCCCGGAGCAGCCTTTGGTATTTCGTGGAACACACATGCTATAGTAACTGGCTGGAAACCCTTCTAATATATACTCAAATGCCAAAGTCATCATTCTGCCTTCGTAGGAGTAGATTTTGTAGTGTAGAGTACAGAGCAAAAAAAAAAGGACCATAAACTAATATACCGCACAGATGTACAATTTGTTTCATTTCGTGTTTGCAATAATTTCTTACCTTGCTCGTAAATCTCCTCGTTATGTCACCTGTTCGCTGCCTGTGAAACAGCTAGTGATCAATGCAGCAGTGATGCTGTAAAGCTAACAGTCGATTTGTCTACTCTGGCTCTAAATAAAACGAATATTCTATTATTATTATACCAAAATAATGTATGTCCAACCTCAGTGTATATGCAGATGGCAACAACAAAACACGCTATCATTATTAAATTGTGATGGTATTATTAGCCGTACCATATATCATCCGTTACACTGATTTCAATACCACACCCATCAAGTTTTCTAATATATATTGCCGCTCTGTGCGACTCTTCCGCCGCTCCGGCTAGGCTGGTTACGCCATTGAATTTGCTGACTTCACAGTATATCCTGGCTTCTTGGCAGCCCGGAAACAAGGAGTGAGTTCAATTATAGTTCGCTAACACGACGTGATTACAGTCACGGTGCTCGTTATTCCATTTTTGTTACCTTACACGAAAATTTTTAAGGTTGTGTATTGGTTGACCTCTGTGGCGCGCATGACTGCCGAGAACAAATGTGATCCCAGTATCAAATTAGGCAGCCTGATACTCTGGTTCAATATTTCACGAAGCATTGTAGAACTTGGTCTTGTGCTTTTTAAAAAGCTTTTTAGCCAATTCAGAGGAAAACAAACAACAAATGAGATAAACGGACGGAATATACAGTCTCAATCACACTTGTGTAGAGTGGTACATCGCATGGCTGTGGACGCTGGCGCCGGCCGAAGCTTCCGTAGTTAAAGGATTCCTTTCATCCTTGATTTTATGCCGAGGACCTAGCATGCGCTACGACAGTTTGGAATGATTACTGCATCGGTCTCTGCATATTTTTTTAGACAGTGAAGGCTGAAGGGGCGCACTGGCCGCTCCAGACAAGTGTCATTCTGACTGTTCACGACAATCTCTAGTGCGACAACTTTATTAGTGTTAATAATTCCTGTTAACGTTAATGTTTACGTAGTTAAATGTGGGGATCTAGATAAAAATCTAGCGGGACATTCTAGTGTTAACCCGATGACGTCGCCCGCTGTTTCTATATTTCCGTAAACAGTGATCAGTCCCTTGTAACAACATAATTCCGGTGCTTTGCAATACAACATGAAATGCTCTATTTTTAAAAATATTTCTGCCAGATTCATGAGAGAAATATTTTCTTTTGCGTTTGGTGGCCATGAAAAGTCAAACGCTGTGAGTTTGGGTTCTGCAAGCTCTAAATTCAATACCTGGACGGAGAAGCACGAGCGGTTATCCTCACGCATTTCAGCTGACGTTCAACCATTTAACACCGATGTGTTTGTTGTCACACTCGCATTGGAGAATGCGATTGGCACGTTAGATGCGACCATTGATTACGAATAAAAACGGGTAACAAATCCATCAAGTTACGTTGAAATTAAGCTGGAGAAATCTCGTCCTCAACAGACTCGATACCATCGTTGAATGATGGAGTTTGTTCTATAGCGGGCATGATCAAACGTAATTTCGATGAAAAGTTATGATGAGTGGCCTGGAAATACTACCTTAAACACGCAGATCAGATTTCCATGACAAGATACTGTGCTCGTTGTGTTTTTTCTTGCAAAGCTAGGTGCCAGTTCGCCTATGAAAGGCATAAGTAATCTTGAATATATTAGTTATTATCGTTAGGACAACGATAAAGTGTATTTTGATACACGCAATGACGCATTCACCTATTCTTTCATGACGGTGTTAAATAACATATGTTCGGCTCGTTAAAGCAAAAAGTGAAGCAGCTCTATAAAAATTGCGCATTTGCCAAAAATTTGCGTTCCGTATTGACACGTATTTGTTACCTTGGAAGCAACAATACACGATGAAATACTGCCTTACGTTTGGAACGATTTATATGTATTACACAAGTGCACAGATACGTATTACCTTCTCGCGTTTGGAGTAATGGGCCAATTCCCTATGGTAAATGTATGCTTGAACATCCATACGGTTAGCCTACGATGCATCTGTAAGTTCCTGTATATTAAGGCGAAAGCCTTAGATGCCTCATCAAACATGAAAATTGACACGCGTCTCGCGTCGGCGGTGTCAACAAGAGTGATGCAAACATAACGTGATGACGTCACCCTATTGCGTGATCATGACGTCACAGATAGCGAAAATTTTCTCTCGCCCACGTCACATTGTTATGACGTCATTGTGATGTAACATATTGTGACGTCACGTGGTGATGCCATACGATGACGTCATTGCTACGTCAAAGGCGAGACGATCCCGGAGGCAGTGCGAAACAAGGTGAGGTGCCGAAAGCTTACAATGCCTTCGATACTGGAGGCATTGCGAAACCATGTTAGTTGCAGAAATCTGCAGGAGGGAGGCGTGGGAAGTACATTCAATACATCTACAACAAAAAAAGAAGAAAATGGCTTTCGCCTTCAAGTCAACTAAGGCGGATGCATAAGTGACACTGAGGTTTTCCGCTTCAGACCTGTAGGACGTAGGCTCGCCTTTTTCGAGCGTTGTGGAAGTATACTTGGCAGGAAGTACATGCACGGGGAACCGAAAAAGAGATGGCATTATTACCGAGCGCTCTAAAAATAACACTGACGTCTTCCAGAAGATTCATGGCCCAGCCATTCACGAATGTCTAAGGCTAAGGCGCTGGGCTTCAACAGCAGCAATGGTTGCCATCATACCATAGATCTACCACTAAGGACTTGTAGTTTTCACGCAGTACAGGCACACATTCGCTCTTTATACCTCGTTACTGACCGTCAATTTGCTAGCTTGCCAGAAGAAGCACGCAAGGCGCACTTTCCCTTTTTCATTGTATCCAATGTCATCACTCTAGCTCCCGAAGCAATCCAGTTCTAGCTCGTTTACTCACACAGCATGTGGACATACCTACGGCAGAAATGGTTAACATGCGCCGAGGAATGTGACATTGAATATTTTTGTAGCTATAACATGTGGGTATTCAGTTACCAAACCACAGTACATTCCAAAACCAGGAATGTGGCTGGCCCTTGTGGGACACGCCATCTTATTCTCGACTACTTCGGGCTCTTCAACGCGATGCGAAATATAACAATTTGGGTGTTGTTCGACTGCGCCGGTATCAAAATTCTGTTGACGTAACCGGTAATCGAACTTGTGTTATGCAGCTTAGCAGTAGAGCACTGCACGGGCCCAGGCCGTCCGAAGCGTTTTCCATCGGGCCTGGGACGGGCCCGGGCTTGAGGCTGCGGGCCGGGCCGTACTCGGGCCCGCTCATTAAAAGGCCTAAGTCGGTCCTTCGAGCACGCGCGAACGTTGTGCATTGCATGGTCTAAGGCATTTTGTGCCAAGCTGAAGTGACACGTGCAAAGAGCTGGTTCTTAGTAAAGCTTAGCAAAGAAAATAGAAAAAGCAGTTGAAGTTCTATTTTTTTTCACCAGTATAAATACACCTGTCCTGTTGCGTTTATTTTATGCTGTATGCTCATGAATTCACCTATATATATATATATATATATATATATATATATATATATATATATATATATATATATATATATATATATATATATATAAACAACGGTATTCGATGCTAGCGTCCTTGTGTGGCTATCCTTCTGGTCGAATTGTTGATATGTTATGGCGTGTGTAAGCTTTAACTGTCCTCCAAAGCGTTATAATAATTTTTGCTTGGGCAGTGAGGGAATTAAAGGGACATAACTTGTTAAGCCCAAGGCATCATTAATAATCATCATCAGCAACTAATATCCTCTAGCGGGCCCGGGTTGGGCCACACGCGCCCTGGATAAGTTTAGTAAGGAACGCCCGGGCCGGGCTCGTGCTGGGTTCGGTCATGTACGCCCGGGCGCGGGCTGGGCTCGGGCTTCATAAAGCGAGCTATATATGCCGTTCAATCTATATGCCGTTCATAGTTTGCTAGATTAGCGCCGGAGTTCCAGATTCTGCAAGCGTACCTAGATAAGTGGCGTACTTTCCGTGCGCAAACACATGCCATCACAGTCAGTCGTAGAAATGCTGGACGTTATAAATTGTACAGGATGAAAGCGGAAGATTTCTAGTACTCCTCTTCAGCTTTGCACCACGAAAATAACCACTTACTTGGATATTGATATTGCTTGCACGTTAAAAACCTCTGCACAGATTTGGACGTAATGTATAGATTTCCTTGTATTCTGAATCACCTGTGTGTACTCGCTTGGAAACAATGAGCAATTATACAATGCTTTATTTCTTTCCCATCTAAACTACTGCATGTTAGTGTGGGTACGACGACTAAAACAAATTTACGGAAGATTTCACACCTACATAACAAAATTCTTCGCCTAATTTACAACCTTCCTTACAGACATACAACGCAACATTTGTTCAATGAATACGAAATCATGAATGTTTTCAACCTCTACAGTTACAGGCTTTTACGCAACTGTGAGATCGAACAAAAAAGACGTCTATCCACTATTACAGAGTTTGCTTCCATGATGCGTTATGAACCAAAATACCCCCACCGTCATCAACCGCACTGGATTCTTCCTCGTACGAGGACTAATTATGGACAACAAAAAATTACCTATCAGCTACCGTTACATTTAAACAGACTACATTCCTCAGGTATTGACATAGCAGACATCACCTTTTCTCAACTACGCCAATATCTCATTAACTCATCTGACATTGAAAACTTCTTGAAATAACGTGTCTAAATAAAAATGAGGAAATAACCAACACTGTTATCGCGTAAATTTTGTGTTTAGTGTAAATGTAGTTTATGTACTGACGTCTGATCTATGCTTGCTTGTAGGTATATATGTTTATTGCATTGTGTTCCTTTTCTTTCTGCCAGCACCGCAGCCTGCTGTTTCGAATTTCTGTTATTGCTAGATTCTAGAATGTTGTGCATACCCTCGTCAGATCTTGTGTTCTGTTGCCGCCACCGCCTCTGTCTGATGTATAGGGGGGTGAGAACGTAGTCAAGCGGACAGTCGCTTTTATTCTCACCCCCTCCATCCACTTTGTATTGGTGGAAATAAACGTTATTATTATTATTATTATTATTTTTATTATTATTATTATTACTATTATTATTATTATTATTATATACAGTCCAACCGGGAATACTAGGTCATAAACAAATCTGAAAGCAAATGCGTTTAGGAGCTTGTGTCGCAGTAATGCCTAGTTCAGACTGGAGAATCCGCCGCCTGCAGCGAGCGAATTGCTCCAGTCGCCGAACAACAGCGTCGTTCGCACTTCGTGCGCACCGCGCCGCCGGATATTCATATCGCGCCATCTGTCGAGTAAACAATCAACCACGGGTGAGCGCGGAATGGACTCGCAGTTGCCCGGATGTTGTCGCGGCTCGCAACTACGCTATGTTTCAATTTTGCGGGTCTTCAACGCCGCTATAAACAACCATGCTCGTGTCAACGCTCTCTCCGACTAGGGCGTGCAAGGCAGATCCATCGCGATGCTCAAACTGGTGCTAGCTATATGAAAAACAAAGCAAGATAGACATCAGAACTCGTACTTACCAGTAAATCCAAGCTCGTTGCCAATTTCATTCCGCAAATCGTCCTTCAGTAAACTGTCCTTGTGCTTCGGGTGGCGTTCGTCGTAAAGGACGGGGTAGTTCCGCGTCATTTCGATTAGCATTTCTGCTATTTGGATGTTTTTCGACTGCGACCTGAAGAGCGTGTCGGACGTCGCCTTCATTTTTTCAAGTTCATTGACGAGCGTTCCCATTGATCAGCGGCGAGCGGATCCGGTGGCGGTTGCCGCAAAAATTGGTCCGGGAGCGATCGGCGCGGATAGGGCCGATTCGGCGAATCTCGCCACCGCGGAAGCGGATTCTGCGGCACGCCGTCGCCGGAATGCTCAGTGTGAACGAGGCATAAGTTCGGCGTCGGCGTTTACGGCGTTGTCGTTGAGCGGAAAACCTCGAAGGAAGCAATGAACGGAAATCATAACTCAAGCGAGACTCGAACGCAGACATTTCGTATGGCATTCCGCTATTCTAACACCAAGCCACACCACTGCTATAAATTGCTCAGGAAATAGACCACACACAAGCGTAATAATATCTAGGGTTTAACGTCCCAAAACCACGATATGATTAGGAGGGACGCCGTAATGGAGGGCTCCGGAAATTTCGACCACCTGGGGTTCCTTAACGTGCACCTAAATCTAAGTACACGGACCTCAAACATTTTCGCCTACATCGAAAATGCAGCCGCCGCGGCCGGGATTCGATCCCGCGAACTTCGGCTCAGCAGTCGAGCGCCATAACTACTGGGCCACTGTGGCGGGGCAGCCGCACACAAGCGTCATACCGACGCAGCACCAATTGGGTTTTTAGGGTTGCCTACCCGCTTTTATGAGAATCTAATAAACATTGACTAAGGAAGCTATAGTATAGTGTTGCTTGAATACGCCAACGAAGGACGCTTATCATATTCAAATCACCCCGCCAAGGTGATCCAGTGGTTATGGCACTCGACTGCTGACCCGAAAGTTGCGGGATCAATTGCGAACGCGGCGGCCGCATTTTTGGTGCAGGCGAAAATGCTTTACGCCCGCGTATTTATATTTAGGTGAACTTTAAAGAACCAACGGTGATAGAAATTTCCGGAGCCCTCCAGTACGGCGTCCCTCGTAATGATATCGTGGTTGTGGGACGTTAAACACCAGATACTATCGTGGGCAAATCAGCGGACGGTAGCGTGCTCTTCGTTGCGAAAAAACTAACATCACTGCTCTAACGTCAGTTCCGATGTTACGTAGAACCATGTGCTCCCCTTAACACGCTGCTGTATTTGATGTACCTGGCAAGCCCACGCAATGCGCGCAACTATTTAATTTCCACAAGGATGCCAAGCTACCTCCTAACGGTTGGCTTAAATTGAAAAATCGGGAATATTGTGTCACCCCCTGACTGCTTCTTATGAAATTGATTCCCAAAATACGTGGGGGCTGCCAGAACTTCCTCACGTTCTTTTTTTGCTTATCGTAATATTTGTATATCAAATGCCACTCGCAACAAAATTGTGAATGACAAAATATTTTTGCATGTAATACCACCTATACTAATGCTGTTTTCATGATCCAACCACTTCACACAATTTGTTCGAAGCCTGCAAGATAAAAACACGTTTCTCGTATTTAAAGCACAAAAAACAATTGATTGCCTAGTCAAGCGGTTTCGTAAGCTAATTTCAGGATAATCTCAATGTGTTCCATTCCTATGTTGCAGTTCAATTGCGACTTAGAAAGGAGGGTACCCCTTTTTTTTACTTTCTGTCACTGTGATATTGTGTCATAACTTAATATAACAATATTTGGGGTTTAAAGCTTTGTCATAACTTCAAAAACTTAGCCATGCATACGATTAGCCCGATCATGGTAACAGCGCACGTATGACAGAATTCGTCCGGGAATATATGTTCTCGTGCTGCCGCGTTATAGCATACAACAGTGCTGTAATAAGTCATTATGACACGTACAGTAAAATAAAGTATGTGCGTCAAACCTATGCGTCGATGACTACGTTCCTTGTCCAAAAAGCAGGCTTCCATGAAAATGATCGATCACAAGAAAACACAACCCCTAATGCGCACCACTCGCTTTGCGCGCGTCCTTATGACACCCATGGCAACATGTCTCGACGCTTAGAAGTCTACATGCGCTTTTTTAGCGCTCGTGACGTCAAGATCTCTTTGACTTGTATAAAAAAACAATGATCCTCTGCAAAGTGAGTCTCAATCATATGCGCATACTGTTTGACATGGCAGTTACTACTCCTGCGCAAACGAATGTCAAACTGAAATTCCTACGTCGTGGCTTTCACGAAAGAAATTATTTTGAAACCATTCGCCAGCCTGATATTCTGCCCAATATAATTGGGGCTTTAAGCTGCTCTGCTGGAATGCGAGGAAGCTATGGTTAAAGTGGCTAAAACTGGAAGCTCTGACGACGGTGTTGACGTCTGTGTATATATTCAAATATATTTCTCAATTGAGCATTAGTCACGTCGAGGAAGTTATAAAGAGAAATTGCAACCGTACTGCATGTGTTACATTGACGCAGCTTAGAACAAGGCATTGCAATAAATTTAACGTGTTATGACACTACGTAAAACATCATTTAATGAAATATGTTTCATCTTTCATCTTAAACACGTTGCACGACACCAGTATATGGGTATTATTTAAGTATTACACTTTTTAATGAGAGATGGGATTCTTCAGAATTGAATATTTGTATAACATGCGCGAGTATTGGGAACCTGTAGGTTTCCTGAAGAAGATCATGATATGATTTGATAAACGGTGATGTTCTCAGCATAACACGTATTATGTTAGGAAGATTTTAGAAAACAACCGTACATTCCATTCTCTTTAATCTAAGAAACGTGGCCTCAATGACAGTGATGTGGACATATGTCTCGATGTGCAAGCACAACCAAATATACGTGACAAAGTTGCCATTCGAAGAACCTGTACTTCGTACCTGTTACTTGTAGTTTTGCTGCTTCATGAGATGAGGAAATACTAATTTGAAAGCAAAGAAGGGCGTAAGAAATATGCACACTTATGTACATAGTTGCCGCATCCGCTGCAAAGTAGTCCGCCAATTGTTTTTACTTCCCAATGACTCTAATTTTCAGCATGAAATGCTTTTAGTTTCCGTTGTGTGTGACATTCAAATGACCGTGAACCAAAGGCATCGGCCGTTATCTTGGCACTTAAAAACGAAAACATCCGGGCATGCAGTCAAGTGTTTAAAAATGCGCTCTCTTGCGTACAACCGTTTGGCGCAGTAGTTAGCACAGTACATAGGATATGTTGAATAAAGGTGTCTTCGCCGGTAGAATGGAAACGAACAAAGGTTTAATGACTCAAATAACAAAACACGTCCATGCTAGGCAAACGTTCGTTTCGGCACACCCTGCGCGAGCTCTCCTTTCGTGCCCACATTTCTTTCTCTTCTTTCTTCCAATGCGCATTCAACAATATTCAATAGGTTAGCCACTGCACCAACAAGTTACAAAAAATGTTCCCTCCGAGCGCTTAGTGTATATTCAAAATATCGCTGAAGCTGTAAGTTCTTGTACGCTGAAGTCTTAGTTGTCATTTCAAAAGAGACGTTCCAAGGGTAGATACAAGGCACCATAGACTTGATTGCCATGCTAATACGTGTTTTGCAGGTACATTTCGATTGAAGCAAAGCACAAGTAAGTTTACTGGTATGAATTTGATCACACAGTACACTTCATAAGCGAATATTGGTGATGTTAAAGCATCGTAATAATGCACTTGAAAAATTGAAAAATAGTTGACATAAGCTGAAAGCAAATTTATTTTGTCTGTACGAGGATTGCCAATTCCGCATATTACGCGCACTCTACTTCCAATTCGGAATCCACTGTAGTGATGTGATCGGACCATCAACGCTCAAGATTATGGGGTTATGTTAAATGAATAGATATCAGGATATTGAGTGTGAAATTGGAATACGTAGACGTGATAACTGCATTCAACCAAAGCATGACCCCAAATTCCGGGAACAAGCAATTGTGGGATCAACGTTCCTATAAGCGAAAGATTCAACATTGCGTTACCACGCAAATGAAGCAACACGAACAGTGGAAAGACATTCTCTGCGAAAAAAACGTACACATTTCTGTTTTTGTTGTTGTCTCTTGCATAAAGATATCACAAAATTTATACATACGGATTTATACATTTCTACATACGTTAAGGAAAACTGAGTTCAGAACCACAGTGGAACAAAAGCTAATTTCTTGAACACGATGTGAGATTGTCATTGGAATTCAAAGTGATTTTTATAGCATAAACTCCCCCCCCCCCCCTCCACGAAAAAAATAAGGATAGATTTTTGCGCATTCAACTACGGGTACTGAATCTCGCATCAAGAACATCTATTTCTTTTTGTGCCGCATTTTGCACAATTATTGCTTGTGAACTGGATGCAGTGGCACTTTCAGTTATGTTTACCAGTCTTTTCTCTGCCTATTTCATTATTTCTTGAAAACCATTCTATTAGCGGCGCTATTATTTTTCCGGATTTGTACATTCACACTGCATTCAATTTTTTGGGGCCTTTCAGTTGCCTACAGCATATAATATGCGCTAGTGCTTGATACAGCATACATATGCAGATTGCTTAACGTTGTGCATTTGGTGAAAAAAGCATGATAATTCGCTAAAGAAAATTGTGACAGTATGAATTACACTATTAAGCGTGTATACTTATGCGTATAAATACTGCCAGCTTCCAGAACAATCAGCGCTCTGTGCCACGTCCTTCTTAGACCAGACACTAATATTTCGAAAATGTGCACCTATACAGGTAAGCGAGGAAAAGGCACCTTCACAAGCAATATGACACAAACGCACACACAATGCATCTTCGTTAATGTTCAAAGGAATATTCGTTCCCAGGGATGTATGAGTGTTACCAAAACATTTGACGCACGATTTACTGAGGTAGAAAACAAGATAGGACTAAGAATTTTCACACAGCTTCGCTTGTGCTCCAAGAACATTGCTGCGACCTATCACTCAACCTGGACGCCCCTAATGACATCCAGCTGTTTGTGGCGGCCCGTGGAACAAATCCGCAGTCGCGTCACACATTTTTCCGGGGGCTGTGTTCAGAGCCCAGGACATCGACTCATGACGGCTTAACTAAGTGCATTTTCTTTGCTATAACAATATAATAAAGCTTATACGACCTTATATAGCGATTTCACGGCTCTGTATGGCGCAAGGCTTTGGATTTCTGAGGATAGCTATCAGCAAAAGTGGCGAGAGCAACATGTGCACCCGTATTCTGGCGAAAAAAATATACAATAAATAACTCCACTTCAGAACGCTCTCGGTATTCTACGATATCAGCCTACGACTACCACGAAAAAGACGACTTATTTAGTTTGAAAATGGCGGATGTGGATGAAGGCGGAAAAATGCTATAACCTCATAACAATCAAAATATGACTTGGATAAACTGACCATTTCATAATGTAAGCAGTATAAGCAAATATCAGCACGTGGAGTAACGTTACTGGTATTTTTCAGAATGGCAGTGTTGGGAAAAAGAAGCTACATACTTGGCTTGGTTTCTTTCATGCAAAATTATCACAATCGCTGAGAATGTGCTTCAAGCGAAGCTTGTTTAATTTGCCAACTTGGGTGGCGTTCTTCGCAAATACGCGGCATCCGCTACGTAAATAAGTGCGGTATTTCGATGTACACTTTTCCAATCATTATTGCCTGTCGATCACGGGCCTGTTGGCTATCAGCCGTTATCTGATATGAAAATCTGATGTTTTATTGAGGTGACTTGTCATTTCACGTTGCCACATATTCATTGTTGCCTAGATATGAATGCACGACCGTCGCTGTTGCCTGCAGCAACTGAAGTGTTGCGCTTGTGAGCAGGTGGATAAAAGACCAATTCGAGGCATGGAGGAAGGAAATTTTAGGAGGGGCATTGATCAATCCAGTGGGAAGAAAGAAAGAAAAGTAGTAGGTCAGGCACTTCCACGCCAAGCTTCGCTTGCCACATTTCCCCAGTTGGGGAAGCGCTCCTAATTTGTTTTTTTTCTGCTAACTTGTTTTCAGGGTGTTACTAGTACTCGAAAATGCCTAAAGTGGAAATATAAGTAACAGCAGTCGGAAATTTAGAGATTAGGGTTCATATAGGGCAACAGACGCGACTATAGCGTGATATCCCTGTATATCCTGGAAGACGGGCAAGGTCATGTCAATTATTATGACGCAGATTTTTCAGTCCTAATAAGAAAACGATAATTTAAATGTACTGTAAGTGGTTCAAAAGGACAGACTGGTGGGCTAGTAGGTAGTGCATAACTCGGAACAGTAGCGCGAAAAATCACACAGACAACGACAATTTGGGAAATCAGGTACAATGTGGGAATCTCGCCTTGTCAAGCCGCTTCGCTGCACATTGTGCGCGTTGCGGTTGCAAGCCACTATTCAACCGTGCGCATTCACTAGCGAGAACGTCGGACCAACTAACGCAGGAAATTAATGAAGCGGCAGTGATAAAACGTAGAGACGCGGTAAGTTGCCCTTCAATCCGTCTATCGGAGAAGGAAATGCCATGTTTATCGCGTCAGCCACTTGTGTGCTTGGTTCATTGCCTTGTGTGTTCCTTCGCCCCCGTCGCCCCCCTTCTTTTTTTTTCGCGCGGTGTCATGTGCATATATATGCGCTCACCTGGAGTAAACACTGAGTTGTTAGTTTAGCGCTGTGCGTCGTTTTGCTCTGGTATCGTCTGTGATTTCTTGCGCTACTGTTCCGAGTAACTGTGAGGGGGCTTAAAATGGAACATCTGAGCATTTCTGCCCAATTTGATGAAAGCGAAATGCTAGATGCCCGTGCACTGTGCGATGTCAGTGCACGGTAAAGAACACCGGATGGTCGTAATTTCAGGCGCGCCCCCTCCCCCCCTACGGCGTGCCGATAAATCATAACATGGTTTCGTACGCTAAATACTAGATATTGATATTATTGTTATCATTTCTGTCCAGTGCTCGGAGAAAGTTTATTTTCGGCGTTCGCAGTATGCTCATACTCGTACCCCTCTATGATTTCCTCTAACTGCACAATCCCAAAAGTTATGCCTCTGGGTCCAAGCAAGTATTATATTCAATAGCAGGAGCGAGAAGTTCATCCGGCTACGCATCGCGTGTTTCAGCTGATAAGACCTTTCATTTGTTCTGATGCTTATTATACAGCACAATATTTGAGTGACCGTACATATTAGTTCGAGGCTACTATTGTGCACATGCTCAGAACGGTTACAAAATTATGGAATTTTGTCAAGTGAACATATATTAGTTGCCATAATATCACAGGCGTGCGGAAGGGTCTTCATTGTGTGGGCCATAGTATCACCGCAGCGCAAACCTCCCCCTGCACTGCACGAGTCCGAAAGGACATAAACTTCGCAATGGAAGGTAAAATGAAAATAAAGGAATGATGTGCTGCTCACAACGGCCTGCCTTCAATCCTCGGTTTCCCGGGGTTAAAATTTGGAAGTAAGCAGTTCTTAAAATGCGACATGAGGAGGTCCTCGGCTGCCATTATCGTCAAAAACAGGCATTAAAGGGACTGTCTACCGCTCGGAAACAATTTTACTGATTGTGGTGAAAATGAGAAGATCGTTCGTCACATCGGTGGCAACGAGCATGCTTTTGCTCCATAGAGAAGGAATTACATTTTTAATTTGATATTGAAAATCGTGAAAGAATGACCCCTAGCGTCACCAAACAGCGATGTGGTCAATCTACTGGTAGGACAAAAAATCCTCGCAGGTAGACTCATTTTGCTTAAAAACAAACATGTACAACTTGAAATTGTATTTTACGCACTTGAGGCAGCTTTCGGTTGCGTCAGAGTAATTTTTAGGTTTTTTTTCTCACGCATCCAAAACGGGCGCCCGGTTGTGCTGCTTGCGGCGCCGTCTTAAATTTAGTCTGATTTAACTCATGCGCTATGCCATGCGGCCCTCCTCACTGGTCGTACTGTGCTACTGTATTGTTGTTAGGATGTCCCAAACGTGCTGCGCTGTGAAGGCGTGCATTTATCGTCTCTTTTTGATGAATCGACTTGGCTTAGATTGTGGCAGCAGCGCTAAAATAAGCGCATAGACTGCGATTACAACAAAACAAGTTTTCCGTAATCGTATAATAAGGCTTTATTTAACCGCTAGCGCGCTGAAAACAGCTGTTACACTCATTACATTAGCGTTCAGCGAAAATAAAGTAATCCTACAGAAATCACATGTGCTTTCGGTTTTCATTTTTACCGGCACTACAATCGTCATCGCGTCCACCAACCAGTGTTGTCGGCACGTTTGACGCCAATGGAAGAAGACCGAACGCAGATGGAAAAATTCTGTTTTAAAAATTTCTGCTCACTTTCTAGAGAAACCGCTGCAAGTTTGGACATTTCAGACGGTACGCTTTCTATTGCGGTGCAAAACTGAAAAGCGATGAAGGATGGTAGACAGTCCCTTTAAAGAAAATTCGGCGGCAGGTACCAGGCACTGCGGGAATCGATGTAATGCGAAGCAGCCGGCAAAGAGCTGCATGCACGGCCTTGTTTTTATTGGAGGCAAATGAAGTCATTCATGTAATGACGTCTAGTTCACTATATATCGCGTGTTTGTTATGCATGCATGCATGTACACTCTGGTATATACCACGCTAATAAAGGTACATTCTGGTGTATATACTTCATGACCTGCCATTTATGTTCGTCACACACTCTTGCCATGCCATGCCAATTTTCTTATATATCCAGTTAAGAAAACGGCCGGAGCGCATGAAGACAGTGCCATGTAAAAATGCCGTACATGCTATGCCTCTCATGATCTGCATGTTAAGACCTGTAATTTATGTTCGTCATGCGGTCACGTCGCGCAATACCAACTTTGGTGCATGTCAAGCTAGCGAACCGACCGCGAGCGCACCATCAATGTGGCATGTCAATCATAGCGTACACGACATGCTTGTCATGATTTTCATGTTACGGCCTGTGATTTATGTTATTCATACAGTCACGTCAACGTAATACCAGTGCTAGTGTAGATCAAGCTAGCGAAGCGGCCGTCAGCGCATCATGAGCGTAGCTTGTAAGTAACACCATACATGACACTCATGTCGTGATTTCCATGCTACCAACTGTCATTTATGTTCGTCATACACTTACGTCACGCAATACCAAATTTGGGGCATGCCAGTCTAGCGAAATGGCTGCGAGCGCACCAAGAGCGTGGCACGTAAGTCATGCCGTACATGACAATTTTCATGTTACCACCTGTCATTTATATTCGTCAGCAATAACATCACCAAATTTTAATTTTGGTCTATCTCAAGCTAGCCAAACAGCCGTAAGCGCACAATGAGCGTGGCATGTGAGTCATGACTTACATCACATGCATGTCATGATTTTCATCTGAATACTTGTCATTTATGTTCATCATACGGAAATGTATCGTCGTAATATTTTTGGTATATACATATTAAAAGGACCCTAGAGCGCATTGAGAGAATGTCATGTAAATCATGCTCTGCATGGCATGCGTGTCATGAGTGACACGTTAGAAGCTGTCATTTATGTTCGTAATACGCTTTTGTGACGCCATACCAATTGTGGTATATATCAAGTTAAGGAAACACCCCCTAGGGCACCAAGACCGCAGCATGCAAATCATGCCGTTCATGACATGCATATCATGATTTTTATGTTAGGATCTGTCATTTACATTCGTCACATAGTCATGCTATGCCATATCTTTTTGGCATACATCTCATTAACGGAACGGGGAGGAGAGCACAAAGTCGTAGGCGACTAGATAGATAGATAGATAGATAGATAGATAGATAGATAGATAGATAGATAGATAGATAGATAGATAGATAGATAGATAGATAGATAGATAGATAGATAGATAGATAGATAGATAGATAGATAGATATAGTCATTCAAAGACGCAGAAGTTCCCTAAGAAATGCATCGCATTTAATAAGGAGGCAGGTCTGACTTAGTAACTATATGGGGTGATTTGGTGCCTCCTCTTAGGTGATAAGGCCTCCTACACCCCGTGCGCACGCCTATGCTTGTTAGTCAGAGTGAATGCTTTAGATCAACAGTGACGTTTATATTTAAACGTTCGTGAGGTGAAAGATACTTGTTGGAATAGTGCAATTATCGATCTGGACATGCTGCGTACATTACTGAAATAATATGAATTTCGAAGACCCAGAACCTGCTCGCCGTGCTCGCTAATTTCATTGCTAGCTGGGCAAATTTTCGCCGAACAGAGGGAGCAGTACCCTTCGGTTACAGCAATTCTTATCGCCGCTAGAACGTGACACTATGATTATGTGCAACAACGCATCAACCGTTTTCTACGCACAACGCCAGGTAACCTAGAGGCAAAACGCAGAATGCTAAACGTCACCAAAGAGGCTTGTGCGAGCACCACACGAAATAGTCAAGAAAACTATTCGCGTACTAAGTAACTACCATGGTGTCTCGTTGCGCAGCCATACACGAAAACAGCTCACTGAATGATCCCTGAAATTTTCTTTCACAGGGCTGTGGTCATGGCGCAGCGTGTAGGTCTCATATAGCCCCGCTACCATCAAAAGTTAAAGCGCCTTTGAATCCGCGAACTCGGAAAACGGGCAGGCCAATAGGCGGTGTCGCAACTGTCAGCGGTGGTTGACACAACGCCGCGAGCTACACGGACCTTTTAAATGCGAAGCATTTCTTAGCGAACTTCTGCGACTTTGAGCGTATCTATCTATCTATCTATCTATCTATCTATCTATCTATCTATCTATCTATCTATCTATCTATCTATCTATCTATCTATCTATCTATCTATCTATCTATCTATCTATCTATCTATCTATCTATCTATCTATCTATCTATCTATCTATCTATCTATCTATCCGCCTACGACTTTGTGCTCTCCTGGTCACTTGGTTAATCGAATGTAAACCAAAATTGCTGTGGCTTAACATGACTGATGACGAACATAAATGACAAGTCATAACATGAAAATCATGACACGCATGTCATGTACAGCATGGCTTACGTGCCACGCCCATGGTGCGCTGGCGGCCGTTTCGCTAGCTTGATCTACCCCGAAAATGGTATTGCGTGACTTGACTGTGTGACGAACATAAATAACACACGAGTTAATATGAAAATCATGACACGCATGTCATGTACAGCATGACTTACGTGCCACGCTCATGGTGCGCTGGCGGCCGTTTCGCTAGCTTTGTATACACAAAAATTGGTATCTTGCGACGTGACTGTGTAACGAACATAAATAACATGAGTCAACATGAGAATCATGACACGCATGTCATGTACAGCATGACTTACGTGCCACGCTCATGGGGCGCTGGTGGCCGTTTCGCCAGCTTGATCTACCCCGAAATTGGTATTGCGTGACGTGACTGTGTGACGAACATAAATTACACGAGTTGACATGAAAATCATGGCATGTATGTCATGTACAGCATGGTTTACATGTCACACTCATGGTGCGCTGGCGGCCGTTTTGCTAGCTTCATATACACCAAAATTGATATCTTGTGACGTGGCTGTGTAACGAACATAAATAACACGAGTTAACATGAGAATCATGACACGCATGTCGTGTACAGCATGACTTACGTGGCACGCTCATGGGGCGCTGGTGGCCGTTTCGCTAGCTTGATATACACCGAAATTGGAATCTTGCGACGTGACTGTGTGACGAACATAAATAACACGAGTTAACATGAAAGTCATGACACACATGTCATGTACAGCATGACTTACGTGCCACGCTCATGGTGCGCTGGCGGCCGTTTCGCTAGCTTGATCTACCCCGGAATTGGCATGGCGCGACTTGTCTGTGTGACGAACATAAAAACACGAGTTAACATGAAAACCATGACACGCATGTCATGTACAGCTTGACTTACGTGCCACGCTCATAGGGCGCTGGCGGCCGTTTCGCTAGCTTGATATGCACCAAAAGTGGTATCTTCCGACGTCACTCTGTGATGAACATAAATACCACGAGATAACATGAAAATCATGACATGCATGTCATGTACAGCATGACTTACGTGCCACGCTCATGGGGCGCTGCTGGCCGTTTCGCTAGCTTGATCTACCCCGAAACTCGTATAGCGCGACGTGACTGTGTGACGAACATAAAAACACGAGTTAACGTAAAATTCATGACGCATGTCATGTACAGCATGACTTACGTGCCATGCTCATGGTGCGCTGGCGGCCCTTTCGCTATCTTGATATACACCGAAATTGGTATCTTGCGACGTGACTGTGTGACGAACATAAATAACACTAGTTAACACGAAAGTCATGACACATATGTCATGTACAGTATGACTTACGTGCCACGCTCATGGTGCGCTGGCGGCCGTTTCGCTAGCTTGATCTACCCCGAAGTTGGTATTGTTTACACTGTAGAGAGAGCACAGTCCACAGACCCCTGACCTGCACTGTGGTGTCGCACCACACAGATCGGGGCTCAGTGCTCTGAGGTGATCATATGTTGCATCTGCGCGACCCGGTTTCCTGTCTCACGCTTGTAGCGAGTGCATAGTTCGTTACTTAGACTCAGTGCGAGTACTCCATTACCAAAATAAAAGGTACGCAAGGTATATGATGATAACTCTTTCTAGCTAAAATAAAGCCGCAAGCACTCAACTTCTACTCTACAATGCAATGAATCAGTACAATTTGAACTGGTATGTATGGATTGTTTTCCAGACCAGAATAGCGGAACGCCACGGTGATGATGAAGATACTTGTAGTAATAATTGTTGCCCTCTCCGTAATGAGGTAAGAAAGAGACAGTGATATTTATGAGGTTTTTAAGTTGCGCTATTAAATTCAATTGCATTGTTTTCACGCGCTCATATCACAAGAATTTATATATCCGTTTTCAGCTGTGCTATGACATTTGGTGCGAACAGAGTTATATAAATCAATCTCTCCTTTCTTTCTAGGTCGTCACGGAAAAAAACAAGTCTTGCTCTCGCTATTCACAATCACTAATAATTCTTTATCACGGAGGTTAACCTTAAGGCCTTCCTTTTTTCATATATATATCTCTCTCTCTATCACGGACCCCTCCTAACACAGTGTAGCGTAAAGAACTATCATTGCGAAGAGTATTTTCGTTACTGCAGAGCAGCAGTTAGACGTCAGCCAGTAGCTGAAACACCAACCAGAAGACGACACCAGTTACTACAAATATGAGATCCATAAACGTAATAAATATGACGCATTTGACCCACCACCGAGCCTTTCGAGAACTGCCTAAAATTCTTCTTCAATGTCGAGAGCAAAAACGGGACAGCTGATTAAGGCGCAAAATGGAATACAAGGAAGTATTAAAATGCTAAATTACACATACACTTGAGGGGACCTACTTAGATGCGAAAAATATATGTCGACAGCTCGGTATCGCGGAGGCAGATATGATGCTGTCGTTTCATTCGCAGACAAGAACAGGTTCTCCCGCGTGGCGGCGGGTGCGTCTTCTTGTTGGGATTATTCTTTTTTCCCTCGTTACCAAGCAAACACGAGATCTTATGACCCCACGGCAAGGGAAACCGGTTGAAGGAAGTACGGGGCAAGGTTCGTAGCATTTTTCTAGGAGAATGCCTTACACACAAGGTGATGATCACGGGTAATTGATTCTCAGGACAAAGCGGCAGACGACCGCTACAAGATATTTTTTTTCCAATTTAAAATCCCGGTGGCTTAGGGGGGAATGAAGGAAGGAAAGGAACAGTTAATTTTCTAGGCTGGCTGCTTTCACACAGTGGCAGGACACAGCCTCTTTTTTTGCGGCGAACATGAATGCTCTAGGTTTTCCCTGAACGCAATCGGCATTGCCAGCAACATTTCCCCGTATGTATGTTACTGCCCAACGAATTTCGTTATTTGTCAATGAAGTGTACCTTGCCTATATGCACCTGATTGTGCAGCAGACACACAACCAAACTTCATATTACTTTGTGGGAGAAATGCAAGTTTCTACAACGTCTGCATTTATTTGAGATGCGAAAGTCGGCCACACGCTATTGACCAAAATTTAACAGCTGAAGAACGAATTGATTCCAGTACCTGTCATAAATATGTGAGTAAAAGTGTGAAGTCGAACCTCGCTATCAGAATGTTCGCGACTTACAACACTTTTTCGTCATTTCTTGCTGTCATAAAGTGCGCATCGCTTTTTACCCCTGCATAACGATGGATTTGGCCGCCACATCGTTATAGCAAGCTTGTGGCACGCACAAACGCAAACTCAAACCTTACACATATTACAAATACCTTCTGTGGCTATTGTGCCTAAAAATATCGCCTATACTTCTTTGGTGGTCATCTCATTCTGAAATTTAAAATCTACGTCTTCATAACATCCTCGTCAAATATATTCCGACGCTTCCACACCTATTGGAAAACCTATTTGCTACCTGCATATTTTATTCACGGAATGGGGATAGATGTAATCGCAACACCTTACTTTCGCGCCAGAAAACATACCCAGATGCGGCAGGTAATCAGTGATGTCATCACTCATGTCATCCTATCAATCATGTTCATGTTGGCCACAACCATCACGTGGCCGTTGAAACGGCTACTGAATTTCACTTAAAGGGACCCTGAAACAGTTTTGACGATTTTGTACGGACACATTGGGCCGGTAGAGCAAGTCCTAAGGATCATTTACAGGCCGTTTTAAGCTGTGTAATTTATTAGAAGGCTCTTAAGTTGCGAATCGCCACCGATCACAGCGGCTCAGTCAAACGCGTTTTCAAACCGCCCACTTCCAGAGACCGTCGTCTTGGAAGCGCGACGTCACGCAGGCGACAGATCTGATTGTATATGTCCAGTCCACGTCACTGAACCTCCTGTGGGCAGCGAGCGTCGTCTGCCTGTGTTACAACGTTCTCCGTGTTGTCGCGAGCTGAGCGACAGTGTTTATCTCGATATTTATTTTCTTGGACAAAATTAATCGCCCTTGTCGTGTTGTGTACTACCTATCTAGCAAATTGGTGACTTGTAAAGCTGCGACATCCAGCAATGTTTGTGAGACATCTGGCGAGCGGAATTCCTTCAGCTCGTCGCTGCAATGAGCGTCGCGCTCTCGCTATCTGTTCAACGCCACGATCCAGGTGTCTGTGGCTGTAACTTCACCCCTGCACACACAACCACAGTGCTCGAATTTACTCTTATCAGTGATCGTTCTCGAATTATTTTTGTTTGTCCGCATACTTTTGCAGGTTGTCGCCGCACTGGAGAATAAAAACAGATCGGCTGGTAGTGTGGCGGCATCTGTCGGAGTAGATATCAACCCCTCCGCGAGCTTCGACTTTGTTGCCAGACTGCATGCTGTCGGGCACGCTGGGTCTCCGAGATATCGCGCAACATGTCGGCGTGCAATATCGGACGCCATGACTGGGCGAAGCTCAAACCGTCGAGTGCGCTCATGAGAGCGCTGCGATCGCTGGCATCTGTCAGTTGAGGGTGCAGGACAGTGGCGAGGAGGAGGGTATAGATATAATTGTCCGTAGCGGCCTTGGTACACGGTGCGTCGCTTAATTTCTGGTGCGAATGATTTGGGGATGCTCTTTCCTAAACGCTGACGAAACTTCAAAAAAACTGTTTCAGGGTTTCAGAGCTGAAGTACTATCCGGTTTACAATTAGTTGGAAGCTCCGGCTTGGTGGCACTATCAGCAGCATCCCTCTACGTAGATACAAAATACAAAAAATCGAACAGAAAACTTGTCAATACTTAGACAATAGCAGACCAACAAAAAAACAATCGCCGTTTAAGAAAAATGTTAAGGAAGTAGAGAGGGGGCTGGGAAAAGAAGGATGCTTATGAAACCAGAACTAAAAGCGTACAGAATATTTTAGCAGTAAATTGTCAAAGAAAAGATCTGCGATAACTTGTCTTGGTGGCAGTATCAGCAGTATCACTCTGTGTAGATACGGTACGGTACTGATAACTTTATTTAAAGATCCGGAGAAGTGCCATCCCTTAGGGTGATACCGCGGGCCGCTCCCACGTGGGGACAGTTAGACCTAGCCTGACCGCCACATCGCAGGCTCTCTGGAGAGCCCAAAGTTGATGCTGATATTCCGAGCTCTTGAGGGCCGAGCTCCAGATCTGCTCTGTGAGGTCCTTATCCCCACGTAACGAGGGGCACTGCCAAAACATGTGCTCTAAATCGCACGTTCCCCCGCAGCCAGGGCATTCCTAGCTTAAATCACTTGGGAATACACAGTGCATGAAAGCGAGATTCGGATAAGAATTAGTTTGTAGCATCCTAAGGGTCGTCGCCTGTGGACTCGTGAGCTTTTTGTGTGGTGGAGGAAATACTCTTCTTTCCAGATAGAAATGATTTGTGAATTGATTAAATGTGAATAGAGTGTCTCAGACCTCTTGAACCCTGCTCTGTGACAAGGTTTCTCTTCCCGCGCGGAGAGTTAGTGCACGCGCTTGGGAGTGGGCGATGTCGTTGAGGTTGATGAGCGAGTCCAAATTTTGACCTAGGCGTGCCGGGAACCAAGTGATCGTGCGCATAGTTATGGTCCTGTCCTTAAGAACGCCGTGTGCCTCTTTCGCTATGGAGCCCGAGGCAAACGCCCTGACTGCCGATCTAGAATCTGAATAGATTTGCGTCCTCTTGTCATCCAAGAGTGCTAATGCAATAGCAACCTGTCCGCTTTAGAAGAAGTGGTCCCAGCGAGGGAGGCCGACGAGATTATTTCACCTGTATTACCTATTGCGACCACGGCATAGTGAGATGAGCGGCCATATTGAGCCGCATCTAGCGAGGAATCGGTGCGACAAGAATATTTTCTCTTTGCTCCATGGTGATTCAATGGCTTCTTTCCTCTGCCAACACTTGACTGAGGCACAGAATGGCTAAGATTCTTCTCCCTGGCAAAGAGCAGGACAGTCGAGCAAACTGGGCTGATTCTTGTGCTTCGATGATTTGGTCCATCGTATTGTGCACGCCTAATTGACAGAGGCGTTCTGTGCTAGCCGTCATCGGAATGCCTAGCACCCTTTTGATGTTTTTCCGAATGAGGGTGTTAAGCTTCTTTTTCTCGAGGTCGTGCCAGGTGCGCATGGCCGCTACGTAGATGAATGTGGCTCATGAGGAAGGCATGGAAAATCCGCAGTAAATTGTCTTCTTTCAGGCCTCCTCTTCTAATAGACGCCCTAGCAGTCTGATGACCATTTACGTTTTCTCGGTAATCCTATCTAACGTAAGCCTATTGGATCCATTGGATTCAATAACCATGCCCAACATGCGTGTGGACTCGACTCTAGGAATGAGATTTCCGTCACGTGTGGATAACCTGATATCGACATCTGCGAGTGGCTTCCATCCCCTGGGCTTGGGACCTCGTCTGATTGGTCTATAAAGGAGTAACTCGGACTTACTGGGGAACATTTTAGCACCGTGTTTTCCAGGTATGATTCAACCTCATCGACTGCCGATTGGAGACTCGCCTCAACATCTCCTTCACATCTCTTGGTGCACCATATAGTTTTGTCGTCTGCATAGATTGTGTGACTAACACCGTCTATAGCAGAGAGCTTTTGCGAGAGTGCGCTCATTGCTATGTTAAATAATAGCGCTGAAACAACCGCTTCCTGCGGCGTGCGTCTAGGGCCAAGCTCGAAAGCCTTTGTTGTTAGGTATCCGATTTTTAGTGCCGCTTTCCACCCCTTGAGAAAGGAGCTGATGTAATCGTGAAAGGCTGCGCCCAAATTAAGACCCGATATGCTATTCAGAATGTGTGCGTGAGAGACGTTGTTAAAAGCTTTATCCAAATCTAAATCCAGAATAGCCCCGACGTCTCTAGTTCGATTGTCGATTATTTGACACTTTATGAGCTTCATCACATCCTGCGTCGACAAAGCCGAACGGAAGCCAATCATGTTGTATGGAAATAAATTGCTCTTCTCTACATGAACCAAAATACATGCGTTTGTGAATGACGTGATCTGCAACCTTCCCAACGCATGACGTGATGGAGATGGGTCGAAGGTTTGCGAGTGCTGGAGGTTTTCCCGGCTTTGGAATGAGTACCACCGATGCGGACTTCCAGGTCTCTGGAACCAAACCCTGCTTAAAACGGAGAAATTGAACCAGAAAACTGTGAAGTAAGTACTCAAACAACAGCACGAGACGTAGCGAAAAATGAGCATGATGTAAAAGAAAGTTAAAGAAGCAAGATGGACCTGGCAAAGAAAGCTATGCTCTTACAAAATCAACACTAGAAACGTACAATGATTTGAAGCAGAACACTGCCAAAAAGAATATTTCCGATAACTATCGGAGTAGCTCTCATTTGTTTAAAGCCAGACCGAGAGTGTTACAGAATAAGACCTACCGAGCCATCTACGAAGGGATAGACACACTATGGGATGCATGTGGAGAGGAAGAGGAAATGACTGAACACCTGCTACTTTTCGGCAAAGGGCTTCCCCCTACAGTCCAAGGCGATGAGATTAAACTTTTCAAGCATTGGGGCTTAGGGACAGTGAAGGAAAAATAGACTTTAAGCAGGTAGAAATAACAAAGACGAGGTTATCAGATTAGTGGCTAAAATCAAGGCACGAGGGAAATTCAGTATTTGACTTCATAAACTTTATGTGTTACGGCTAGGTGGCGTGAGCCGCTGCCCGACCAAATGAGCAGAAACCCACCCATCCTCTAGAATTACTGTATATGCTCCCTGCAAGAGCAGAGTTGCGCTTATGTCTGCCATCTTGCGCGTCGACGCCTCAGCGTTTAGTAGGAAAGCCACTCCTCTCGAATTCAAGCGACGATGCGGCTCAGCGGCCCATAAGCCTGCTTGTCCCATCCAAAACCCATAAGCCTGCTTGTCCGTTTCATGCAATTGTGTCGGAAGGCCGTTTGTGGTTGATTAACCTCAGTCTTTTTCTCCAGCCCCAGCTTAGCTCGTTGCCCTGTGACGATCCGTTCGGTATCGGCAGTTAATTTCAGTTGGTCGAATTTATGGAGTACATGGAAAAGGAATTTGGGTTGACGGCTTTCTCGATCGACATAGAGGACGTATATTACTCAGTGCCGCACGCGGAATCTTTACGTGCGGATAGAGCAAACATTGAGGAAGTGGAGGACGCAAAATTTCAAAATAGCTCGGGCATGACTAGTGAAAATTTTATGACTTTGTTGGAATTCTATGTTCAGTCGACTGTTGTAATCTTTGAGGACAAGCATTACGTGCAAAGAAGTGGTACATGTATTGTGTCGCACCCACATTGTACAATATATTTTTGTCGGATATAGATCCCGATGTTCAGGCTAATCTATCTGATTCAAGAGTAATAAAAATTTTTAGGTATGCGGATTATTTTTTGGTTGTACTGAAAGATGTTGCTAGTTTTGATCTTGACGAATGTATTGATGGTGTGATCAGCACTTTTAGGTTGTACGGCAGTGGTTTACGCTTTACTTTTGAGAAACCAGATAATGACGTCCTTCAGTTCTTAGATGTACGCGTGCATTTTCATGAAGCTCGTGTCTGCTAAATTTACAATCCGCGCTCTGCAAAAGGGTTTCTACCATACGATAGTGCTTCTTCTAAAACTATCAAAAGAGGGATCGCCATCACTTGTCTAGGCGCGTCGTTAAGAAAGTCTTGTACCCACTATATGCAATCAGACTTTTCCTCCCAAATTACGCGCCTTTTGCGTTCAGGATACCCGGAATTAACAATTACTTCCGTGTGTGAGCAGCTGCTGCAGACAATAAAACACCCTGAGGGAAGGAGAAACAAGAAAGCAAAGAAGAGAGTACAGGCAATTCCGTACCTACATAAAGTATCGGTTCATGATGAAACAAGCGCAAAATATACGAAGACTCAGAAAGGACACAGGACGGAGCGCTTGTGCTTAAGCACAAGCGTGATACGAAGACTCAGAAAGGACACAGGACGGAGCGCTTAAGCGCTCCGTCCTGTGTCCTTTCTGAGTCTTCGTATATTTTGCGCTTGTTTCATCATGAACCTATACCAACACGCCCAACTGGCAGTCATCCTAAATAAAGTATCGCACAATAAAAAAAGAGGTAGCATCAAGATACGGAGTCAATGTTGTTTTCTCTGCCCCTCGAAAGCTGTCTAAAGATTGTTCCCTAGTAGACAGGGTGCCCGAGGTGTGTGAGAAGAGAACAGGAACAAGTTCACTGATTGCCAGTTTCAGGTCGTTTATGAAATCCCGCTCAGTTGCGGACGGAAACACATCGGCCAAACGGGCCGATGTTTTAATGATACAGTTCGAGAGCACAGGTTGAATGTGCAAAAGAAGCCAGGAGGGCACCTGGCAGACCACTGCTGCTGGTGTGGTTGTGCACCAGAATTTGAGAGAAGTAGTTTTTTAAAAAGAGCGAGCAACAAATTGGAGAGAGAGATAATGGAGGCGTTTCTTATCAACAAAGCTGGTGGTCAATGTGTTAGTGAACCTTCCTTATTTCTCTCCAAAGACGAGATGGCGTTTTTGGGTTTTTGGAAGGCCATCTATGAGAAACCTTTCAGTTTTAATTAGGGCTGGGTTTCATTTGTTGATCATCTGTGTGACAGAGCACACTTGTGTTTTAGCTGTTATGGTTTCATCGTCTGTCCCAGCTGCCACGTTTTAGTCGCCGTGTTGTCTTGCTGTCTTTGCTGGTAGGGAGCAGCATGCCCAATGCAGCGTTTTAACGAGATGTGTCCACTTACTTGTTGAACTGTGACAACGGCTCTTTAAGTGTGTTTCGACAATTGCCATGCGTGTGTGCTGCATCTGTGTGTGCTGTTCCGGGTTTTAACTGTGCGTCGATTCAGGTTTTGTTATCAGACAGCGTCCATGATTAGTGCTATTAGTGGTTTCGTGAGGGGGCCTCTTGACGGTGGTGACATGTGACACTATAAAAATGCACTTTCATCAAATAAACCTCAGTTGTTAGTCAGCACTCGCCCTGTGGTTATTGTGTATTTCGTCTCGTCCTTCGTGCTGTTCTATTTTGCAAGTGCCATAATAGACATTGGATAAGGCTTCAAAGGTTTAAACTGAAGAGTGGCCGCTGGTCGGACTATATTATGCTGTGGTGCTATATCTATAAGGTTAATATTAACACATATGCATGCGTGCAATATTACCTTTTATTGCAGGCCCAATTTTGTCACCGGTTACGAAGCTATAGCATTGTGGGCGAAAATCAATTTTAGTCCTTATTTTATCACCTAATTTAGTCAGAAAAGTATTGCGAATAACATTCGTACTTTCGCCATATAATCAGATTTTGTGCGTCACGTGCACAGGGATGCGCATAGGTCGGCAAAAATTGTGGAGCTCACTAAGATTCACTCGAGAAATATATGGTTCACTTGTACTCAGACTCAAACGCACTAAAACTTTCCTGAGCAGGACTCACTCGGCTTCAAACTCCCCAAAATATTACTCACCCGGACTCACTCAAACCCAGTATCACGGCCCGATCTGAGCCTGAGTAAGGCTGACTCAGTCGACTCAGATAGGGATCTGCATTCTGGAAAGCAGAGTTACGCTGAAATAAATAATGAACCGCATTGAACAACCTCGAAAATCACTTTGTCATTCATGACTTTACAAATCACTTCAAATATTTCGTCGATAGCGAAAATTCAGGCATGCCTTGAATGTAAATGTGCCCCTTTGTGAACCAACGAAAAAGATGTTCAGCAAAAGTGGTTAACACAACACCACCACCACGATGATGACATTTTGCATATGCATGTTCCCTGACAAACGATCACAAACCCCTCGCAAGCTGACAACATTTGTTCCCTTGAGCCCAGCGCAAACATTGAAATCTACCTTCTATGTTCAAACTCACAACGGCGGTACGCGTATCAGCTGATAAACACAAGAACATTTCTTGCCATTTGCTTCTGTTTCGAACAAATATTTCACTAATTTCTGACCGTCCTCATGCAGATATTCACAACTCCTAAAGTTTCGTTAAAGCCGTTATTCTACGACGCTTTCACAAAGTTACGTATTGTTTTAAATCCTACGCAAAGAGGTAAATTTGAGCAACCTATAGCATTTTAAGGAATTTTTATCACAAAACGAAAGAACTCAGTTTAGTTGCAAGGGCGACGCAAGGGATCCTGCATCGGGAAATATGAACTCTATACGAACTAAGGCTAGCAGGTAACTTCTCTCGGAGCCTATCTCGCGTAACTCTACAAACCGATGGCGTACATAAATACGACTACTCCATGCAGCCAAGCTGTTTTCGTGCTGCATTTTCACGAACACATGGCATGGAATTACCATGCCGAACACATTAGTCACAAACTTTGTAAAGTTTTAGGTGTGTTGCGTCGATGCCAGAACATACTACCTGTGAAACAAAAAAACTAGTGTACAATGCTCTTTTTTCTTCACATTCACACTATTGTCATCTGGTCTGGTCTACAGGCTCTAAAGCATCTTTAAAGAACCTGGTTGTGTTACAAAAATGCCTTGCGATGCATTGAAGGTGTATCCTATAACGCACACACTGCTTCAATATTTGCAAAATATAGAATTTTAAGAATTACCAGTTATTACGAATACCAGCTTCTGTCAGCTTTTAAATCAGAAATACGCAGAGGAAGTATCTTTTTATGCACCTTGGCCACCTTGCAACCAAATCCTGCCAGTCGCATTACCCGGTATACGGAGACTTGGCATGTACCATGTCCTCGCACAAACTATGGATTTGAAACACTACGTTACCGTCTTCCAAGTGTGATGGACAAATGGAAACTAACAATTGATAATCTGCGTATTTTATCTAAAACTGAAACGTTAAATCGGATGTGCTGATTGTGTTGTTCATGAATAATGGGTGATTTCTGTCATGGTTATTTAGTTTCATATCTTTCATGCATTGCTTTGTTATGAATATTTTTGTATGTATTTCAGAGTTGTCATTCTATTATTTGCTGTCATGGGCCACATGCGTGTTTCTTTTTGTATTGTCGCTTTCCGCTGCCTTTATTGTTCGTGATTTTTGTAATTTTTTGTAAAATTGTAATTTAGATTTTTTCTGGGTGAAGGAGCCAGTCAAGCTGTGAAATGCAACGTTTTTCCCTTCGCACCAAACCACGTATACAGTGTATTTTCATGTACTTGTCACGTGGTTGAATAAACTCAAACTCAAACTCATCTTGTCTCAATGTGAAGTAAGCGCTGGCAGTACAACACGAACAAGAGTATACGACCCTTGTCGTGATGTCTGTCCAGACGAGGCGCCATTTTGAATAAAGTTCGCAGTGGCTGCCCGACCGCCCTTTCACGGTGCCCTTTCACGTCGCTTCGCCCGGCGATGAAAATCTTTTACTAGGCAAAATAGCTATTTTGGCCGATGCTGAAACTTCTTTACTGGTGTGCTTCTCATTCTCTTCCAGCACTTTATTCTTCCGACAAAACATGCTTTTGCGCGTGTCTTGGCCACCTTGGAGCCATTTGGCAGTGACGATACTATAAATGTTAATAGAAAGCTCCTTATATTTGAATTTTACCTTATGGAAGCTCGGTCTTAGATCGAAACATCGGGCAGTCTTTCTCATTATCTATCTATCTATCTATCTATCTATCTATCTATCTATCTATCTATCTATCTATCTATCTATCTATCTATCTATCTATCTATCTATCTATCTATCTATCTATCTATATATATATATATATATATATATATATATATATATATATATATATATATATATATATATATATATATATATATATATATATATATATATCTTGCTGCGGCATCTGTGTAATTGTGCACTTGCTTTTTTGCAGAACTGTGGTAACGGCTGCCCCCCTCCTTGCAGTTGTAGCGGTATATTGCGCACACATTGCTCTTGAAGACTATTGTACAAATCTATTCTACATAGAAATAAAGCATGGTTAAACACTGTTTGCAATGGTTCAGCTACTTCCAGTGTTATAGATCATACATATCTGCAGGGAATACTTGCAGTCCAATGTGATTAAAAGTGGTGGCCGTTACAGGTTAGAAGTTCAAGCTACGAAAGTACTCTTCATCGGCGTGAAACATGTACATAACTCATACCTGTAGTGACCAGCATTGTTTTGGCGTATACCGCTGCAAGAGCTTTTGTGCCTGACGAACTGTGGCAGGAACTCTATCGTGCTACTGCCTGCGTGGACATGTGCATTTCGCTGCTCACTACAGTACGGCCGCATTCTGCGCGAAATAAAAGTACAGCATGACGTGCACAAAATGTCTCCATCGTAGACAGGAATGAGTTTAAATTCAATTTTCACTAAATTTTATATCTTTATTTCAGGAAGAAAGGCTTACACCGCGATTATTAGACAAGGTGTATGGGCAGCACGTAATGAAAACCATAAAGCTAAAAATTTAGGCGTCATTTCCGACTACAAGCTTATTTATTTTGCCACATTATGGCGATGAGATAATGTGAATAATTGTGTTTGGGCTTTTACGTTTTGTACGTCCTAAAACGACGATATGATTGAGACGCCGGTGTGAGGGGCTCCATAAATTGCGACCACATGGGGTTCTTATCCGTGCACGTAAATCTAAGTACACGGTTGTTCTTTGCGTTTCGCCCAAAGCGAAATGCGGCTGCCAAGGCGGGAAATCCATCACGCGCCCTCGAGTTAAGAAGCGCGACACTCTACGTTTTAAGCTTTGACGGCGGCTTTTATGGCCACGAGAGAAAGTGCCGCTCGTTGAATTCGTCGCCTGTTAAGCGAGCGTGAAATGACCCGATCGACAGGTGACAGGTTGCTACAATGGCACAGGGGAAAGCCGAAAAAAATGTAGGGCGAAGATATTTCTTGCGAACGCTTAGGCAAGGTACATCACTGGCTGAACAATGTTCGAAGAACCGTAGTTCGCAAAGGTAGTTGAAAATGTAAGGGCAGAAGTATGCTTACATAGCACGCAATACATAGCTGAGTACTGCAGTCCCACTGAGTACAGGTTTAACCCAAGTCGTTCTTGAGCGTACCTCTGATGCCCAGCAAGAGGAGTGAAAATTTAAGTACCCACTCGATCGGCTACGCATTCACCGTTATGAAAGATTTGAGATGTCAGTGAAAGCGCTCAACAAATTCATTTGAAAGTGGGTAGTACGCGATTATGCGAGGCGGGTTCTTGAAAGAAGCATGAGGAACTCGTTGAAGGGTTCTAGTCAAGCTAGGACTGCAGTCACTGACTATTGTGGATGTGCAGCTGAACTACGCACACCACATAGGCACGGGGCCTGATCTAACTGCGGGCACGTAGATATCGGTTTATCTGGACACAGTACCACGTTTCCCAATGTCAGGGCGATTTACGCATTAAGGAGGGTACAAAGGTCGGTGTAGTCGCGCATGTGAGTGGCGAGTAGGTCCACACCGATGAGGAAAGGCTTTGACACTAACATGGAAACGGAGCTGACGAGACGAACAACATCGGCTGGTACTGTGTGGGTGCCCTTGACATGACGGGTTGTCGCTCTGAGCTGCGACATGCAGTAAATGTGCCAGTTCTCACGCGTCGAGCATCAGGACGCTGAACAGATTGTCTGCAGAAGGGGGGGTTAATGGTCGGCTACAGAAGTAAATGTACGGCCAGCGATGAAATGGCTAAACGTCAGACAGCCGCATAGGCGTGCGTACCAGGGGCGCATGGGCGTTGCGAACCCCCTCCTAATTATCTGAAGGAGGTGCCAATTCTGCCCCACACCTTTACCAGGCCGCATATTTCACGCCAGTTTTTAATGTGCAGGGTTGGGGCTACGCATGCTTAATGACAATTGCCACCGAGGACCCTTGGTGGGGCATTTAAAGGACAGTTTAGTTCGCGTCTTTACACTTGGAAATGCGGGGCGTGTGTCACGCTGATATGAGAAGCACGCTATCACTTCTCTTTCAGTTTTGCAGCCACGATAGAGCTTGTTTTTTTTTGTACTCGACAAACGCAGGAAGGGGGGGGGGCGGACGGTGAGACTGGCACCCCCTGATGGAGAACCCTGCGCACATCTGTGGTCAGCCTGATAAACAGCGCGTAACTCATGGCAAAACGCAACAGATCGACAGCGTAGGTTTTACTTGTTGGAGAAAAAAAGACGAGGGTGGCGATGCGGGCTTGTTGGTTGGTCATACTTGAATGAGTTGAGCGCATACGAGGACACGGACAGAAGGAAGAGACGTACACACACTGACGCTTCTAACAACAATGGTTTATTTCATTCTCCTGCCGATTCATATACCAGTTTTGCGCACGACAGTCACGTGAACACTCTTTCATAAAAAACAACAATTTGATAACAACCAGGGAATTCACCTCACGAGAAGATAAACAGGGTGCACAGGCAATGACAAGCAAATTTAATCATTCATGCGCAGAAAGTGTAATTCTTTAGCACTCAGGGACATTGAGGGATTGCTAACACAAGCGTCTCCAAGATAATCGATTTGTTCGGCTTCAATGATCAGCCTAGTAATTTCGGACCGGTTCCTGCTGACGACAACGGTTCCCTGAAAGTTCGGTTTGCACGCACAACCATGGCAGTGTTGCGCCAGGAAGCCGTCAGGTGGGAAGTTGCCCACTTTATTACAGTGCTCACCAAGCCGGACATTTAGGCAGCGGCCAGTCTGCCCAATGTAAGCACGGCCACAAGACAGAGGAATGCGGTATACAACGTTAGTCACACACTGCACAAAAGGTTTTCTGTGCTTAATGGAGCATTCAGACTGAGATGTCTTATCTGGATTAGTTTTCTTGCACAACTTACTGAGTTTAAACGGGGCGGAAAAGACAACACGGGTGTTAACTCTGGCGGCTATTTTTTTTGAGATTGTGCGATACTTGATGGATATACGGAACGACTGCCACGTTTCTATTTTCAGGCGAGGGGCGATGATTGGTGCTGGCATTACAGTGCATACCTTTACATTCTTTAAGCAAACACTCGGCTACTGCAACTATGAGGTAGGTCGGGTACCCTGCTGTTTGTAAACGTGAAGCTTGCTTCCTAAAGCTCTCGTCAAGCATGTGCACACAGGACTTACTGAGGGCATTTTTGAGACACATTTTTACGATGCCCCTTTTAACGAGCTTAGAGTGACTCGAGTTAAACGCCAATAACGACTTATTTGCCCTGGGCTCGTAACACCAGCAAATTAGATCATCTGCAAGTGTGAGCGATACGTCAAGAAATCTGATGACACCATCTGCAGGCTGCTCAACAGTCACAACCAAGGGACAAAGACAGTTACGTATCAATGATACAAGGTCATTACACTGATCATTGAAATGATTAGTCGTACATTTAAAAAACACAATAAAATCGTCAACGAACCTAAAAACTGTTACACTGCTACCCCTTGCGTCAAGCTGCGTGGACATCTGTCGGTCAATTCTAGCTAAAAACAGATCGCTTAAAATAGGTGCTAGGCAGGAGCCGATACATACTCCTGCTTTCTGTAGGAAGGAAACTTCCTTCCTTTGGATGAAAGTGGAAGTTAGATAAAATTGGAGCAGCTCCAAGAAAGCACCCACCGAAACACCGGCTTCGCCGGAAAACTTAACGGAGCCAAATTCGTCAATAGATTCTTCAATGCAAAGCAAAAGCTTGTCATGGGGCAGAGAATAGTAGAGGTCTTTTACGTCGACAGAAAAGGTTTTCAGGCCTTCCTTAGCATGAGTGGCTAAAAACTCTAAAACCTGGTTAGAATTTTTGATAAGAAATGGATCCCGGACTTCGAGAAGCCTAAGCTTATCGAGTAGATACACAGCAATCTCCTTCTGCCACGTCCCTTTTTCGGATATGATAACCCTGAAGGGTATGTTCAATTTGTGGGTCTTCGCGCTGAAGAACACATCTAAGGATAATTTGTCACTTTTTTCAACACTTTTGCGTAGTCTATCAAGGCCTAAGCTCTTGCACATTTTCACTGCTCTTGCCTTGACTTTGGCCAAGGAAACATTGTTGTGCTCGTTAAACACTTCCGACACCGCTTTGCATGCTTTTTCGTTAAAACAACTGCGCGAGAAGACGGCAAAGCCGCCTTCTTTATCGGCGGGTATTACACAGAGAGAATGTTCTTGAAGGTAGGAGCACGCGCGTTTCACAGGAAGTCTAGAAGCTGATGGTTTGCAGCGGAGCAACACGTCAACTCCCTCCGAGTTGATTCTCGGCTCGTCCTCAGGGGGAACGCGCTTTGAAACCTGCCGAACTACGGTAAGCAGCTCAGAGTTACTCAGCTTAGTCTCAACACCAAACTTAGGTCCGAGGCTAAGAACGTGGCGCACATCCGCAGGGAGGCTAAAACCTTCAGGAATGCAACCACTGCTGCTGACCTTTTGGCGAGCCTCTGCGCAGCGGCGACGAAGATGCTTTAGCTGGATAACCCAGAGGTGTTCCGTAACTTGATCCGCCAGACGGAGGTGCTTCTTGAGAAGACAGGACGCGACACTGGGTTCAAAGGCCCTGTGTAGCTGACCGCTGAGGAAGGTCCGAAGCAGGCGGGCTTGCCGCTGCCATTCCGAGCGCAATATCTTCAATATTCTTTTGGCGTGACCAATGGACGGAGTAAAATAGCCAAAGATGGCCAAAACGTCTTCTGGTAGAAAACCGTTGCGTATACAAAAGCTGAGAGAACGTGTTTTGCAAACGGCCGTGGCAAGGATGGCGACAGTGCGGCTAGGATCTTGAAACACATATAAGAAAGGGCCCGAAGAACGAGAAATGAAGTCGACGAGGGTGGCGATGCGGGCTTGTTGGTTGGTCATACTTGAATGAGTTGAGCGCATACGAGGACACGGACAGAAGGAAGAGACGTACACACACTAGCGCCAGTGTGTGTACGTCTCTTCCTTCTGTCCGTGTCCTCGTATGCGCTCAACTCATTCAAGGAGAAAAAAAGACCGGCAAAAAAAATGGTAGTGAATCTTCATGGCTTGAAATGTAATGCGAGTGATGTGATATTGTCGTTCAGGATGTGGAAACCACGCAGACGGATATTACTCCAAGTACAAAGGAAGCCGAACGGTGATACATAAAGAGGAGAGCTTACGGCATCACTCCAGGGGGCCCTGGTCTTGAGAAGTCGCAGCTTTGGTCTGTTCAATGGTCTTTCTTTCCAGAGGAGCGTGTGGAGAGCGTCGTGCCCTATTTCACGTTGTTACGGCGAAGCGCAACCGCGCAGACTGGCGAAGCCTCGCCCTCCCGAAAACAAGTGAACCGAAACAATTCGCTTGTCTGAAAATGTGTCCACCCCTCTACTGTGTGCCTTTCAATGATTGCGCGCGGACGACACGCTGTGTTCCATGCGCTTTTCCTCTAGACAAAGTATTTACTTCTTCTGTACAACACTTTAGAAGCCCATAAAAGACAGATTGAACTATTTTCTTCATAGTTGCGAAGGAACTATTCGGCACTATAACTCTCGGATACGAAGCGAACTACATAGCGGCAACCTCCTTCTCAGCGCTGGCGATTATCAACAACGTGGTACTTTGAACATTGTATCACTCGTTGATGTTCCATCCCTAGCTACACCAGTATGCTTACTCAACGCTAGACAAGGTGTGATGGTGGACGGTGATCTCCCGCAGCTGCAACACATGAACTTCCAGATGTTCAAAAAGAGTAACGCGTTCTCAAAGTGTCATGAGTAACGTCGAGAATGAAAAGAAGAAATTGAAATGCCCCATTTTCAATTGTATGTCAGCAATCAAATAGATTCATTCGGTACAGTTTACGCAACATCTAAAACATAAAACATTGAGAGGGAGTTGCGCTAGCCCGTAGATGTTCATCACTAGAAAAAAATGGGTGTCCAAACACGGGCACAGGAGAAGAATACCAAATAACACAAACGCCGTGTGTTCCTCATTCACCTCTGTGTCCTTGTTTGCATCTCACCCTTTTTCGTGATACAAAAGAGCGTACATCCACCCAAATCTTCGAGATTGCGTGAAGCAGACGATGGCGCCAGCTGAGCGCACCTTGTGGGCATGCGCTTAAACTCGCCTTGTATGCTACTTGTCTCCGTTATATGGCACTGACGCAAGGAAAAGTCGTCGCTCTCGCGTTCCAGTTAAACATATGGTCGGCTGTACACTGCGAACTCGCGCAGTTAAGGCAAACACCGGAAAATGTAGCCATGGATCGTGCAACTGCCGAAGCTGCCTCCCCTATGCTACATCGAGTGTACACGAACACTCCTTATGCAACCGTAGGGTTGTGCTCTATGGTACAATCTAGGAATATTAGTATCAAGCCTGCTCTGCTTCCTGTCCTAAGTATAAAAGAGAGAGTAGCAAATTTTACTCAAGCGGAAGTGTCAGCGGCGTTTTTCTCCTCTCCCTTAGATGGCAACTACGAGTCCTTGCGTCCTATCCGCATCTTCGGCTTGCCCGATCAGGGTCACTACGTTGTGCTCTTTCATGCCGTAGTTCTTGTTGGCTATTATTCAAATCTGATGGTTTGCTGGGTATTGTACGTCAGGTCCCAGTAAGCTACTGGTTTCTACCTGAAGAATTGGGTAATCCCCGGATTAGACTTTTATGTTGGCTCTTTCTTGAATGCGCTTGCCTCCTCTGCTCGTAGGTTTTTGTAGCAGTAGCTCCGGTTTCTGGGGAAAACATTTTAGGCTTTTGTTCGCTACGTCTCGCTCCACCCTATTTACTTCTTGCTGCAAAGTCTCTGCGATGTAACTGGTTGCTTCCGCCCGTCACCCAGAGGATGATGTCACCGCACACATACTGTGGTGCTGTCCTTCGATGCGTTTCAAAAACATAATAGAAATTCAAATAAGACGCGGCAATTTATTGCTTAAACGCGGTCTGTAATCTTCTAATTGCAAAGTACGCAGACAAGGGGCGTAAGGAAGCAACGTCGCAGAAGGCTCGTAGCCGTGAAACAAGCGAAGAAATCGCTCCAGGATAATGTGCCCTAGAGACCACAGAACCAGCTGCTGCGCCTGAGTGACGGCCATTGTCTTCGTGGTTGATATTTGGTCAGAATGCTTGATTAATTAAATGATCACGTATCCCACTCGAATGATATGTCTGTCTGTGGGGGGATGCCACATTGCACCGATGACCTGCCGTACCTGTTGAGCAAAGCAGTAGTGTTCATCAGCAGTACTACATCAAATGCAAAGATTCCCACAGCCAAGAGTGTCTTAAAGTGCTCCGTCATCATCTACGGCTGTATTTTGGCATAGATGATGACGATAAAAAGATGATGATACAATAAAAATATTAATGCCACAGATAAGAATACGTTATTCGTATACTTTTTATGACTGTTATGCAGTTGAAACCCGCAATAAGAAAATCGGCGGGGAAAGCACAAAATTTCGCTCTTACGGGAATTTCGTTGGCGCGAGAATGCGGCAGAAAAGACATGGAATTTACAAAAAACACCTTTTATTTCGGGACGTCAGTAAGTTTGCTTTGGCGGGTCTCACCATGCAGCAGTTTCATGACTCGCCATCGGGAGTCTCGTTTGCCACGGAACAAAGTCCGCCCCATGCACTGGTCAGCGATGGTGGCACTGCGTTGTCACCAGTACCGTCATCAAGTGCGCCTACAGGCGAACCTTCTTCCGGCTCTGCTGGCGCAGCGAGTATCAGCGCAGAATCGTGGACAGCAAGCTGCACGCAACGCCGAATTCTTCGGCGATGTCCATTTTTTCCCTGCCCTTTTCCACCTCACTGACGACTGCAGCCTTATCTTCCAGCGTGATGAACTTCCGCTTTTTCGTTGGAGGCGGCGTCTTCGCAGGCAGCGAAATCGGACGAAGCAATCGGAACATACAGTTCGCGTTGCGCCAATCGACCAAGCAAACGCTCCACAAAGGGCTCCACAGACGCGACCATGTGCACGCAAAGCCGACAAAGCCAAGCACCGAGCCAAGCACCGAGCCTAGCCAACGAACGAAACTCCAAACGGAATGTGGATTTGACTACGTAGTCGGCGATAACGAGCAGGTGTTTCGGCAAGCCATCATCATCATCATTGTCGCCAGCTTTATGTTTTTTTTTGTAAACAATGATGGCGGCTACTTCTCAAGTGCGCTGTAGCGATAGTTTTGCAGAATTTAAGTGTAGCATGAATGCATTTCAGTAGTTTTCGAATGTAGTGAATGCTGAGAAAGTAGATTTGCGCACTCGTGTTTCGAAAATTTCGTTAATGAGGGACTGCGGTATGAATATCTTTCGTGGTCGCGAGTTACGAAATGCGTTGACTCCTATGGGCGTTCGCTGGTGCTCTGAAAATATTTCGTTGCGGTGAGAAATTCGTTCGCTCGGGATTTCGTTATCGCGGGTTTCGACTGTAATGACATATGTTCATGTATGTGCCTTTCCTGCGGACGATTGTGTCATGTAGCATAAAACTACGGACAACGGATGCCACTTGAAATGCAAGGTATCCTCCTTGTTACTGCTTGTCGTAATGATATGACATATACATAATATTCCGGGAACATGCGTGCTCTTGAGGTGCCGCTTAACAATATAAAAGAGCGATTTAATGACTCAAGTGTGAGATCTACCTCTTGATACAATTACATCGACTATAACAACACCACGTCTAAGAATACGCACTGCCTCCCATGGGCAAGATGATTGAGTACGGGAGGTGATCCAGTTTTTGTCAATGTTCGCGTCGCAGTCCTCACCGCCTAATTGGCGCCATGTTCTTGACGCACGTTGTAATAGCACAAATGTCAACACCTGGTGGAACTGTGAACTGTAGACAGTCACGTCAGCACTCTTGCACCGCACCTGCGGACAAATGTTCTCAACTCCATTTTTTTTTATTCTTGTGACCGCAAAGAATGAATCTGAAAGAGAAGTCACCATTTTGCCGCAATGGCGAAGCAGTGAATGTAACCGCAATAAATTAGAATATTATATGAAGCAAGTCTGGCTTCTTACTTATCTAGGATCCGATCAGTCATAACTCTACAAAACGCTCCTCGGAACGCGGCTGCTGCAGCGAGCGAAGCGACTTTCTTGCTGTCTTTTGCTTCAACATAACTAAGTGGTAAACGCAGACAGCGTACATACGAATGTATGAGGTGTCTGCTGATCCCTGTCGAGGTAGCGAGTGCGACACTACTCTCCACCGCGACTGTTTTAGTAACATTTCCAGTACCTTTACTTGTGAGACATCCCCCCCCCCTTCGGCCGCCCCTTCATGCGCCTCCGCGCGAGACGGAGACTGCCGGCGCGTTTCATATCTGCTTCAGGTTCGATGATCGGCAGTCCTGGCACGCTCTCATGTGCACATATAACACATCACACGCGGGGGCCATGTTATCGATTTGGGGGTTATTCGGAACATGATAGCTACTCCAGAAATGCGCTTGCGTGTCAATATCTGTGGTTTCATAAAAATGAGCCTAAATGAAGTAGAGGATGCTTTCGATATGGAAAGACTCACAGGGTCCCATGCATTTGCCTAAGATCAATGGAAGACGGAAACCATCCACCGCTTCCTTCATACTCTCCAGTCGGCCAGCATCCGTCCGTGGAAGCTTTCAGTGGCGTCTGCTCTGACGGCATCGTCTTTATGCTTTTTATCGCCTAGGTTTCAGGCTTTCGCAAAGAAGAGAGCGACAATCACACTTTATCAAAGACGATGTTGCCTATTCATGCGAACACCGTGTAGGCGAAGTGAACGCGCAGAGCGAGAGCCTCGAGGAAAGAGACGCGTGGGTGGTGATGCGACTTTTCGTACCACACGCCGGCTTTCGGCTAACCCACCCTTCTTATTAGCCGTTATATTTGCTGGCTTTAATCAGCAATACTGCTCAGATAATAATAATAATAATAATAATAATAATAATAATAATAATAATAATAATAATAATAATAATAATAATAATAATAATAATAATATATTATTATTATTATTATTATTATTATTATTATTACACACACTATATGATTATGAGAAACGTCGTAGTGGAGGGCTCCGGAAATATCGACCACTTGCGTTTCTTTAACGTGCCCCTAAATCTCAGCACACGGGCTCATACTATAACGCCTCCACCTAAATGCGGCCGCCTTGGCCCGGATTCGAACCCGCAACCTTCGGGTCAGCAGTCGAGCTCCATAACCACGAGACCACCGCGGCGGACATTACTGCCAAGATAATTTCGAGAAAGTCGGCAATGTTTCGGCTAACTCGAACGAACATATTTGCAACTCTAGCCAGACACGCACACCCATGATGAAATGACGTTTCCTTCGCCTTGTGGGAAAGGGAAGGAGCCTGTGATATAACACAACGTCTGAAGAAGGTCTCGAATGCCGTCAATGGATTTAAGGCTGAAATTTCGAAGTATAAAATAAAAAAAAGAAGAGCACGTGCAATGACGTGCAGTGGATAGGCCGAGTTCTTTCGTATTTATGATTAACATAACTTCCTAATATATGCGCAGAATACCGCCCTCACAGATCTCTAGTGCATCACTGCATCTACATCACATGATAAATGCGGCAACGAGGAAGTATTGCTGAGAACACATAAGCTGGTAGCAACATCAGCATGAAATGAATAGTTAGCCTGATCCACTGTGTTCCAGCACGACATCATAACTATTTATGTTAAGAGCAGCCTATGCTAATTTAGCCTTGTATAATATTCAACACTGCTGCGATCGCATTAAATTCTAGTATATAAAGGCGCTCTGTCTACAGAACTGTAGCGTTCTCATTCAGCTGATTACCCCAACACTTCATCACACTTCGGGGTATTTGTTGGGTTTTTGCAACAGTGAAACAAGCAGTAAGTTTATTAAGGTTTTACTGACGCGAGGTGGTCACCGTCACTATTGCTTTACTTTATGTCCAAGTTCTTGTAGAGAGAATTTTTAGGACTGCCAAATGGTTTGCCGCCTTGCAGCTCGTAACCACTCTGAACGTATTGGATCCTGCCATCATGATTGTAACGTGATGTTAGAAGTGTAGCGGCTTTCCGCCTAGTAATAAAGAAAAAATAAGCGTTAACCCTAATAGTTTAGACACTCGCTTTCGGATTGCGGGCCTGGTTCAAAGTGAAGCATCCGGGTAAATATTTCTTTTCTGTTATTCATTTATTTCCTTACAGCTTCGATCGCCTTGCGTGACAGAGGGACACATAGACGAATAGACCGTTTTCTTACTCGGGCAGCGTAGAAATGCTTAATATTTGAAATTTTCTAAAGGGTATACCGCAATTAGTGTCCATGGCATTGTAAAGCCTTCTCGTTCAACCAGCTTGACGACGATGGGCTTGAATGCAATAATGACAATACACATTCAAAATGGGGTCATCGCAGCTTGCTATTCATCTTGCCAACATATTTTCCTCGCATTTCAAAGAGGTATATGCGAAACGATAGTGATCTTACACTATCATGGTCATCATCATCGTCATGAACCTGACTACGGTTAAGCCTGGGTTACTAACATAGCCTGACACATTTAAGTTGAGCCCTCTTTGTGAACCGCCAGGTTTCTGCTTCGTGGGTACGTACGAGTAAGATGCAGCTGTCATATATCTTCCTTTTGAGTGATAGTGGCACACTACAATTCATGATTTGAGAATGCTTGACTACGCCCACCACCGGGTAAAAACCTCTCCCATGCCCCGCCGATCGACCGGGTCCCGTGCTTGCTCCTGCCACGTCATATCCCCAAACTTCTTAATATCAACTGCGAACCTAACTTTTTGTCTCCCCCTCACGCATTTCTCTTCTCTTGGAATCCAGTCAATTTTTTCTACTGACCAGCGGTTTCTTGCCGTCGCGCTACATGCACTGCCCATGACCATTTCTTCTTCTTCATTTCAACCAAAACGTCCTTAACGCCCGTTTGTTCCATGACCCACTCTGCTCTCTCTTGTCCCTAAGGTTACACCTATCATATTCCTCTCGATTCCTCGCTGCGTCGCCCTCAGTTGAAGTTGAACCCTATATGTAAGCCTCCAGGTTTCTGCTCCGTAGGTAAGCACTGGTAAGATGTAGCTGTTACACACTTTCCTCTTATAATGTGAATACCTTCCACAGCATGTAATCCTGGAGGCATTTCAGAGAGGATGAATCATTACTGGCTCCAGTATGTGCCAGCAGTCTGCACCTAAAGTGTCAGCGTATCAAGCGCCAAGCAGTGCGCCACAGCATGGTCGCAGTGAAATAAGTCTCCTCAGCCATGCGACACACCTGTTTCCTGGCATCTCGCAGTAGTGCATATGAATCCGAGAGCGTACTTGTGTTTCCTGTGCAATCCAGTGCGAAAAACGGCTCTGTTTTTAAATGTGAAGCATTTCTCAGGGGACAAAAGGCTTTTCAACCGTTATCCAGGCGTCGACGTTAGGCGCTCTCATCGGGATCTCCTTAACTTGGCGTATACCAAAATTGAACCACAAGGGCATGAGTATATGACGAACATGACCCAGAGTTCATAACATAAATAATATGAAATGCCTGTCGTTTACGCCAGGAGCCCGTTTCTCCCAGACACGTGTGGGACATACCAACATAATAGTCTATGTAAATCCAGGAACATCGAAAGCAGACGTTGGGCATTTTGACGAGAGAGCTTTAAGGGGCCCCTGCCGCAGAAAATCCGGTGTCGGCGTTATCAGTGAGGGAAAAATTCCGGCGGAAGCAAATGATCAAAATCTGAATTCGAGGTGGAATCCAACACACGCATCAGTGTGACGCTCAGGTAATTTTCCATAAAGCTATGGCGTGTCTCGAAAGTGTATTGGAAAGAACCCTATGCAGGCATCATGTTGGGGCATTATCAGATGTGGGATTGTGGATGAAGTGTGGCTATACGCTTTTATAAGATTGAATCAAAAATTTCAATATGTACTCATAGGACGAACTACAGTTAAACCTCGGTGATACGATCACAGCTCATACGAATTTCCGGGTGACACAAATTTTTCCTTGGTCCCGGCCAAGGCCCATTGGCCTGCAGTGTAATGGAGTACGGTTGTTGCGAACCGATTTTCACCCAGCGACGTTTGATACGAACGTACGCTACCGCCCAGGTACGAAGAGGTGCTGTCCGCGCTGTCGCGGAAGGCGCGCCAAGCACGTGCGAGCGCGGGAAAGCAAGTGTGGGCATGCGCGCAGCACCGCCAAATCGTCCGAGTCACGGTGTAAGAAAAACACTTTTCTTGCGGTCAGAAAAAACCTTCAGACACGCGTCACGGCCTCCGAGATAGTGTGTGCGAATCTTTGAGGCTCTCATGTGCCTCCATGTGCCTTCGCGTTTAGATTACATGTAGAGGGCATTAGCTCCCTGCTTTTTTTTTAACGCGTCGACGTGGGCTCCTGTCGTTGTACTGTGTGAACACGTGCCTGCCTCGTGCATCATAAATCCTATGAAAGGAGGACCAGGACCGAAAGCAGGCGAGGACGGTCTTGGTGATGGAGTCAGGCCTCACAACCTCAACATGCGCGACCGTTGACGTCGCACTTGTGCGGGCACGGCCGTAAATCTCCCAAAAAACAACCCAAAAACCTTCGCGATAACAAAATCATAACACAGGACCGTGGTTCTGTAATTTTGTGGCCTTAATCCATCGCGTCAAAGCGCTTCTTTTGTTACTTTCGCTGCAGTACGCGGGTGTCATGCAAAAAAGCATACTAAATTTGGAAGCGGCTACTGCTGTCGCGGATCACGACGCACCTGGTTCATTAATTAAATACGCGCGTACCGGTCATATATTTACGAGTGCTGGTATGATTGCCGATATCTAAAACGTTAACTGACAATCATTCAGGGTTCTTCCTGACGTTGCTGCGGCCCTGAAAAACAATGAAAATGTACGCCAGCTTTGTTTTGTCGCATGCTAATTTTCCATGCTTTCTGGTGATACGAATTTCGGATGATACGAATATTTTTGGTGGTCCCGTGAGATTCGTATCACCGAGGTTTCACTGTATTTATACCGATGCGTTGCTCAACCCCGAAAACATACGCAAGGGGACGATGGGTGCGAGATGCAGATCACGGGACCAGAGTGTCCACTTTGCAACGAGCTTCGCCAAAAAGCTACACTAAGATTAAAGAAGATTAGTATTTGGTTTGGCGTGGGACAACCGCGGTACATACCTGAACCATGCATGGCAAACGGCATAGCGGGGCAATTCAGATTAATCCTGAAGAGCTTGAGTCACTTACCATGCACCTATATCTCGCCTGTGTTTTAGTGACTTGCCTGTTTTTGCATTTTACCAGCATACAAAATCGGTCCATGTGGCCGGAAATATGACCTTCATTCTCGAGGTTAGCGGCGTGACAACTGACCTGCTAAGCTACGATAGCTGATATTTCGTAAGCCAATTATCTATGTTGGTTTTGAGCTCTAGTTTTTAGTGCAAAATTGCAAACAGGTAACTAAGCAGTTTCTGTGCGCATACAGCTGTCTCCCTCGTTCCGTACCCTGCGTCTCAGTATATCATTTTACATTGTGCATGCTGAAAATCCAAGTATTTGGATGCATTACATTTCAGTTTCAAACGCAAAACTAGCAACTTCCTTAAATGTTCTTTTCGGATGTGCTTTAGAAATGATCGCCTGCATTACGGCGTACTGAAGAGAAATCACCGTCATCTGTGCAGCGCACTCCTTGAAACCCCTGAGCTTTCAACAGTTTCGTGAAGACTGCGATTTCGACTAACTGAAAGGCACGCAATGCACATGACGATAATTTTTTTCGATACAAGATATACACTTTATTAGAAAAATGTTTTTCAAGTGCGTATTCAACATGTGTACAGACTGTATAATTTGACCTTCACATGCTTTATATCCTGAAAACCTAAATTACTGTTTCAGTATGGACAAGATGAGCACATTTTTAGTAATATTACTTGTATTCTGCACAATGAGGTAAGCAAAAACAAGTCTTATTGATATTTCAACGCTCTGCCATTAAATCACAGTTCATTTTTTGAAGTGCTCTATTACCCTAAACCTATGTTGGTGTTTTCAATGAGTGATATTGATCGCGAAAAGTGGTACATATATAGATTAGGAAGAATATTATCGTCGCTACAGACCCGCCGACAGGTGTACGTTAATAGCTGACACAAAAAGAAGAGTCAGCAACTAAAAGGTGTGAGATTCTCAAACGCAATAAATGTGGCGTACTGTGGCGCACCACCGATCCCTAAATACCTGCCTTAAATTCCTTTCCAATTCGGGAATAGACAACTGGACGGTTAATTAAAGTACGAAATTCAGAAAAAAACCTAATGTTAAAGTATTTCATGAGGAGTAGGATGAAGAGAACCTACAGCGGAACACCATCTTTTAAATGCGAGAATTATAGGAAACTGGCAACCTGTGAAAACAAGAGCAGGGTCTATAAAGCTATATATATATATATATATATATATATATATATATATATATATATATATATATATATATATATATATATATATATATAGAATCATAATCATACTAAAACTTTGCGTATGCCATTGCAATAATTCCGCATGTTTCCGTAAGAATCTTACGGGAATATATGGAAAATATACGGAAAATATATGGATTCCGTATGGAAACAATTATTGGAATGGCATACGGAACGTTTCAGTAGGGAACTGACAGGCAATAATGCCAAGGAAAATATAGGGCGTGCTATTTGTAGTAATTAGAAGATAAATGTGAAAACGTAAAGTCAGCTGCCCGCTCCTAAAAAACATGATGTACGACGTGACGCCAACAGGCAGAAAAAGAGTGCACCACGCTCGCCGCCATGGCTGCGATCGGCACTGGCTAACGCTCCTAGGTTTAAAGGGACACTAAAGAGAAACAATGAATTGGTTTAGATTGATAAAGTGTGCTCGGAGAACTCTTGTGTAGTTTATTTCACCACCATAGGTTTATTGTTAGAGGAGAAAACCAAGTTCAAAGTTTCATTTTTAAATTTCGCGCCGAACTTTGTAATTCGTGACGTAAGAGACTTCCAATAGCATTTAACGTATTTTGGCGCCACTGGCTCGACAAAATTTCAACAAACTCGTTATGTCAAGTGTCTGGCCGCTTCAGATGACAATGTACTTCGATTTAACCGATTAGGGGCTAGGTAGGCCCAAGCAGGCGCCATCAAAAATATGTGACGTCACGGCAAATGGTGCGGGAATTCCAAGGTGGCGTCGCCACCTGTATTTCCTTTCTGCGCGTTTTCTCGCTTATTAAGCGTCTTCGCGTAGAAAGCGTGGTGTTTTTGGTATCGTGGAAGACTACTTTACTAATGCGAGAAAAATCGTTTTGCTCTTTATTGTCCCTTTAAATCCACATATATACCCCATAAAGTGGACGAGAGGATGAATGCCGCAGTAGCTCAGTGGTAGAGCATCGGACGCGTTATTCGAAAATCGCAGGTTCGGTCCTTTCTCGGGGCAAGTTATCTTTTCGTCCACTTTAATTTCTTCATATTTATATTCAAATTACTACAAACAACACTATATATTTCTTGGCGTTATTGTCTGTTAGTTCTTATTAATATTTTCTCTCTCTCTCTCTCTCTCTCTCTATATATATATATATATATATATATATATATATATATATATCCGCCGAATAAGGCTGGACCGCCCGCCGAAATTGTTAGGGTAAAATAATTGTGTGTTTTGTTTCCTATTTCCTAAATTATTGTACGAAGTTTTTCACAATTTTTTTTATTACGGTAGCCAGAAATTCTATATATATATATACATATATATATATATATATATATATATATATATATATATATATATATATATATATATATATATATACCGGGTGCCCCAGTTATATTTAGCCAAGGGCTACATACAAATACAATATTAGAGGCAGGCGACTCAACTCAGTTGCAAATTGCTGACAGTCATCCTGCGCAGCACAGATATTTTTTTTGTTCGGTTAATAACCAGTTTGTTCATTAGAATTGTTTAACTAAATTTCTAAACATTGATTTAGACAAGAAATGCGATTTGCAAAGTTCGAGACCGTCTTCAGAAACCGCAATTGCATTATTTGCGATAAAGAAAGTCTCACGTACACCAGTTCTTCCAAGCCGCAAAGAAAGTCCTCGAAATACAAAAAAGAACCACGTGACTAGCGCATTCGCGCGGGAGCGAAGGTGCTGCTCTCAGCCGTGGCTTGAGCGAAGCAAATCAGCTGAGGCTGCCACTCCCCGGCTCTGTTGCAGTGGCCGGCCGATTAGCTGGCGATGGTTTCTTGGCCCGCGTCAGCTAGTTGGCGCGCCTGACGGTGCAAGTTGTAGCGAGCCTGGGCCAAGAAGCCACCGTAAACTTATCGGCCTACCGCTGCAGTGGAGGCGGCGTGTCGCGGCCGCAGCTGACAACAGAGCAAGAGCCTGCAATCTCAAGCTCGACTCCTATAACAGAGCTCCCTCTTGACCTTTTATTTTAAATGAAGTGTAAAGTTCTGTATCCAGACTTCTATGGTCGTAGGCATAGGTCGGCAAAAATTCTGGGGATCACTCAGACTCACTCACGAAATGTATTTTGCCCTTAGGGCTCACTCGAACTCAGACTCACCAAACTTTTCCTCAACTGGACTCACTTGGACTCAGGCTCACTATAATTCTTCTCGACCGGACTCACTCGGACTCAGACTCACCAAAATTTAATTCACTCGGACTCACTCAGACTCAGACTCACAGCTCGATCTGAGTCTGAGTGAGTCTGAGTGAGTCGACTCATGAGTCCGTTCGCATGTAATTAGCTTTTTCTGCCGTAGTTTCAATGCTCTTTCACACCAACATCTCGCATTATCGATGCTCTACTTTGGACATTTTGATCTCGTACCTTCGAATACGAGTTATCAGAGTTTGCAATTCAGTAAGGACATTTTATTGAAAGAGATGACTCACACGAGATATTTTTATCAATAACTTCCCGTGAAAAAGTTTGCGGGGAGAGGTCAGGACGCCCCCTCTCCCTCTGTAACTCACGCCTCTCAATAAATATCGAGCTTACGTATGAACGGTAGCGCGTGGAAGTATATGTGAGTAGACGTGAGTATAAACGTGAGCCGACATAAGGCTGATAGTAACGCTGAAGTTGAGGTGATAGGACCATAGGTCAGCAAAACATGTGGAGCTCACTCAGACTCACTCATGAAATATATCTTGTCCTTAGTGTTGACTCGGACTCAGACTCACAAAAATTTTCAACTGGACTCACTCGGACTCAGACTCACTATATTTTTTTCTCAACCGGACTCACTCGGACTCAGACTCACAAAAACATTACTCACTCGGGCTCACTCAGACTCACACTCACGTCCCGATCTGAGCCTGAGTGAGTCTGAGTGAGTCGACTCATGAGTGAGTTTGCCGACCTATGGTCGTAGGTATGCAAGTTAAATACAGAACATTTCTTGAGAATTATGCAAGCCTTCTAATGCATACTTTGAAACATTTCAGATGCGAAGGCCGGCCGCAGGACCTGTCAGTAAATGGGAAAGTTGAAGAGCGAATTGCTAGCGAGAGCTGCTATAAATATGTGAGTAACAGTATTATGACAAATGTGAAAACAATGAGGATTCGTACAAGACAGATGACAACGTACCAAACTTTTTGTCCCTATTGTATGCTCTCATTTCAACGAGTACAGTATATACACTATAACCAAATACACAGTATACAGCATAAGTACACAGTATAACCAACTATAACGTGTGTTAGTGTCGTCACAGGTTACTTGTAGCGAGAGCGAAGCTGAACCTAGGATTCACCTACCTTGGCTCATTTTTCTACATTTAAAGGAAGCATATGTAGTTAACGTCCCTAAAGACGGCAACAGTTCCTTTTATTGTGATAGCCATTATATAAGCACTCCAAGTTCATATACGTACCTAACTTTTACTTGGTACAGCCTTCTATCTTCAGAAGAAGACAAATATAGTCAACGTATCAGAAGACTGCCAAACATTTTGTATCATTGCGATAGCCAATATACGAATACCCCAGGAACATTTACCTACTTAGCATTTGCCTACCTTGGTAGAGCCTTCTTTCCTTAAAAGACAAATATAGTCAACGTATCCAAGGACTGCCACACCGTTTGTTTTATTGCGATAACCAATAAATGAACACTCCAGGCGCATTATTTGCATCGCAGTAAGCGTCGCCGTGATGTTCCTAATAGACGCTAAGTGCGATAACACCACCCCGCTTGCCGAATCTTAAATGTGCAAGTGAAAGTGTAAAAGAGCAGCCGACGATCGCAGCTCATGCCGAAAGTAAATGTGTCTGTCGTCTTTAGGAGCTAGTCTCTGGCAAAAACAGCGTACTTTTAACAGTCGCACGCGCCCTGTCTTTGCAGCGGTCAGCAGACGGCTCCCACCTTTCTATCTCCTGTATTTTCGCAGCTAATTTTTTCTTGAAGGCGTGAACACCAAGAAGGTCGCTTCGGTCGCTAAACTGGGCACTTTTCCTTACGAGCGCATTCTGTTGAATTGCGCCAGGTTGTGTGATAAAGTCGTTAGCGGCTAGAGTTACATTGCGTATCATTCCAATTTGCTGCTATCGCATTCATTGATTTGCCTTTGCGGTGAAACTGTCATATTATTCATGTTTAACTCTTCTTATTGAGCAATATCCCCGAGAACAATACCGCAAGGCTTCGGTGCTACGCGGGCAGCATGCTTGCTAAACGCACATTTTACAAGCAGAAAGTGAAAAGTACAGCCCCAGGCATTTCTCAAAAAGTAAAGCAATTTTCCCCACACAATATTTACTGTTCATTCACGTTCACCCCAAACGATTGCGAGCTTTGCTACACCTTTTAAATGAGTCCTAGTTAACCACGAGTCACGTAGCTCGCGAACATTTCGAGCGAAGGTGACTGAACAGTAAACCTTCGCTTGCTTCATCAAGGCCCCACATATGGCTGAGTGGAAACACGGGTCATGTGATAGTATCGTATTACATGCCCAGTGGCAACGGTATATGACATTCATGGCCAGTGGCCAAGCATTGCGAGTCTCGAGAACGACCATGTGCTTCCGCATGCTCAGCCATCTCTAGCTACCCTGTCCAGCCCATCCAGAGTCATGTAACCGTGACGTTCTTCTGTCGTTTGCGTTGTTAACAAGTGCGTTAGAATAGTGAAATGGATTAGCAACACGCCAAAGCCTACGTTCAAGTCCCATTTGAGAGACAGTGACGGCGAGCCCCCACGGCGAGCCGCTGTTTCGTTGCAACGTTGACCTCGTCTTGGTAAAGAGTGCGGATAAAAAAATAAATTTATAATTCACCTGCATTTACTGAAGCCGCGTTAGGTCTGCGGAGCCGAACGTAACGGATGCTCCACTATACCCATGGGTTATTGTAATATTGTTCAACTTGGCAAAAGCTCTATGAACTTGAAGCATTACTACGCACTTGTGTTGAAATATGCACAGTGATTTAGAAAGGAGGGGGGGGGGGTGGCACAGTGGCCGTGGAGGAGATGGAACGGAACGATAGGTCTAGACTCTTCTCATTTGGTGACACTATCCAATTCAGCAGAAATTGGAGGTGTATGTAGCCACCCCCCAGCACAGTAATGGAGAGGTTTAAGTTGGCTGACTTGAGGTGCCTTCAAACCAGAGCTTGCACCATCCCGGAGCCTCTTAAAGGCACCTTTCAGGAATCGTTCTATGAGACGAAATTGAAATTATGTGGTATTAGAGGAGCTACCCTGGATACAAAACGGCAACATTAACAAGGCACACTATGGCGCAACCGAAACCAATTCGTAAAGCTATAGATTGACTCTGTGGGTCTTGTGGCTGCGCCGTGAAAGCGTCGGTGAAGCGTGTGCGAAAAATCTGCAACAGCGTAGTCCTTAGTACTGATCTGTGCTGGCATATTCCAATCGATGTTATACTTTTCTCACAACAGCCTGCCGTACCCCTACGTTTCATAATGGAACCCGCTTATGACAATGATCGGCTATTACAATGGAACTTTCGCGGTATGCGAGTATTCTTATAAGTAGGTCTGAATTATATATATATATATATATATATATATATATATATATATATATATATATATATATATATATATATGTGTGTGTATGTGTGTGTGTGTGTGTCACGGTTGTTATTGTGCGCTGGTTTTTTTTTTTCAGAAATGCGAGAATGGATACACCTGCCCACCTCATTGCCATGGATGTAGTGGCACAATCGTTTTTCTAAAACCACGAGCATATTGCTACTGATTACTACTCACCAAATCGGTTATTTTTGAAAATAAAGAATGGCCGTGCAGTGTTGCAATTTCTGTGTTACTTCTACAGTTTAAAAAATAGATATTTCAAGCGAATACTTCTAGTGAAATACGGGTAAAAATAATAGTGGACGGCTCAGAAGTCCGACATGTGTGACTACTCTTCCTAGGCGTTAACGATATACATGTCATGCTATTAGTGACCAGCCCAGTTTTCGCAGTATGATGCAATTGAAGCTGCTGCGTCTGAGTGCCCAGTTCATCATTCAACTAACTGGAACTCCCTGGAATGGCTTGGACGCTTCACCGGTTGGACAGAGTGCAGACTCGCCCTTCGTGAAAATATGTGCACCACGACCTAAACACATTGTACGGTTTGCTTGAAGGTAACGAGTGGAAACTGAAGCCTCAAAAAATTTATTTTTTATTTCATACCAAAATAAGAAAATGCAATGCGGCAAACTATGAGTGCCAAGCGACATCTCCGGTTTGCTCGGTTAAGTTTAGTTTATAAACGTTGGTTTATTTTGAGGTAGAGGCGGAAATGGTGAGTGATGGCAGCCCGGACTGACGAAACTCGCAGGCTTAGAGAGTGCACTAGCAACAGAGCGAGACATAACGAAGGCTATATGAGAAAGTCTTAAACAATTGCAGAAGAGTTATGGAAGGTCGTCAAGGTGAACAAAGAAGAGGCAGGTGATGGCGGAAAGATGATGGCGTCGATCCAGAGCACGCGAGATGCGAAAAGAGAATCGGACATGGCAAAGACGGGGCAATGACCACAAGGTCCAGCTTTTCGGAAGTAGTTTTGAGGGAAGAAGGGGAGAAAGCCTCAGCCGTGACTCATGAGGCTCAAAAGGTAAACAGCCAAGCCCAGGTCACTTCGTCTCGAAAGCTACAGCACGTCATTATTTTCTACGACTCGAATTCGTTCGGATGCGCAAAGGCAATCACGGAAAGGGGGAAGCGCGATGCAAGAGATTCGATAGGGATGTTCGCAGGGCATTAGCTGGGGTAGTCGTAAGGCAGGCGAGAGAAGAAAATCTGCCTCTTTTTCTTAAAGAAATATGGCTGAACGCGAAGCTTCCCCTCATACAAATTGGATCAATGTCAATATCCAAAGGCAACGACCACGCAAGGAGGCAAAGAACTGCTGAGCGACCCGATGCGAGGCATCGCCTCAACTGACTCGTGGTCCCGCAAAGACCTCCTTGATGTTGCTAGTGTGTCTGGTGCCGCCCTTGGTAGCATATTTGGAGGTGGGTTTGCGTCGAGTCACTGGCGTTTGGCTGCGTTCTCCCGGTTGCGCACCGTGGGATCTTTTTAGCAATACTCTGCCTTGCATCGCCGAGTTGAGACTCTCTCACTGCGCGATCACGGCTGCAGCGTGTTCGTAGTATGTATTATAAATTCCCAAGCTTTCCAAGCGCTCTGTGTCAGTGCAGTCAGGGAGGCCCAGTGCGGCTTTGTAGGCAATGCGTATGAGTATGTTGGCCAGCTCTGCTTCCCATCTGCGTGTGAGTTGGTACGGGATAGCATATGTAATGCAGCTAATGATGAAGGCATGTACCAGCCTTCTGGTGTCTCCTTCAGTCATGTTCTCATTACTGCAGGTTACTCTCCTTATGAGTCTCGCTACGCTCCTGGTTGTGTGCTTAAGTTTCTTTAGCGTTAACAACACGCTGTCAGTCACCTCTATCTGCATTCCCAGCACCTTGAGCTCCGACACTTGTTTTATCTGGTTTCCGCTCAGCTCCAGGTTGAATGTTGGGGAGCGCGTGCGGCGGGTGTTCTTGGGCCTGGTTTGTATGAATTCAGATTTTTCCGGCGCGCCTGCCATGCCTGCCCTCTTGGCGTATTCGTCAATTGTGTCGACTGCTCTTCGTAGAGTGTATTGTCGGTCTCCATAGGAACCTTTCGTCACCCAAAAGGTGATGTCTTCGGCGTAGATGTCTACTCCAAGTTCAGTGTCATCCTCCAACATTAGAGCCAATTTCCGCATTCCTATGTTGAATAGCAGAGCGGACGCATGCACGTCGGCCCGGTTCCGAAAAACACACACCGCACGGTTAATGCCGGCCGCAGACGACCAAGAGCGGTGGCGTTGGAACAGTTACGAAATGACCCAGACACCTGCTATACAGATTCCAGCCCATACCCAACGAGGCAAAAAGCATTTGCAGCGATCGTCGCCAATGGAAACCAAACGATCACGTCGGCGACAATACGTACGAAGAGAACCGCGGTAGCAGAAGCGGCGGTCATAGCACTAGCCATCCGGGCAGCAGGGGACAACGGACAATCTGCGCAGGTTATCCAAGATTCACGAGACGCTTGTCGACTGTTTCTCTGAGGCGTCCTTCCCCAGAGCATCCTAGGATACTAAGATCCAACCTTCAAAAAGACCATGACATCACATGGTGACCCGCTCACGAAAATGTAGCCGCAAACCAACGGGCGGACCGCCTGGCTAGAGCATTAAACTTTACCAGCCGCGGACATGCCGACCCAGGCGGATCACTTCATACCTACTTTGTATCACCTAATCTAGTCACAAAATTCTATCGCCTAATCTAGTCACAAAAGTATTGCTCATGATATCCACACTTATGCCATATAATCAGATTTTGTACGTGACGTGTATACGGATGTGTATTCTGGAACGTGCTATTGCGCTGAAATGAATAATGAACCGTATTGAACAATCTCGAAAATAGCCTTGTCATTCATGATTTTAAAAATACACGAAATATTTTGCATCCTTGATAACGAAAAGTGCGGCGTGCCTTGAATGTAAATGTAACCGTGAGTCAAGCACCAAAAATGATGTTCAGCAAAAGTGGTCAAGACACCACCACCACCACACTGATGACATTTTGCTTATGTATATTCCTTGACAAAAGATCAGAATCCCCTTCGAAGTTGACAACTTTTGGACGCTGGAGCCCAGTGAAAAACATCGAAATCTGCCTTCTATGTTCACACTCACAACGGCGGTAACTGTATCAGCCGATAAACATAAGAATGCTCCTTGCGATTTTCTTCTATTTCGGACAGTTCTTGCGCTGCTTTCTGAACGTGCTCACGAAAGCATTGACACTTCTTAATGTTAGGTTAAAGCCGTTAATAGGTGTGTCTTATTTCGCCCGCCACCACATAACACAGTTTCACTGAGCTTCTTATTGTTTTATCTCTTACGCAAATAGGTAAGTTCGAGGAATCTATAGCATTTTGAGGAATTTTATTACAAAACAAAAACCTCACTCTCGCCGCAAGGGCGCAGAATTGGATGCTGCGTCGACAACTAGGAACGTTATACAAACTAAGGCTAGCAGCTAACTTCTTATGAGCCAATCTCGTTTAACTACAAACCGATAGCGTAAAGGAATACGACGGCTCCAGGCAGCGAGGCTACTTTCGTACTGTCTCCTGTCTCAATACGAAGCAACCGGCAAGAGCACAACGCGAACAAGACTATATGATCCTTGTGCCATGCCTATCGAGGTAGCGCGCCATTTTGATTGAAATTCGCAGTGGCAGCCCGACCGCACCTTCATGGTGCCCTTTCATGCCTCTTCGCGCTACTACAATAATATATATATATACATATATATATATATATATATATATATATATATATATATATATATATATATACATATATATATATATATATTGCTGCGGCATATGTCTAATTGTCGACTTGCTTTTTGCCGAATTGTGCTAACGGCTGCCGCCTTCATTGCAGTTGTAGAGGTATATTTTGAACACAGTGCTCCTGTAGACAATCCTAAAAATGTAGTCAATATAAAAATAAGACATGGTTAAACACTGTTTGCAATGACTCAGCTACTTCCGGTGTTAAAGGTCGTACATACCTGCAGGGAATACATGCAATCCAATGTCGTTAAAAGTGGTGTCCATTCCCAGGCAGCACGCCGCCATTGGACCGATCTCGGCCCAACGTCGGGTAATGACGGCAGCAATATTGGCCCCACGTCGGCAAATCACGCTCGCGCTACTTTCACCCGCATCGGCCCGACGTCGGCTAGCCGCCTTTGGGCCGATGCGGGCTTGCCGGCTTCGGGCCGACGTGGGCCTGCCAGCGTCGGTCCGAGACGGGCCTGCCGTTATTCAGCCGATGATGGCAAGCCGTCATTGGGCCTATGTATGCTAGCCGATGCTGGCGCGGCGTCGGCCCCGCCGACGTCGGGTAGCCGCCGGCGTGACCGTTTACACCCGTTATTATGTTTTAGCAGTGGTGGCTTACCGTGCGTTAAGTACAGTAGTACTGTACCGTCGTGGTCGGCACATAGCTAGTTTATATGGAGACACCGGCGGTAGACTGCTCCACTGATGTCTTAGTGTGCGATTAAGACCCACAATTCTGTCGAACCGTGCAAGGCCGAGAACGAAAGTCAATATTGTCTCTAACAAAACTAAATTGATGAAAGGCCTGCTGCACCAACTGTCTGAGAAATTAAGGAGCAACACATTTGCAAGGTGATAAACACAAATTTATTCACAGATATCAACACACGCCAGCAGTTCCGGAATAATTATGCCATAAAGGAATATCTAAACATCTATAGATACCGTAGCCAACATCTAAAACAACCCCACAGCCACCGTATTCCTCAAAAAAAGCAGGACAATCCTAATCGAGAATGGGATCGGGCGCAAAATCATAGGCGTGAGCAGGGTTCCCCTTCAGAGGGGGTGGGGGGCGAAGGTTCATCGCCCCCCCCCGCCCTCCCTATTAAGTCAATGTGTTTGGCAGACCTTGCGCCCACCTCTTCTTTGGTGACTACGTGGGCCGGCCGCCCCCCTGCCCCACTGTGCGCACGCCTATGCGAAGAGTTACAATCTCTTCAACGTTATGCGCGGCACATTCACTATAAATATTGAAAGAACTAAAACGGACAAAAATAGGAATAAGGATTAACGAAGAATACCTTAGCTACTTGCGTTTTGCGGACGATATCGCGCTTTTCAGTAACGACGGTGCCGAATCACGAAAAAAATTCTGGAGATGTAAACGAAGGCAGCATTAAAGTAGGATTAAACACGGACCCGAAGAAAAGAAAGATAATGTTAGGCGGCTTGCCGAAAAAGCGAGAACTAGACTAGAAGATTGTGTACACGCGTGAGCTAATTACGAGCAGAGGAGCACCCCCCCCCACGTTTATTAAGTTCACCAAGGAACGGTAGGCATTCGCAACACATGACTGGCAATTAAATTAGCGTTATCCTTTAAGCGGGAATTGCAATTTTTCAGTGATAACTTTAGAGCCAAAAAGATGGATAAACTGCTGCACACGACGCGAGAAACATTGCGAGCGGTACCACAAGATCCCATGAACTCTACATCTAAACAAGATAGACACGCACGCATTCCTAATCTAAAGGTAAGATTGTAACAGAGAGGAATCGTGCATAAAAACCACTCACGTGTGCCCGTTGGATCGCTAAAACACGAGCGAATAAAAAATGCAAGCGCACCATATCAGAATACACAAAACACGATGGTCAATAGAGAATACGCGAGAAGAAGAGAACAAAAATCTGATGACACGTAAACAGTAGTAAACGCGTGGTGGCCTTATATGAGGTGAGCGAGTTCAACATGGACGCAGGGGGCCACTGGTTTCTCGCTGCGGTGATCTCTGCCGAAAACAATGCCGGAATCCTGCCGCGTATCCGTCTCGTGCACGATTTGACTTTCCACCACACATGTCCACACACCGCACTTCTTGAAGAATTCTGCTGGTCGGAGTGAAAAAAACCTGCTCCCGCAGCTACGATTGTCCCTCCGTCTGGACGGCTACCCTACCCTGCCTGGTCAAGCGAGTTTCGCGACAATGACGCTGAACGAGGGGAAGGGAGGGAGGGGTGGGGGTAGAGGTTGAAGGAGACGAAAAAAAAATGCGAATTCTCCCTTCTTGAAAGCATGGCTCAGCCTACCACAATGGTGTGCGATCCCCCCCAGCATGTCTATGGGCATGCCGTTTGAGAAAGGCGTTCGTCGAATTTTCAATGCATCACTTGTTGCCACATGTCGCTACATGAAAACTTTGCGTACACCACGTTGGAGCCGCATTTCTCATCGTATTTCACGTGCCATAATAATTTTATACGACTGTTTCTGAAAGCACGTGGGAAGCAATCGTTGAGCGAGATTTTTACTTGAAAAAGATATGTATGTCACAAAATGGACGGCAACGAAGTGCAAATGCGAACTGACAAACACGTGGCAAACACTTGTTTGTCAGTTCGTTAAAGATGGTCAGCGGGCTAGTTGATTTGTAAACATTCAAACGCCAAAAAACGTGTCTTCACTTCGCCCGGTCTTTTTTGCACCATACCTATTTTTCTCAAGTAATGAACCAACTAGCTCAGCAACACGCCTTGCTGAGCTTTTTACTATTTTCATAAAGTAAAATTATGTGACATCACTGAAGCAAATGCGCTTGTTACGCTTGACCCAGACACGCACGTGAGTAAATACGTGTAAACACAGAGATCGGAAACTGTCCGTGTAGTATATGAGCGCTCGCGCCAGACATTCAGCGGCTGAAAGGATATAGCGCTATAAATATGATGACAGGCTCGATTTATGCACAGAATTAGTATTCACATAAAACTTCTTCCGCTAAAAGCATTCGTGCGGGAATGTTTGGGTGAATTTTGATGCTGGATACATCAGTGAAGTCGGCCGACCAGTGGCAAAATCATTTACAAAACAGAAGTACTTCGAATTTGGCCCATGAAGTTAATGGTATGTGTTATAACGTTTCAACATTTTTGATAGCGTTGAACAACTGGTCAACGAAGTGGCCATCTATTTTCAGTCAGTTTTTCTTCTAAAGACCATCTTTTTGGTAGAAAAGTAACTGTGCTAGTGATAGTTGTTAGTCATTGTCATAGCAGAAACTAATAAGAGAATGCAAGCTGTTCAGTCGGCGATACTTCGCGCCCCGAGTCGTACGTGCGGCATTAGCACGGTACAATATTTGAACTTTGTTATTTGTGCTAGTGCAGCAATCCATGTAGCGGTATTCTACAGCTTAAGCTACAAATATTCAAGCGCCTAATGCTCTATTGCATTACGATTGTATCCTAGGCGGGCGAGATGCCGTGTTTCTTCGGCGGGCTGAAGGTAGAGCGCAACGTCGAGGTTATTCTCGTCACTGACGGCCGGCAACACGGCGTCCAGCATCGTTGAGGGGCTTCCGTCAACTAGATTGAACGGCGTCATATGTGCGCCATTTCTTAGACTGCCGTGTTAACTTCAGGTTATGTGCGGAAGATATTATGGCGTCCCATGTCATGTGTTCGACGTACGTGCAGTACATTGCCAGCATGTCGGCGAGGGCTTCATTTAGCCGCTCGGTGAGGCCATTCGCCTTCGGGTGATGTCGGTCGGTGACTTGTGTGGCTCTATTTTGAAGATGGTTTGCGTTAGCTCTGCCGTAAAAGCCGTACCTCTGTCGGTGACGAGGACTTTTGGAGCGCCGCGACGCAGGAGGACGTACTCAACAGGGCATGTATAACTGTCTGAAGGGAGACAAGAAAGTTCCAACATCGTCGATAACCCATCGGCTCCGCCGATGTCAGCTGAAGCACGGCAGAATGACGGCATGCTCGGCCCAATGTTGCCGGTGAAAGCCATCGGCTAAGCCGATATCGGCGAAAGTACGGCAAAACGGCGGCTAACACGGCCCAATGTTGCCGGTTAAAGCCATCGGCTAAGCCGATATCGGCGGAAGAACAGCAAAACGCCGGCAAACTCGGCCCAATGTTGCCGCTGAAAGAAATCGGCTAAGCCGATATCGGCGGGAAGACGGCAGAGGGCCGGATAACTCGGCCCAATGTTGCCGGTGAAAGACCAACATCGGCTGAAAGGCCGCAAAATCGGGCCAATTTTGCCGGCAGAAGTCACCGGCTCCGCCGATGTCGGCGCCAGGCTGGCAATGCTGGCCCGAGGTGGGGCCGCGCACAGCCGCCGTAAAACCAATATCGGCCCGAGCTTGTGTGCTGCCTGGGTTAAAAGTAAGAAGTCCAAGCTACGAAACAACTCTTCACCGGCCTGAAATATGTAACCAAATCTTGCCAGTAGTAACCAGGATCGTTTTGGCGTATAACGTTCGAGGAGCTTTCGTGCCTGACCAACTGTGGCAGCAACTTCATCGTACTACTGCCTGCGTGGACATGTGCACTTCGCTGCTCACCACAGTAGGGCCTCATCATCTGTAAAAGAGATGTACAGCACGACGTACACAAGGTGTCTTCTTGGTAGATGGGAATCAGTTGAAATTCACCTTTTACAAAATGTCGTGTCTTTATTTCACAAAAAGAGGCTTACGCCGCGATTTTCAGACTACGTTGTATGGGCAGCACGTATAGAAACACAAAAGTTCAAGTTTAGGCATCATTTCTAACTAAAAACACATTTACATTGGTCACATTATGGCGAAGATATAATGTTGATAATTGTTTTGGGGCTTTTATGTTCTTCCCGTCCCAAAACCAAAATATTATTATGAGACGCCCTTGTGAGGGGCTCCACAAATTTCGACCAAATGGGGTTATGTACCGAGCACGTAAATCTAAGTACACGGTTTGTCTTTGCATTTCGTCCCCAGCGAAATACGGTCGCCATGGCCGGGAATACATAACGCGACCTCGAGTTTAGCAGTGCGACACTCTACGTTCTAAGCTTCAGCGGCGGATTTTATGGCCGCGACAGAGAGCGCAGCACGTTGAATTCGCGGCCTCTTAAGCTGGCGTGAAATGACCCGTTCGGCGTGGACAGGCCGCTACAATGGCACTGGGGAAAGCCGGAAAAAACGTAGGGCGAACATATTTCTTGCGATCCCTTAGCAAGGTACATCACTGGCTGAAACATGCTCGAAGTAAAGAACCGTATTTCAAAAAGGTAGTTAAAAATGTAATGACATAAGTATGCTGATCGAAATAACACGCAATACGTAGCAGAGTGCCGCATGCCCAGTGAGAACATGTTTAACCTAAGTCGTTCTTGAGCGTACCTCTGATGCCGAGCAAGAGGAGCGTAAATTGAAGTACCCACTTGTGCGGCTACGCATTTATCATAATTGAAAGATTTGAGATGTCAGTGAAGGCGCTCAACAAGTTCATTTGAAAGTGGGTGGTACGCGATTATGCGAGGCGCGTTCTTGAAATGAGCATGAGGAACTCGCTTGAAGGGTTCTAGTCGAACTCGGACTGCATTCGCTGACTATTGTGGATGTGCAGCTGAACTACGCAATCCACATACGGCACGGGACCTGATCTAACTGCGGGCACGTAGATATCGGTGTATCTGGACACAACACAACGTCTTCTAATGTCAGGGCCGATTTACGCAACGAGGGGGTACAACATTCGGTGATTTCACGCATGTGAGTGGCGAGTAGGTTGGACAGACACACTGATGAAAGAATTTGACACTGACATGGAAACGGAGCTGACGAGACTGAGAACGCCGGCTGGTACTTTGTGGGTGCCCTTTGAAATGACTGGGCTGGCCTTCTGAGCTCCGACATGTAGTAAATGGCCCATTCTCACGCGCCGAGTATTCGGAAGCTCAACAGGTTCTCTGCAGAAGGGGTTAAAGTTGCGGCCACAGAAATTAACGTACGGCCGGCGATGAAATGGCCCTAAGGTCAGACAGCCACATATGCGTGCGTATGAATTATCTTAAGGGGGGCACCTAATTCTACCTTACTCAGATGTACCTCTTAGGCCATTTTAATGTGCAGGGTTATGGCTACATTGTGATTTTTGACAATAATTTCGACCGCGCACCCATGATGTCAGATTCAAAGAACAGTTTACTTCCTACGTTTGCATCTGTAAAGGAAGGGTTTATGTCCGGCCGATCTGAGAAGCACGCAATCAGCTTAATTTTCAGCCTGTTTGTTTGTTTCAGACTCAACAGAAGTGGGGGGGGGGGAGAGCAGCGGCGAGACTTGGCGCCCCTTGCTAGGAGAACGCTGCTCACGTGTATAGACAGCCAGATAAATAGCGGGTAACTCATGGCCACAAACGCGATGAAGGGACAGAGTACGCTTCACTTTGAAATCGAATCGTAGTGAAAGTGAATGAAATCGTAGTGAATCTTCATGGCTTCAAATGTGAGGTGAGCGATATGAAATAGTCGTTCAGTATATGAAAACTGCGCCGAAAGATATAACCCAAAGTAAAGAGGAAGGCGAATGGTGATGTATGGACAGGAGAGCTTACGGCGTCGCTCGACAGGGCCCTGTTCTTGAGAAGCTGCAGCATTGGTCTTTTTCATGGTTTTCTCTGCCAAAAAAAACGCATAGAGACTAGATAGCGTTTTCATTCACGTTGCCAGGGCGAAGCGCAACCGGGCAGACTGGCGAAATATCACCCACCCGGAAACGAGATCACCGAAACAATTCCGTTATCTAAAAGTGTGTGTTGTCCGTTCCATTGTCTAAAAGTGTCTACCCTTTATTGTGAGGCCGAAAAATGACAGCGCGCGGACGACACGCTGTGTTACATGTGCTCATGCGCAACGGAGGTCTTGTACATTGTCCACTCCGCGTGAACCTTTGCACATCTTGTTCGGCCTACCGTGTCTGGTCTGCTGGGGGTCCCTGTGGTGATGGAGCTCGAGGTCTTGCAAGTACTTCGCTGGCGCGGGCCACAAGGGCTGGTTTTACGCGCTCTATGGAAACCACTTTTTTTACTGCAACAGCGAAGGAGACTGCTTGATGAAGAAGGCCTCGTGCTTGGACTTCCCATGCCATTGTTTGAAAATTTCGTAGAGGCGACGTTTCATATTGTCTAAATTTTCAGATTCGGTTAAAATTATCAGTTAGTTCAGTGGTATTGCGCCGATGGCACACGTCGCCTTCGTTTAAAGTAGTGTTGTCGCGTCCCGCTCTCGGACTCCGTGCTGGGGAGCTGGCATCATTACCGAAATTACGTATTCATTAGTGGTTTTTACTTTAACTTTCCAAAATACTTCCTCTACTGCCTAATGACACAATGAAGAAACTTCAAGGTTTTTCTCCTGTCGAAAAAATATTTCCTTCTTCTGTACAACACATAAGAAGCCCACGAAAGACAGGCAGAACTGTTTCGTTCATGGACGCAAAGTAACTATTCTACACTATAACTCTCGGATGCAAAGCGAACTAGATAGCGGCGACTTCCTTCTCAGCGCTGGCGATTATCAGCAACGTGGTAACTTCGACCATTTCATCACTCGTTGACGTTCCAACCCTAGAGACACCAGAATACTTAATCAACACGAGACAAGGTGTGATACTTGACGCCGATCTCCCGCAGCTGCGAAACATGACGTTCTAGATGTTCAAAAATATATTACGTACTCAAAGTGCCAAAAGTAACGTCAACAATGAAAATGGCGAAAAAAATACCTCATTCTAAATTTTGCGTCATCAGTCACCTTGATTTATTCGATGCAGTTTACGTAAAAACATCTAAAATACCTTAGATTGAGAGGCAGTTGAGCTAAGCCGTAGTTGTTCATCACGAGAAAAGGTGGGTGTCCAAAACGGGGGCACAGGTGAAGAATACTAGATAACACACACGCCCTGTGTTCCTGAATCACTTCTGCGTCCTTGTTTGCATGCTCACCCTTTTTCGTGATACAAAACAGCGTGCAGCCACCCAAATCTTCGAGATTGCGTGAAGCAGACGATGGCGCCAGCTGAGCGCGCCTTGCACAGTTAAGGCAAACGCCGGAAAATGCAGCTATGGTTCGTGAAACTGCCGAGGCCGCCCCCCTGATGCTACATCGAGTGACCACGAACACACCTTATACAACTGTAAGGCTGCGCTCCATGGTACAATCTGGGAATGGGAGTATCAAGCCTGGTCTGCTTCTTGTCCTTAGTAGAAAAGAGAGAGTAACGAATTTTATTAAAGCGCAAGTGTCAGCGGTGTTTGTCTCCTCTCTCTTAGGTGGCAACATTTTATGCTCTTTTGTGCATACCAAGAAAAATGGAATAAAACTTGAATCGAATTAAATTTAACTATGAGTCCTTCGGTCCTAGCCCCACCTTCTGCCTGCCCGATCACTTGCACTAGGTTGTGGTCTTTAATGCCGTAGTTGTTGTTGCCGATTCTTCAAATGTGATGGTTGGCTGGGTATTGTAGGTGAGGTCCCAGTAAGCCTATGGTTTCTACCCGAGGAATCGGGCTAGTCCCCGGATTAGATTGTCATGTTGGATCTTTCTTGAAAGCGCCTGCCTCCTCTGCTCTAGGTTTGTAGAGTAGTAACTCCGATTTCTGGGGAGAATATTTTAGTTCGTCACGTATCGCTCTACCGTATTTCTTGCCGTAAAATCTCTTAGATGTGACCGTTGCTTGCACCCGTCACCCGTAGTGTGATGTCACCTGGATGCAGACTGTGCTGAAGACCTTCAATGCGTGCCAGAAACATAATCGAAGACCAAATGAGAGGCAAATCTTCATTGCTTAAGCGCGGTGTGTAATCATTTAATTGCAGAGTACGCGCACAATGGGCGTAAGGGAGCAACGTCGCAGAAGGCCTGTGGCCTATAGACAAGCAAAGAGATCACTCCAGGATCAGGTGTCCCCGGCGACCGCAGTGCCAGCTGCTTCGCCTGAGTGACGGCCATTGTCTTTCTGATTGGTATTTTGTGAGAATGCTTGATTAGTGAAATGAGCGCGTATCCCACTCGTATGATGTGCCTGTCCGTGGTGGGTATGCTGCATTGTACCTGTGGCCTGCCTTACGTGTTGTCCAAAGCAGTAGTGCTCATCAGCAGTAAGACATCAAGTGCAGAGCTTCCCCAAGCCAAGTGTGTCTGAAACTGCTCCGTCATCATCTGCGCCTGTATTTCGAAAAAAAATATTAATTTCTCATACAAGATTACGTCATTCTTACAATTTTCATGAATATTATAACAACGTATCTTTATCTGTGTGCCTTTCTTGCAGGCGATTGTGTCATAGACCATAAAATTACGAACAACGAATGCTACATCGGAGGCAAGGTACGTATACTCTTTGCTACTGCATGTTGTAACATGATAATATATTGATAATATTCAGCGAACATGTGCGTTCTCGAGGTGCCGCTTAACGATGCAATAGAGCGCTTTAATGAATCAAGTGTGGCATATACATCTTGACACAAATGCATCTACTGTATCTGCACCACGTCTCAGAATACGCACCGCGTCCCAAGAGCAAAGTGATTGAGCACAGGAGGCGATCCAGTTGTCGTCGAGCTTCGCGTCGCAATCCTCACCACCTTATTGGCGCCATGTTCTTGACGCACGTAGTAATAGCACTATTGTCAACTCCTGGTACAACTGTGAAGTGTAGACAGTCACGTCAGCGGCCTTGCACCACACTTGCGGACAAGCGTTCTGAACTCAATATTCTTTATTTTTCTGTACGCAAAGCATGAATCTGAAAGAAAAGTCACCGTTTCGCCGCAAGGGCGAAACAGTGAATGCAACCGAACTAAATTAAAATGTTATGCGAAGTAAGCCTCGGATCTCACTTATCTAGGATCCCATCCCGTCGTAACTCTACAAAACGCTCGGAATACGGCCGCTGCAACGACCAAAGCAACTTTGTTGTTCTCGATTGCGGCAACATAACTAAGTGGTAAAATCACACAGCGTACATACAAATGTATCAGGCGTCTGCTGATGCCTGTCGAGATAGCGGGTGCAGCACTATACACCACCGCGACCGTTTTATTAACCCTTGCAGTATCATTTCCAGTGACACACCACCCACCCCTTTTCGGCCGTCCCTTCATGCTCCGTCGGCTCGACGAAGACTGCCGGCGCGTTTCATATCTGCTTGACATGCGACCGTCGGCAACCCTCGCCCGCTTTCATGCGCACACAGAACACACCACACGCGGGGGCCATGTTATCGATTTCGAGCTCATTCGGAACATGACAGCCGACTGCTAAAATGCGCCCTGAGGATCGATATCCACGCTTTCGTAAAAATGAGCCAAAATAAAGTAGGCGATGCTTTCGATACGAAAAGACTTGCAGGGTCCCATACATTTGCCTAAGATTATTGGAAGACGAAAACCATACACCGCTTCCTTCATACGCTCGAATCGGCGGGCATCACTTCGCGGAATCTTTCCATGGTGTCTGCTGTAGCCGCATCGTCTTCATACTTTTTATCGCCTATGTTTCAGGCTTTCGCAATGAAGTGAGCGACCATCGCACTTTCCCAATGACTAAGTTCGCCTATTCATGCGAACGCCGCGTAGGCGAAGTGAACGCGCAGACCGAGAGCTTCGAGGTAGAGACGCGTGGGTGGTCATGTGACTTTTGGTACCACACGCCGGCTTTCCGCTGAGCCACCCTTGTTATTAGCCGTTATAGTCGCTGGCATTAAACAGCAATTCGGCTTAGATAATAATAATAATAATAATAATAATAATAATAATAATAATAATAGTTATTATTATTATTATTATTATTATTACTACTACTACTACTACTACTATTATTATTATTAATATTATTATTGTTATTATTATTATTATTATTATTATTATTATTATTATTATTATTATTATTATTATCATTATTATTATTATGTGAGTTTTACGTCGCAAAACCACAATATGATTATGAGAAACGTCATAGTGGAGAGCTTCGGAAATATCGACCACTTGCGTTTCTTTAACGTGCCCCTAAATCTCAGCACACGTTCTCTTACTATAACGCCTCCACCGAAATGCCACCGCCTTGGCCCGGATTCCAACCCGCAACCTTCGGGTCAGCAGTCGAGCTCCATACCCACGAGACCACCGCGGCGGACATTACTGTCAAGATAATTTCGAGAAAGTCAGCAATGTTTCGGCTAACTCGAACGAACATATTTGCAACTCCAGCCAGACACGCACACTCATGATGAAATGACGTTTCCTTCGCCTTGTGGGAAAGGGAAGGAGCCTGTGATATAAAACAACGTCTGAAGAAGGCCTCGAAAGCCGTCAATAGATTTAGGTCCGAAATTTCGAAGTATAAAAGAACAAAAAGAAGAGCACGTGCAATGACGTGCAGGTGATAGGCCGAGTTTTTTCGTTTTTATGATTAACGTAACTTCTAAACATGTGCGCAGAACACCGCCCTCACAGATCTCTAGTGCATCGCTGCCTATACATCACAAGATAAATGCGGCAACGAGGAAGTATTGATGAGAACACATAAGCTGGTACCAACATCAGCATGAAATGAATAATTAGCCTGATCCACTGTATTTCAGCACGACAACATAACTATTTGTGTTAAGAGCAGCATATGCTAATTGAGCCTGGTATTATACCCAACATTGCTGCGATCGCGTTGCGCAAACAGTAAATTTTAGTATATATAGGCGCTCTGCCTACACAACTGTAGCGTTCTCAATCAGCTGATTACCCCAATACTATACCACGCTTCGGGGTATTTGTTGGGTTTTGGCAACAGTGAAACTAGCAGTAAGTTGATTAAGGTTTTACTGATGCGAGGTGGTCACCGTCACTAGTGCTGTACTTTATCTCCAAGTTCTCGCAGAGAAAATTTTTAGGACTGCCCAAAGGTTTGCCGCCTTATAGCTTGTAACCACTCTGAAGGTGAAGCACCAGGGTAAATATTTCTTTTCTGTTATTCATATATTTCTTTACAGCATCGATTACTTTGCGTGACAGAGGGACACACAAAAGGATAGACAGGTTTCTTATTCAGTCGACGTAGAAGCGCTTAAGTATTTACAAATTTTCTAAACGGTACGCCGGAATTAGTGTCCATGGCACTGGAAAGCTTTCTCGTTCTGCCAGCTTGACAACGTTGGGTTTGAATGCAATAACGAAAATACGCAATCAAAACGGGGTCCCCACTACTTGCTATCCCTCTTGCCAACATATTTTCTTCTCATTTCAAAGAGCAATATGAGGAATGATAGTGATCCGACACTATCACCATCATCATCATAATTAACCTGATTACGTTTAAGCCCGAGGTACTAACATAGCCTGACTCAGTTAAGTTGAGCCCTCTTTGTGAACCACCAGGTTTCTGCTGCTTAGGTAAGTACCGGTAAAATACACTTGTTATATACCTTCCTTTTGAGTGACAGTGGTAAACTACAATTCATGATTTGAGAATGCTTGACTACGCTCACCGCAGGGCGAAAACCGCTGCCATGTTCGGCCGTTCAACCAGGTCCCGTGCTTGCTGCTGCCACGTTATATCCGTAAACTTTTTAATATCAACTGCCAACCTAGCTTTCTGTCTCCCGTCACGCATTTCCCTTCTATTGGTACCTACTCAGTTTCTCTTAATGAACAGCGGCTGTCCTGCCGTCGCGCTACATGCACTGTCCATGACCATTTCTTCTTCTTGATTTCAACCAAGACCTCCTTAACGCCCGTTTGTTCCATGACCCATTCTGCTCTCTCTTGTCCCTAAGGTTACACATATCATATTCCTCTCGATTACTCGCTGCGTCGTCCTCAGTTGAGGTTGAACCCTATATGTAAGCCTCCAGGTTTCTGCTCCGTAGGTAAGCACTGGTAAGACGTAGCTGTTATATACTTTCCTCTTGAGTGATCGTGTTAAACTACCATTCATGATTTGAGAGCGCTTGCCGAATGTGCTCCATCCCATCCTACTTTTTCTAGTAGCGTCGGTGCCACGATATGGCTCCCCGGTTATGAACTGTCCTAAGTAGACGTATTGTTTTACCAATTCCAGTGCGTTGCTTTCGATCGCAAAGCACTGCTCTCTTCCCGGACTGTTGCACATTACTTAAGTTTTCTGCATATTAATTTTCAGACCTACCATTCTGCGTTCCTTGTCCAATTCGGTAATCATTGGTTGCAACTTGTTCCTGAGTAGCTCATCAATGCAATTTTGCACACGCCGCTATAAATGCCATAGAACATGCCCTGCACGTTTTTGAGCTAGAGATTGTAACAGCAGTTTTAAACCACCCAGATTCGTATCTCTTGTTAATATCGAATCAAATATGATACATTTATACTGTGAATACCTTCCACAGCATGTAATCCTGGAGGCATTTCAGACAGGCTGAATCGTTACTGGTTCCGGTATGCGCCAGCAATCTACAGTCAAAATGTCGGCTTTCCAAGCGACTACAACTGCGCCACAGCATGGTCGCAGTGAAATAAGACTCCTCAGCCATGCGACACACCTGTTTCCTTGCATCTCAGATAGTGCGTATGAATCGCAGAGCGCACTTGTGTTTCCAGTACAATGAAGTACGAGAACCTGCTGTCTTTTTAAATGTGAAGCGTTTATCAGCGGACCAATGGCCTTTCGACCGTTTCTACCAATCTAGTTGTCTACGTCAGATGCTCTCATTGTCATCCCCTTAACTTGGTGTATATTGTCAAGTGGTCGTGACGTCGACGAAGGCAGCAGTCGGCGTTTGCAGGATGAAACTGTTTATTTGGCCGAACTTGTGGCCGGAAAATGAGAACTAGAACTACAGCAATACACGCTGTACAAAGATAACGGCGAACAGGGCGTCGTCCGTCGATCAACTGACAAGCGATCAAGCGCGTCGGCTTTTATACAGGCGCTATGGAACTTTCCAGCAATATCGCTGGTGGCGGCGTTATCTCTCGACAAAGCTGGAACATTCGCGTGCGGCGCGCAATCTTAACAAAACGATCTACAAAAATCGTGAAGCTTCTCGAACACTGCATCGCGGCCAGCGTCCAGCGTTGACAACCGTCCTTGCTGGTCAAACTCGAACACATCAAAATAAAAAAAAGTAGCGGGCGTGGCAATATCAAAGTTGGCTCAGAAGGGTATGAATACATAACGCACATGACTAAGAGGTTATCACATAAATAATATGACTAGCCTGTCGCGTGCGGCACGAGACCGTTTCCTCCCGTCACGTGTGGGATAGACCAACATAATAGGGGCTGTGGAATGTACGTGAGCGCCACAGGTGATTCACAGTCTATGTAAATCCAGGAGCATGGAGAGAAGACGTTGGGCATTTTGATGAGAGAGCTTTAAGGAGCCCGTTCCGCACAAAATCCGGTGTCGGCGTTATCAGTGAGAGAAAAATCCCGACGGAAGCGTATTATCAAAATCTAAATTCGAGGCGGAATCAAACGCAGGCATTCAGCGTGGCGTTCAGGTAACGTGTTATAGAGCTATGCCAGGTCTCCGAAGTTATTTGCGAAAAACCTATGCAGGCGCCATGTCGCGGCATTATCGGGTGTGGATGAAGTGCTGGATATCCGCTTATATAAGAATGCAATCAAAATTTCATATATATTCATATGAATAGCCAGGTATACCGATGCGCTGTTCGACCCCAAAGAAATACGCGAGCGGGCGCTGCCTGTGATATGCACATTACCGCGCCTTAGTGTCCACTTTGCAACCAGCTTTGGAAAAAAAACTACCACAAAAGAAAAAAAGATTAGTATTTGGTTTGACGTGGGACAACCGCAGTACATGCCAGAACTATGCATGAGGAACGACGTAGTGGGTCAATTCAGATTATTCCTGAACAATTAGAGCCCATTTACCATGCACCTATATCTCGCGTTGTTTTAGTGACTTGGCTGTTCCTTCATTTTACCTGTACACAAAAGCGATTCGTGTGGCCGGAATTATTGCCTTCGCTTTTGGTCTAAGCGGCGTGACAACTTTCCTGCTGAGCTACGATAGCTTATATTCGGGAAGCCAATTGCGTAGGTTGGTTTCGAGCTTTACTTTTAAGTGCGAAAGTGCAAGTAGATAAATAGTGCACTTTCTGTGCGCATACGGCAGTCACCCTCGATCCTTATCCTGCCTCTCAATATATCATTATACACTGTGTATGCTGAAGGAAAGGAAAGGAAGAAACAAGCGGAAATACAGGGAGGTTAGCCAGTTCTTAGACCGGCTGGCTACCCTGTGCTGAGGGAAGGGGTAAGGGGGATAAAAGATGATAGAAGAGAGATGTTAGAAAAAAGGAGAGCCAGAAAAGGAAAAAGAAAAAGAGATGGGAAAAAAAGGAAACGAGAATATGTCACTTCTTAGAGTCTGTCTCTAAGACCAGTTGTCCGGAAGAAGCGCAATAATGCTTTTAAAGCCTTCTGTGCTGACGATGGACTCGGCCAGGGTCCCAAAACCCTTTGCTGAAAATGCAAGTTTTTGTACGCGCTGCCTTTTTTAATTTCAAACTAAAAACTAACGATTTCCCTAAACATTCAATTCCAATGTGCTTTAGAAATGATAGAAATGATCGCCTTCTTTACGGTGTCTTGAAGAGCAATCCCCGTCATCTGTCCAGCACACTTTACTTCCTTTAAAACGCTGAGCTTTCGACAGTTTTGTGAAAATTGCTCTCTGGCGCAATGGACAAACTGAAAGGCACGCAATGTACACGACCATAATTTTTTTCGATACAAGATAAACCATATCGAGGAAAATACTTTTTTTCAAGTGCATATTCAACCTCTGTAGAGAATGTATAATTTGACCTTCGCAGGTTTTCTATCCTGAAAACTGAAATTATCATTTCGTATGGACAAGATGAAGGCATTTCTGGTAATATTAGTTGTCTTCTGCATAATGAGGTAAGCAAAAAAACAAATTGTTTGACCTCTCAATGCTGCGCCATGAAAACAGTGTGTTTTTTGAACTACTCGCTTGCTTAAAATTTAGGTTGGTGTTTTCAATTAGACTGCGATATTTATTGCGAAAAGTGGTACATGTTACAGTATTTCCTATATTTGTAAGTTATTGACTGTGTCAGATAACTTTTCGCTATAACATTTCGAGCTAATAAACGTGCTCTACAGTGGACCACTGCTAAAATGATGAAATTTAAAAGTAATAGAATTAAAGACAATATCATCGTCGCTGCGGACCTGCCTTCATATGTAGGCTAATAGCTGACACAGCAAGCAGAACTGGAAGCCAGCAACAATTATAACGTGTGAGATTCTCAAATGCAATAAACCTGACATAGTTTGGCGCAGCACTGATCCCTTAAATAACTGCCTGAAGTTCCATTCCAAATTGAGAAAAAATTGGACGGTTAATAATTTTTTATCATTAATTTTTGCGCCAGAAGTAGTAGAGCGTGGAGCTTCGGGTAATTAAAATACTAACTTCTGAAAAAACAGAATGTTAGCGTATTTCATGAGAAGTAGGATGAAGACAACCTTCTGCGTTACAACCTGTTTTAGATGTGAGAAATACAGGAAATGGCACCCCGTGAATACAAGAGCAGGGTCTATAAAGCTGGAGAGAGAAGGTGAATATATATATATATATATATATATATATATATATATATATATATATATATATATATATATATATATATATATATATATATATATATATATATAAGGCTTATATGCGTGAGAGTAGCTTCGGTTGCCCCAAGGTTATAAGCATAACGTAGATGCGCCCGCATCAAAAAACTGGTTGTTGTTTTTGTTGACGTTTCGGCGGGAGCCCCGTCTTCTTCAATGCATAATATTTACAGCGTGTGTGTGTCCCCTTATAACATCTTATGAGTAGAGGGGAATGGGCGGAAAGGAGGGGACAAGAGGAACGTAACAAGAAAAAAAAAAGGAACAGGATGTCATGGGGGTTAGTAAGAATGATTTTGCTTAACGCGAATAGTGTGTTAGTTTAGGAAGCGGTGCCATATTTTGAAAACAATACAGCCTCCGCGCCCCACCTTTCCCAAAACGGACAGTGTAATGACCCCGAATATTTAGTATTGCACCTTCCGGTGTGAGGCCACGGGCGGCATTTTTGACGTTCTTCCTCGACATTTAACGTGTATCTCTCGCTGTACCACTGAAATATACAGATGAAGAAACGGCGATCCCTTACGGTCGAGCGCTACCTTTTCAAATGATATGTTCCACCGATTCGGACTTCACCGAAAGCTACAAGAAACATCGGGACGCACTAAAGAAACAAAAATATCAACCCGAGAGTATTGACGATGCTATTAAACGGGCTTATGGTGTTGACCGCACATAACTTTTTATTCGAAAGAAGAACGCTGCGCAGTACAACACTAATGTGGTTTTAACACAATACGCATCGGCACCTAACATAAACAGAGTTCTTCAGAATCATTACAACTTACATTTGCACAGCGAGCACCTTAAAGGAGCACTGACACAAAACTTTTGCACCTTGCTTTTTTTGTTGCAAGAGATAGCTTATGATCCACTTACCACGGCTGCAAACTGTGTTTGCGCGAGTGCACGACGGTTATTTATTTAGAGACGTTTTTAGATCGCCCAGTCGCAGTTTCGGTTTCAAAGCGCACCGAGCTAGGCAGCACTACTTCCGGAGGACGGGTAAACACAGCTGGCCACGTGACCACGCGAAATTGTGACGTAGGCGACGCGCGAGAGCGGATGCGGCGGGTGCCGCACTTACGGTTCATCTGCTACGCCAGTTCGTCTCACGCGGGACGCTTCGAGCTGCTTGCTTTTTGATCCGCGTTTTTCACGCTAGAAGTGTGGACGTCGTCCGTGTCGTTGCCAGGCATGGTTCTAGCAGTCAATAGAGCGTTTTAGCCTGTCCGGTATTAGAAAAGGCGTCGCGTAAAACCAAATAAAGTGTCCCCAAGGTGTCACTAGGTCATGTGGCGCCAGCTATGTAGGATTAGAAACCAAAAAACGCGTAATCTATGTCCTCCGAGCATTCGGAAGCGCCCATTTCAACTCGTTAACCCTACAGCATCGATTATTTGATTATGGCTCTCAAAAACGGCGCCGAATCGGACGAATACATTGCTCTCGAAGCTTAAGGACACGAATCTAAAGCAAATGGAAGCATCAGTTTGGAGCTTACACGCTACAGAGCGCACGGCGGCCACTTGATAGATTCGAAGTGGGCGACAACCGCTTTTGACAGTACGGCCATGTTTTTCTGAGGCGCGAATGCCTCGCCGAAGAAGCTTGCCGTACACGTTGGACAGCTCTTGCGCATGCGCCGACGGCCGACGTTCTGCGGCAACACGCCGTTGCGGCAGGCTTGCCGCTAGCGTGAGCGGCCATAACATCTGCCAAATGGCACGACCAGCGAACAGCGGAAGGGAGCAAAACCAACACACGCAAAGCCACAGGCACGCAGGAAGACATGGCAGGTAGCACAAGCGCACAAGCGCAGGGCACAACCAGCAACCAGCCAACACAAACTCGTGACGTAGGTTTGTTTACATATCCGCCGCGTTGATGTCGGCGTCGCGAGGTGCTCGCATCTCGCTCAGTCGTGCGGCATGCGCTTTAAAATTTATTTTAATTATGTTCTAGGCTATATTGGCCCTTGATATTTCGTAGACGTTGTGTATGGCTCCTTTAAAACTATCTTTCCTGACCCCCCACGTGTGGTATATCGTAGATCGAGGAACTTACGCGACTTACTGACATCGTCAAAAATTACCCCCGCAAATTATTCTGGTTGTCAACCTTGCAACAACCCTGTTGCACCGTATCCAACCACATGACCAACATAAGTTATATAAACAGCACGGCTTCAAACATTCATCTCAAAATAAAAAGGTATTTTGATTGTGGCACAAGCAACGTTGTGTACATGCTTTAATGCTCTGTGTGAAAACTTCAATATATCGGGCAAACTGAAACCGCTTTTAGACTGCGTTTCAATAACCAGAAGTAACATGCGATAAGCCTACCTAATGTACCTCTGTCCAGGCACGATAATATGCCTGGCCACTTTTTCGATAGACTCACAGCAACTATATACGAATCACGTTTCCCTTCGCACCATGATAGAGAAATTCGCGAGTCATTCTTCATACACAAGTTCAATATGCTGTCTCACCTGGCATAAATGAAATTCCAGGCAAGCTGACGTTTCTTTCGGCGCAGAACTAAGTTCTAGCATCATCACAATCTAATCATAATCGATGTATACGTAGATTTTTGCTGCACGCTTTCGTTGGATGGGTTTTCTTTGCTTTTTGATGTCAATGGTTGCACCCTTTCAAATTGTTTAGTAACGCATCTTGTCTTGTTCAAGCGATTTTCTTTTACTATAGGCGTTTGCAGAACTGTCGTTTTTGTTTGTTCTTGTCACTGGTTTCCAAATTGGTAGTCACACGATCTCTTTCATGGAAGCACCAGTTCAGTCAGATGTGTTTACACGCCTTTGCAGTGATCTGCTGTTCTCACCGTGCATGACTCGCCTTACTGCAGTGAATATTGTGTGATAGTTATAGATCACATGTTAGGGGCCCCTTCCATCATGTGTGCACTGATAAAGGGAGGTCCCCGGCTTAAACGGGGACCTTATATATATATATATATATATATATATATATATATATATATATATATATATATATATATATATATATATATATATATATCTTCTGGCAACTTATTCTGGCTACGGTAATAAACATGGTGAGAAACTTCGTAGTACAATATAGAAAACAAAACTTGTTCGTCTTGTTCTTCGGCCGCCTTGATGATGATATGTGCAGAGCACTTCAGGGGCCCGGGCTGCCGTATGCTGTCCTAGCTTGGCGTAACGCAGACAAAACCACGTGTGCTGGCACGCGCTAGCACGTTCGGTCCTGTGTAAGGGTCGAGTGTACCAGAATATTATAGTACACTCTAGTAAGGGGCTGGGTAAAACGCTGTGACCTCTCCCCCTAGCACTCTCTCGGCAATCAGGTAATGGCGTCGGGGAACGAGATTCTGCAGATGCGCAATGAACGCACGTAGCATGCTCCAACAAGAGTTCGGGACGGGTAACAGCAACAGCAACTACAGTAAATTCATTGTGTGTTCCACATACAAGGACGTGTTAACATCGGGCAAGGTGCCCGTGATGAACAGAACTTTAAGTCGACCCATGCTCTCCTTCGCATCCCCACATGGTTCCCTTTAGTGGGAGATGGTGAAATTTTATTTCAACAGCGCAAGCAACTTTAGGATCATTTTGCTAAAGAGAACAATTTATGCTTGAATATTGGAAATACTAGTTTTGAAGTGGTCATGCTGTGCATACTTGCATTTTGGCGAAAATGCTTTTCCATTTAGCTGTTTAAATAAAAACCTCAGAGTTGTTCTCCCACACCCGCGTATCTAGTTTTTGCCTTTTCGCCCTCGCAACCCAGCCACTGCCCAGAAGAGCGCGAGGCATTTGCGTTTGGTGATCGAAAAATTTCGCTCCGCTGGCGAGAGAACAACTAGCGTATACAATGACATGGTCACTACCATGCAATTGTCGAGCCAAAACAGCGCCAGTATCACGGCCACTGGCATTGGTGCGCACTTATGTTGGAGCGGACATATCAAAGTGGCGAAGAGTCGACTGCGACGTCAGTCGCATGGTTAGTTCAGCGAATGTATTGGCTTGTGCAGGACCCCAGACAAAAGCCGCATCCTTCTTGAGTAATTCTGTGAGAGGGCGTCCAACGTCAGTGAATTTGCGCACAAATCTTCTGAAGTAGGAGCAGAGCCCTACAAAGCTTCAAATGTTGTTCGAACAGGACGGTGCAGGGATATCCTAGACTGCGCGAACTATATCGGGATCGGAACGAACACCAGAAGATTCGACAAGGTGTCCGAGGACAGTACGTGTCCGGCGGCCGAAGTGACATTTTGACGAGTTGAGCTGATGTCCTGCCTTGCAGAAAACCGAAAGAATTCTCGAAAGACACTCAAGGTATGTCTCAAAAGTAGGCGAATAGACAATCACGTCATCGAGATAGCGCAAGCAGATTGACCATTAAAACCGTGAAGGAGAGCGTCGAATAATGATTCGATTGTAGCTGGAGAGTTGCATAACCGGAGCGACCTCAATTTATTCTGATAAACGCCATGAGGTGTAATAAAAGCGGTCTTTACGCGGTCCTTGTCAACTGTAATCTCCCAGTACTCGGAACGAAGTTCTATTAGAGAGAAATACTTTGCACCACTGAGACAGTCAAGGGTGTTATCGATCCGGGGTAGGGGGTACACGTATTTTTTGTTACCTTGTTGAGATTTCGGTGATCGACACAGAAGCGCCAGCTGTTGTCCTTCTTCCGGATGAGCACGACATGGAAAGCTCAAGGTCTTGAATGTCCAGTGATGTCTCGAGCAATCATGCTGTCGACTTCTTTTAACACGAAAGTGTTTTATGCCGGGGTCCACCACGGCTCCACTGACGCATTTCTGTCACGGATATGACGTTGTAAAATATAAAGACTAACATATGGCAAAGAAAAATCTTGAAGAAAAAAATCACAGCATACCCACGGAGTGAATGATGATGAGTGGGCGAAGCTGAGGAGGTTCATCGGTAAACCGTGAATCTTCCGTGAATTCTGCCCAGTACATCATCACCGACGTGAGATCGGGCGCGTTTATACTAAAGGTTCGATGAGAGTTATGACGACTTGCAGCTCACTTTAATTTTACATGTACGCTGTGAATTTTCATTGTTTAGAAAACCATTGCTTTAGAAAACTTCTGGCGTCTTTCGTTAAGCAGCTGGCGTCTTTTCGTTTTGCTTTAGAAACATCTGGCGTTATTTTGTTTTGCTTTTAGAAAACATCTGGCGTCTTTCGTTGGTTTATTTCATCTATCAACGGCGTTCTGAACAAAATATTTATTGTTTAATCACGTACAGGAGAAATCTCACCAGGCACTACCTTGGAGGTAAACAATGGCTGCTAATGGGAATGAGAGACAGAAGAAGTCGACTTTTAGCTAACACTTACACTTCTACTAACGTTTCCTACTGGAACATGCCAATGGCTGCTAATGGGGAATGAGAGACAGAAGAATTCGGCTTTTAGTTAACGCGGACGCTGCGAATTTTTTATTGTTCAACAACGCACAGGAAAAATCTCCCACCGGCACCACCTTGGAGGTCAAGATCTGGTACTAGCGTTACGACTGGTTACGCACTACGACTACTACGACTACGAGGGACGAACGGGTGCCGCCTTAAGGTGGTTCGCCCCTAAAAGTTCCGTCACTTGGAATCGAACTTCCGACCTCTCGATCCCCAGCGCGCAGCGCAAAAGGACTCTGCCACAAACGGCACGTTTTTCGTCATTCTAACGGCGTTCTATTTATGTACACCATTTGCCAGTGGCGGTACTCAGAGATCAGGGTACATCAGCGTGTTTTCGTTATCACTAGCGAGATGGCGCGAAGGGCTGGAAGAGAGCGCTTTAAATGTCGTCGCCCACGCGTTGAGATGAGCGTGTGCCTCTACAGGGCGTGGTCGCTCCTGCGCGCGCGCTTATCTTGTATGTCTTGCGCTTTCGCCGCAAGCTTGCGTTCAAGTTACAGGGAGCAGGAAGGTCATTTCGCTGACCGCAGCGGCCGCTTTTGCGAAAGGAGCGCGCTGCTCACAAACAAATAAGTTACAACTGTGACAGTTCGCGCTCACCCTGTGTATACTTGTGCGTTCGTTTCGTGCGTCCTCCTTTGTATTTGACCAGCGCGCTTTAACTGTCGAGCTGTGACAGTTGTTAGTTCAGGCTCATCCTGTTTATGTTCGTTCCATGCGTCTTTTCTGCTTGAGCAACGCGTTGGAAGTTTCGAGCTGCTTGCTGTTCCTCGCGTGACATTACAACTTGTTGGTATAGCATTCATTCCTTCGCCCTCGGGGCGAAACAATGCACAACAAACGCTCAACTACGTCTGTGAAGACACGTTTTACTTTCGTGTTATACCGATTCCAATGACAGAGGGATCAACCATGTCTTTTTGTATGACTTCCGCTCAATAGAGGAAGCACAAGAGAGCCGTCGGTATAACGGGTTAGCATCACCGGTGTTGATTCGATGCTTCACAACGATTGTCTAGTCCAGTGTTCGGTCATTGGGGTAAAATATGTCCTGATACGATGCGAGAAGGGCAGAAAGGGCTTGCACATATTCTGTCGGTAGGTGAGAGGTGATCATTTTCGTCTTGCTTTCTAAGATAGTTCGGCCAAATAAGGACTGGTAGGTGATGGTTTATTCCCGATTAAGGCGGAAAAACGGCAGTCGCAGGCCTTGGCAGGGTCGCGAAAGAGATACCCTGGGCAGCACTTGAGAGCATATATAGTTCAAAATTTATGATAGGGAGACATGCTGCATTGTCCTGTACACTGATGACCGTATGCAGGAACATGCCATTTGGCGAGCAGAGTAAGGCAGCGTTGGGACACACGACATAATTACCGTCCGCCACAGGTGAATCAGGAGACGTCAATATACGTAACGGCCAGAGTGGGTACACGAATGTAATCGGCAGAGCCCCGCCTGCTCGGTGCAGGATCAGGAGGCTTAATGCATACGGTAGGGCGAGTGCGACAACACCCGGGGCACATTAGATGAGAGCTGAATCAGACGACAAAAAATCAATTCCTAAGGTGATTTTATGCGGACACTGCTCCAATACGTAAAAAAAGCAGAATGTGGCGTCCAGCATTAGTGACAAGGGCAGTACACGTTCCAGTGATAACTGGTGTACGGCGACTACAGCAATCGGAGCGAGTGCGAGAACCTGCTTTAGCTGATCATGGAGGTTCACGTTCATAACAGACACGTGAGCGCCGATGTTGAGTGCTATGACAGGTGCGTCTTAGACATCTACAATCATCAGGTTGTTTTGTCCAAGCAGTGTAAGCAGAGGAATTTGGTGTTGGGTCGTCGAGGCCGCCTCACCTCTAGGATCTGCGCCCATTTGTTTTCCGAGGAGCGGAGAGAGTACAATGGCGAAAGAGAGCAACGGTGAATAGGAGAGCGGAACAGGCAATTTCACGGCGAAGAAAAACTGTTTGGTCGTGCGGGCGATAAGGGTGTAGCAGCATAGTCTTCAAGGTGCGCGGGCAGGTGGAAACTACCGCGGGAACGTTGGTTGTTGGAATACCTCGGCCAGGGCTGTGAGTTCCATGAACTGTGGCAGTGGCAGCAACTATGACGCGCCCGCAAAAGAGGCATTTGGCCGAGTTTTGGTAACGAGGACGGGCGTACAAATTTTGGAGCCCATAAGGTAGACCGGGATGACGGTAATCGGGTCTGTCCACCGCGAAGAACGTCTGGAGTGCTGCGTTGGCGAGCACCTGGCGTACATCGTGAATGGTCGGGGGCACGTGCTTGCGTAGGAACTGGAAAAGCAGCTTCAATTTAGGGGTGGACGAGGCGTACAATATTATCGGTTGGAGCAGGAACAGGTGGTGGACGGATGTCCTCGCACGGTGGACGGATGTCCTCGCAATGGGGATGACGTGAAAAGTGTTGAGTAATCCAATGCCTCTTCGCTTCTACATAGCGTCGGCATTCATTATTGATGCCGTCCACTGTCGACGAGTTTTGAACGTCAGTACAGTGAACGCATCATGCGCGATTCCTTTGAAAATTTGCGCGGCCTCTTCAGCTTCCGGCATCCTCTCATCGACCTTGCGGCAGAGGGTGAGAACATCTTCAATATAGGTCGCGTATGACTCGGTACAGTTATGGTACGCCAGTTCTTTCTGCGCAGCATGACGGTGCCCAACGGGCTTGCCGAGCAGATCAATGAGTTTTTGCTTGGAGACGTCTCAACTCGCGATCTCTTGCTCGTGTTTGCAAAACCACACTTTAGCCGTTCTCTCAACGTATAATAGGATACTGGCCAGCATGAACGTCGGATCCCAGTTGTAGAGTGCGATCACCCGTTCGTAAAGCTCAAGGCAATCCTCGACATCAGCGTTGCCGGTGCCGAAAAAGGTGCCTGGGTCATGCGGTTGTCAGGATTATGGTGTGGCTAGTGGCTGTTGGTTACGGCTCGGTTCGTCGAGGCATGGTTGGTGATGTTTCCAGTTCATTCTCATTCCCGTCTTGAGCAGACATCGCAGAGGCAGCCATGGAGCGTCCACTACGAATTATCGTCGTGAATGTCGAATCTGGTGACCCGCACTCTCTGCCGAAATGTCACGGAGAGAAAAAGCGTCGCAAATATATTTGCATATTATATACAGAGACTCGGAGCCTGATATACAAGGTAGAGCCAAGTCCGTGCGAATATCGAGGCAGCAACCACACTATCGCCTATTTATGAGAATAAAAATAAGACAGACCGAAGCACTATCCATTGAACGAAGATTCTTTCAGGTCAGCCCACAGCGTAAAAAATGATTGAGTCCTTGGTCCTGCGATCCGTGCACGCTAAACACGCGTTTTCATTTATATTCCCTTAATATGGGTCGCGGGGTCCTCATAACCTGCAATCTCAATGCTCGACAGTACAAATTATGTCTACTGAGCTGCTATATCAGAGCTCTCCCCTGAGCTTTTACTTGTAAATGAAGTGTTACCTTCTGTATCCAAACTTCTATGAACATAGGTATGAAAGTGAATCGTACTACATTATTTTCTGGTAATGATGTAAGTCTTTTATTGCACATCTCGAAACATTTCAGATGCGAAAGTCGGCCACAAGACATAGCAATAAATGGGAAAATTGAAGAGCGAATTGATACATCGACCTGCTACAGATATGTGAGTAACAGTATTATGGCAAATATAAAAACATTGAGGATTCATACAAGACAGATGACAATCAAACTTCCTGTTCCTACTTTATGCTCCCATTCCAATGAGTACAGTGTTTTACACAGTACAAACAACTATAAGCTGCATTAGCGTCATTACAGGTAACTTGTAGAGAGAATGAAGACAAACCTAGCATTTATTTACCTTGGCATGACCTTATATCTCTAAAAGAAGACACGTATAGACGACGTAGTACCTAAAGACTCTCACTGAGTTCGTTTTATTGCGACAACCATTACAAAACACTCTAGGCGCATTTACTTACATAGCATTTAACTACCTTTAACGAAAGGAATCAGGCGCAAAAGAGACGAACACAAGAAGTGACATTGGCGAACGCCTACTGACAACTTATTTTATTCGAAGAAAACGGGAATACATATAGGCTCACATTTCGACAGCGCTAATCACATGGTATCCTTAAAAGCGATAAAACTATACGTGATGACGTGTGTTTAACAAAAAAGCACATATGATCGATGACACGTGGTGTATAAGGCGAATACAACATGAATATGAAAGAGCAACAATTGAATAAATGATAACAGCAACAAAACATGGAAACTGATTGCACGGAACCCCCCATAAAGAACATTTTTCCTCTTCCAGACATGCACGGTCGGTATACCACCTAATGCGACAAGTTACTTTACCCTAGTGCTTCTAAAAAGGAGATTTCGCATTCGTATAACACTTTTGATGGTTCGCAGACGCAGTTATCGCCCTTTCCTCTGATACAGAAGGCTTATTTGAGCTCGCGTGCAAGTTTCTCTCGACTCCTACCCAAAACCAAAGTTTCCTTTAGACGAGGAACGCACGCGCAGGCTTTACAATGAATTGCTAAATTGGACCCACTACCTTTGTCAAGTGAACGCTCATGTTCTCTCAACCGCTCATTTAGACAACGTCCCGTTTGTCCTATGTAAATCTACACCACAATTTCCTTGCACGCGACAAATGGTCTTGCGTGCTGGGTTCCGCAGGTCTTCTTGTTTATTTTTTCGTGTTGTTAATCCGAGGGCACAGGGAAGCAAGTTTAAAAGGGGCTGAAAACCATGTACTTATTTGCGACTTTCTTGAGGTTGTGAGCTACGCGGTGAGATTAGGGTAGTACTACTGGTCTCACACTCCTGTATTCTTCTGGTGTGTGTATTCTTGTTTGTTTTCCTTTCTTTTTCTGGAGCAAGGACTCCACTATTGCTGTGAGCACTGTGTGAGGATAGCCTGTCCTTTGTAGTCGTTCAACTTGGTGTTGAAAACTGCCTTGCATGCAATGTTTACATGATTTTTGTTAGCGGACTCCAATGCCGCTTTGGCGATGCCTCTTTTAATGGTCTTTGAGCACGCTGACTGATACGACAAGAGCTCTTTTTGTGCTCGGGGGTTGTACATCCAGTGCACCTCTTCTTTTCCCAAGGTTAGTTCCGGGTCTAAAAATTGTAACTTATTGCTTTCCGGTAGTTTGTAAGTGTATTCCAACCCGTGAATATTTTCTCTGAACACTTTCAGAATTTCTTCAACAGTGCCTGGATGTTCTGATGGATCCTGTTTGTTTAACACTATTACAAAATCGTCAACGTACCTAAATACTTTAAGAACCTTCCTTTTGTCAAACATCTTATCTAAAATTCCATCAACTGCAGAGAGGAAGATACTGCTTAGCACTGGGGCTACACAGGACCCTATACAGATGCCCTTTCGTTACTGTACACTCGATCCTTGAACTGTACTAACGTAGCACTCAGGTAGAACTGTAGTAAACTAAGAAACTTATCCACTGACATTCCAACCGAATTCTGAAAGAACACAGCACCTTTGCTTTCAATGCAGGACTGAACGGCTACGAACAGCTCTTTGTGCGGAATAGAGTAAAAAAGGTCTTTAATATCGACCGAGAAAAAAGTCCCTATAGTGCCACAAGATTAAAAAAAAAACTATTACATCACTTGAGTTCTTTGTCTCGAATGAATCGACTACGTTCACCGTTTTCAGGTGTTTTAAGAAACTGGCTTACATGACGTTGCCAAGATTCACACTCGCTAACAATGCTACGAAACGGAACATCTTCCTTGTGGCATTTACTTACCTTGGTAGAACCTTCTACATTTAAAACGAGACAATTAGAGTCAACGTATGTGAAGACTGCCAAACATTTCGTCATTGTGATAGCATTTATATGAACTCCCCGACCTCAGTTTTCCGTCGCCGTCAGCATCGCTGTGAGGTTCGTTATAAATTCGAAGGGCGAGAACACCACCCCGCTTGCCGTATCTTAAATGTGCGAGTGAAAGCGTGCAAGAACAGCCCACGATCGTGGCTCTTTCACCGCGTGGAAGGCTCAAGTGAGAGAGGGGCGAGGGGGAGAGGTCCCTTAGGGGCGCCGCATGGTCCTGGCAGAAACTGCCTACTTTAACACTTTCGTGACCACGAAAAATTCGGCTGTTTTTGTCTAGTCCAGGAAATATGTGTTCCCTGCCACAGAAATTAATTGATGCTAAAGTTTAGGAATCAAATGAGAGAGGAGGAATTGGATTTTCCAACAGCGTTAATTTGAAACAACGTTGCGCCACAGTGGTCTAGTTCTTATGGCACTTGACTGCTTACCCAAAAGTCGCGGGATCGAATACCGGGCGCGGCAGCTGCATTTTCGATAGAGGCGAAAATGTTTGAGGCCCGTGTACTTAGATTTAGGTGCACGTTGAAGAACCCCAGGTAGTCAAAATTTCCTGATCCCTCCACTACGGCGTCTTTCATAATCATATCGTGGTTTTCGGACGTTAAACCCCTGATATCATGTAGCAAGAAAAAAATGCATGCAAACATCAATGCTACTCTGCACAGGGTAAACATAAAGAATTCCAAATATATGTTTTCAGCCTAAGATCCTAATAGAATAATACCTGAAATATAGGCTCTGTAAGTGCAAAATTTACTTACATGCATACACAAATGTAAGCACTGTGCCTATCATGCTACCGCGCGACGTAGTTTCTCGACGCTGTCAAACAAAGGCTGGTTGCACATGTTTTGCATAAAACATTTTTTTTCTGTTCAACTTTTCTTTCATCGTAGCTGTTCTGGTATTTTTCAATTTTTTTTTGTGGTTGGTGCAGGGGACCCTGAGTCGCCTTCCCGTGTATACGCTGATATGAACAGTGTACCCCGTTTCCGAATCTTCCAAAACCCAAAACTTGCATTCTCATTTCACCACTTTGTCCCTCATGTACTGCCGAATACCAGACGGACCTTTTGATTTCATCATTTCTTGTCCACGGAAAGGTTCCGACGTGGTTGAGAAAATAGCGCGAATGAATCGTTCACGTGTTGCAGCAGAGAAAACCCGCGGTGAAACTTCCCGTCAGATGCGACGTTGGTGTTTCTTTAGATTAGAGGCTCAAGAAGGCAAACAACGCCTTGAACTTTTTCCGTGGCATCACTGATGGTGGAAGGCCCGGAAATATGGGTCGTCGACTCCACTAGCAATTTAGGCGCGGGACTTGGACGATTCCCGTGTACACCAAAATTCTCACGAACTGGCGAATCTCCTTCTCAGTGACCTCCTTTCAGGGCCCGTCCCTCTTACTGTGCGTTGGTTTTTGAAAATATGCATCCAAGCGTACTTATTTATGCGGTTGCATATCTCTCTGATATCTTCTGCGATGAAAAACTACACGAACAAACCACTGCGCGGCACTCCGGAGCGCTAGGTCAACTTCCACTCCGCGCCGTCTTCGCGGAGAAAACTCCGCTCCTTCTGCAGGCTGCGCCAAACGCTCCCGCGCGAACGACGTTGACACCTTGCAGATCAGAACTATGACCTTTGATACGCACTGGATACGTTTACGTCAAGGAGCGACAGCAACAAAACGCCCCGAGAGGAGATCGAAATTTACCGGTGGATGCCCGCTGATGTTGCGGCGCGGTTTGAAGCCATGTCGCTGTCCGTGCTGAAGTCGGAATAATTAAAGTCGTCTTCCGAGCCTGTGCTGCTATCATCATCCAGAGGTTCCCGCTCAGATTCACGGAGTCGCTCAATATTCACCGTTTTCGTGTACCACCCGCGAGCGATGTCGACGACACGCCCGAAACATCGAGCGCTCTCCTCCCCGACTTCGAAGGAGCTTTAAAGGTCTCCCCGCGGCGGAAAAAAGAAACTCACAAGCGAAACGGATGAAGTACTTCTTCTTTTACCCTTTGGAGGGAGTGAACTGTCCAGAAGCGCTCAGAGAGCGCCAAAATTTGAAGTTGAAGTCATCGTTAGCTTACTAACGATGGGAATCGGCGCGGTCACTAAAGTGTTAAGAAATCGCACGCGCTGCCTTTGCAAGGACCACCAGACAGCACCCACCCCTGTGTATTTTGTGCTCACACCGCTAAGTTTTTCTATAATGCATGAGCAGCAATGAGGCCGCTATACAAGCTACGTTTTATAATGGCAGAGTTTGAGTTGCGCCTGGTAAGCTCCTCGCATTACTTTGTGTGACGTTGCAATTTTTTGCTATCTTATTTGTTACTTTCTCCTTGCGTCGAAACAGTGAAATTATTCATGTTTAAAATGTAGTCCTTCAACAACATCTTAGGGAGCAATACTGCAAAGCTGCGCGACGCGGGAAGCAAACTTGCTAAACGCACATCTTACAAGCTAAAAATTGCAATCACATTCATAGGGATTTCTCAAAAAGTAAAGACATTTTTCACAACAGAACCTTTACTGTGCAGTCAACTTCACTCAAAGTTAGATAGCTGTGCAACACCTTGTTAATGAGTCCTCATCAACTATGAGTCACGTAGCTTGCGAACTTTTGTAGTGATGGGGGACTGAACAGTAAACCTTTGCTTGTTTCATCAAGGACTCACAAGTGCCTCAGTCGAAACACCGGTCATGTAATAGTTTCGTAATACATGGCCACTGGTAACGGCATTTCGCATCTAATGCCCGGAGGCCAGGTTCTGTGAATCCGCAGAACGACCGTATGAGCACCCGCGTATGCAACGCATCTCTCGCTATTCTGTCAAGCCCATTCAGAGTGATGTGTGCGCGTCGTGCTTCTGTCCACTCTGTTGCTACTAAGTGCGTTAAAATAGTAGATGAATTACTAACACGGCAAAGCCTGCGCTCTGTCACCGATTCCAAGGTCTGGGACGGGGCGTCAGTACGGCTTCGCCGTAGCTTCGCTGTAAAATTGGCCTCGTATTGGCAAGGAGTGCTTATTACAAAACGTGGCTGATCCCCCTTTCATAGGAATCGGTATAACACGAAAGTGAAACATGTCTTCACAGGGGTAGTTGAGCGTTTATTGTGCATTGTTTCGCCACAAGGGCGAATGAATTAATGCCACAGCAACAATTTCTAATGTCGCGCGAATAACGGCAAGCAGCTCGAAACTTGCAGCGCGCTCTAAAGCAGAAAGGAGGCATGAAAACAACATGTAAAGGAAGAGCGCGAACTAACAACTGTCAGAAATGTTAGTTCTTTGCGTGTGAGCAGCGCGCTCTTTTCGGAAACGCGCCCACTGCAGCGAGCGAACTGACCTGTGTTCTCTCTGAATCGTCAATGGAAACTTGCGGTGAAAGGACAAGACGTTACAAGGCGCCCCCATCACGAGGTAAAAGCGCGCACGAGACACCCCTGTAGAAACGCGCTCGCATCGCGACGCGCGGGGCGTCGACCTTTAAAGCGCGCCCTGCGCGCTCTTCACGCTCTTCACGCCATCTCGCTAGTGATAACAAGAACACGCTAAAGACACCGAGCTCTCAGTACCGTGAACGGTAAATGGTGTATGGGAGACCAGCGCTGGATATGTGGCGCGCCGAAAAAGGGCGCCTGGCGGGGCGTCGCGACACAACTCGCATGGCCTCCGCGCCGCAAGCTAATCTCGGAGGCCATGCCGCTCGCACTCAGACGACCGGCAGCACTGTACAGCGGTGAGCGCACGCGCGTGCGCCGTTGCCGTGCTTCATTTTGGCGCGAACAGCTCTAGCAGCCATTGCGCCAGTAATAGTGCTCTATGGTCTAGTGAAAAATAACTTTGTCCGAAGGCTACTTTCTCAGGAAAGCACTGGAAAACGGAGAGAAGCCCTGCAAAGCATACTACGTCTGTGCATACGGCGTCGAAGAGACAGTGCTGTGCCGTGGTGGCGACTCCGTCGTCACAATTTTCTTTTTGCGTCCTGGGATTTGTGTCAAGCTAGTGCAGGCTCACAAGCCTCCATAAAATAAGTACATGCTGCGTCGATAGCAGCTGCCCACAACTGCAGTAAAATTAAAATAAGAGGAAAGGGGTGGCTGCGTCAACGTTTTTCTGCCGTGGCATGTCTGCCCAGCCCGCGGTATGTATGCACTCGGACGTTGATCAAGCAAATCACCGTGCTAGCAAAGCATGTATGGTGTCGCGCTGTAATGCTCGAGGGCGCGGTATAGATTCCCAGGCATGGTGGCCGCATTTCGATGGGGTTCAAATACAAACAACACCCGCACACTGAGATTTATGTTCACAATAAAGAAACCCAAGTGGTCAAAATTAATCCTGATTCCCACACTACAGCGTGTCTCATAATCATACCTTGTTTGACGCGTAAAACACCAGCAATCGTCGATGTTGATCAAACACGTTTATTCTGAGCAGTCACAGGCAAGCGAAAAAACTAACACAGTACGTTAGGCGAAAAAAAGGGCGAGTAAAAATCCAAGATATTTGACCCTTTTTTAGCAAGGCATAAATTGCGATGTCACTTCACCGCGGCAGCCGATGCACAAAGAAGCGTTACCGCATCGGCTGACTCCAGAATGCAAAGCTTCGAGTAGTCCGCTGCCTTGTTCGTGACAACTCTGTCTGTAGCACAAGTGACGTTCAACAGAGGCATCCATCGCGTGCGTATTTCTCATAACAGTTCAGCGGCTTCCGCGAACGTGCCCCCGTACGCATCTCGTAGACAGACAGCTTTCATTCTGCGTAACTGTTTGCAAATACTGTAGACTCCCTGCCTATCGTATCATATTCACTGCACGCGGAGGCATCAGAAGGAGCTTAGTCGTGGTCAGATGAAAAGATTGTTACATATGCCGCATGACGTATAATATGTACGTTTTATTTACTACAAAACGCCGATTAAATTCTGTTTGTTGGCCCCGGTTTCCACTGGTGGCGCTCACTATCGAATAAATCTTGCAGGCACGCGCAATTCGGTTTAGAAACCAGCCCGACGCCACTAGACAGGAAAGCAAGCGCAGAACATATTGTGCTGGCATGACTACAGGGATGCAACGCCGCATCCATTCCTCTTCATATGTTTTATAAGGAAAAGCATAGAAGGATACGTCCTCCCTCATTTCTACGTATTGTGGCACTTGAATGCGCAACAGTACCGCAAGCACCCTTTAGCTTTGTTTCGGCGATACGCGCCCGCATCGCCACAACCAGTCGCCACTCTCGTCCGCGGGAGCGGCTTTAGTATGCGCGCTTTGACCGCCAGGGCGGCACTGCCCACACCGCGGAATCTCCAGCGCTGGTTCCCTATATAAATAGCTTGCCGTTATTGAGTTTAACAACGTGCGCTCTGTGGCCGAGTGGTTTCGCGCCGCGCGCTGCGGAGCGAGGGGTCCTATGTTCGACTCCCGGCGACGGAACATTTTCTTCGATATCTTTCTTTGCCATCTGTTAGTGTATACTTTACGACGTCATATTGGTGACGAAAAGTGGTTTATGCCGGGTGGACCCCGGCGTAAACCACTTTCGCGTTAAAAACGTGAAATCTTTGAATACACTTGCATTTACTCAGGACGCTACATTTGTGAAGAGCAGGGCATAACCAATGCTTTACTAAACCCGTCGCTTATTCTAAGTAAAGCAAGTTGGCAAAAAATAGCTTTATGTGCTACTACGCTCTTTTGTGCGTCGATATTATAGTTGAATAAAAAAAAAACCGACCGTGCCCCTACTTTTCTTCAGTATTGCAACCCGTCTGTAACAAATATCGGCTATACCAACGCACGTTTCGTGGAATTTGAGTTTTCTTATGTGGGTTTATATATATGTACCATGCGGTACCTCTGTAATTTGCGTTTGGTATTTTTTTCAGAAATGCGAGAATGGGCACGTCTGCCCACCTCATTGCCACGGTTGTAGCGGTACAATCCTTTTTCTAAAACCGCGAGCATTCTGCTACTGAGTACTACTCAACAAATGTTTCTTCTTGAAAATAAAGAATGGTCTGGCAGTGTCGCAATGCCTGTGTTACTTCCACACTCAAATAAAAATATGCATATTTGGAGCTTTAACTGGTAATGTAATACGATAAAAGTAAAGCGGACCGGTTAGAATTCCGCCATATGCGACTACCTTACATTGGCTTTATATTATATGCACGTCATGCTATCAGCAAACAACAGAGTTTTGGCAATATGACGCTGTTGAAGCTCGTGCGCATGGCGGTCTAGTGCAGGAACTCAAGCTTTCTATTCTTGCACGCTTCGCCTCTTCACCTCAGTGCACACTCGTCCTTCGCGAAAGTGCACCACGACCCAAACCGATTGTATCGTTTGCTGGAAGATAATGAGTGGAAACTGACCCCTCATAAAATGTCGTGGATTGATTTCATAACAAATAAAATATTGCAATGCGGTTAACCTATGGTTTTCGAGTGACAGGCTGGTTTTGCTTGTTCTTGTTTGTTTAAACCTTTGTTTGCTGTGAGGTCGAGGCGAAAATAGAGAAAATGATAGCTGCGCAGTGGGAGGTCATGATGAGAATCGTAGAGCTCGGAATACTCTGGCAACAGAATGAGACCGAACAAAGGCTATAAGAGAACGACTTAAAGCGACGGACGCAGAGGCATTGGAGGTCGTCAAGGTTAACAGAGAAGAGGCAGGTGACGGCAGAAACACTAGGTCGTTGATTTCGAGCATGAAAACTACGAAAAGGGATCGGACATGGCAAAGGCAGGTGCACGGACAACAAGGCCGAGCTATCGGGAATTATTTTTGAGGAAAGCAGGAGGTAAAATTTCGGCCGTGACCCATGCTAGTCACCAGGGCAGTTGCGAGGTGCAGGTCATTGGGCTAGGAAGCTTGAACACGTCATTATTGCCGGTGACGAGAAAGATGCACAGATGTAATCAAGGAGAGGGTTAAGAGCGATAAAAGAGTTCCGATTGGGACATTCACAGAACATAAGCTGGGGTAGGGCGTAAGGCAAGGGAGAGAAAAAAACTGAAGTCCCTCTAATAAAGAAATATGGCTGAACATAAAGTTTTCCCTCATACAAACTGAATCAAATACGAATGCTAGCGACCACGCAACGAACCCAAGAAATTCTGAGCGACCCGATGCGATGCTTCGCCTGAATGTACTATTGTTCAAAGACCTCCTTCGGTTCCCTCACTCGTGCTACTTGATGGTTCGGGGGCCGCGCTTGAAAGCACCTCTTCAGGTGGTTCCGCGTCCAGTCACTGGCGTTTGGCCGCGTTGTCCCGGTTGCGAACATCGTGATCAGCGCCTCGACGACATCTGGCTTCCGTATTCTTGATGCGGACGCTGAGATCGGATTGCCAACGGATACGCATGGCTTCTGCATGCCGTTGCCGATACACGAGATCGGTCACACGGGCACGATCGCGATCGCGCTTACGTTCACGCACGCAGCCTCTTCTGCTGTGCGCTGCACCTGCGGCCTACCTATTGTGTAGGCTGGGAACGCATTGCGTGATGCGCGTAATGCAATGCACATACGATATGTGCAGTTCGTTTTGGTAGCGTGGCGTTGCAGTTCTCATGTTCGTATCGGTACAATTTGGTGTGCCAACTGTAGTGTTTTACTATAGACATGCCATGCGCCATTATTCTATTCAGTGTTAAGATGCGTAGACAGTTCTTGTAGGTATAACTGCTGATGGGCTTTTGAACTGTGGGGTTATAAGGTACCTATGTCGCGTGGCATTGCTCTCGTGTGCGCAGATGCGTATATAGTCCCGTATAGTTTCTGCAGATATGCAGATATTTCCATTTTGTATGTGTACTTTCATGAATTGTGTTTTCGGTTCTCATGGACAACTGAGAGGGACATAAAGCTTCATTAAACCTCGCAGTCAGAGCTCAAGAACGCTACCTCGTGGTATTTGCGGGAGGACTAAACAGCGTCTTGAACGAAGCATCGTGAGGACAAGCGATGAACTTGACAGAAGGGGTCAATGAGATGCTCGCAGTGCTCCGCCAAGTGCACATTGCCGTATGTACTACATTGCATGATGTGCCAGTGCACGACGGCAACCTGCAAAAAGCGGGTGTCTCCGCCAAGAAAATGATATCGAATGGGTCGAAAGAAAAGTTTCTAGGCAGTGGAAATAAAGATGGAGGTGCAGTGGTGGGGTGTATTCGGAAGCGAGTGAATTCCCTGAGAGACATAATTCTTGGTCAGGAGGTGAACTGGTGCTTGGCAGGACGCGCGGACGCGCGGTAGCGCACGCGGGTCCTTTAAAGGCCAGGGTAGCTTGTAACAAAGAAAACAAGCATAGCAATTATTCGACACGTGGCAGCGTGAAGAACCGAAGCAAATGTAAGAGAAAAACGAAGAGCACGCGTGTTGCAATAAGTTACGTAAACATGCATGGCGGTACGGAGAAGGATAAATGGTTAGGAATTGAGAAACAATTCGACAAATAGAACACGGGTATTTACGCGGTTAAAAAACACATCTGAGAAATTTGGATGACCGACCACACATTGGAAATTATGTTTAGGAAGTGCGCAACACAATATCAGAAATGAATGGTGGGGGTACTATAATGCTAATTGATCTCGTGTTCAGAGCACCACTAGGTTTCGGGCACAGTAAATGGAAAGAAAACGTTGCTAGGAGTAGCTTTCTTCTCGATGGCAGAGAACACCAGAGAAAAGAATCGGGAGTTGCGATTTCCGTAAGCACGGATATTTAAAAAAATGAAATGCGGCCGAAATCATCCTCTTAGGAAACATGATTGACCACATAAAACAACATGACAGTTATAGAGATACCAATAAAAATTTATTAGTAGATCTCTAGGAGCAACATATTTTTGTGATAGGTAACATACGGCCTAAGTGTGATAGGCAGATCACGTGTGACGTCGGAGAGAGGAATCGAACATTGATTATTGTCTCATGGCAGCAAGATATTTTAAAAAACTGCTGAAAATAAGCCGGATATACTCATGTAATCGCCGCAGGATTTTTCCCCCCGAGAGGTTGGCTGAAAATCGCGGATGTGGCCATTAACGAAGGGATAGCTTTTTTGTCTTTCATAAATGTTTTCAGCGCTACTTGCATTTTAAGGCGAAAGTCTTAGATGTCTCATCAAATGCCAAAATTGACAGTCTGCGGCGTCAGTCTCCAGCGGAGTCCCGCGGCGTTGGCGTCAACGTGAGTGATGCGTAAAGTTATCTTCACGTAATGACGTCCCATGTGAAGTCATATGACATCACAAATTACAAAAATGCGTGAGCTCTTTATGACAATAAGAGAAGCAACAGGGGCTAGTTGGTGTTGCATCTTGGAAATTTGCGCTTTTTATTGTACGAGGACGGACTGAGTACACACAAACACAAAGCGCAGACCAACTGTTTTATTTCAAGACATTTTCCTTACATATATACCTAATGGAAAGCGTCGCGAAAACCCGAAGCAAGATAAAATATTCAAATGGGCATACACATGGCAATAGTTAGTTTGTTCCGATGAAGTGGATTTCTTTTGAATAAAGATTAATGGATGGTGCGCCGATACATTCGTCTGCATGTGCCTGCGTCGTCATATAAGATTCGGTTATAACTCGTTCCATTTTATCGTGTACCTGTGACAAGATTAGTGGTTTTCTCGAAAAGCGGCTCACATTTACACTGCCAAACATGTGTTGCTAGATTTCGCGGATGCGTGATTAGTTGGCAGTTATTTCGATGCTCTCTTTATCTTGTATTTAAACATCTTTTCGTCGGTCCGACGTATCTCCTACCGCATGTCAAGGGAATGTCGTAAATCACTTCCTTATTGCATGCCACACACTTTCTAATGTGGTTTATACCGCAATTGTTTCTGCGGCTTCTTTCCTTGCAGCTGTTAACCCTTCGACACATTCATATTAGTTTTTCTGGAGCCGAGAAAACCAGTTCGGCATGCTGTGCATTTGCAATCTTTTTTAGCTTATGTGAGACTGTGTGGATATATGACAAGAACTATTGATCCTGCCTTTTCGGTAGCGGGATTCGTCACTTTTACAATTCTTTTTTTCCGTTAATTGTCTTTAGCAGCTTTTCAGCCACCGACGTAATCACACAATCAGGAAATTCACTGCACTTCAGCCTTTCCACCTGTATGTTGACGCTCTGCGCTATTATATGAGGACAGGATTTCTGCAAACTTTCCTTTAGACTAGAAAATGGTACTCCCCTTTTGATTAACTTTGAATGCGCAGAACTCTATCTCATGATAGCATTTGTTTCTTTTGTTAAGTACGTCCAACATGTATGATCACAATTTAGAATCTGAACGTCTAGAAATTTTAAAGAAGACTCAGTTGACATTTCAAACGTGAATTCTAGCCCGGGAAAAACATATGAACTTATGCAAGATTATGTGAACTTATGCGTAGCTTGTGCCCGAGAAGCTGCGGTTGTATTGCCGCGTTCGCAGCTCAAGCGTTTTCTCGATTTTCAAAGCCTCGGCGAGGAATTCGGCGACCGACGTGGGCGGGTGGCGGACCAGTCCCGCGAACAGTTCTTGGTTTACACCCCGCATAAGCAGGCGAACTTTTTTGTCCTCGGGCACCACAGCGTTGGCTTGGCGGAACAGTCGAGTCATCTCTTCCGTGAAGATGGTGACGTTTTCATCAGCTGCAACCGGGTCTCCAGCAAGGAAGCGGCACTTTCATTGGGGACAACGCTTGCGAACGTGTGCAGGAATGCGCTGCGGAATAGGTCCCAGGTTTGGAGGGAGGACTCTTGATTCTCAAACCAGGTTCTTGCCGCGTCTTCCAGGTAGAAGTAGACGTGGCGCAGCTTGTCTTCAGTGCTCCAATTGTTAAAGGCGGCGACACGGTCGTACCTTTCAACCCAGGTTTCCGGGTCCTCGAATGATGAACAGCGGAACGTTGGCGGCTCCCTTGGTTGCCGGAGCAGAATCGGTGCAAGCGGCACAGTGGCTGTCAACGTAGCTGTTGTCTTCATCGCCGTGGCTCTCAGCTTGTCCGGTAGGAGTCCAAATTGAGGGGGAAGTCCTTTCAGTCTGCGGCTGGCTCTACTGTCGCTGATGGTGTCAGTGTTTTCTTCGCGACGGGGGCGTCCGGTACATAAAAGAAGCAGCACGCTCCGCCAGATGTCACGTGGTCGTGACGTCGACGAAGACCGCAGGCGACGTGTCCAAGATGAAACAATCTGTTTGGCTGAACTTGTCGCCTAGAACTGGAAAGTTAATTTGCATGTATTACACACGGCATGCACTGATAGCGGCGAACAGAGCGTCGACCGTCGATACAACTGAACATCGCTGGGTGCGCCGTCTTTTATACGTCAAGCATCGAACTTTCCAGCCTTATCACTGGTGGTCGCGCAAGCTCTGGAATAATCTTGACTATTCGCGTCATGTGCGCAATCTGAACAAAATGATCTACTACAATCTAGAATGTTCTCAGACATTCTGGCGCGCTTTGCGCAAGGCAGCAGCTACACGTGCAATGGGCCGGTAACAGAAAAGAGAAAGAAAGGAGAGTGTGTGGCGATATCTTAAGCCTCTAATAACTGAGTATTATTTGAACATGTATTCTCATTGTTTGCTGCACTATTGTGTTCTCTTTTGCTGAATTTATAGGGGCGTAGCTCTCTTGGGGCCTAGTCTTGTCGGCGTCCGTCACGCTACACAAAACCGAAACCGAAACTGACCACCTGCACAACGAAAAACAAAAACGAAATGAAGGAAAAACGCAATCCATAACTCAAGACGATATACGAATTATGAGTTGCGATTACGATTACGACTATGAAGTCTCAAATAAGAGTCATATCTCTTATCGGAGGCTTCAATACACTCCTAATTATCTTAATAAAAATGAAATCGAATAATAATCGAAGGAACTATGTTGTCGAAATCAACAAATCTGGCTATCACAATTTCGAAGGATGTGCACAGTGGAATCTGGAAGAAGTCGTACCTCACAGTTTGGACACGGGCTCTCCATTTCCCAGACCACAAAGCAGTAATATTGAAGGGAAAACGGAACCCAGAATTCAAGACGATATACGAAAATTAACAAGAGGATTAAAATAGTGGAACATTAGGAGGAACAAAATAAATACATTTCTACACATGAACGCGTTAAGCCACTCAATTTATATTCGCGGTGGCAACGCGCGGGTGACGTACGGTGACATACTGGTACGATACCCAGCGCTTCGCCACTCGTCATGATTCACAGTAGTGGCGTAGCGGTGATTTTTTGTTATATTACTCGCCCCTCGATAACACCTTTAAGCTCCCTGAGGGTAATGTAAATAAGTAAATACATAAGTAACAAATATAACCTGAAGAGTCGAGGTAAGAGTAGAAGAAATACGAGGCGAGGACTGGGGTATAGTGAGCTCCTACATCTAATCACGATCGAAATAAGGAAAGAGAAGCAGAACGTTGTCTGGAAAGCAAAGAGAAAGCGAAAACGCTGGTGTAACAGTGACATTCATGACCCGATGGAGAGGCCACGTGAAGCATCATGGAAACATATAATAAATAAAATGCATAGTTACATGCGGTAACGTACTAAAGCTCGCGACCACGAAGAACGAAGAACTAGCGTGTCGCCTAATGAAAAACCAGTTACACGCAACAATAAAAATTTGACTTGCTAGAATTTGTGGTAAATCGTTTAGAGACGTCCACATAACTGCAGGCGGCCAATTACACCATAAGCTTACTACGGTAGAAAAAAAAAAACTTAGCTTAGTCCATCGTTTTTGATATCACGCTGCTGCCTCTGTCAAAAATTGCAAAGTGAACCGCTGCATTAGGTCTCTCCAAAATGAACCTCAAATACGAAGGGGCCAACATTGTATCAAATTGTTCCTGGCGTATGTAGTTTTATGGCCACGTCAGACACTCACCGACCACGGAATCTTGTTCTCATTTTAAGAGAAGTTTTTATAACTTATGCGTAGGAATTATTCAGTGTTTTGTAGCAACCATGCAGGCACAGTTCGTGATCGACATGAGCGGGCGCGAGAGAGGCCTGTAAGCGTTTCGTATGGGCTATCGCAGAAGCCTGGGCAGCAAATAAAGGGACGCTCACGCCACAAATAAAGCACAGCAGCATCTGTTTACGGTAACGTTACCATCAACTGACACGAGGATTAAACAGCGCATGGAAGGAGCGGTGTCAGAATGTCCGCAAATCTAAATTAAGCTGGCGGACTCCATGCCACTCAAGAGCTTCTCCAAAAGAACAAAGCGGTCCTTGTGTTTCACACCTGTGTTCAGGCTACAGAGTCCACGGCCGAAACGGGCGTACAGATGTGCGCCAACAGCACAGCGATGCTGAGAAGACGTTCTCGTCGGTTGCGAATGTTATGAATACAGGCTGTCATGTCAGCGGTGACGTCAGATTCAGTATTCGCTAGTATAATCTATAAATATTTCAACAGCGCGGAAAAGTACGAACGGACGAAGAGAGGCGACACGGGAGCCGGTGACTTCCAAGTATGGGTTCAATTCGGGAAAGACAAGCATGTGCAAGGGCGTAGCCAAGGGGGCAGGGGTAGCGCAGTTTCACCCCCCCCCCCCCGAAAATGTTCAATTTAGCTTGTGTCTATATACACGCACACATACAAACGCACACACGAACATACATAAAGTATGGTTGATCCTCCCCCCCCCCCTAAAAAAAAAAATTCTGGCTCCGCCCCTGCGCACATGTAATTTCCAAAAATAGCAAAATTGCGCAAAAAGCATGCGACAAGCACTGCTCATAAAAGCAAACTGGTGACAAAGTGAAAAGCATTATCCGACATGTAAATCTGCATAGAAAATAATATCGGCTTCCTTGTTGTGTCTAATGCTTTTCTTGCGCAGTTTCGCATTTTTTTTCAACTGCATATACGTCTCTTTTCCATAATCAAACCTTAGCCATAAGTTAGGCCTTGCCCGTCTCACCTTCCTTCGTCCAGTCGTGTTTTTTTTGCGCGCCGTGGAAAATTTTCTTGACGATAAGTCACCAAATCACCCAAACGCTCACGTTAGTGTGGTACAGTAGTGAATATCGCGCGAGGGTGTTATAGCACACGCGCTGTAGTTGCTGCGACGGGAAGTACTTCGAGTAAATGCAAACACTGTAGATGTCCTTTTCTGTCATCGCTGCAGATTTGAGAGGCTGCGAGACCTGCTTTCCATGTGACCGCACGTAGTGACGTCTTTCGGTGGAAAACGATCCCAGAGCTGCCTACACACAGTTTCTCGCACTACGAATATACGTTGAAATTTATGGAATATTTTTGTCATTTTCTGTCCATTCATATTGAAATTAGATAATCGAAATAAATGGGTTCAGCCGATTTGAAGAAAGAAACCGGGAGCGATGTTCTTCACTGTGAGTACGTATTTCATTTTGTGTATAGTGTAGCCTACACAATGCGTACTTAGATTAAAGTACAACGTTTCTGATAAACATTGCACTGTATCGAAAATGCCTTATAATGCCTATGAGAGTTACCAACAGCGAGCGCGCGTAATCTGAAATGTTATCATCTCTGCATACCACAGGTCGCGTATGCGTAGTTTTCTTTGGTGACGTCAATGCGGTTTGGACACGTGACGCTACCGAAAGGCGCTTGGAACGGTCGCTCTGGCGGAGTAGCTCAAATTTGCTAAACGTGAAAGATTACGGACGAATGGGGCGGGTTCCCTCAAAGAAATTCAACAGCTAAATCCAACGGATGACTGCCGGAAATTATGGAACGAGCTCGCTATGATCAAGTCCCAAAGACCAAAGACGATACAACAGTTCCAGCGACAGAATTAGGCACTACAAAGGCAAGTACCGTTACTTGGTTAAATGGAAATTTTTATTACGATAATATATACATTTTCGACGGGTTTCGAGGGCGTATGGTTGTTATGGTTTGTTGAGTTCGGTTATGCCTGCCGTTGATTTTTGAGAATATAGTTTGCCGTCCGTAAAGCCAAACGCAAGAGAATCGCGATTACACTCGAAGCCTCACGACACCAGTGCAAATGAATTGTGGGGGACGGTTCAGATGCTCACGCTAATGTTAAAACATAGCGACCGGAACGCTGACCGAAAGCAACGTGAATGTGTCATGCATGAATTTGCGATACAGACAACTGTTTTAGTGCAAGGTATATTAATAGATACCCTATTAAATGACTGCACGTTCAATTTCTGTTGCGTAAAATTGGTAGCGCCCACGGACTACTTCTTCCAATGCCCCGGTCCGTCCCACAAGCTCGATTCTCATGCAAACGGTTGGCCTCGTCCGAATTTCTGGCTGAAGGCTTAAGATAGTTCCTAAGTCGCTTCATTTAGGCTTTCTAGGGCAGTTCATCTGCCGCCTCAGGTAATGGTACACAACAATTCTTATCGGACAAGAACACGGTACCTTCCAGTGGGTGTGAGCATGATGTTGAAGTCATAATATTAAGGGTGCGCGGTCTGTGTAAAGCTGCGTCTGTGAATACCACTATTGGTATTCTTTATTGCACCTGTTCCTAGGAAATTAGGCCTATATAAAATTATGTTCTGTGTTTATACGCCGTTTTTCTTGAGCATGAATCAATGAATGGGCGTAATGCATCTGTTCTTTCAATATTTCGCCCTTCTCACAAGAAGTTCAACGAAGAAAAAGAAAGCTGTCATACACTGCAGTAATGGTTGAAGAGTCATATAAAGAATGCAACTTGTATAAGCAGACCAGCAGCGGTGTGCTGGAGGCATAGGCTAACGTAGATCTGCCGAGTTTGCTGCACATTACGAACGACCTTGAGGGGTGTGAAAAGGAAAGTCGGCGGTGGACACATGCATTTTGCACGCGCCGTTGACGGAGCGGCTCGTCAAACAGCAATTCGTTAATTACCTACTTGTATTATTAATGCAATGCTAATGCATAACTGCTACGGTGATAAATGCATTACCTTAGCAGTTACGAATATGCTTGTCTTACATCAGACGTGGCGCGGGTTGTGGTTTTTTTAAAGTCAAGTGCGATTGCAGTGTTGGCCATCCACTCTTATTCCAATCTGATAAACGTTACACATCTAATACTATGACACAGGAATATATAGCCTAGTTGCTCGAGCCCGCAGGAACACGCTAAATAGTGCTGCTTATGACATGCGCATCAGCGCACCCTACCACCTATTTCATTGCTGTAAATATGATGCTTGTATTCTAACGCGAGTGCCGACATCACTTCGGCTCATAGGTATCTCTTAGGCGTTATTGTAGCCGACTGACCTGGTAAGCCCCCGATATGCACTCAACTACGTAATATTCAAAACAAAGTTTATCGCTCCCGAAGCCAAACAATGTGGCTTGACATAACGATTCCTACAATGCGTGTGATCTACCGGAATTAACTTTCATCACTTGGAAGCGACAAGTCGCTCGTCGTGTGGTGAGGGCCGGTTGCTTCATCTGTTTAGAAAGGCAAATATTGCCTGCCCGCTCTATGTAGGCAACGAAGATGATGCGCGCTCTGACGGTCTCGCGGAACGAGACATTCTCCGAAGAAGAAGACGTGCTTACGTTGATGTTCTTGCATGTGCTGCAGCACAAAACGGGCTGTTTGCTCTTGTGTTACACATCACTGGTTCTCCGTTTGCGGTGTACCGGAACATTGCGTTGCTTCCGCAGGTCACCGCAGATACTAGGCAGGCCACGGAATCCAGCAGCGCCCACTCTGTACTGGTCGACGAACCCTCTTGTTCGGAAACACCGGAAGGACGTGCTTGTGAGGTATCTCGGAGTTCGCCGAATTACGCCATGTGGCAGACGTTAGAACGCTATGCTGGATTACACGCACGAAGAGTGTTGCCCAGCCAGCAGCTTGAAGCACCGCGAAGAGTGTATATTCCCTCTGACCTCGTGGACAGCGTAGAAGGGCCCTGCTGCTTCACCCTGATGCATGGCGGCGAAGATTCCAGCACAAATGTCTGTGCTGAAAGAACAGGTGGGCAGTTTCAACTGTCAAAGGAAGGCAGTCGATATTGTAACAAAGCTTTCATTTGGAATTCAGATATACAGTCAGTCTGTTTTGACATCGCCTTTTTTTACCGGTAGTGTGTGCTACGGGTCACAAATAGGCGGGAGTTTGCCTTGTTTACGAAAAATGCGAACCTTCCACCGGCAAGACATTGCCGGCCTTTCTGAAAGCGTCTTGTAGGTCTTGCGCATAGTGTACCATAACATATGTCTCCGTTGTACGCCCCGCAATTCGCAGAATGCAGATAAGCTCATTCAAGCCGATTAACATTGCGTTAATTTTGGATTACTCGCGTGGCGTAGCCTTGCGAGCTTATCATTCGCCGGCAGGAGAAATCGTAAGATCAATTATTGAGGCCGACTTTTTCGTAATAGTGGTAGAACTCATGAATGCCAGAACACGATGGAAGATTTCGATACCTTCATTCTGAATCGCGATTTCGTTAGAATTTTGTAAAGGTACGAACATCCTGGCGGCGTGGCACTTAACCACGCGCGGCTCACCGCTTGAGAGACGCCGCTTTTCTCTCTTGCTCCCTCTCTTGACCAACCTCTTTTCTCTCTTGCACGAACCTAACAATGTACGGGAATGGGTCCGTAACAAAAATATTGGTGTCGCCCTGAATGACTTGCACGGTCGCAAATGGCACCAACAAGCCTTTCCTAGTGAAAACGCGATCAGATGGAGAAAGGAGTGCAACGGCGTCGGCGAGACCGGTGCAATAGACTGACGCAGCCGTTGACGAGTTTGCAGGAACTGTGGTGTCTTTGACGAGTACCTTGGTCGCTGCCGGTAGACTATCCATCGGCGTCAAATCCTAGAATGGTGAGAGCTCTATTTGGGCTGGTGCGCAACAAATTACGGTGGCGTGACGGGCGAGAAAATCCCATCCCAGGATGACGTCGTGAGAGCATGAAGAAATTATGAATTCAACGGCGTACTGAGCGTCCTGAATGATGCCACGGGCTGTGCACACCGCTGTCGGGTGAATTCTTTGGGCGCTGGCTGTACGGAGGGAGAGCCCGGAAAGTGGCGTCGTCACTTTTCCTAGTAGTCGGCTAAACTTAGCGTTCATAACAGATACGGCAGCTCTAGTGTCTACAAGGGCCAATGTGCGCACACCATCTACAAACACGTATACCACGTTTGATGGACTTTCGCAGTTCGATAGCGTCGCAGCCCTTGCCTCTTGGACTGCGACGACTAGTTTTCCTGGTCTCGTGCGACCGGACGAGGCCGCATCGGTGACAGTGAGCGGCGTTGTGGGGACGGTGAACGACGGGTAGATGGACCTGGGCGCGACGTCGGTGACATAGGCGGCGGCGGGTCGTAATACGGGCGGCTGGACTAGTTGCTGACGGCTGATCCGACTCGAGGCGGCTGCACGCGATTGCGATAGCGGGCGATGCGACCGACGCAACCGCACTCAAAGCAGATCGGGCGGTTGTCGGAAGTGCGCCATCGGTTTGCCGGGCTAGGTCCCTTCCACGTCGTAGCACGCGAAGGACGGAGCAGCTGCTGATATGACGACTGCATGGTGGGCTGCAGTCGGGGCGTATGCAGCCCACACTCGAGCAGCCCACCTCGAGCCACACGAGCCGGCACACTCGCTTCGAAGGCCTGAGGCCTGGGGACGGCTCCGGCGTATGTAAGCGGGGGCACTACAGGGAGTGGTGGGGGCGGTCTGGCTACAACTTGCGCGTAACTGAGTAGCGCACGCGCCGGAGGAGGCTGGTGGTATTCCGGCATGACCTCCGCGATTTCCTGCTCAATAGCCCGGCGTAGGGGAGGCAGCAGTGTGGTCGACGGCTGATCAACATGCTGCGGGTGAGAGAAGGCCAGTAAAGAGAACTAGCGGGTAATTTCCTCACGCACGAATGACTTGATCTCGGCGACTAAGACGGAGTCGTCCGACACGGCCGACAAGCCTGCGAGATCGGCGTCGCGTTATAGGAGGTCTACGCGTCATCAACAGCTGCCGGCGCAGCTCCTCGTAGCTTTGGCACAATGTGATGACCTCTGTCACAGTGCGAGCGTTTTTGGCGAGCAGCATGGTGAAGGCATCCTCGTCGATGCCTTTCATGACGTTCCAGATCTTGTCGGCTTCAGACATGGTCGCGTTGGCTTTCTTGCACAAGTCGAACACGTCTTCAATGTAGCTCGTGAAAGACTCGCCGGACTGCTGGGCTCGTTCACGTAAACGCTGTTCGGCTTGCAGCTTGCGAACGGCAGGGCGGCCAAACACGTCGATGATGGCGGTCTTGAAAGTGGGACCACGTAGCGAAATCAATGCGTGGCTGTTGTACCATAGACTTGCCACACCCGCTAGGTAGAAAACGAGGTTGCTCAATTTGCTGCCTCGTCCCATTTATTGGGGACACTCACACGCTCGCAAATCGCGAGCCAGTCCTCGACGTCGGTGCCATCCGCGCTGGTGTAGACAGGAGCGTCGCGGCATGCGGGGGACACCTGGACATGGCGTCGGTGCAAGAGGAGGCGTTTGCCGGGAGGCGTCTTGAGTCATGGTAGCAGGTACGGTACGGGATCGAAGCTCCAAGGGCATCGAATGCGGGCCGTAGTTGTTTAAAGGGCCCCTCACCAGGTGACCTAACGAATTTTAGTTACACATTGCAAGTTGTTGCGAGCCCAATAAAGAGCATTATGTCACAAGAATTTTTCTAATCGGTCGGTTAGAAGCTGAGAAAAACAATAATTTGTAGCGGCGCGAAACCATGATGCGAGGAGGCGAGCTGCAAACCCTCGCCGCTCGCACCGCGTAGCCTTCGCAAGCCAAATCCCTTCCCTGCCCTCTTCGGCACGCGAGCGGAAGGATCACATAACGCATACGCATGAATACGTCATGCGCACAGAATGTCACGAGCGCATGACGCGCCCGAACCAGCCCGAGCCCCCGAGACGCGAGCGGTGTTGTGGCGGCGTTCTTTGCGCTTCGTCTCTGCAAGTTATGCCGAATGCGCCCTGGCCGATCACTTGGCTTTCAACCTATTACTGAGCACGAAAGCTGCAACATTTGTACGGACGCGAGACTAGCGGTGTGCCGCATGAACATCTAGTTAGACGCGGGAGGATAAATGAGCCTAATGAGCGCTGGAACGCAGTAGAAAATTAGTTTCGTTGTAAAGGGTGGCGTCTGCACGATGCGCAAAGCGCGAGAACACGAACGCGTGCGAAACGGAGGTAGATTAGTCTCGAATCTCGCTGCGATTCGCAGTAAAAATTAAAAAAGAAAACGCACACATTCCGTTTGTGTGTTTTATTATTGCTCTCAAGTTTTATTCATCCACTCAAGCAACAAATTACAAAAACTACGCGTCGTGTCAAATAATTATCGCAGTGTCACGTGCTACTGTTGGCGACGTCAGAGCACACTCGTCTACGTAGAGGAGCGACGTCACAGCACTACTATCTACGTAGGGCCATTCTCTCATGCACGTCATCCCCTCATTCTCTGGGCGCGTGGACGCGAGAAGGAGGGCAAGCAGCGTTCAGCTTGAAATTTGACCTATTTACGCGGCGCGTAGCGTTGCAAATTTTGGCAGACGTAATGGTGAACGCCTAGTGCATGGATTGCGCTCGTCAGCTCAAAATTGTCAAACCTGGTGAGGGGCCCTTTAAAGGGCACAGCACTCTCCACAAAATTGTCAAGACGTTTATTAGCGGGCACTCGGCGACGGCGCACGACAGCGACAGTTAAAGCGGGGCGGACTCTCTGCACGAGTGGCGTGCTCTCCGAGAAGAGGACGACCCACTAGAAGGCGCTGAAGATGACGACCTATTACTGAGTAGGAACGCTTCGCTACAAGTGGAACTATTCGCCAGCCGCAGAGGCGATCGGCTGCCACGCTTCGATCATCAGGGCCGGCCCATCTTGACTTGTTAAACTGTATCCGACTACAGCTTTGTTCAGCGGGTTTTCAATAGGCAAAGTTGACAGCTCGATAGCAGTCGCGAGCCTCCATTCCTGTCTTGAGCTTTTGTTCATTAAGTAGCTGTAGGCTGGGAAAAATGATCTCGTCTACATATCAAATTATCTCTTGTTCATTTACAGATCCTCTCGTCGGGTGGGAATCGCTTACAAGAGCTCTGTTGACCATTCACGTTTGCATCCGTTGCTTGTGCCTGCAGAATTTTGACCACTTCACTGCTACCGAAGCGCTTCTACAAGTGCTTCAGTTTGGAAGATGGTACCGCACTGATCACTGTTGAAGTGGCGACGTATGCTGACCCGTGTCTAGATTTTATGCTGCCGTACTTGCGTCGCCTGCGGCAAGCACGAAATCCTGAACAGGTGAAAATTAAAGTTGGCGGTCTCCTTTACGACATCTGTTCTCAAGAGATTCTTAAGGATGGACCTCCTGAATTCCAAGATCGCAGGTACCATCTTGGCCCTCTTTTTTGCTTGTGCAAGGGGGAGTCGAAGTAATTAGTTTCAAGAAATGGCCCATAAATTTAAGCAATAACATTAATTTGATGGTTGGTAAAATTTTACGTAACGTTTCCTTTATTATCATTTCATGTGCTCTCAACTCGTAAATCATAAAGTGCAACGGTCACTTTTGTTTCAGTGGGACCTTTTAGGGTCTGAGTTCTCTTTTTGATGGCCTAATTATAAATTTCATGATAATGACACATTTTGGTCTGTCTTGATACTTTACCACTCACCAATACTAATTTGCTGCAACTCAGTTAGTCGTACGTAACACCTGTACTAATTAGTGTGTAGAATGTAGTTTGCGGTAGTTTAATTGTCGAAGCTTCATTCAGTTACACAACTAAGATCCAGGGCGAATCAAGACTTCAGGAAGTACCAACTATATGCCGCACGCATATAATAATAAAATTCGCTGTTCAGAGTGACATTCCTCGCCATCCGCCGTAGGATCGGACATGCATTTTTCTATTAGCGTGATAAATATATCGCATGGACACTTTTATTCGCAATCAGGGTCGACCCGGGCATGCTCGATCCGAATAAGATGCGGCATGGTCAATTTTATGCGTGATAATGCCCCGCGAGAAAAGGACGATCGTCATCTGGGCATAGCGATGTGGCTACCATATCGTGATTTCACTGACTTCTGCACAAAACTCGATGCTGATTAGTTTGGACCGCCTTGAAGCGACCATTGTTGATCGCGATGAAGAATTGCGATTTGCATCGGCCTTCATCACGATCAAAAGTACGTCTTTGCGTCTGTGTCAAAAGTCGCTTCTTTAGAAATATAAAAATTTCCGTCACGATGGGAAAATTAAACGCCATTTTTTTTCTTCGTAACAAAAAATTTGCAAGCCCACTCCGCTGAATAGGATGCTCCTTTCTGCAAGGATAAGTACCGGTTTTTGCGTTCGCTTTCATTCCTTTTTTTCGTGTCGAGAAATCGGCGTTAATTTGACTTACCACCCTGTTACTTTTGATCGAACGTGAGAGCATACCATCAAGTCACGAGCAAGCACCCCTCGCCCTCACGTTGAAGGATAATCGGCAAAGATAAGCTGCGGAAGAGCCTCTAAGCAAAATTTACACCTGCGCTTCAAATCAAAGGATTTCTCGAATACGCTTGCATTTAATGTTTCACTGCATCAAAGGGAATCCTCGCGTAAAATTTGATGTGTTATGAGAAGGGGGGAGAGACGTTCTTTTAACGTTTCGACAACTAGTCAATCTGAGAATGCAATCCGGGGGCATCACACTGTAAACGTACTAAGAAATCGTGCGCATATCTACAGACGCTTTGAACTTGGGTTCCTAGGAACCACTGCTGCAGAATTCGGTAGCGGAGAACAGGTTGAAAACAAATTGCGAGAGGGGAGGGGGACGTTTGCTGAGAATATGGTGCTTGCTCCAGATTTTACGGCAATAACTGTTCGTGTTTGATGTCGTAAAACCTCGACATGATTATGGGAAACGCCGTAGTGGAGGGCTCGAGAAATTTGGAGCATCTGAGATTTACTGACATGCACCTAAATCTGAGCACACAGGTCTCTAGAAAAAGTGATAGCAAGCTCACCAAATGAACTATCTGCGATGCCTAGCGCACCGGAAACGACGCCTCATGTCATGACTTATTATCGGTTCAGGGCATGTTTCCCGTACATTAGCACACGGTTTATCATGTGGGACAAAGGTCGCTAAACGCAGTAACGCTGCCGGCTTATCATTTAACCATGGACCACCCCTGCTCGATTTCCGTGCGCTGCCGCATTTCAAGTTCAAAGTGAACCAAGCCACAGCAACAATAATGCTGCCTTGAAGCTGCCTGGTTTTTGTTTAATCCTGTGAAGTTTTACTATTAATGTTTTTTTTATTTATGGACACAGCTTTCGGTTTGTTTATGTGCGCAATCCATCTTGCTACAATATTATATATTCTGACTAATCATCACGTTACCTTGCTAAACCCCTTCCCTGCCGTAAAAAAGAAGTAAACTTTATTTATTTATTTACAGATTACCTAAATCGCCATACAGGCAATATGTAGGGGGGGGGGGGACAAAAACATAACCATTACAAAGAAATGCTTTGCACAAAGAGATATATACACACATAAACAAACATCACTGTGACGTTATCAGAAGTAACATGAGTCTGGATCACCAAATACATTTTCGAGACACGTAGAATGTACATTCGTTAATGAAAGAATTGCACAGCATAAAAAAATAAATCATTATCTATTATATTTACTATGTCGTCTGTTAAGCTGTTCCAAACTCTTATTGTTTTAGGAAAGAACGAGTAGAAAGATGTGTGGGATCTGCATTTAAAGGTAGAAATCTTTTTGCTATTATCACAGTGAGTGGATGTTTAGTATGGTTCAACAAGGCAGCTGGGACGATTGATACCTGTGTTAGAAATATATATCTGGCGCAGCAGTTTAAGCCACAGTTTCCGTCTACGTACACGGAGCAGATCCCATCCCACAGTTGCCTTCATTTCAAACAAACCTTGCCGCTTGGATCTGAAGATTTTCTAGTCTATTTATCAGATAGTCTTGGTGGGTATCCTTTATTACGCATGCATAATCCAGTATAGACCTTACTTGCAAAAAAATATAAAGTTTTCTTGATTTTGCGCATCAGCTGTTTGAAATTCCTGCGGATAAAGTGAAGCATCCTACTAGTTTTTGCTATAGTCGTGTCAGTATGTTTGTTTCATGTAATCGATTCGGTAAAATGAACGCCGAGATACTTCACATCACAACGTACACATCTAAGTGTACGTTGACCACAGAAACAGCAAATTGTACCGAATTTCGCGGAATTTTTTTTTCGGTGATGTTGTAGAGCTAATTTTCTGAACAAAATGGTACCATTATTTCAATTCAATGGGATTCCTTTATTTGGCAAATTGCGAAAAGATAGCTCGAAGATGGCTTCATCGCATGGTAATAAAATTAAACATGACAATGTACAATCAAAGCCGAGACACATATGGCACAACATTGACAAGTGCGGACATCTAGCGTCAAGCAACGCAACTATGACGAGTATAGTCTTCATTGGTTCCTGTGGGACCAACTCTTGTTGACGACGAGTACAGTCGTCATCGATCATTTTGGTACACGATCGCATGAGGACTATACTCGTCAACGGAAAGGAAGGGGTTGAAATATAGTGCAAATGCTATTACTACACCAGTTGTATTAAGAAGAATGTATGCTTTTTTCATTTCGTCTTTATGTATTCGAAATAATCGTGTGTCAGCTCTTGCATTCGTTTTATGGCATGTTTATTTTCTGCTGCTTCTGACCTCCCCCTTGCATATTCTCCCACATATATATGACCCTCGTGACTGGTCTATCACCCAGCTCCACCCATATTCAAGATATGTGAGCGGTGTAAGGCGTATCTTGGATGCAGTTAATGATGATTGTGCTCACGATATTCATCGCAGGCTTGTACAAATATTGGAAGCAACCTTCGAGATGCCCTACCTGCAGCATTTCGTAATAGAGCTCCAGACTGAACAGGTTGCCCTCCGCCGAATGGAAATCGCCCTAAGCTTTGCCCTCAGTGGTTCCGGCGAACTTCAGAAGCTCAAATACGAGGTCGACCCAGACTACGCTGATCTGCTCTGCACTAACAAGTTGGCGGTTGGTGGAACGTTTGGAGTTCAGACAGTCGCACTCCCTAAACTCTGCGCCCTTCGAGAACTGACAGGATCCCCGCGCGACATGGGACCCTACATTGTCACCGTCGAGCTGCCGTTATTGCCGCATCATCATGTTCTTCGTGTGAATGCGATTGTACGCAGGCGCAGTAGCGACGAATCGGATTCAGACTGAGAATTTCGAAGCATATCTTCCTTTTTTTTTGCGGAGGCCGACCAACAAACCAGAGCTTCGTCCTACTTACGTTTGTACGCCATTCCCTAAAAACGCTAGAAGACAGTACTATGAATGGGATGCCTATAAAATTCACTTTGGTGCGGCCGTGAAGTGATTGATCACAGTTTAGTGCGCCTTTCCGATATTCCGAATCGTTTGCGGCATTGGAAGTTACCATATTTTCTCTTCGCAAATATGCCTGATATTGCTGGTGCCAAATAAGCAACGGTTTGTTAGAACAACGATATTCGGTAACATACCCACCAGTTCATCAAAAATATCTCTGATTATAAGCCACTTATATGTGGAGAAATATATTCGCTAGTGAACCTCACTTCTCCAAAAAAAAAAAACAGTTTGTGTCCAATGAATAGAAAGCATATGAAGGGCTGCGACACCTTGATTGTCAGGCCTATTTATGCCAAACTCCCTTCAAACATTCGAGCTCCTGCTTGCTTGTTTTGAGCTCCAAATGTTTGTTTAAATAACGAATACCCGGCTCCTCCTTTTATAATGAGAGAAAAATAAGTGCCAAATATACGCATCTCATCCTAACCTCAATTGTAATATGGATGAGCTACATGCAACTTATTTTGTGGGCTATCATCCAATCAGAATAACATTATATGATAACGCAAAGCGTCCGCATAAATATTATCTTCTGGCACAAACAGAAAATAGCAATGTACGCACGATTATAATGCAACAAGTTAAACCACCGGGAACTATGTAACTCCTCTGTAGCTACTCGAGCATCCTAACTTTGAATATGTAATGAACCTTATGATTCTACCTTTTACTTGCCTTCTTTTTTTGTAACTGTACAGCATCTCACAATACCAAGCCTGTAAAATGCGTTCATGTTTTAATCACCCGCTTGGGCTATTTGTCTTAGCATGTTCACCTTCTTTCGCATCCAGAGTTACTTTTATGATTTATACCTTTATTTTACCTGTATTTTACCTGTATTTTATTACCTGTACCTTTTTACAACGTGCTTTTATTGCACAGACTTTCTTAAACGGGCCTCTCCTGTCACTATATATGTCCACGAGCTTGCCCGTACAAAAGTTTTTATCAGTTGGGCAAAGGAATACATACATTACTCTTTGCCTATGTCTCAAACCTGTGTTGTCACTGAAGCATTTATAAAGCATTTATAAATGGTGCTTGCTCATCAGCGGGTGTGGTGCTTATCAATATCGTAGGTATCTCTTTTTCATCGTAATAAGAGCTACGCAATAAAAATATTGTACCAAAGTTCCAATCTGTGTTATTTGCGCATATTCTTGAAAGATTTCAACCAGCCAGTAAGGAAGCACATAGGAGAGAAGTGGCACACATAGTGACTGGCGGTGCATGCAACGACGACTCTTCGTGCTACTTATCCCCTTTTTTTTGTATTTTCTGTAAACTAGTTCGAGTCCTCAAGAATGAAGCAGAATCAGTCACCAGAAACGTAAAAGCTCTAAACTATTCAGTGCTGAGTGCTCGTGTGCACAGACGCGCGCTGGGTTCTCCTTCTGGGGGGCAAAGTTTCATCACAGCCCCCCCCTCCTTTGGTCGAGTCGAAAAGACAACATGCTTTTCAATGTATGAAAAAATGAATATCAAGGGATGAAGCGATTCTCACAACGGACTGTCTTAGGTCCCTTTGTTTCACAGAGTAGCGATGGTAGGTAAGGTCATCTTAAAATGCAGCGTGCGGAGCGCAGTGTAAGAATATTCAGGTGTTGACACTGCGCGCGCCTAGGCGGCGAAAGTATGTTCGGTCATGGATCCGTTGAGCCTGGCGCCATATTATGGATCCAGGCAGTGAGCGCCCGCGAGTAGCCGATCCACGGTGGTGCTGCGTGAGCGCCGCCGTGCCCTCTCCTGTTACTCTCTCAATTTCGCCCCTCGACGCCACCTGGCGGCTCTGCGCCAAGCGCCGCGTAGAGTTACTGTGTATGCTACCTTTAGATAGGATATACCTAAACGTAGCATTTACAGGAATTCTAGCGGCGCAGAGCCGCCAAGCCACACCGCGCACAATGCAGACGACGCTGTCCGCCGCCCAGGCGCCGACCTTTCGCTCTTTTTTGGTCTTCTGCTATATAGAATCACAAACGCTGATCGAAGTTGTTGCTACGGCAGTAACAGAAGTAACAATGAAATAAACTGTGCATACGATTTTACCGGAGCAATGATTTGCACCCTAGTCAACTGGCATACTAGGACGAAAAAGAAGTTTTATCCAGAAAAAAATAAATTCAGGCACTTATGGCCGGGCCCTAAGTCCATGGCTACGTTTGCACTCGTTTTATTTTTCCGCATAGTACCCACCTATGGCCCATAAAGTTACATCGCCTTTATGAAGACCTGTCCCTACCTTTCAGATTTTTCAGCCCACATGCTAGCTTTACGAGCCCTACATTAAAAAGTATCGGGGATAGTATGGCCGCCTGTGGGGTGCCTCTATTTTGGCAGTCGAAAGTTTCAGACACAACCAAGTCTGTTCCACTGCTCCAGACGATCCCTGTCGGACGGCGCTTTGTAGAAAGGCACACGCTCCGCGCGAGTCCGACAGCCAGAACGGCAGTTCTGTACTAAGCACGTCGTACCCATTGCAAACACCTCTCACCTTCGTCGATTGAAGAGCATAAAACAGCCGTGCATAAACGAACACGGACAAAATGGCCTGGCTTCAAAACAACGCGGCTGCACATGCCAGCAAAAGGCGCATTATCAGCAGCATGCGCGTTGCTGTGGAGACGACTGTCCCCCTTTTCCTAGCGCCCTCCAAGAAGGCGCCGATGAAACTGCAAGTCAACTGATAAGAACCCGAACATAATCGGGCGGCGCGTGGATTGCGGTTTTCCACGCGTTGGGGAGTGAGTGTCAGCACATGAGTATAGTCTTACACCGTGCTCAGGTGCTTTCGGCCGCCATTATCATCAAAGATATGCGTCGTGATAACCCTCCTCTTTAAGTATAGCGGGACAGGTCCGACTGAGTCAAAGTATGGGCCACACTTTCAACCCCCCCCCTCAGGTGATTACGGGGTAGTGGGTGGAGGTTCACTGCCCTTCCACATGGGCAATCCTATGCTTGTGCGTGCAGGTGCTGCATATATACTTTAGAGCTTTAGAACACGTATCAATTAAACGCGTAATAGTTTTGCTGGACCAAGCAAAAAGCCTGTCAAAATAAAATAAATTAGTATGCGTTCTTGGTATGAGCGACTCGAAGCTGCCTTAACTGTCTTTAATCATTTGTCCTCTTGAGGCTGTAGCGGCATTACCTATGCTACCCCAGGACTCCGAATCAGTAGTGCTATCCTATCTAGAGCCCACAGCACAAAGGGACTGTTCCCTAGCGGTAGAAGACAAATCGCTCAATGCCGCTGCTCAAGCGAGGAGGAAATTAACTGGACCTGAATTATTTAAATGCTTTATTGATTTTGTAAACAAACATGAACGGGACGCTTTTCGTGCGTCAAAAGTTGGCTATAAATGCGAAGCATTTCATGGCGGACAAAATGCACTCTGAAAGTATCCTCTCAGCCACCTAGCAAATCCGCGCATGGCTTCGCCGAACTTCGCACAGGTGTCCAGCCATGGCGTCATTAGTGCAACCGCTTATCATAGCTGTGCCGAGCCGAGACTACGCTTGCCCTAGCTGTATATAGCCGTCACTCAGCTTCTTACAGGTGTGCCGAGCCGTGGCGTTACTTCGCTTCTCCCAGCCGTGTCGCTCGTACCCAGGGTAGCTCCCGCATCTGCGTTGGCGTAGCAAAGACCGTGACCTCATTGAGCATCGGCTTCGTTCGCGGCTGGTGTGGGCTTCGTCTAGCTCTGGCCGGAAGCTGCGTGGTTGAAACTTAGCCATGACGACACTCGGACGATATATATCGGTGTCACAGCTTCGGCGAAAGAATTCCCGGAGTCTGCGCGTCGAGCCTGTCACCGAACATGGAGCGGCCGAAGAAGTACACTGGCCCGAGGAAGAGGCCACTCATCGGGAAGCTTTTCAAACCGCCACTCGCGAGCGATCGAAACGCCTGCGACCCTGGTCGTCCTACCGTGACGAAGCTGCCGCGTCGAAACGGTTGCGAAGAGCGGACGATCCCGAGTAATGAGAGTGCAAAAACGAACACAGAGACGGCAGGCGGCGCGAAAGCGGTCCTGGCTGTGGAGTCTTGTGAAAAATCCAGTGCTGAGTCCACAAATACATGGGTGGATTCCAGATTATCTTAATCCGAATCAGCCCGGACTAAGCTAATCCGGATAGAACCGACAAGAGCATCACTGACAAAGCCGTGCAGTGTTAAACACCCATTTCCGCACCATGACGACTGCTAGAGCACCATGACCGTGTAATGTATGTCATGACGTCATTTAAGTTCGTCATACACTCTTTTCATGTCATGCCATTTTTTGTATGCATCAAATAAGGAAACGGCCGCGAAAGCACTAAGGCCTAGACGGTCAATTAGATAGATATAGATACGCACACATTGCCTTTGCCTCGCCATTGAAATGCTTTGTTTAAAAATGAATGCATAACCTACTGGTTACCAACAATTATGTCCAAGCTCTACTTTCAAAAGAGACAAACTTGACAAAACTTCACGCATTCCACTGAGAGTGCTCCATCGCTGCATGTCAGGCAGTGTCAGCGAATGGGAACATTTGAAACTATATGCCACTCACAAATGCAGTGTCTCCGTCCTGTAGCAGAGGACGCGGATGCATCGAGGCGCCGTACGGGAAGCTGAATTGCTGCTCCAACTACCGTTAGGCGCAAGACAAAAGGTGCAATTAGGCATCTGATCCGACGGACGACGCCGCACGCGGTGTACGACGATTCAGCTCGCACGAGGCGAACGAGCTGCTCGCAAGCTCCGCCCACATCCGGCGCCTCTCCATGCACACTCGGTGGATATCGTACCTCTTCATTGAGTACAAAGCAAACAACATTGTACAGTTCTTCTTGATTCTATAAGAACATTGTCACTGAAGCTATGCCTTCGTGAGCAACAAACATCGTAAGAGCCCGCATTCACTCATGACTCCCAGAGTTGGCCTAGCAAGGCGGGAGGCGTCGCTAGAGCGGGTCGTGACCAAACGCGTGCTCATCGTAAAGAACTCATTTTGGCCAACATAATTAAGACTTGTACTCTTATTTGACGCGTTTACACGTGCAATTGCCTTTCTTGGTGGCCTCGAAGTGAAGAGCAAAGATGGAAGCGAAGCGAGCTGTCTCGCCGAGACGGCGGCTAGTGCCACTGTTTACATGCGAAATGGCCTTGTATCGGGGCTCGATAACTCCTTAGTGGTTCGGAAACGGGCGTCGCCTTGCAGAAAGCGCACGCTTCTAACATCACTTTACTCGATCATGAAATATTTGAAGTCATAAGCAGAGTAAAGCCAATATTTTTCATGCCGCCGTCAACGGCGATATCGGCATGCCAAGGTGATGGGAGCCATCGGTGTCGTGGGAGCGGCAAGGAATGGACCATCAGCAAGAGCACCACCAGAGGCATGACGTCGGACGTCTGCCGCGCTGCCGTTTGCTGCGGCCGTAGACGGACACGACAGCCGTGCGACTACATTCAGCAACCTGGATGCCTGTGCGGCGTGCGAATCGTCTCCGCATGCTGTTGGAACCTCTTGGACGTCTTTCGGATGCGGCTGTTGGCGCGAAGAGCCGTAGGGCGAATCGCATCCGCATTCGCACCATGTGTGCAGCATTTTACGCGGCGTGGTGTTGCGGCTATCCACTGTGACCTCCGCAATTAGTTCCGGCAAAGGCGCGTTGCGGAGCTAATCGCGGAGGTCATTGCCGATAGCCTAAACACCCCGTCATTTGAAGGTAGGTGGCGCACCGACGCAGTTTGTTGTCGCTCCGCCACCAGCTTGAGGTCCCGCAAGCTTTTGCGACTGACAGTACGCTACGTTGCCACAACGGTAATATCTCAGTTTATGTTCGCGTCCTTATAATTCCAAGAAAACAAGCTTGAAAGCCTGATTCACATAGCAACGGCTTCAAACTACTTCTAAGAGCAAGAAGTACTGACCTGTCTTAAAATAACCTGAAGGATAAGCAATTAACAATGCACTAATTCCCTCTCTATTTAAAAGCATTCAATAATTTTCTTTATAGTGACAATCAGTTGGCTGCTTGAATATCTGTGACACATATTGAAGCGCGCCACAACGTCCCTATGAATTTATACGTGTAGCTGGCGTGGCAGGAAGTTATTTACACGAAATGCGCTGGCGGTGTTGCTGGTGTACATCATAAAGTTTAGCTATACACCACTATATGTTTGGTATGCTGTATAGTTTAGTGCTGCGAAATATTTGCGCATTTTTGAGCCTTGCGAGGGTCGTCAATAAACTCTAGACTGGCTGGCGGTGTATATTTGTGCCGTTCATCCACCTCATTCCCCGGACCCAAACGAAATCCATCCCTAATGTCCGCCTAATTTTAATATACCAATATATGATCTTCGTCGCGTCTGTGTATATGCGCTATGACACAAAGCATAAAATCAAAAGGTCGTTGATGGCGTGTCACTGTATGCGAGCACGTCTTGAATGCGCCGAGAGAGCCAGGGAGTTCTCGGCGGGCGCAAAGACTCGGGAGCATGCGTGTCTGAAGGTTGACCCTCGTGTTGACTCCAAGATCTTCAGTAGGCTTGCAATGCAGCGCATAAGCGCTGTATGCATCGATCTCGTATTTGAGCCATCTTGCCTCGCTGGAACCGTCGTTAGACAAGTTAACCGTGATATCGTTCGGGTGATGTGATGCAACACCAGTATTGTGTGCGATGATGATCTCCTCCACAGAGGGCGTGCCCCTTGTTGCTTCTAATATGCGTTCAAGCCTGCAAGAATTATTACAAGCAAGCTTATATACGCGTCGTTTGTCACACCACGTAGACGAGTAGCACATATAGGCAGTAAATAACCGAATATGTTCGAAGCATGACTTTCAAGGCGAAAGATCTATGTACACCTTGGAGAAGTGTGGGCGTAAGCCGTATGGAGATTCATTACCAGGAAAACTGGCCGCAAATGTGCGCGGTACGCAGAAAGAGACAAGGCGTAGATTCATGTTGTCTCTTTTCATATCTTAGTTCCTTTTTTTGTGGTTACTTTGCCTGGTCTTATATATCTATGCTTCACCTCCTCGGTAGAGCAAATATGGCTGACCCAATAAAAGTGAGCACTCAAGCTGCGCGTCTACTTCGCCCACATCGTCTCTGCCGCATTCCGAAAGCTGCACTCTATGGTGCCTATACGTCACCGAGTAGACTGAAAGCTTCATTCCGCATCGCCATGGATTCTGCTAGGCTTTTATCTTCACGTTCTGCGAAAGTTCTTACCATCATCCCACATTTTTGGATAGAAAATACAAATATTTAGCGCAACAACTTCTTTCGGCCACATTTCGACACTGAGACTGTTTCACCCGCGTATGTAACGGCGTTATTTTTTTCACAGATGCTGCAAGTGTACAGGCAATATCTCCAAAATTAATTTTGAAACTTGAGTAGGAACATTTCCACCATAGTTGGTAAATTTGTGAATCCTGAAATAGAGGCAGAATTATGGACATAAAATATTTTAAACTGCTAGTGTTAAAAACTGCCGCAATATAGAAATACGCATTATTAAATATATTGCTCACAAACGTTAGCTTTCTACCCTTCGATCGTCGAGCAAAGTAAGAGTGCACATTGCCCATTGTAATGTGGCGCCACAAATTAGCCGAAACCTCCACGTGTTTGCAATTACATTGCTCATCCACAATCATTGTGGCGACGTATTATTGAGGCTTAACCCTGAGGTGCTAGAGAACGAGTGCAGAGAGAGAGAGAGACAGAAAGAAAGAGATATAATGAAATAGCAATTCTTGTCGAGAAAAATTCCCCGAGGCGGGATTCGAGCTCGTGTACGCTCTATCCGAAGGCGATCGTCATGAACACAAGGCTATCAAGGCACCCAAGCAAAGCGTATCATAGCCTTGCATAACATAGAGAAGCAAGGGGGTGGGAAAGGGGAGTGAGCATTATGAGGAGATATGTGACTGTGAGGAGGAGGAGGAAAAGTATGAGGCGAGAGAGTAAAGCATAGCATAGAAAAGAATGAGAAAGAGAGAATATTAGAGTGAGAAAGAGAGAAAAGGATAGGAAGAAGGAGGAAGCAAGCGAGAAACAGAGAGAGAGAGAGAAGGAAAGCAAGGAACAACAAGGAACAGAAAACGAAATAAATAAATAGAAAGAAAGAAAGAGAGAGAGAAATGACAGAAAAACAGAAAGAAGAAAGGAATACAGGAAGAAAGAGAAAATTTGCAAAAGTTAGCAAAACAGCAAAGGCGACGACCACATATGTGCCCTTGAGCTCCGCGGTTTCTTTAGTCTTGCACCTTCGATGCAAACTACGCTATTTGTTTAACAACTGAGTTAAAACTTCTCGTTGCGCCGGGTAATGCGAACAGAAATGAACCAGCACGCTCTCGCTTTGCAATCTGCTTCGCTCCCGCAACATGTCTGCCGATTTGTCTGGCCGTGGAATGCGATGCAGTCGAACCCCTCAATAAGGAGATCACCGGGGAAACAATTTTTCTTCGTTCTCGTGAGCATTCAGTTGTCGCGAGTATAAACAAAAACGCAGACCAATTACTTCGAAACACAAAAGTTTATTCAAAGAAGTTCACGTCCTTGCTCCGTCCAACTAATCTGCAATATCCGCCGTTTTTCTGCATTTCTCAGATTCGGCGATGATGCTAGAGGTCTCCTAAAGCGTGAAAGATATATGCTTCTTAATACGAGGCGTCATCTATCCGAAAGGTCAAACAACACTGCACTTTAAGCAAAGCGAGGGAGATCTCGGCGTACACACGGAGAGACGCACGGCAGCAAGCAGTTAGAATGTCCACACAATGTCTGTCGTCAAGACGACTCTTTCCTGGGTTTTGTCACTTGAAACGTCATGTGCCGACGTAGTTGCTGACTGAGGCTTTAGCGAACAACTGTTCTCAGCGAAAAAGAGTACGGGTTTGCAGTGATCATCATCCAACCGAATGTGAACAGCAATTCGTATCGGTGCGTGTTTATGAAACGTATGTACCCAACTTGACGAATGAGCAATGCTGCAATTTTCAAACTTATGGGTTCCCAACTATCTCATGGGTTGCAAAAATTGTGGGGGATCACTACCTGAAACTGTCGTTATTGCGGGAGTGCGTATTAAAATGCCTTCGCAGTCAAGAGAGGCCAAATGCATTGAATTCTATGGACGTTCACCATAAACGCCATATTTCTACGTTGCCGCGAGAATTTCGTTCTTGAGGGCTTTCTTTATTGAGGGGTTCAACTGTAACAATGATAGGCGAGTATGGAACCTCACTAAATCAATTAACATCGCGTAATAACTAGCCGCGTGACTAAAAATCAGGCTACATCACGTAACAGCTATAGTCACGTGAAATATTCCCTCCAGAAACCGCGTGAATAAAATACGTAACATCACGTAGCAACTGCTCACCTGTATAAAAATCATGTAACAACACGTAAAAGCTAGTCACGTGACGTGTTCCCGCCATAGGCCACGTAAGAACGTCACGCGAATAAAATTACGTAACATCGAGTAAGAGCTAGTCACGTGAGGTAAATCACGTAACGGGTCACGTGACATGTCCCCTCCAAGAACCACGTAACAGCTAGTCAGGTGGCTAAAATCGCATCACGAAAAATTAGTGACGTGACATGTTCCCGCTATACCAAATAACACATGCGTAGAGTGGGGAACCAACTGGAGCCGGAGAAGATAGCCAAGCCTAACCACACTTAGTACTATTAGCAAAAGAAAAACACGGTTGATCCCTCTGTCATAGGAATCGGTATAACACGAAAGTAAAACGTGTCTTCACAGACGTAGTTGAGCGTGTGTTGTGCATTGTTTCGCCCCGAGGGCGAAGGAATGAATGCTACAGCAACAAGTTGTAATGTCACGCGAAGAACGGCAAGCAGTACGAAACTTCCAACGCGTTGCTCAAGCAGAAAGTACGCACAGAACGAACATACAAAAAATTAGCGCGAACAAACAACTGCCACAGTTCGACAGTTAAAGCGCGCTGGTCAAATACAAAGGAGGACGCACAAAACGAACGCACAAGTATACACAGGATGAGCGCGAATTGTCACAGTTGTAATTTATTTGTTTGTGGGCAGCGCGCTCCTTTCGCAAAAGCGGCCGCTGCAGTGAGCGAAACGACCGTCGTGCTCTCTGTAACTTCAACGAAAACTTGCGGTGAGAGCGCAAGACGTAGAAGTTAAGCGCGCGCGCAGGAGCGACCACGCCCTGTAGAGGCACACGCTCATCTCAACGCGGGGGGCGACGACATTTAAAGCGCGCTCTTCGAGCCCTTCGCGCCATCTCGCTAGTGATAACGAAAACACGCTGATGTACCCTCATCTCTGAGTACCACCACTGGCAAATGGTGTATATAAATAGCACGCCGTTGGTATGACGAAGAACGTGCCGTTTCTGGCGGAGTCGTTTCGCACTGCGCGCTGGGGATCAAGAGGTCGTAAGTTCGATTCCAGGTAACGGAACTTTTTCTTCTAGTTTTTTATTTACCATGTGCAAGTCTTTATATTTTGCAACGACATATCCGTGGCGGAAGTGCGTCAGTGGAGCCGTGGTGGACCCCGGCATAAAACACTTTCGTGTTAAAACTGAGTATCTCTAGCAAATGCTTGGCATCACTAGAAAATACTGAAAAAAAACGCCAGGCCTGCGCGGAAAGCGCAGCACAATCACAGCGAAAGCTGGAAGAGCGGCATCTCTAAAGCCCGTTATACACTCTTGTTTATACTCACACAAGTACACTAGCTACATACCTACTGCGCCACAAATCATAATTTCTGTGAAGTTGGGAAGCACCAACCACCACATTATTCATTATTCTGCGAAGAAGTCAGACTGTTGTTAAGCTTTGATTTCTGTTACCGTGGAAGTTACTAATACACTCTTAAAAAAATGGAGTGACCATCTCTCTCCTTTAAGGGAGAAACGGCGATGGCCCCAATGTTCGTCTTCAAAAGGAGGAACTTTCGTCCCTTTTCAATGGAGAAACCGTTCCTCCCCCGTCAAAATCAAGATGGTTGACGCCAAGCCACTGAAGCGAGGAATAGATTTAGGCCTAGCCAGCGCATCGATTCTCGACCGATAAAGAGTAGGCGGCACTGGCAATCACAAAAAAAAAACGGACCCGCTGAGCTTAATATCGAACGATATGACAATAAAATCAAGCAGACAAACCTGTGGTGATGAAAACCTCGCGAAACGGAGCGACGAAACTCGTACGTTTCGCTCAGACAGCGAGACGGCGTTCACTTTAGAAGAGACGGATACCGCAAAGGAGATCTCACCCGGAGACTGGACGTTAAGCTTGCTGTCTTTATTTCTTGAAGCATCACGCGGTGTAGCGACGTTATCCACGCGTTTACTGGGCAATAGGCCTCGACATATGCTTCCAAATTGTAATTTCTGTAGCATTAAAACAATTCCGGCACAGCAGAGCATAGTTTCGGTAGATGTTCAACAACATATAAAGAGGTGGAGCTGTGAAAGCGCCACAGCCGTGAAACAGGTGGTAGCTGGCGCCATCTAGAGGGATTAAACGATAATAAACAAGGTGTTCACGCGGCGTCGTACGTTGTTAATACGCTATGCATTTCCGCGAGGTAGGCTAGGCCCATTCATCGATTACTCAAGGACACCGGAAGGTTGATACACATTTTATTGATACGCACACGTTCACCATAGGCTGACACATAGTACACACGCTCGCTGATTTCAATACAGAATTCATTCATATGTATATAACCTATAACATGAACAATTCACTACGGACGCGCACGTACAGACGTGTTTACACATACCCATCTATGAAGCGCAGGCCCTTATATAGTCACTGACTTACGGTGGACCATGGTGGCACAAGCGATGCGTCATTTTCTTGAACTCTGCCATCTCATGGGTGCAACCCAATACACGCAGACATCAATAAATTGTTGCTATGGCTTAGCCAAGCGCACCAGTTAATCTAAAGCCGCATGATAATGAACGATATAATTGCAGAGTTGATTAAGTTATTGAAAAAACGACCACATCGAGAACCGTTCATACCATACCGACGCCATTTTGAAGTAGCGCCATCTTTCGACAGCGGCCACAGATATAATTTCCCTCTCTGATTTCTTTATTAGATGCGAAGCAGCTCTTTGACTAGCAGCTGCGAAGCAGCTCCCTCCGTCCGCACAAACGCGAGGCAATGCGCTTCCCTCGGCGCAGGTGTTGGAGCGGTGCCAAGTAGGTCACGCAGCAGCTGGGCGTTGACGTCACGCTCCCCTCGCACGCTTCCCTCGCAGGTGCGCGCGTACGTCACTCTCTCCCTCACCCGCCGGAACGCCCACAGCTGCCGGCTCCAACGCCCGCTCGCCTCCCGTGTCTGCGTTTCAAACAAACGTTTACACCAGTAAACGCTACACCGAGTTTCGCTTCAAACGAATTTTCCAGCGCCCACCGCAGCACCCGCGTTAGCGCCGTTCAACCCGTGACGCCACCCGTGCGCAACGCTGCTGCTTCGCATCCCATCAGGGTTCCCTTCGGGGAGATGGTCCAAATTTTGTTTATAGTTACCGTGGGAGGGCGGAACACTCAGTTCAGATTCTGTCGCCTTCGTTGAGTGGTTGATGGCCTCGCACCAGACCTCGACGACCTCGAACCGGACGGTGGGCTTTCGAGAGCGATCTCAGTGGCTCTTCGCGTCGCGGCAGCTCGATTACTTGAGTAGAGAAACTAGCGCTACACCGCGCGAATTGTGGAAAAGAACGTTACCCACACTACGTGTTCTGTATCATTTCAGTACGTTGTACCTACATGATACTCCGCTACTGTTACGTCACGGTATTCACCTGGCCTGTCCAATTGCGGTCATTGCGCGACAACTGTGTAGTTGTCGTTGTGGCGGTGGTTAGTCGTGCGTTGGATTTGGAATACGCTTTTCACAAATGTGAGTGAGAGTGTTAGTGATTACCTACTGTGCACAGCTGTCAGTAGAAGCGCATTTTGTCTTTGGTTTTGCACGCCAAAGCAAAATCCTGAGAACGAGAGATACATACTGCGCGCGCGCATAAGTCCGTCCTAATTCGCAGTGATGGCATGCCTAATCCAAAACGCATGTGATCATTGAGAATTTTGGCTTAATTGACGGAAGTCGACCTATTTTTCAGATAAGCGCAATTATGATGCAGTTTCACGTTAAAATGCGGCCACGGCGGCCGCATTTCGATGGGGGCGAAAAGCAAAGAACACCCATGTACTTATGTTTGGGTGCACGTTTAAGAACCCCAGTTGATTAAAATTAATCCGCAGTGGCTACGGCGTGCCTCATCATCATATGGTGCAGGGGCGTAGCCAGAAATTTTTTTTTTTGGGGGGGGGGGGGTTCAACTATAATTTATGTATATTCGTGCGTGCGATTGTATGTGTGCGTGTATATATACGGAAGCAAAATTGAAAAATTTCGGGGAGGGGTTTGAACGTCCCCAACCCCACCCTTGCCCCTGGCTACGCCCCTGATATGGTGGTTTCTACACGTAAAACTCCAGCAATTATATATTATCGTACTTTTACGCTTGCACTGTCCAGTGCTATCATGTTTGCTAAAATGTTGGAAAAATAAACTTTCATGCTTCTTTATATAGCTTCTTGCATTGATAAGTGCTATAAGTGCTGTGCAAAACTAAAACGCGTGCTCTTGCCAAGCATGTTAACGCCGAAAAGAAATCTAATTATTGGTGTACAGTCTAAGGTGTTCATTAAAACATGACTATTTTTTGAAGCGGGATTTACTGTATTTATGACAAGCAGATCGTGCGCAAACTGCGCAAACGTATACAAACAACACGAGACACACGAAAGTATGCGGCGCATCGCGCACACGCCGAGTGATTAAAAAAAAAAGAAACAAAAACAGAAAAACACCACACACGTAACTCAACACATCGAACAAAAACAATGAACGTCACTCGTCTATTGCATCAATCCTAGGTACAAGTAATTGCACGCGACTGGCCGAGGTCGGGTAGCACTGGATAGTCTGAGGCTGTCGAGTGAGCGAGAATGGGCGGCCGCTATCCGCATCACGGAGTCACGACGTAACTCGGCGTGCGCATGCGCGCGCGTGCAATTCCGCGTGGTTGAGGAGAAATGTTTCTCAATTGGCGCTTGCCGCAAGAGGGCGCGACGGGTAAAGCCTCCGCAAAGGAGACAGTCGCTGCTCCGAAGGAGGAACGGAGCCCGTAGCTCCATTCTCGCTCCCTTTTTTAGGGTAGTAGCTCCTGCATGTGCACTGGTTACTCTTATATGGTCCAACGGGCACCGGGTGCAAGCACCTATGTAATCATCACTACGCGTTTATTCACACTGTCTGCAAGTCTTTGTAAATATTGTAAAGCATGCGCACCACTGACTGTTTACAAATAATTTATTGCAGTAGTTGCATTTCATAAAATGGATGATATCGACAGCCGTGCGTGATCGATTCTAGCGATCCTTTATTTTGACCACCTCACGACCCAACAATCAATATTACGCGGCGAAAGAGCTGGTCAGTGAGGCGAACAACAATAAATGTTCCAGTCTTGAAGAAGACAAGTCCACTTGTCAAAACGTTAGCTCGAGCACACACCTCCTGTTTGCGGATTTTTTCATCGTAAGCTTCCATCTTTCCTTTCCTGCCGTTTTTTTAACAATAAAAAGCAATCATGCAGAGGACAATATCTACCTACTGACAGCTCAAGCACGTATTTAGTGCTCTCGTTCAAGACAAAAAGAAGTGTACAGATATTCCTAGCTCACCTTTATAAAACATGAAAGCGCATAGGGCGTTAAGAAAAATTTTAAAAGTACAGAAAACAGGGTAGATATCAAGAAATGACGCTGAATGCGAAAAATGCCGAGAAACGAATGAGATTAGGATCCCATTTTTAGCCCTCTTGTGCCGATTATTTTCGAGAGGAGGCACGTTTTGGAAATGTAAAATATCTGCAAACCACATTGAACGTCGCAACAATGTCAAATGTCAAATTATTTGCCTCGCAAAGCGTCAGTGATTAGGGACACGTTGGATGTGAAATGCGCAGTCTCGACTCAATGTCATTTATACTTCATGATTGGACCCACCACATTTCGTGCGAGATGCCATGTATCTTTACGCTGTTGCGGCCAGATGTCTAAGCCGTTGTCATTGGTTATGTTCTACGCTGCTTATGTAAGACGCCGTAGCAATGAGGTGGAAAAAGTGCTAGCACTGAATAATGCAGATTTGCGTGAAAAGGTTGGCATCCTGTACTACTTTGAATGTACGCCTAAAATTTCTCGAAAATTGCAAATCAGGCAGAATTAGATACAGTTCAAGCTTCTCCATAATTGTTCGTGGTACTTCACTACTTTCCCCAATCGCCAGACACACACGTCGTTTAGAAACCTAAGAACCAGACCGACGCAGTTGAAATAAGACACCTTTTCACCTTGAAACGGCATACGTTTCGAAGTATTCCGATTTGCCTGGGAATGTCCCTCTTGGTTATGTTCCACATACACTGCTTCACTATATTTGTATGTGTCGCTGTTGAGCTCGGTACTTTAGGGCAAGAAATTTGAATGCGACTCCTTGGCATTTTCCTGATGCACAAAAGCGTCAGTCGGTCATTAAAAAGAAAAGCTCAGTAGCAAGAAGAAATAGCGTTTTGGACTAAATACATCAAGTACATGTTCTTCCAGATGTCCTCAAGTCCCGTTGGGGAACAGATAGTGCGGAGGCATTTGCATTTCATGTTTACGGAGGTTTTTCCCCAAGTCCACCTTCCATACGGATTATGAATCAGGCAAATTGCCTAATTGTCTCGATACGATTGGCATCACACTGACAATTAAATTATAGGGCGAAGCATCATGTGTTAGTGTTATTATATACTGCGCCAGGTCGACCAAGGAACCCGTCAGTTCACGTCCGTGCGACTAGTCTAGGCAGTGGTACGCCCCTGTCAATGCCAACCGTTGTCGTGACTTCGGGGTTAGTGTCACTTTCACAGTTCATGAGGCTCTGGAGTCCTCCATCGACCTCGTACGTCAGCCTCCAATGGCCGGAGCGGCCGTGGTGTGTCAGAATTAACCAGACATTCCTTTGTACCACTGGTCCCGCACCAGTGTTGTTGAAGTATATTGCAATCTGGCGCAGAGACCGCATATTCATTGTTGCATCCAGTATTCCGGAAATCCTGCAGTGATTATTGAAAGCACACATAATATTTTATATCGTGTGGTTACTCACAAGAATGAACAAAAATATTTTGAGAGTTCTTCGCGAGAAATGTGCCAAGCAGTACTCAACATCTGACGCAATGCACATGCAAGTTAAAGCACATGCCCGATTTAGTACACTGATTCATTTTGAACTTAACCTGAAATGCCTTAACAGACGGGAACTGGGAAACGAACGTCGCATATTAGGCGAGTTGGCAATGTTTCACGTTGAAATAACGAACCCTATTAAACACAACAACTGAAGTGTACTAGTAAATCCTCTTCAGTCCTGTCTAGTACTGACGACGTTTATTAACTCACACGAGCCTGCACACGGTTGTCAGCAGCGTCGCACGGGCAGTATAGCTATCACGGGCGCAGATATGTTTGATGATGTGATCACGCCGGCATGGCTAGCCTTGTGTTGCATGCCAACGTAGCGGCAATGCAACATCGATTCTGCGGATGGACAGTGGCCATATCGGTGCTACGAAGCTTCATATCGATGGACAGCGGCCATATCGGTGCTACAGAGCTTTGGTGCGTAGTTCAACGATATGAAGTCACAGGTATGTCTCCATCCACAGTTTTAAATCAAAAGAGTCCTATTCGGTTTCTTCCTCAGGGGGTTTCACTGCGGCTCTGGTCTTCCCTTTCCATCACGTCTCGAAGGTAGTGTTCGCAGTGAGTGGTTCATGTTTGCAGGTGAGTTCTGATTATGTCAACAATAGAGTAAGAGCATTCTACTGGGACTTCTTTCTGTTCCTATAAGAGAAGCACAGCTAGACTCAATTTTGTGGTCGCGCTTTTGGCAGAGAGCTACGCTTTTAACACAGCGTTCTGCAATGCTCACTTCCACCTTTGTGACGTACTCCTTGTGTAAGCGTATTTTTCCTGGACACACTTGCTTTCGCCTCACTCAGAACATGATACCTTATAGGGCACGCCTTAGTGTTGTTCCTTAAAAGGTCGGTCTTTCGGCCGCGGTAGCAAGTGGGTAAGCATCGATGCACGTTTGTGGATTACCATGACCCCACTTTTCCCAGGTCCTTGTAAAGCTGTTCACTGATAACCAGCACATACGGGATGGCGGCGTGCTGGGCTGACTTTTTCGGTTCTATTGTTGCCAGTAGGATCGCCAGGGAGCGAAGGGGGTTGCGTGACGTGTCGTTCGCAGAAGCCTCTTTGGATTAGGGGGTAGTGCTCGAGACATGCGGCTTGACACCAGAAGGATGAACGTTTCCGTGCATCCATTTTTCGTAGCTCGACGATGATCCTATCTTCTCTGAACAGATTTCCAGGCGAATTAATTCTTGTAAACGCTATGTACGGAGAGAACAGACGTTGTACCCGACGAATGCAATGAATTAAAAATATCCGCAGATCCCACGCACCATGGGAATCGGTGTAATGGGAAGCATGCGGCGGGAAGGTGACTGTGACGTAATTTTTACATTCAGCGAGACGTTACGAAATGACGGTAAACATAGGTGCAAATGGTACAAACACACACATATGTTGAAGAGTTCCACATGTTGTATGTAACAAGTTGTTTACATTTGCGTAACGATGCCAACAGCAACATAGGTATCATCAACACCAGATGCGGTGAGCCGATATGTGTTGCTTGATGGAGAACGCACGCACGTTTCACAAACCCGTGTGCGTGTGTAGATGGGGTCTGGACAGTTTTCACGTAGATGGCGGCGAGCGCAATGTCTTTTATTGAAATTGATGTGCACAACGCAGACATCGCCCATTCCGCTGCTCGTCTGTGAGTGTTCGGTGTCTGGTGGCGGGCGAAGTGGGATGTGGGCTACGTTGAAGTTGCGCGTCATCTTATTCTTATATGACCCCACGCTGCCGCTCCTGCAATGAAGCCGCTTGCTGTGGATGATACATTGGAATCCCGTGGTTGCCGTGGGCTCATCGTTGCAGGTTTCAG